>NW_022145595.1:15996008-16668508 GCF_000002235.5 Strongylocentrotus purpuratus
TGATAATTCAAATTTTTACAATATTTGCCCCTACGCCCCTTTCAAAGGGATATGGGGGTCAGGATCCATCTAATGGCATGTATGTACATTATTGTGGGAACTAGCCTATTAAAAAAAATAATATTTTCCTCCAAAATGCTGAACCACCCCGGCCCTTACCATTTCGGCCCGAAATTGTGATAATTCAAATTTTTACAATATTTGCCCCTACGCCCCTTTCAAAGGGATATGGGGGTCAAGATCCATCTAATGGCATGTATGGACATTCATTGTGGGGAAACTAACCTATTAAAAAAAATATATTTTCCTCCAAAATGCTGAACCACCCCGGACCTTCAATTTTCGGCCCGAAAGTTGTGATAATTCAAATTTTTACAATATTTGCCCTACGCCTTTCAAAGGGATATGGGGGTCAGGATCCATCTAATGGCATGTATGTACATATATTGTGGGGAAACTAGCCTATTCAAAAAAATAATATTTTCCTCCAAAATGCTGAACCACCCCGGCCCTACCATTTCGGCCTGAAATTGGTGTTTATTCAAATTATCACAATATTTGCCCCTACGCCCCTTTCAAAGGGATATGGGGGTCAAGATCCATCTAATGGCATGTATGGACATTCATTGTGGGGAAACTAACCTATTAAAAAAAATATATTTTTCCTCCAAATGCTGAACCACCCCGGCCCTTACAATTTCGGCACGAAAGTTGTGATAATTCAAATTTTTACAATATTTGCCCCTACGCCCCTTTCAAAGGGATATGGGGGTCAAGATCCATCTAATGGCATGTATGGACATTCATTGTGGGGAAACTAGCCTATTAAAAAAATATATATTTTCCTCCAAAATGCTGAACCACCCCGGCCCTTACCATTTCGGCCTGAAATTGTGTTTATTCAAATTTTCACAATATTTGCCCCTACGCCCCTTTCAAAGGGATATGGGGGTCAAGATCCATCTAATGGCATGTATGGACATTCATTGTGGGGAAACTAGCCTATTAAAAAAAAAAATATTTTCCTCCAAAATGCTGAACCACCCCGGACCTTACTAATTTCGGCCCGAAAGTTGTGTAATTCAAATTTTTACAATATTTGCCCTACGCCCCTTTCAAAGGGATATGGGGGTCAGGATCCATCTAATGGCATGTATGTATGACATTATTGTGTGGGGGAAACTAGCCTATTCAAAAAATATAATATTTTCCTCCAAAATGCTGAACCACCCCGGCCCTTACCATTTCGGCCTGAAATTGGTGTTTATTCAAATTATCACAATATTTGCCCCTACGCCCCTTTCAAAGGGATATGGGGGTCAAGATCCATCTAATGGCATGTATGGACATTCATTGTGGGGAAACTAACCTATTAAAAAAAAATATATATTTTCCTCCAAAATGCTGAACCACCCCGGCCCTTACAATTTCGGCACGAAAGTTGTGATAATTCAAATTTTTACAATATTTGCCCCTTCGCCCCTTTCAAAGGGATATGGGGGTCAGGATCCATCTAATGGCATGTATGGACATTCATTGTGGGGAAACTAGCCTATTAAAAAAATATATATTTTCCTCCAAAATGCTGAACCACCCCGGCCCTTACCATTTCGGCCTGAAATTGGTGTTTATTCAAATTATCACAATATTTGCCCCTACGCCCCTTTCAAAGGGATATGGGGGTCAAGATCCATCTAATGGCATGTATGGACATTCATTGTGGGGAAACTAACCTATTAAAAAAAAATAATTTTTCCTCCAAAATGCTGAACCACCCCGGACCTTCTAATTTCGGCCCAGAAAGTTGTGATAATTCATTTTTACAATATTTGCCCCTACGCCCCTTTCAAAGGGATATGGGGGTCAGGATCCATCTAATGGCATGTATGTACATTCATTGTGGGGAAACTAGCCTATTCAAAAAATATAATATTTTTCCTCCAAAATGCTGAACCACCCCGGCCCTTACCATTTCGGCCTGAAATTGGTGTTTATTCAAACAAATTATCACAATATTTGCCCCTACGCCCCTTTCAAAGGGATATGGGGGTCAGATCCATCTAATGGCATGTATGGACATTCATTGTGGGGAAACTAACCTATTAAAAAAATATATATTTTCCTCCAAAATGCTGAACCACCCGGCCCTTACATTTCGGCACGAAAGTTGTGATAATTCAAATTTTTACAATATTTGCCCCTACGCCCCTTTCAAAGGGATATGGGGGTCAGGATCCATCTAATGGCATGTATGACATTCATTGTGGGGAAACTAACCTATTAAAAAAAATATATTTTCCTCCAAAATGCTGAACCACCCCGGCCCTTACAATTTCGGCCACGAAAGTTGTGATAATTCAAATTTTTACAATATTTGCCCCTACGCCCCTTTCAAAGGGATATGGGGGTCAGGATCCATCTAATGGCATGTATGTACATTCATTGTGGGGAAACTAGCCTATTAAAAAAAAATAATATTTTCCTCCAAAATGCTGAACCACCCCGGCCCTTACCATTTCGGCCTGAAATTGGTGTTTATTCAAATTATCACAATATTTGCCCCTACGCCCCTTTCAAAGGGATATGGGGGTCAGGATCCATCTAATGGCATGTATGGACATTCATTGTGGGGAAACTAACCTATTAAAAAAATATAATATTTTCCTCCAAAATGCTGAACCACCCCGGCCCTTACAATTTCGGCCCGAAAGTTGTGATAATTCAAATTTTTACAATATTTGCCCCTACGCCCCTTTCAAAGGGATATGGGGGTCAGGATCCATCTAATGGCATGTATGTACATTCATTGTGGGGAAACTAGCCTATTCAAAAAATATAATATTTTCCTCCAAAATGCTGAACCACCCCGGCCCTTACCATTTCGGCCTGAAATTGGTGTTTATAATTCAAATTTTTACAATATTTGCCCCTACGCCCCTTTCAAAGGGATATGGGGGTCAGATCCATCTAATGGCATGTATGGACATTCATTGTGGGGAAACTAACCTATTAAAAAAAATATATTTTCCTCCTCCAAAATGCTGAACCACCCCGGCCCTTACAATTTCGGCACGAAAGTTGTGATAATTCAAATTTTTACAATATTTGCCCCTACGCCCCTTTCAAAGGGATATGGGGGTCAGGATCCATCTAATGGCATGTATGTACATATTGTGGGGAAACTAGCCTATTAAAAAAAAAATATTTTCCTCCAAAATGCTGAACCACCCCGGCCCTTACAATTTCGGCCGAAAGTTGTGATAATTCAAATTTTTACAATATTGCCCCTACGCCCCTTTCAAAGGGATATGGGGGTCAGATCCATCTAATGGCATGTATGTATGTACATTCATTGTGGGAAACTACCTATTAAAAAAAATAATATTTTCCTCCAAAATGCTGAACCACCCCGGCCCTTACAATTTCGGCCCGAAAGTTGTGATAATTCAATTTTTACAATATTTGCCCCTACGCCCCTTTCAAAGGGATATGGGGGTCAAGATCCATCTAATGGCATGTATGACATTCATTGTGGGGAAACTAACCTATTAAAAAAATATATATTTTCCTCCAAAATGCTGAACCACCCCGCCCTTACCATTTCGGCCTGAAATTGTGTTAATTCAAATTTCACAATATTTGCCCCTACGCCCCCTTTCAAAGGGATATGGGGGTCAGGATCCATCTAATGGCATGTATGTACATTATTGTGGGGAAACTAGCCTATTCAAAAATATAATATTTTCCTCCAAAATGCTGAACCACCCCGGCCCTTACCATTTCGGCCTGAAATTGGTGTTTATTCAAATTATCACAATATTTGCCCCTACGCCCCTTTCAAAGGGATATGGGGGTCAAGATCCATCTAATGGCATGTATGGACATTCATTGTGGGAAACTAACCTATTAAAAAAAATATATTTTTCCTCCAAATGCTGAACCACCCCGGCCCTTACATTTCGGCACGAAAGTTGTGATAATTCAAATTTTTACAATATTTGCCCCTACGCCCCTTTCAAAGGGATATGGGGGTCAGGATCCATCTAATGGCATGTATGTACATATTTGTGGGGAAACTAGCCTATTCAAAAAATATAATTTTCCTCCAAAATGCTGAACCACCCCGGCCCTTACAATTTCGGCCCGAAGTTGTGATAATTCAATTTTTACAATATTTGCCCCTACGCCCCTTTCAAAGGGATATGGGGGTCAAGATCCATCTAATGGCATGTATGGACATTCATTGTGGGGAAACTAGCCTATTAAAAAAAAATATATTTTCTCAAAATGCTGAACCACCCCGGCCCTTACAATTTCGGCCGAAATTGTGATAATTCAAATTTTTACAATATTTGCCCCTACGCCCCTTTCAAAGGGATATGGGGTCAGATCCATCTAATGGCATGTATGTACATTCATTGTGGGGAAACTAGCCTATTAAAAAAAATAAATTTTCCTCCAAAATGCTGAACCACCCCGGGCCTTATTTCGGCACGAAAGTTGTGATAATTCAAATTTTTACAATATTTGCCCCTACGCCCCTTTCAAAGGGATATGGGGGTCAGATCCATCTAATGGCATGTATGTACATATCATTGTGGGGAAACTAGCCTATTCAAAAATATAATATTTTCCTCCAAATGCTGAACCACCCCGGCCCTTACCATTTCGGCCTGAAATTGTTGTTTATTCAAATTATCACAATATTTGCCCCTACGCCCCTTTCAAAGGGATATGGGGTCAAGATCCATCTAATGGCATGTATGGACATTCATTGTGGGGAAACTAACCTATTAAAAAAAAAAATATTTTCCTCCAAATGCTGAACCACCCCGGCCCTTACCATTTCGGCCTGAAATTGTGTTTATTCAAATTTTCACAATATTTGCCCCTACCCCCTTTCAAAGGGATATGGGGGTCAAGATCCATCTAATGGCATGTATGACATTCATTGTGGGGAAACTAGCCTATTAAAAAAAAATATATTTTCCTCCAAAATGCTGAACCACCCCGGCCTTCTAACATTTCGGCCCGAAAGTTGTGATAATTCAAATTTTCACAATATTTGCCCCTACGCCCCTTTCAAAGGGATATGGGGGTCAGGATCCATCTAATGGCATGTATGTACATTCATTGTGGGGAAACTAGCCTATTAAAAAAAAAATATTTTCCTCCAAAATGCTGAACCACCCCGGACCTTACAATTTCGGCCCGAAAGTTTGATAATTCAAATTTTTACAATATTTGCCCCTACGCCCCTTTCAAAGGGATATGGGGGTCAGGATCCATCTAATGGCATGTATGTACATTCATTGTGGGGAAACTAGCCTATTAAAAAAATATAATATTTTCCTCCAAAATGCTGAACCACCCCGGCCCTTACAATTTCGGCCCGAAAGTTGTGATAATTCAAATTTTTACAATATTTGCCCCTACGCCCCTTTCAAAGGGATATGGGGGTCAGATCCATCTAATGGCATGTATGGACATTCATTGTGGGGAACTAACCTATTCAAAAAAAATATATTTTCCCTCAAAATGCTGAACCACCCCGGCCCTTACAATTTCGGCCGAAAGTTGTGATAATTCAAATTTTTACAATATTTGCCCCTACGCCCCTTTCAAAGGGATATGGGGGTCAGGATCCATCTAATGGCATGTATGTACATTCATTGTGGGGAAACTAGCCTATTAAAAAAAAAAATATTTTCCTCCAAAATGCTGAACCACCCCGGCCCTTACCATTTCGGCCTGAAATTGGTGTTTATTCAAATTATCACAATATTTGCCCCTACGCCCCTTTCAAAGGGATATGGGGGTCAGGATCCATCTAATGGCATGTATGGACATTCATTGTGGGGAAACTAACCTATTAAAAAAAAATATATTTTCCTCCAAAATGCTGAACCACCCCGGCCCTTACATTTCGGCACGAAAGTTGTGATAATTCAAATTTTTACAATATTTGCCCCTACGCCCCTTTCAAAGGGATATGGGGGTCAAGATCCATCTAATGGCATGTATGTACATTCATTGTGGGGAACTAACCTATTAAAAAAAATATTTTTCCTCCAAAATGCTGAACACCCCGGCCCTTACCATTTCGGCCTGAAATTGTGTTTTATTCAAATTATCACAATATTTGCCCCTACGCCCCTTTCAAAGGGATATGGGGGTCAAGATCCATCTAATGGCATGTATGGACATTCATTGTGGGGAAACTAACCTATTAAAAAAAAATATATTTTCCTCCAAAATGCTGAACCCCCCGGCCCTTACCATTTCGGCCTGAAATTGTGTTTATTCAAATTATCAATATTTGCCCCTACGCCCCTTTCAAAGGGATATGGGGGTCAGGATCCATCTAATGGCATGTATGTACATTCATTGTGGGGAAACTAGCCTATTAAAAAAAATATATTTTCCTCCAAAATGCTGAACCACCCCGGCCCTTACAATTTCGGCACGAAAGTTGTGATAATTCAAATTTTTACAATATTTGCCCCTACGCCCCTTTCAAAGGGATATGGGGGTCAAGATCCATCTAATGGCATGTATGTACATTCATTGTGGGGAAACTAGCCTATTAAAAAAAAAATATTTCCTCCAAAATGCTGAACCACCCCGGCCCTTACAATTTCGGCCGAAAGTTGTGATAATTCAAATTTTTACAATATTTGCCCCTACGCCCCTTTCAAAGGGATATGGGGGTCAAGATCCATCTAATGGCATGTATGGACATTCATTGTGGGGAAACTAACCTATTAAAAAAAAAATATATTTTCCTCCAAAATGCTGAACCACCCCGGACCTTCTAATTTCGGCCCGAAAGTTGTGATAATTCAAATTTTTACAATATTTGCCCCTCGCCCCTTTCAAAGGGATATGGGGGTCAGGATCCATCTAATGGCATGTATGTACATTCATTGTGGGGAAACAAGCCTATTCAAAAAATATAATATTTTCCTCCAAAATGCTGAACCACCCCGGCCCTTACAATTTCGGCCCGAAAGTTGTGATAATTCAAATTTTTACAATATTTGCCCCTACGCCCCTTTCAAAGGGATATGGGGGTCAAGATCCATCTAATGGCATGTATGGACATTCATTGTGGGGAAACTAACCTATTAAAAAAATATATATTTTCCTCCAAAATGCTGAACCACCCCGGCCTTCTAATTTCGGCCCGAAAGTTGTGATAATTCAAATTTTTACAATATTTGCCCTACGCCCCTTTCAAAGGGATATGGGGGTCAGGATCCATCTAATGGCATGTATGTACATTATTGTGGGGAAACTAGCCTATTCAAAAAAATATATTTTTCCTCCAAAATGCTGAACCACCCCGGCCCTTACCATTTCGGCCTGAAATTGGTGTTTATTCAAATTATCACAATATTTGCCCCTACGCCCCTTTCAAAGGGATATGGGGGTCAAGATCCATCTAATGGCATGTATGACATTCATTGTGGGGAAACTAACCTATTAAAAAAAATATATATTTTCCTCCAAAATGCTGAACCACCCGGCCCTTACAATTTCGGCACGAAAGTTGTGATAATTCAAATTTTTACAATATTTGCCCCTACGCCCCTTTCAAAGGGATATGGGGGTCAAGATCCATCTAATGGCATGTATGGACATTCATTGTGGGGAAACTACCTATTAAAAAAAAAAATATTTTCCTCCAAAATGCTGAACCACCCCGGCCCTTACAATTTCGGCCCGAAAGTTGTGATAATTCAAATTTTTACAATATTTGCCCCTACGCCCCTTTCAAAGGGATATGGGGGTCAGGATCCATCTAATGGCATGTATGTACATTCATTGTGGGGAAACTAGCCTATTCAAAAAATATAATATTTTCCTCCAAAATGCTGAACCACCCCGGCCCTTACAATTTCGGCCGAAATTGTGTTTATTCAAATTTTTACAATATTTGCCCCTACGCCCCTTTCAAAGGGATATGGGGGTCAGGATCCATCTAATGGCATGTATGTACATTCATTGTGGGGAAACTAGCCTATTAAAAAAAATATATATTTTCCTCAAAATGCTGAACCACCCCGGCCCTTACAATTTCGGCCGAAAGTTGTGATAATTCAAATTTTTACAATATTTGCCCCTCGCCCCTTTCAAAGGGATATGGGGGTCAGATCCATCTAATGGCATGTATGGACATTCATTGTGGGGAAACTAACCTATTAAAAAAAATATATTTTCCTCCAAAATGCTGAACCACCCCGGCCCTTACAATTTCGGCACGAAAGTTGTGATAATTCAAATTTTTACAATATTTGCCCCTACGCCCCTTTCAAAGGGATATGGGGGTCAGGATCCATCTAATGGCATGTATGTACATTCATTGTGGGGAAACTAGCCTATTAAAAAAAAAAATATTTTCCTCCAAAATGCTGAACCACCCCGGCCCTTACCATTTCGGCCTGAAATTGGTGTTTATTCAAATTATCACAATATTTGCCCCTACGCCCCTTTCAAAGGGATATGGGGGTCAAGATCCATCTAATGGCATGTATGGACATTCATTGTGGGGAAACTAGCCTATTAAAAAAATATATATTTTCCTCCAAAATGCTGAACCACCCCGGCCTTTCCATTTTCGGCCTGAAATTGGTGTTTATTCAAATTTTCACAATATTTGCCCCTACGCCCCTTTCAAAGGATATGGGGGTCAGGATCCATCTAATGGCATGTATGTACATTCATTGTGGGGAAACTAGCCTATTCAAAAAATATAATATTTTCCTCCAAAATGCTGAACCACCCCGGCCCTTACCATTTCGGCCTGAAATTGGTGTTTATTCAAATTATCACAATATTTGCCCTACGCCCCTTTCAAAGGGATATGGGGGTCAAGATCCATCTAATGGCATGTATGGACATTCATTGTGGGGAAACTAACCTATTAAAAAAAATATATTTTCCTCCAAAATGCTGAACCACCCCGGCCCTTACAATTTCGGCGCCGAAAGTTGTGATAATTCAAATTTTTACAATATTTGCCCCTACGCCCCTTTCAAAGGGATATGGGGGTCAGGATCCATCTAATGGCATGTATGTACATATTGTGGGGAAACTAGCCTATTAAAAAAATATAATATTTTCCTCCAAAATGCTGAACCACCCCGGCCCTTACAATTTCGGCCTGAAATTGGTGTTTATTCAAATTATCACAATATTTGCCCCTACGCCCCTTTCAAAGGGATATGGGGGTCAGATCCATCTAATGGCATGTATGGACATTCATTGTGGGAAACTAACCTATTAAAAAAAATATATATTTTCCTCCAAAATGCTGAACCACCCCGGCCCTTACAATTTCGGCACGAAAGTTGTGATAATTCAAATTTTTACAATATTTGCCCCTACGCCCCTTTCAAAGGGATATGGGGGTCAAGATCCATCTAATGGCATGTATGGACATTCATTGTGGGGAAACTAACCTATTAAAAAAAATATATTTTCCTCCAAAATGCTGAACCACCCCGGACCTTACATTTCGGCACGAAAGTTGTGATAATTCAAATTTTTACAATATTTGCCCCTACGCCCCTTTCAAAGGGATATGGGGGTCAGGATCCATCTAATGGCATGTATGTACATTCATTGTGGGGAAACTAGCCTATTAAAAAAAAAAATATTTCCTCCAAAATGCTGAACCACCCCGGCCCTTACCATTTCGGCCTGAAATTGGTGTTTATTCAAATTATTACAATATTTGCCCCTACGCCCCTTTCAAAGGGATATGGGGGTCAAGATCCATCTAATGGCATGTATGGACATTCATTGTGGGGAAACTAACCTATTAAAAAAAAAAATATTTTCCTCCAAAATGCTGAACCACCCCGGACCTTACTAATTTCGGCCCGAAAGTTGTGATAATTCAAATTTTTACAATATTTGCCCCTACGCCCCTTTCAAAGGGATATGGGGGTCAGGATCCATCTAATGGCATGTATGTACATTATTGTGGGGAAACTAGCCTATTAAAAAAAAAAATATTTTCCTCCAAAATGCTGAACCACCCCGGCCCTTACAATTTCGGCCGAAAGTTGTGATAATTCAAATTTTTACAATATTTGCCCCTACGCCCCTTTCAAAGGGATATGGGGGTCAGGATCCATCTAATGGCATGTATGTACATTCATTGTGGGGAAACTAGCCTATTCAAAAAATATAATATTTTCCTCCAAAATGCTGAACCACCCCGGCCCTTACCATTTCGGCCTGAAATTGGTGTTTATTCAAATTATCACAATATTTGCCCCTACGCCCCTTTCAAAGGGATATGGGGGTCAAGATCCATCTAATGGCATGTATGGACATTCATTGTGGGGAAACTAACCTATTAAAAAAATATATATTTTCCTCCAAAATGCTGAACCACCCCGGACCTTACTAATTTCGGCCTGAAATTGTGATAATTCAAATTTTTACAATATTTGCCCCTACGCCCCTTTCAAAGGGATATGGGGGTCAAGATCCATCTAATGGCATGTATGACATTCATTGTGGGGAAACTAGCCTATTAAAAAATAATATTTTCCTCCAAAATGCTGAACCACCCCGGACCTTCTAATTTCGGCCCGAAAGTTGTGATAATTCAAATTTTTACAATATTTGCCCCTACGCCCCTTTCAAAGGGATATGGGGGTCAGGATCCATCTAATGGCATGTATGTACATTATTGTGGGGAAACTAGCCTATTCAAAAAATATAATATTTTCCTCCAAAATGCTGAACCACCCCGGCCCTTACCATTTCGGCCTGAAATTGGTGTTTATTCAAATTATCACAATATTTGCCCCTACGCCCCTTTCAAAGGGATATGGGGGTCAAGATCCATCTAATGGCATGTATGGACATTCATTGTGGGGAAACTAACCTATTAAAAAAAAATATATTTTCCTCCAAAATGCTGAACCACCCCGGCCCTTACAATTTCGGCACGAAAGTTGTGATAATTCAAATTTTTACAATATTTGCCCCTTCGCCCCTTTCAAAGGGATATGGGGGTCAGATCCATCTAATGGCATGTATGTACATTCATTGTGGGGAAACTAGCCTATTAAAAAAAAAATATTTTCCTCCAAAATGCTGAACCACCCCGGCCCTTACAATTTCGGCACGAAAGTTGTGATAATTCAAATTTTTACAATATTTGCCCCTACGCCCCTTTCAAAGGGATATGGGGGTCAGGATCCATCTAATGGCATGTATGGACATTCATTGTGGGGAAACTAACCTATTAAAAAAAATATTATTCCTCCAAAATGCTGAACCACCCCGGCCCTTACTAATTTCGGCCGAAAGTTGTGATAATTCAAATTTTTACAATATTTGCCCCTACGCCCCTTTCAAAGGGATATGGGGGTCAGGATCCATCTAATGGCATGTATGTACATTCATTGTGGGGAAACTAGCCTATTCAAAAAATATAATATTTTCCTCCAAAATGCTGAACCACCCCGGCCCTTACCATTTCGGCCTGAAATTGGTGTTTATTCAAATTATCACAATATTTGCCCCTACGCCCCTTTCAAAGGGATATGGGGGTCAAGATCCATCTAATGGCATGTATGGACATTCATTGTGGGGAAACTAACCTATTAAAAAAAAAAATATTTTCCTCCAAAATGCTGAACCACCCCGGACCTTCTAATTTCGGCCCGAAAGTTGTGATAATTCAAATTTTTACAATATTTGCCCCTACGCCCCTTTCAAAGGGATATGGGGGTCAGGATCCATCTAATGGCATGTATGTACATTCATTGTGGGGAAACTAGCCTATTAAAAAAAAAATATTTTCCTCCAAAATGCTGAACCACCCCGGACCTTACAATTTCGGCACGAAAGTTGTGATAATTCAAATTTTTACAATATTTGCCCCTACGCCCCTTTCAAAGGGATATGGGGGTCAGGATCCATCTAATGGCATGTATGTACATTCATTGTGGGGAAACTAGCCTATTCAAAAAATATAATATTTTCCTCCAAAATGCTGAACCACCCCGGCCCTTACCATTTCGGCCTGAAATTGGTGTTTATTCAAATTTTCACAATATTTGCCCCTACGCCCCTTTCAAAGGGATATGGGGGTCAAGATCCATCTAATGGCATGTATGGACATTCATTGTGGGGAAACTAACCTATTAAAAAAATATATTTTTCCTCCAAAATGCTGAACCACCCCGGACCTTCTAATTTCGGCCCGAAAGTTGTGATAATTCAAATTTTTACAATATTTGCCCCTACGCCCCTTTCAAAGGGATATGGGGGTCAGGATCCATCTAATGGCATGTATACATTCATTGTGGGGAAACTAGCCTATTAAAAAAATATATATTTTCCTCCAAAATGCTGAACCACCCCGGCCCTTACTAATTTCGGCCGAAAGTTGTGATAATTCAAATTTTTACAATATTTGCCCCTACGCCCCTTTCAAAGGGATATGGGGGTCAGGATCCATCTAATGGCATGTATGTACATTCATTGTGGGGAAACTAGCCTATTCAAAAAATATAATATTTTCCTCCAAAATGCTGAACCACCCCGGCCCTTACCATTTCGGCCTGAAATTGGTGTTTATTCAAATTTCACAATATTTGCCCCTACGCCCCTTTCAAAGGGATATGGGGGTCAAGATCCATCTAATGGCATGTATGGACATTCATTGTGGGGAAACTAACCTATTAAAAAAAATATATTTTCCTCCAAAATGCTGAACCACCCCGGCCCTTACAATTTCGGCACGAAAGTTGTGATAATTCAAATTTTTACAATATTTGCCCCTACGCCCCTTTCAAAGGGATATGGGGGTCAGGATCCATCTAATGGCATGTATGTACATTCATTGTGGGGAAACTAGCCTATTCAAAAAAAAAATATTTTCCTCCAAAATGCTGAACCACCCCGGCCCTTACAATTTCGGCACGAAAGTTGTGATAATTCAAATTTTTACAATATTTGCCCCTACGCCCCTTTCAAAGGGATATGGGGGTCAAGATCCATCTAATGGCATGTATGGACATTCATTGTGGGGAAACTAACCTATTAAAAAAAAATATATTTTCCTCCAAAATGCTGAACCACCCCGGCCCTTACTAATTTCGGCCCGAAAGTTGTGATAATTCAAATTTTTACAATATTTGCCCCTACGCCCCTTTCAAAGGGATATGGGGGTCAGGATCCATCTAATGGCATGTATGTACATTCATTGTGGGGAAACTAGCCTATTCAAAAAATATAATAT
This sequence comes from Strongylocentrotus purpuratus, assembly GCF_000002235.5. Lineage (NCBI taxonomy): Eukaryota > Metazoa > Echinodermata > Echinoidea > Camarodonta > Strongylocentrotidae > Strongylocentrotus > Strongylocentrotus purpuratus. Next base: position 16,009,282 of record NW_022145595.1, read on the forward strand.
TTTCCTCCAAATGCTGAACCACCCCGGCCCTTACCATTTCGGCCTGAAATTGGTGATTATTCAAATTTCACAATATTTGCCCCTACGCCCCTTTCAAAGGGATATGGGGGTCAAGATCCATCTAATGGCATGTATGGACATTCATTGTGGGGAAACTAACCTATTAAAAAAAAAATATTTTCCTCCAAAATGCTGAACCACCCCGGCCCTTACTAATTTCGGCCCGAAAGTTGTGATAATTCAAATTTTTACAATATTTGCCCCTACGCCCCTTTCAAAGGGATATGGGGGTCAGGATCCATCTAATGGCATGTATGTACATTCATTGTGGGGAAACTAGCCTATTAAAAAAAAAATATTTTCCTCCAAAATGCTGAACCACCCCGGCCCTTACCATTTCGGCCCGAAAGTTGTGATAATTCAAATTTTTACAATATTTGCCCCTACGCCCCTTTCAAAGGGATATGGGGGTCAAGATCCATCTAATGGCATGTATGGACATTCATTGTGGGGAAACTAGCCTATTAAAAAAAAATATATTTTCCTCCAAAATGCTGAACCACCCCGGACCTTACAATTTCGGCACGAAAGTTGTGATAATTCAAATTTTTACAATATTTGCCCCTACGCCCCTTTCAAAGGGATATGGGGGTCAGGATCCATCTAATGGCATGTATGTACATTCATTGTGGGGAAACTAGCCTATTAAAAAAAAAAATATTTTCCTCCAAAATGCTGAACCACCCCGGCCCTTACCATTTCGGCCTGAAATTGGTGTTTATTCAAATTTTCACAATATTTGCCCCTACGCCCCTTTCAAAGGGATATGGGGGTCAAGATCCATCTAATGGCATGTATGGACATTCATTGTGGGGAAACTAACCTATTAAAAAAAAATATATTTTCCTCCAAAATGCTGAACCACCCCGGCCCTTACTAATTTCGGCCCGAAAGTTGTGATAATTCAAATTTTTACAATATTTGCCCCTACGCCCCTTTCAAAGGGATATGGGGGTCAGGATCCATCTAATGGCATGTATGTACATTCATTGTGGGGAAACTAGCCTATTCAAAAAATATAATATTTTCCTCCAAAATGCTGAACCACCCCGGCCCTTACCATTTCGGCCTGAAATTGGTGTTTATTCAAATTATCACAATATTTGCCCCTACGCCCCTTTCAAAGGGATATGGGGGTCAAGATCCATCTAATGGCATGTATGGACATTCATTGTGGGGAAACTAACCTATTAAAAAAAAAAATATTTTCCTCCAAAATGCTGAACCACCCCGGACCTTACTAATTTCGGCCCGAAAGTTGTGATAATTCAAATTTTTACAATATTTGCCCCTACGCCCCTTTCAAAGGGATATGGGGGTCAGGATCCATCTAATGGCATGTATGTACATTCATTGTGGGGAAACTAGCCTATTCAAAAAATATAATATTTTCCTCCAAAATGCTGAACCACCCCGGCCCTTACCATTTCGGCCTGAAATTGGTGTTTATTCAAATTATCACAATATTTGCCCCTACGCCCCTTTCAAAGGGATATGGGGGTCAAGATCCATCTAATGGCATGTATGGACATTCATTGTGGGGAAACTAACCTATTAAAAAAAATAATATTTTCCTCCAAAATGCTGAACCACCCCGGCCCTTACAATTTCGGCCGAAAGTTGTGATAATTCAAATTTTACAATATTTGCCCCTACGCCCCTTTCAAAGGGATATGGGGGTCAAGATCCATCTAATGGCATGTATGGACATTCATTGTGGGGAAACTAACCTATTAAAAAAAAAATATTTTCCTCCAAAATGCTGAACCACCCCGGACCTTACAATTTCGGCCCGAAAGTTGTGATAATTCAAATTTTTACAATATTTGCCCCTACGCCCCTTTCAAAGGGATATGGGGGTCAGGATCCATCTAATGGCATGTATGTACATTCATTGTGGGGAAACTAGCCTATTAAAAAAAAAATATTTTCCTCCAAAATGCTGAACCACCCCGGCCCTTACCATTTCGGCCTGAAATTGGTGTTTATTCAAATTATCACAATATTTGCCCCTACGCCCCTTTCAAAGGGATATGGGGGTCAAGATCCATCTAATGGCATGTATGGACATTCATTGTGGGGAAACTAACCTATTAAAAAAAAAATATTTTCCTCCAAAATGCTGAACCACCCCGGCCCTTACAATTTCGGCACGAAAGTTGTGATAATTCAAATTTTTACAATATTTGCCCCTACGCCCCTTTCAAAGGGATATGGGGGTCAAGATCCATCTAATGGCATGTATGGACATTCATTGTGGGGAAACTAACCTATTAAAAAAAAATATATTTTCCTCCAAAATGCTGAACCACCCCGGACCTTACAATTTCGGCACGAAAGTTGTGATAATTCAAATTTTTACAATATTTGCCCCTACGCCCCTTTCAAAGGGATATGGGGGTCAGGATCCATCTAATGGCATGTATGTACATTCATTGTGGGGAAACTAGCCTATTAAAAAAAAAAATATTTTCCTCCAAAATGCTGAACCACCCCGGCCCTTACCATTTCGGCCTGAAATTGGTGTTTATTCAAATTATCACAATATTTGCCCCTACGCCCCTTTCAAAGGGATATGGGGGTCAAGATCCATCTAATGGCATGTATGGACATTCATTGTGGGGAAACTAACCTATTAAAAAAAAATATATTTTCCTCCAAAATGCTGAACCACCCCGGACCTTCTAATTTCGGCCCGAAAGTTGTGATAATTCAAATTTTTACAATATTTGCCCCTACGCCCCTTTCAAAGGGATATGGGGGTCAGGATCCATCTAATGGCATGTATGTACATTCATTGTGGGGAAACTAGCCTATTCAAAAAATATAATATTTTCCTCCAAAATGCTGAACCACCCCGGCCCTTACCATTTCGGCCTGAAATTGGTGTTTATTCAAATTATCACAATATTTGCCCCTACGCCCCTTTCAAAGGGATATGGGGGTCAAGATCCATCTAATGGCATGTATGGACATTCATTGTGGGGAAACTAACCTATTAAAAAAAAAATATTTTCCTCCAAAATGCTGAACCACCCCGGCCCTTCTAATTTCGGCCCGAAAGTTGTGATAATTCAAATTTTTACAATATTTGCCCCTACGCCCCTTTCAAAGGGATATGGGGGTCAGGATCCATCTAATGGCATGTATGTACATTATTGTGGGGAAACTAGCCTATTCAAAAAATATAATATTTTCCTCCAAAATGCTGAACCACCCCGGCCCTTACCATTTCGGCCTGAAATTGGTGTTTATTCAAATTTTCACAATATTTGCCCCTACGCCCCTTTCAAAGGGATATGGGGGTCAGATCCATCTAATGGCATGTATGGACATTCATTGTGGGGAAACTAACCTATTAAAAAAAATAATATTTTCCTCCAAAATGCTGAACCACCCCGGCCCTTACAATTTCGGCACGAAAGTTGTGATAATTCAAATTTTACAATATTTGCCCCTACGCCCCTTTCAAAGGGATATGGGGGTCAAGATCCATCTAATGGCATGTATGGACATTCATTGTGGGGAAACTAACCTATTAAAAAAAATATATTTTCCTCCAAAATGCTGAACCACCCCGGACCTTACAATTTCGGCACGAAAGTTGTGATAATTCAAATTTTTACAATATTTGCCCCTACGCCCCTTTCAAAGGGATATGGGGGTCAGGATCCATCTAATGGCATGTATGTACATTATTGTGGGGAAACTAGCCTATTAAAAAAAAAATATTTTCCTCCAAAATGCTGAACCACCCCGGCCCTTACCATTTCGGCCTGAAATTGGTGTTTATTCAAATTATCACAATATTTGCCCCTACGCCCCTTTCAAAGGGATATGGGGGTCAAGATCCATCTAATGGCATGTATGGACATTCATTGTGGGGAAACTAACCTATTAAAAAAAAAAAATATTTTCCTCCAAAATGCTGAACCACCCCGGACCTTACAATTTCGGCACGAAAGTTGTGATAATTCAAATTTTTACAATATTTGCCCCTACGCCCCTTTCAAAGGGATATGGGGGTCAGGATCCATCTAATGGCATGTATGTACATATATTGTGGGGAAACTAGCCTATTCAAAAAATATAATATTTTCCTCCAAAATGCTGAACCACCCCGGCCCTTACCATTTCGGCCTGAAATTGGTGTTTATTCAAATTATCACAATATTTGCCCCTACGCCCCTTTCAAAGGGATATGGGGGTCAGATCCATCTAATGGCATGTATGGACATTCATTGTGGGGAAACTAACCTATTAAAAAAAAATAATATTTTCCTCCAAAATGCTGAACCACCCCGGCCCTTACAATTTCGGCACGAAAGTTGTGATAATTCAAATTTTTACAATATTTGCCCCTACGCCCCTTTCAAAGGGATATGGGGGTCAAGATCCATCTAATGGCATGTATGGACATTCATTGTGGGGAAACTAACCTATTAAAAAAAATATATTTTCCTCCAAAATGCTGAACCACCCCGGACCTTACAATTTCGGCACGAAAGTTGTGATAATTCAAATTTTTACAATATTTGCCCCTACGCCCCTTTCAAAGGGATATGGGGGTCAGGATCCATCTAATGGCATGTATGTACATATATTGTGGGGAAACTAGCCTATTAAAAAAAAAATATTTTCCTCCAAAATGCTGAACCACCCCGGCCCTTACCATTTCGGCCTGAAATTGGTGTTTATTCAAATTATCACAATATTTGCCCCTACGCCCCTTTCAAAGGGATATGGGGGTCAAGATCCATCTAATGGCATGTATGGACATTCATTGTGGGAAACTAACCTATTAAAAAAAAAATATATTTTCCTCCAAAATGCTGAACCACCCCGGCCCTTACAATTTCGGCCGAAAGTTGTGATAATTCAAATTTTTACAATATTTGCCCCTACGCCCCTTTCAAAGGGATATGGGGGTCAAGATCCATCTAATGGCATGTATGGACATTCATTGTGGGGAAACTAACCTATTAAAAAAAATATATTTTCCTCCAAAATGCTGAACCACCCCGGACCTTACAATTTCGGCACGAAAGTTGTGATAATTCAAATTTTACAATATTTGCCCCTTCGCCCCTTTCAAAGGGATATGGGGGTCAGGATCCATCTAATGGCATGTATGTACATATATTGTGGGGAAACTAGCCTATTAAAAAAAAAAATATTTTCCTCCAAAATGCTGAACCACCCCGGCCCTTACCATTTCGGCCTGAAATTGGTGTTTATTCAAATTATCACAATATTTGCCCCTACGCCCCTTTCAAAGGGATATGGGGGTCAAGATCCATCTAATGGCATGTATGGACATTCATTGTGGGGAAACTAACCTATTAAAAAAAAATATATTTTCCTCCAAAATGCTGAACCACCCCGGACCTTCTAATTTCGGCCCGAAAGTTGTGATAATTCAAATTTTTACAATATTTGCCCCTACGCCCCTTTCAAAGGGATATGGGGGTCAGGATCCATCTAATGGCATGTATGTACATTCATTGTGGGGAAACTAGCCTATTCAAAAAATATAATATTTTCCTCCAAAATGCTGAACCACCCCGGCCCTTACCATTTCGGCCTGAAATTGGTGTTTATTCAAATTATCACAATATTTGCCCCTACGCCCCTTTCAAAGGGATATGGGGGTCAAGATCCATCTAATGGCATGTATGGACATTCATTGTGGGGAAACTAACCTATTAAAAAAAATAATATTTTCCTCCAAAATGCTGAACCACCCCGGCCCTTACAATTTCGGCACGAAAGTTGTGATAATTCAAAATTTTACAATATTTGCCCCTACGCCCCTTTCAAAGGGATATGGGGGTCAGGATCCATCTAATGGCATGTATGTACATTCATTGTGGGGAAACTAGCCTATTAAAAAAAAAAATATTTTCCTCCAAAATGCTGAACCACCCCGGCCCTTACCATTTCGGCCTGAAATTGGTGTTTATTCAAATTATCACAATATTTGCCCCTACGCCCCTTTCAAAGGGATATGGGGGTCAAGATCCATCTAATGGCATGTATGGACATTCATTGTGGGGAAACTAACCTATTAAAAAAAAATAATATTTTCCTCCAAAATGCTGAACCACCCCGGCCCTTACAATTTCGGCCCGAAAGTTGTGATAATTCAAATTTTACAATATTTGCCCCTACGCCCCTTTCAAAGGGATATGGGGGTCAAGATCCATCTAATGGCATGTATGGACATTCATTGTGGGGAAACTAACCTATTAAAAAAAATATATTTTCCTCCAAAATGCTGAACCACCCCGGACCTTACAATTTCGGCACGAAAGTTGTGATAATTCAAATTTTTACAATATTTGCCCCTACGCCCCTTTCAAAGGGATATGGGGGTCAGGATCCATCTAATGGCATGTATGTACATTATTGTGGGGAAACTAGCCTATTAAAAAAAAAAATATTTTCCTCCAAAATGCTGAACCACCCCGGCCCTTACCATTTCGGCCTGAAATTGGTGTTTATTCAAATTATCACAATATTTGCCCCTACGCCCCTTTCAAAGGGATATGGGGGTCAAGATCCATCTAATGGCATGTATGGACATTCATTGTGGGGAAACTAACCTATTAAAAAAAAAAATATTTTCCTCCAAAATGCTGAACCACCCCGGACCTTACAATTTCGGCACGAAAGTTGTGATAATTCAAATTTTTACAATATTTGCCCCTACGCCCCTTTCAAAGGGATATGGGGGTCAGGATCCATCTAATGGCATGTATGTACATTATTGTGGGGAAACTAGCCTATTCAAAAAATATAATATTTTCCTCCAAAATGCTGAACCACCCCGGCCCTTACCATTTCGGCCTGAAATTGGTGTTTATTCAAATTTTCACAATATTTGCCCCTACGCCCCTTTCAAAGGGATATGGGGGTCAAGATCCATCTAATGGCATGTATGGACATTCATTGTGGGGAAACTAACCTATTAAAAAAATATATATTTTCCTCCAAAATGCTGAACCACCCCGGCCCTTACAATTTCGGCCCGAAAGTTGTGATAATTCAAATTTTTACAATATTTGCCCCTACGCCCCTTTCAAAGGGATATGGGGGTCAGGATCCATCTAATGGCATGTATGTACATTCATTGTGGGGAAACTAGCCTATTAAAAAAAAAAATATTTTCCTCCAAAATGCTGAACCACCCCGACCTTACAATTTCGGCACGAAAGTTGTGATAATTCAAATTTTTACAATATTTGCCCCTACGCCCCTTTCAAAGGGATATGGGGGTCAGGATCCATCTAATGGCATGTATGTACATTCATTGTGGGGAAACTAGCCTATTCAAAAAATATAATATTTTCCTCCAAAATGCTGAACCACCCCGGCCCTTACCATTTCGGCCTGAAATTGGTGTTTATTCAAATTATCACAATATTTGCCCCTACGCCCCTTTCAAAGGGATATGGGGGTCAAGATCCATCTAATGGCATGTATGGACATTCATTGTGGGGAAACTAACCTATTAAAAAAAATATATATTTTCCTCCAAAATGCTGAACCACCCCGGCCCTTACAATTTCGGCACGAAAGTTGTGATAATTCAAATTTTTACAATATTTGCCCCTACGCCCCTTTCAAAGGGATATGGGGGTCAAGATCCATCTAATGGCATGTATGGACATTCATTGTGGGGAAACTAACCTATTAAAAAAAAATATATTTTCCTCCAAAATGCTGAACCACCCCGGCCCTTACCATTTCGGCCTGAAATTGGTGTTTATTCAAATTATCACAATATTTGCCCCTACGCCCCTTTCAAAGGGATATGGGGGTCAAGATCCATCTAATGGCATGTATGGACATTCATTGTGGGGAAACTAACCTATTAAAAAAAATATATTTTCCTCCAAAATGCTGAACCACCCCGGACCTTCTAATTTCGGCCCGAAAGTTGTGATAATTCAAATTTTTACAATATTTGCCCCTACGCCCCTTTCAAAGGGATATGGGGGTCAGGATCCATCTAATGGCATGTATGTACATTCATTGTGGGGAAACTAGCCTATTAAAAAAAAAAATATTTTCCTCCAAAATGCTGAACCACCCCGGACCTTACAATTTCGGCACGAAAGTTGTGATAATTCAAATTTTTACAATATTTGCCCCTTCGCCCCTTTCAAAGGGATATGGGGGTCAGGATCCATCTAATGGCATGTATGTACATTCATTGTGGGGAAACTAGCCTATTCAAAAAATATAATATTTTCCTCCAAAATGCTGAACCACCCCGGCCCTTACCATTTCGGCCTGAAATTGGTGTTTATTCAAATTATCACAATATTTGCCCCTACGCCCCTTTCAAAGGGATATGGGGGTCAAGATCCATCTAATGGCATGTATGGACATTCATTGTGGGGAAACTAACCTATTAAAAAAAAAATATTTTCCTCCAAAATGCTGAACCACCCCGGACCTTCTAATTTCGGCCCGAAAGTTGTGATAATTCAAATTTTTACAATATTTGCCCCTACGCCCCTTTCAAAGGGATATGGGGGTCAGGATCCATCTAATGGCATGTATGTACATATATTGTGGGGAAACTAGCCTATTCAAAAAATATAATATTTTCCTCCAAAATGCTGAACCACCCCGGCCCTTACCATTTCGGCCTGAAATTGGTGTTTATTCAAATTATCACAATATTTGCCCCTACGCCCCTTTCAAAGGGATATGGGGGTCAAGATCCATCTAATGGCATGTATGGACATTCATTGTGGGGAAACTAACCTATTAAAAAAAAAAATATTTTCCTCAAAATGCTGAACCACCCCGGCCCTTACAATTTCGGCACGAAAGTTGTGATAATTCAAATTTTTACAATATTTGCCCCTACGCCCCTTTCAAAGGGATATGGGGGTCAAGATCCATCTAATGGCATGTATGGACATTCATTGTGGGGAAACTACCTATTAAAAAAAATATATTTTCCTCCAAAATGCTGAACCACCCCGGCCCTTACAATTTCGGCCTGAAATTGGTGTTTATTCAAATTATCACAATATTTGCCCCTACGCCCCTTTCAAAGGGATATGGGGGTCAAGATCCATCTAATGGCATGTATGGACATTCATTGTGGGGAAACTAACCTATTAAAAAAAAAAAATATTTTCCTCCAAAATGCTGAACCACCCCGGCCCTTACAATTTCGGCCGAAAGTTGTGATAATTCAAATTTTTACAATATTTGCCCCTACGCCCCTTTCAAAGGGATATGGGGGTCAGGATCCATCTAATGGCATGTATGTACATTCATTGTGGGGAAACTAGCCTATTAAAAAATATAATATTTTCCTCCAAAATGCTGAACCACCCCGGCCCTTACCATTTCGGCCTGAAATTGGTGTTTATTCAAATTATCACAATATTTGCCCCTACGCCCCTTTCAAAGGGATATGGGGGTCAAGATCCATCTAATGGCATGTATGGACATTCATTGTGGGGAAACTAACCTATTAAAAAAAATAAATATTTTCCTCCAAAATGCTGAACCACCCCGGCCCTTACAATTTCGGCCGAAAGTTGTGATAATTCAAATTTTTACAATATTTGCCCCTACGCCCCTTTCAAAGGGATATGGGGGTCAGATCCATCTAATGGCATGTATGGACATTCATTGTGGGGAAACTACCTATTAAAAAAAAATATATTTTCCTCCAAAATGCTGAACCACCCCGGACCTTACAATTTCGGCACGAAAGTTGTGATAATTCAAATTTTTACAATATTTGCCCCTACGCCCCTTTCAAAGGGATATGGGGGTCAGGATCCATCTAATGGCATGTATGTACATTATTGTGGGGAAACTAGCCTATTAAAAAAAAAATATTTTCCTCCAAAATGCTGAACCACCCCGGCCCTTACCATTTCGGCCTGAAATTGGTGTTTATTCAAATTTTTACAATATTTGCCCCTACGCCCCTTTCAAAGGGATATGGGGGTCAAGATCCATCTAATGGCATGTATGGACATTCATTGTGGGGAAACTAACCTATTAAAAAAAATATATTTTCCTCCAAAATGCTGAACCACCCCGGACCTTCTTAATTTCGGCCGAAAGTTGTGATAATTCAAATTTTTACAATATTTGCCCCTACGCCCCTTTCAAAGGGATATGGGGGTCAGGATCCATCTAATGGCATGTATGTACATTATTGTGGGGAAACTAGCCTATTAAAAAAAAAAATATTTTCCTCCAAAATGCTGAACCACCCCGGCCCTTACAATTTCGGCACGAAAGTTGTGATAATTCAAATTTTTACAATATTTGCCCCTACGCCCCTTTCAAAGGGATATGGGGGTCAAGATCCATCTAATGGCATGTATGGACATTCATTGTGGGGAAACTAACCTATTAAAAAAAAATATATTTTCCTCCAAAATGCTGAACCACCCCGGACCTTCTAATTTCGGCCCGAAAGTTGTGATAATTCAAATTTTTACAATATTTGCCCCTACGCCCCTTTCAAAGGGATATGGGGGTCAGGATCCATCTAATGGCATGTATGTACATTCATTGTGGGGAAACTAGCCTATTCAAAAAATATAATATTTTCCTCCAAAATGCTGAACCACCCCGGCCCTTACCATTTCGGCCTGAAATTGGTGTTTATTCAAATTTCACAATATTTGCCCCTACGCCCCTTTCAAAGGGATATGGGGGTCAGGATCCATCTAATGGCATGTATGTACATTCATTGTGGGGAAACTAGCCTATTCAAAAAATATAATATTTTCCTCCAAAATGCTGAACCACCCCGGCCCTTACCATTTCGGCCTGAAATTGGTGTTTATTCAAATTATCACAATATTTGCCCCTACGCCCCTTTCAAAGGGATATGGGGGTCAAGATCCATCTAATGGCATGTATGGACATTCATTGTGGGGAAACTAACCTATTAAAAAAAAAAATATTTTCCTCCAAAATGCTGAACCACCCCGGCCCTTACCATTTCGGCCTGAAATTGGTGTTTATTCAAATTATCACAATATTTGCCCCTACGCCCCTTTCAAAGGGATATGGGGGTCAAGATCCATCTAATGGCATGTATGGACATTCATTGTGGGGAAACTAACCTATTAAAAAAAAAATATTTTCCTCCAAAATGCTGAACCACCCCGGACCTTCTAATTTCGGCCCGAAAGTTGTGATAATTCAAATTTTTACAATATTTGCCCCTACGCCCCTTTCAAAGGGATATGGGGGTCAGGATCCATCTAATGGCATGTATGTACATTATTGTGGGGAAACTAGCCTATTAAAAAAAAAAATATTTTCCTCCAAAATGCTGAACCACCCCGGACCTTACAATTTCGGCACGAAAGTTGTGATAATTCAAATTTTTACAATATTTGCCCCTACGCCCCTTTCAAAGGGATATGGGGGTCAGGATCCATCTAATGGCATGTATGTACATTCATTGTGGGGAAACTAGCCTATTCAAAAAATATAATATTTTCCTCCAAAATGCTGAACCACCCCGGCCCTTACCATTTCGGCCTGAAATTGTGTTTATTCAAATTATCACAATATTTGCCCCTACGCCCCTTTCAAAGGGATATGGGGGTCAAGATCCATCTAATGGCATGTATGGACATTCATTGTGGGGAAACTAACCTATTAAAAAAAAAAATATTTTCCTCCAAAATGCTGAACCACCCCGGCCCTTCTAATTTCGGCCCGAAAGTTGTGATAATTCAAATTTTTACAATATTTGCCCCTACGCCCCTTTCAAAGGGATATGGGGGTCAGGATCCATCTAATGGCATGTATGTACATTATTGTGGGGAAACTAGCCTATTAAAAAAAAAATATTTTCCTCCAAAATGCTGAACCACCCCGGACCTTACAATTTCGGCACGAAAGTTGTGATAATTCAAATTTTTACAATATTTGCCCCTCGCCCCTTTCAAAGGGATATGGGGGTCAGGATCCATCTAATGGCATGTATGTACATTCATTGTGGGGAAACTAGCCTATTCAAAAAAATATAATTTTTCCTCCAAAATGCTGAACCACCCCGGCCCTTACCATTTCGGCCTGAAATTGTGTTTATTCAAATTATCACAATATTTGCCCCTACGCCCCTTTCAAAGGGATATGGGGGTCAAGATCCATCTAATGGCATGTATGGACATTCATTGTGGGGAAACTAACCTATTAAAAAAAAAAATATTTTCCTCCAAAATGCTGAACCACCCCGGCCCTTACAATTTCGGCACGAAAGTTGTGATAATTCAAATTTTTACAATATTTGCCCCTACGCCCCTTTCAAAGGGATATGGGGGTCAGGATCCATCTAATGGCATGTATGTACATTCATTGTGGGGAAACTAGCCTATTAAAAAAAAATATATATTTCCTCCAAAATGCTGAACCACCCCGGCCCTTACCATTTCGGCCTGAAATTGGTGTTTATTCAAATTATCACAATATTTGCCCCTACGCCCCTTTCAAAGGGATATGGGGGTCAAGATCCATCTAATGGCATGTATGGACATTCATTGTGGGGAAACTAACCTATTAAAAAAAATATATTTTCCTCCAAAATGCTGAACCACCCCGGACCTTCTAATTTCGGCCCGAAAGTTGTGATAATTCAAATTTTTACAATATTTGCCCCTACGCCCCTTTCAAAGGGATATGGGGGTCAGGATCCATCTAATGGCATGTATGTACATTCATTGTGGGGAAACTAGCCTATTAAAAAAAAAATATTTTCCTCCAAAATGCTGAACCACCCCGGACCTTACAATTTCGGCACGAAAGTTGTGATAATTCAAATTTTTACAATATTTGCCCCTACGCCCCTTTCAAAGGGATATGGGGGTCAGGATCCATCTAATGGCATGTATGTACATTCATTGTGGGGAAACTAGCCTATTCAAAAAATATAATATTTTCCTCCAAAATGCTGAACCACCCCGGCCCTTACCATTTCGGCCTGAAATTGGTGTTTATTCAAATTATCACAATATTTGCCCCTACGCCCCTTTCAAAGGGATATGGGGGTCAAGATCCATCTAATGGCATGTATGGACATTCATTGTGGGGAAACTAACCTATTAAAAAAAAAAATATTTTCCTCCAAAATGCTGAACCACCCCGGACCTTCTAATTTCGGCCCGAAAGTTGTGATAATTCAAATTTTTACAATATTTGCCCCTACGCCCCTTTCAAAGGGATATGGGGGTCAGGATCCATCTAATGGCATGTATGTACATTCATTGTGGGGAAACTAGCCTATTAAAAAAAAAATATTTTCCTCCAAAATGCTGAACCACCCCGGCCCTTACCATTTCGGCCTGAAATTGGTGTTTATTCAAATTATCACAATATTTGCCCCTACGCCCCTTTCAAAGGGATATGGGGGTCAAGATCCATCTAATGGCATGTATGGACATTCATTGTGGGGAAACTAACCTATTAAAAAAATATATATTTTCCTCCAAAATGCTGAACCACCCCGGCCCTTACAATTTCGGCCGAAAGTTGTGATAATTCAAATTTTTACAATATTTGCCCCTACGCCCCTTTCAAAGGGATATGGGGGTCAAGATCCATCTAATGGCATGTATGGACATTCATTGTGGGGAAACTACCTATTAAAAAAAAATATATTTTCCTCCAAAATGCTGAACCACCCCGGACCTTACAATTTCGGCACGAAAGTTGTGATAATTCAAATTTTTACAATATTTGCCCCTACGCCCCTTTCAAAGGGATATGGGGGTCAGGATCCATCTAATGGCATGTATGTACATTCATTGTGGGGAAACTAGCCTATTAAAAAAAAAATATTTTCCTCCAAAATGCTGAACCACCCCGGACCTTACAATTTCGGCACGAAAGTTGTGTTTATTCAAATTATCACAATATTTGCCCCTACGCCCCTTTCAAAGGGATATGGGGGTCAAGATCCATCTAATGGCATGTATGTACATTCATTGTGGGGAAACTAGCCTATTCAAAAAATATAATATTTTCCTCCAAAATGCTGAACCACCCCGGCCCTTACCATTTCGGCCTGAAATTGTGTTTATTCAAATTATCACAATATTTGCCCCTACGCCCCTTTCAAAGGGATATGGGGGTCAGGATCCATCTAATGGCATGTATGTACATTCATTGTGGGGAAACTAGCCTATTCAAAAAATATAATATTTTCCTCCAAAATGCTGAACCACCCCGGCCCTTACCATTTCGGCCTGAAATTGGTGTTTATTCAAATTATCACAATATTTGCCCCTACGCCCCTTTCAAAGGGATATGGGGGTCAAGATCCATCTAATGGCATGTATGGACATTCATTGTGGGGAAACTAACCTATTAAAAAAAAAAATATTTTCCTCCAAAATGCTGAACCACCCCGGACCTTCTAATTTCGGCCCGAAAGTTGTGATAATTCAAATTTTTACAATATTTGCCCCTACGCCCCTTTCAAAGGGATATGGGGGTCAGGATCCATCTAATGGCATGTATGTACATTATTGTGGGGAAACTAGCCTATTAAAAAAAAAATATTTTCCTCCAAAATGCTGAACCACCCCGGCCCTTACCATTTCGGCCTGAAATTGGTGTTTATTCAAATTATCACAATATTTGCCCCTACGCCCCTTTCAAAGGGATATGGGGGTCAAGATCCATCTAATGGCATGTATGGACATTCATTGTGGGGAAACTAACCTATTAAAAAAAATATATATTTTCCTCCAAAATGCTGAACCACCCCGGCCCTTACAATTTCGGCACGAAAGTTGTGATAATTCAAATTTTTACAATATTTGCCCCTACGCCCCTTTCAAAGGGATATGGGGGTCAAGATCCATCTAATGGCATGTATGGACATTCATTGTGGGGAAACTACCTATTAAAAAAATATATTTTCCTCCAAAATGCTGAACCACCCCGGACCTTACAATTTCGGCACGAAAGTTGTGATAATTCAAATTTTTACAATATTTGCCCCTACGCCCCTTTCAAAGGGATATGGGGGTCAGGATCCATCTAATGGCATGTATGTACATTCATTGTGGGGAAACTAGCCTATTAAAAAAAAAAATATTTTCCTCCAAAATGCTGAACCACCCCGGCCCTTACAATTTCGGCACGAAAGTTGTGTTTATTCAAATTATCACAATATTTGCCCCTACGCCCCTTTCAAAGGGATATGGGGGTCAAGATCCATCTAATGGCATGTATGTACATTCATTGTGGGGAAACTAGCCTATTCAAAAAATATAATATTTTCCTCCAAAATGCTGAACCACCCCGGCCCTTACCATTTCGGCCTGAAATTGTGTTTATTCAAATTATCACAATATTTGCCCCTACGCCCCTTTCAAAGGGATATGGGGGTCAAGATCCATCTAATGGCATGTATGGACATTCATTGTGGGGAAACTAACCTATTAAAAAAAAAATATATTTTCCTCCAAAATGCTGAACCACCCCGGACCTTCTAATTTCGGCCCGAAAGTTGTGATAATTCAAATTTTTACAATATTTGCCCCTACGCCCCTTTCAAAGGGATATGGGGGTCAGGATCCATCTAATGGCATGTATGTACATTATTGTGGGGAAACTAGCCTATTCAAAAAATATAATATTTTCCTCCAAAATGCTGAACCACCCCGGCCCTTACCATTTCGGCCTGAAATTGGTGTTTATTCAAATTATCACAATATTTGCCCCTACGCCCCTTTCAAAGGGATATGGGGGTCAAGATCCATCTAATGGCATGTATGGACATTCATTGTGGGGAAACTAACCTATTAAAAAAAAAAATATTTTCCTCCAAAATGCTGAACCACCCCGGCCCTTACAATTTCGGCACGAAAGTTGTGATAATTCAAATTTTTACAATATTTGCCCCTACGCCCCTTTCAAAGGGATATGGGGGTCAAGATCCATCTAATGGCATGTATGGACATTCATTGTGGGGAAACTACCTATTAAAAAAAATATATTTTCCTCCAAAATGCTGAACCACCCCGGACCTTACAATTTCGGCCGAAAGTTGTGATAATTCAAATTTTTACAATATTTGCCCCTACGCCCCTTTCAAAGGGATATGGGGGTCAGGATCCATCTAATGGCATGTATGTACATTATTGTGGGGAAACTAGCCTATTAAAAAAAAAAATATTTTCCTCCAAAATGCTGAACCACCCCGGCCCTTACCATTTCGGCCTGAAATTGGTGTTTATTCAAATTATCACAATATTTGCCCCTACGCCCCTTTCAAAGGGATATGGGGGTCAAGATCCATCTAATGGCATGTATGGACATTCATTGTGGGGAAACTAACCTATTAAAAAAATATATATTTTCCTCCAAAATGCTGAACCACCCCGGCCCTTACAATTTCGGCCGAAAGTTGTGATAATTCAAATTTTTACAATATTTGCCCCTACGCCCCTTTCAAAGGGATATGGGGGTCAAGATCCATCTAATGGCATGTATGGACATTCATTGTGGGGAAACTACCTATTAAAAAAAAATATATTTTCCTCCAAAATGCTGAACCACCCCGGACCTTACAATTTCGGCACGAAAGTTGTGATAATTCAAATTTTTACAATATTTGCCCCTACGCCCCTTTCAAAGGGATATGGGGGTCAGGATCCATCTAATGGCATGTATGTACATTCATTGTGGGGAAACTAGCCTATTCAAAAAATATAATATTTTCCTCCAAAATGCTGAACCACCCCGGCCCTTACCATTTCGGCCTGAAATTGGTG
This sequence comes from Strongylocentrotus purpuratus, assembly GCF_000002235.5. Taxonomy (NCBI): domain Eukaryota; kingdom Metazoa; phylum Echinodermata; class Echinoidea; order Camarodonta; family Strongylocentrotidae; genus Strongylocentrotus; species Strongylocentrotus purpuratus. The sequence goes on from NW_022145595.1 coordinate 16,026,135, forward strand.
TTTATTCAAATTATCACAATATTTGCCCCTACGCCCCTTTCAAAGGGATATGGGGGTCAGGATCCATCTAATGGCATGTATGTACATATATTGTGGGGAAACTAGCCTATTCAAAAAATATAATATTTTCCTCCAAAATGCTGAACCACCCCGGCCCTTACCATTTCGGCCGAAATTGGTGTTTATTCAAATTATCACAATATTTGCCCCTACGCCCCTTTCAAAGGGATATGGGGGTCAAGATCCATCTAATGGCATGTATGTACATTCATTGTGGGGAAACTAGCCTATTCAAAAAATATAATATTTTCCTCCAAAATGCTGAACCACCCCGGCCCTTACCATTTCGGCCTGAAATTGGTGTTTATTCAAATTATCACAATATTTGCCCCTACGCCCCTTTCAAAGGGATATGGGGGTCAAGATCCATCTAATGGCATGTATGGACATTCATTGTGGGGAAACTAACCTATTAAAAAAAAATATATTTTCCTCCAAAATGCTGAACCACCCCGGACCTTCTAATTTCGGCCCGAAAGTTGTGATAATTCAAATTTTTACAATATTTGCCCCTACGCCCCTTTCAAAGGGATATGGGGGTCAGGATCCATCTAATGGCATGTATGTACATATATTGTGGGGAAACTAGCCTATTAAAAAAAAATATATTTTCCTCCAAAATGCTGAACCACCCCGGACCTTACAATTTCGGCACGAAAGTTGTGATAATTCAAATTTTTACAATATTTGCCCCTACGCCCCTTTCAAAGGGATATGGGGGTCAGGATCCATCTAATGGCATGTATGTACATATATTGTGGGGAAACTAGCCTATTAAAAAAAAAAATATTTTCCTCCAAAATGCTGAACCACCCCGGCCCTTACCATTTCGGCCTGAAATTGGTGTTTATTCAAATTATCACAATATTTGCCCCTACGCCCCTTTCAAAGGGATATGGGGGTCAAGATCCATCTAATGGCATGTATGTACATTCATTGTGGGGAAACTAGCCTATTCAAAAAATATAATATTTTCCTCCAAAATGCTGAACCACCCCGGCCCTTACCATTTCGGCCTGAAATTGTGTTTATTCAAATTATCACAATATTTGCCCCTACGCCCCTTTCAAAGGGATATGGGGGTCAAGATCCATCTAATGGCATGTATGGACATTCATTGTGGGGAAACTAACCTATTAAAAAAAATATATTTTCCTCCAAAATGCTGAACCACCCCGGACCTTCTAATTTCGGCCCGAAAGTTGTGATAATTCAAATTTTTACAATATTTGCCCCTACGCCCCTTTCAAAGGGATATGGGGGTCAGGATCCATCTAATGGCATGTATGTACATTATTGTGGGGAAACTAGCCTATTAAAAAAAAAAATATTTTCCTCCAAAATGCTGAACCACCCCGGACCTTACAATTTCGGCACGAAAGTTGTGATAATTCAAATTTTTACAATATTTGCCCCTACGCCCCTTTCAAAGGGATATGGGGGTCAGGATCCATCTAATGGCATGTATGTACATTCATTGTGGGGAAACTAGCCTATTCAAAAAATATAATATTTTCCTCCAAAATGCTGAACCACCCCGGCCCTTACCATTTCGGCCTGAAATTGGTGTTTATTCAAATTATCACAATATTTGCCCCTACGCCCCTTTCAAAGGGATATGGGGGTCAAGATCCATCTAATGGCATGTATGGACATTCATTGTGGGGAAACTAACCTATTAAAAAAAAAATATTTTCCTCCAAAATGCTGAACCACCCCGGACCTTCTAATTTCGGCCCGAAAGTTGTGATAATTCAAATTTTTACAATATTTGCCCCTACGCCCCTTTCAAAGGGATATGGGGGTCAGGATCCATCTAATGGCATGTATGTACATTATTGTGGGGAAACTAGCCTATTCAAAAAATATATATTTTCCTCCAAAATGCTGAACCACCCCGGCCCTTACCATTTCGGCCTTAAATTGGTGTTTATTCAAATTATCACAATATTTGCCCCTACGCCCCTTTCAAAGGGATATGGGGGTCAAGATCCATCTAATGGCATGTATGGACATTCATTGTGGGGAAACTAACCTATTAAAAAAAAAAATATTTTCCTTCAAAATGCTGAACCACCCCGGCCCTTACAATTTCGGCACGAAAGTTGTGATAATTCAAATTTTTACAATATTTGCCCCTACGCCCCTTTCAAAGGGATATGGGGGTCAAGATCCATCTAATGGCATGTATGGACATTCATTGTGGGGAAACTAACCTATTAAAAAAAAATATATATTTCCTCCAAAATGCTGAACCACCCCGGCCCTTACCATTTCGGCCTTAAATTGGTGTTTATTCAAATTATCACAATATTTGCCCCTACGCCCCTTTCAAAGGGATATGGGGGTCAAGATCCATCTAATGGCATGTATGGACATTCATTGTGGGGAAACTAACCTATTAAAAAAAATATATATTTTCCTCCAAAATGCTGAACCACCCCGGCCCTTACAATTTCGGCACGAAAGTTGTGATAATTCAAATTTTTACAATATTTGCCCCTACGCCCCTTTCAAAGGGATATGGGGGTCAAGATCCATCTAATGGCATGTATGGACATTCATTGTGGGGAAACTACCTATTAAAAAAAAATATATTTTCCTCCAAAATGCTGAACCACCCCGGACCTTACAATTTCGGCACGAAAGTTGTGATAATTCAAATTTTTACAATATTTGCCCCTTCGCCCCTTTCAAAGGGATATGGGGGTCAGGATCCATCTAATGGCATGTATGTACATTATTGTGGGGAAACTAGCCTATTTAAAAAAAAAATATTTTCCTCCAAAATGCTGAACCACCCCGGCCCTTACCATTTCGGCCTGAAATTGGTGTTTATTCAAATTATAACAATATTTGCCCCTACGCCCCTTTCAAAGGGATATGGGGGTCAAGATCCATCTAATGGCATGTATGGACATTCATTGTGGGGAAACTAACCTATTAAAAAAAAATATATTTTCCTCCAAAATGCTGAACCACCCCGGCCCTTACAATTTCGGCACGAAAGTTGTGATAATTCAAATTTTTACAATATTTGCCCCTACGCCCCTTTCAAAGGGATATGGGGGTCAGGATCCATCTAATGGCATGTATGTACATATATTGTGGGGAAACTAGCCTATTAAAAAAAAAATATTTTCCTCCAAAATGCTGAACCACCCCGGACCTTCTAATTTCGGCTCGAAAGTTGTGATAATTCAAATTTTTACAATATTTGCCCCTACGCCCCTTTCAAAGGGATATGGGGGTCAGGATCCATCTAATGGCATGTATGTACATATATTGTGGGGAAACTAGCCTATTAAAAAAAAAATATTTTCCTCCAAAATGCTGAACCACCCCGGCCCTTACCATTTCGGCCTGAAATTGGTGTTTATTCAAATTATAACAATATTTGCCCCTACGCCCCTTTCAAAGGGATATGGGGGTCAAGATCCATCTAATGGCATGTATGGACATTCATTGTGGGGAAACTAACCTATTAAAAAAAATATATTTTCCTCCAAAATGCTGAACCACCCCGGCCCTTACAATTTCGGCACGAAAGTTGTGATAATTCAAATTTTTACAATATTTGCCCCTACGCCCCTTTCAAAGGGATATGGGGGTCAGGATCCATCTAATGGCATGTATGTACATATTGTGGGGAAACTAGCCTATTAAAAAAAAAAATATTTTCCTCCAAAATGCTGAACCACCCCGGACCTTCTAATTTCGGCTCGAAAGTTGTGATAATTCAAATTTTTACAATATTTGCCCCTACGCCCCTTTCAAAGGGATATGGGGGTCAGGATCCATCTAATGGCATGTATGTACATTATTGTGGGGAAACTAGCCTATTAAAAAAAAAAATATTTTCCTCCAAAATGCTGAACCACCCCGGCCCTTACCATTTCGGCCTGAAATTGGTGTTTATTCAAATTATCACAATATTTGCCCCTACGCCCCTTTCAAAGGGATATGGGGGTCAAGATCCATCTAATGGCATGTATGGACATTCATTGTGGGGAAACTAACCTATTAAAAAAAAATATATTTTCCTCCAAAATGCTGAACCACCCCGGACCTTCTAATTTCGGCTCGAAAGTTGTGATAATTCAAATTTTTACAATATTTGCCCCTACGCCCCTTTCAAAGGGATATGGGGGTCAGGATCCATCTAATGGCATGTATGTACATTATTGTGGGGAAACTAGCCTATTAAAAAAAAAAATATTTTCCTCCAAAATGCTGAACCACCCCGGCCCTTACCATTTCGGCCTGAAATTGGTGTTTATTCAAATTATAACAATATTTGCCCCTACGCCCCTTTCAAAGGGATATGGGGGTCAAGATCCATCTAATGGCATGTATGGACATTCATTGTGGGGAAACTAACCTATTAAAAAAAAATATATTTTCCTCCAAAATGCTGAACCACCCCGGCCCTTACAATTTCGGCACGAAAGTTGTGATAATTCAAATTTTTACAATATTTGCCCCTACGCCCCTTTCAAAGGGATATGGGGGTCAGGATCCATCTAATGGCATGTATGTACATTCATTGTGGGGAAACTAGCCTATTAAAAAAAAAAATATTTTCCTCCAAAATGCTGAACCACCCCGGACCTTCTAATTTCGGCTCGAAAGTTGTGATAATTCAAATTTTTACAATATTTGCCCCTTCGCCCCTTTCAAAGGGATATGGGGGTCAGGATCCATCTAATGGCATGTATGTACATATATTGTGGGGAAACTAGCCTATTAAAAAAAAAAATATTTTCCTCCAAAATGCTGAACCACCCCGGCCCTTACCATTTCGGCCTGAAATTGGTGTTTATTCAAATTATAACAATATTTGCCCCTACGCCCCTTTCAAAGGGATATGGGGGTCAAGATCCATCTAATGGCATGTATGGACATTCATTGTGGGGAAACTAACCTATTAAAAAAAAAATATTTTCCTCCAAAATGCTGAACCACCCCGGCCCTTACAATTTCGGCACGAAAGTTGTGATAATTCAAATTTTTACAATATTTGCCCCTACGCCCCTTTCAAAGGGATATGGGGGTCAGGATCCATCTAATGGCATGTATGTACATATAATGTGGGGAAACTAGCCTATTAAAAAAAAAATATTTTCCTCCAAAATGCTGAACCACCCCGGCCCTTACCATTTCGGCCTGAAATTGGTGTTTATTCAAATTATCACAATATTTGCCCCTACGCCCCTTTCAAAGGGATATGGGGGTCAAGATCCATCTAATGGCATGTATGGACATTCATTGTGGGGAAACTAACCTATTAAAAAAAAAAAATATTTTCCTCCAAAATGCTGAACCACCCCGGACCTTCTAATTTCGGCCCGAAAGTTGTGATAATTCAAATTTTTACAATATTTGCCCCTACGCCCCTTTCAAAGGGATATGGGGGTCAGGATCCATCTAATGGCATGTATGGACATTCATTGTGGGGAAACTACCTATTAAAAAAAAATATATTTTCCTCCAAAATGCTGAACCACCCCGGACCTTACAATTTCGGCACGAAAGTTGTGATAATTCAAATTTTTACAATATTTGCCCCTTCGCCCCTTTCAAAGGGATATGGGGGTCAGGATCCATCTAATGGCATGTATGTACATATATTGTGGGGAAACTAGCCTATTAAAAAAAAAAATATTTTCCTCCAAAATGCTGAACCACCCCGGCCCTTACCATTTCGGCCTGAAATTGGTGTTTATTCAAATTATAACAATATTTGCCCCTACGCCCCTTTCAAAGGGATATGGGGGTCAAGATCCATCTAATGGCATGTATGGACATTCATTGTGGGGAAACTAACCTATTAAAAAAAAATATATTTTCCTCCAAAATGCTGAACCACCCCGGCCCTTACAATTTCGGCACGAAAGTTGTGATAATTCAAATTTTTACAATATTTGCCCCTACGCCCCTTTCAAAGGGATATGGGGGTCAGGATCCATCTAATGGCATGTATGTACATATATGTGGGGAAACTAGCCTATTAAAAAAAAAAATATTTTCCTCCAAAATGCTGAACCACCCCGGACCTTCTAATTTCGGCCCGAAAGTTGTAATAATTCAAATTTTTACAATATTTGCCCCTTCGCCCCTTTCAAAGGGATATGGGGGTCAGGATCCATCTAATGGCATGTATGTACATATTGTGGGGAAACTAGCCTATTAAAAAAAAAAATATTTTCCTCCAAAATGCTGAACCACCCCGGCCCTTACCATTTCGGCCTGAAATTGGTGTTTATTCAAATTATAACAATATTTGCCCCTACGCCCCTTTCAAAGGGATATGGGGGTCAAGATCCATCTAATGGCATGTATGGACATTCATTGTGGGGAAACTAACCTATTAAAAAAATATATATTTTCCTCCAAAATGCTGAACCACCCCGGCCCTTACAATTTCGGCACGAAAGTTGTGTTTATTCAAATTATCACAATATTTGCCCCTACGCCCCTTTCAAAGGGATATGGGGGTCAAGATCCATCTAATGGCATGTATGGACATTCATTGTGGGGAAACTAACCTATTAAAAAAAAAATATTTTCCTCCAAAATGCTGAACCACCCCGGACCTTCTAATTTCGGCCCGAAAGTTGTGATAATTCAAATTTTTACAATATTTGCCCCTACGCCCCTTTCAAAGGGATATGGGGGTCAGGATCCATCTAATGGCATGTATGGACATTCATTGTGGGGAAACTTACCTATTAAAAAAAAATATATTTTTCTCCAAAATGCTGAACGACCCCGGACCTTACAATTTCGGCATGAAAGTTGTGATAATTCAAATTTTTACAATATTTGCCCCTTCGCCCCTTTCAAAGGGATATGGGGGTCAGGATCCATCTAATGGCATGTATGTACATTATTGTGGGGAAACTAGCCTATTAAAAAAAAAAATATTTTCCTCCAAAATGCTGAACCACCCCGGCCCTTACCATTTCGGCCTGAAATTGGTGTTTATTCAAATTATAACAATATTTGCCCCTACGCCCCTTTCAAAGGGATATGGGGGTCAAGATCCATCTAATGGCATGTATGGACATTCATTGTGGGGAAACTAACCTATTAAAAAAAATATATTTTCCTCCAAAATGCTGAACCACCCCGGCCCTTACAATTTCGGCACGAAAGTTGTGATAATTCAAATTTTTACAATATTTGCCCCTACGCCCCTTTCAAAGGGATATGGGGGTCAGGATCCATCTAATGGCATGTATGTACATTATTGTGGGGAAACTAGCCTATTAAAAAAAAAAATATTTTCCTCCAAAATGCTGAACCACCCCGGACCTTCTAATTTCAGCCCGAAAGTTGTGATAATTCAAATTTTTACAATATTTGCCCCTACGCCCCTTTCAAAGGGATATGGGGGTCAGGATCCATCTAATGGCATGTATGTACATATATTGTGGGGAAACTAGCCTATTAAAAAAAAAAATATTTTCCTCCAAAATGCTGAACCACCCTGTCCTTACCATTTCGGCCTGAAATTGGTGTTTATTCTAATTATAACAATATTTGCCCCTACGCCCCTTTCAAAGGGATATGGAGGTCAAGATCCATCTAATGGCATGTATGTACATATAATGTGGGGAAACTAGCCTATTAAAAAAAAAAATATTTTCCTCCAAAATGCTGAACCACCCCGGCCCTTACCATTTCGGCCTGAAATTGGTGTTTATTCAAATTATCACAATATTTGCCCCTACGCCCCTTTCAAAGGGATATGGGGGTCAAGATCCATCTAATGGCATGTATGGACATTCATTGTGGGGAAACTAACCTATTAAAAAAAAATATATTTTCCTCCAAAATGCTGAACCACCCCGGACCTTCTAATTTCGGCCCGAAAGTTGTGATAATTCAAATTTTTACAATATTTGCCCCTACGCCCCTTTCAAAGGGATATGGGGGTCAGGATCCATCTAATGGCATGTATGTACATTATTGTGGGGAAACTAGCCTATTAAAAAAAAAAATATTTTCCTCCAAAATGCTGAACCACCCCGGCCCTTACAATTTCGGCAGGAAAGTTGTGATAATTCAAATTATCACAATATTTGCCCCTACGCCCCTTTCAAAGGGATATGGGGGTCAAGATCCATCTAATGGCATGTATGGACATTCATTGTGGGGAAACTAACCTATTAAAAAAAAAATATTTTCCTCCAAAATGCTGAACCACCCCGGACCTTCTAATTTCAGCCCGAAAGTTGTAATAATTCAAATTTTTACAATATTTGCCCTACGCCCCTTTCAAAGGGATATGGGGGTCAGGATCCATCTAATGGCATGTATGTACATATATTGTGGGGAAACTAGCCTATTCAAAAAATATAATATTTTCCTCCAAAATGCTGAACCACCCCGGCCCTTACAATTTCTGCACGAAAGTTGTGATAATTCAAATTTTTACAATATTTGCCCCTTCGCCCCTTTCAAAGGGATATGGGGGTCAAGATCCATCTAATGGCATGTATGGACATTCATTGTGGGGAAACTAACCTATTAAAAAAAATATATTTTCCTCCAAAATGCTGAACCACCCCGGCCCTTACAATTTCTGCACGAAAGTTGTGATAATTCAAATTTTTACAATATTTGCCCCTACGCCCCTTTCAAAGGGATATGGGGGTCAGGATCCATCTAATGGCATGTATGGACATTCATTGTGGGGAAACTAACCTATTAAAAAAATATATATTTTCCTCCAAAATGCTGAACCACCCCGGACCTTCTAATTTCTGCCCGAAAGTTGTGATAATTCAAACTTTTACAATATTTGCCCCTACGCCCCTTCCAAAGGGATATGGGGGTCAGGATCCATCTAATGGCATGTTTGTTCATTCATTGTGGGGAAACTAGCCTATTCAAAAAATATAATATTTTCCTCGAAAATGCTGAACCACCCCGGCCCTTACCATTTCGGCCTGAAATTGGTGTTTATTCAAATTATCACAATATTTGCCCCTACGCCCCTTTCAAAGGGATATGGGGGTCAAGATCCATCTAATGGCATGTATGGACATTCATTGTGGGGAAACTAACCTATTAAAAAAAAAAATATTTTCCTTCAAAATGCTGAACCACCCCGGACCTTCTAATTTCGGCCCGAAAGTTGTGATAATTCAAATTTTTACAATATTTGCTCCTACGCCCCTTTCAAAGGGATATGGGGGTCAGGATCCATCTAATGGCATGTATGTACATATTGTGGGGAAACTAGCCTATTCAAAAAATATAATATTTTCCTCCAAAATGCTGAACCACCCCGGCCCTTACAATTTCGGCCTGAAATTGGTGTTTATTCAAATTATCACAATATTTGCCCCTACGCCCCTTTCAAAGGGATATGGGGGTCAAGATCCATCTAATGGCATGTATGGACATTCATTGTGGGGAAACTAACCTATTAAAAAAAATATATATTTTCCTCCAAAATGCTGAACCACCCCGGCCCTTACAATTTCGGCACGAAAGTTGTGATAATTCAAATTTTTACAATATTTGCCCCTTCGCCCCTTTCAAAGGGATATGGGGGTCAGGATCCATCTAATGGCATGTATGTACATTCATTGTGGGGAAACTAGCCTATTCAAAAAATATAATATTTTCCTCCAAAATGCTGAACCACCCCGGCCCTTACCATTTCGGCCTGAAATTGGTGTTTATTCAAATTATCACAATATTTGCCCCTACGCCCCTTTCAAAGGGATATGGGGGTCAAGATTCATCTAATGGCATGTATGGACATTCATTATGGGGAAACTAACCTATTAAAAAAAATATATATTTTCCTCCAAAATGCTGAACCACCCCGGACCTTACAATTTCGGCACGAAAGTTGTGATAATTCAAATTTTTACAATATTTGCCCCTTCGCCCCTTTCAAAGGGATATGGGGGTCAGGATCCATCTAATGGCATGTATGTACATATATTGTGGGGAAACTAGCCTATTAAAGAAAAAAATATTTTCCTCCAAAATGCTGAACCACCCCGGCCCTTACCATTTCGGCCTGAAATTGGTGTTTATTCAAATTATCACAATATTTGCCCCTACGCCCCTTTCAAAGGGATATGGGGGTCAGGGTCCATCTAATGGCATGTATGGACATTCATTGTGGGGAAACTAACCTATTAAAAAAAATATATATTTTCCTCCAAAATGCTGAACCACCCCGGACCTTCTAATTTCGGCCCGAAAGTTGTGATAATTCAAATTTTTACAATATTTGCCCCTACGCCCCTTTCAAAGGGATATGGGGGTCAGGATCCATCTAATGGCATGTTTGTACATTCATTGTGGGGAAACTAGCCTATTCAAAAAATATAATATTTTCCTCGAAAATGCTGAACCACCCCGGCCCTTACCATTTCGGCCTGAAATTGGTGTTTATTCAAATTATCACAATATTTGCCCCTTACGCCCCTTTCAAAGGGATATGGGGGTCAAGATCCATCTAATGGCATGTATGGACATTCATTGTGGGGAAACTAACCTATTAAAAAAAAAAATATTTTCCTCCAAAATGCTGAACCACCCCGGACCTTCTAATTTCGGCCCGAAAGTTGTGATAATTCAAATTTTTACAATATTTGCTCCTACGCCCCTTTCAAAGGGATATGGGGGTCAGGATCCATCTAATGGCATGTATGTACATATATTGTGGGGAAACTAGCCTATTCAAAAAATATAATATTTTCCTCCAAAATGCTGAACCACCCCGGCCCTTACAATTTCGGCCTGAAATTGGTGTTTATTCAAATTTGGCCCGAAAGTTGTGATAATTCAAATTTTTACAATATTTGCCCCTACGCCCCTTTCAAAGGGATATGGGGGTCAGGATCCATCTAATGGCATGTATGTTCATTCATTGTGGGGAAACTAACATATTAAAAAAAAAAATTTCGAATTCAAGTTCAATTGTAATCCATTAACAGATTCTCAGAATATTGTGATTACAAGCTATTTTTGCATACATAATGAGCCCATGACCTTTGACCTTATGAACCAAGAATCTACTCAGTTCATTGGCTCTGCAAGAAACATACATGACCTAAGTTGGCAGGAATCCATCAATCGGTTCTTGAGATAATGCGATCACGAGCTGTTTTTGCATACATAATGTGCCCTGTGGCCTTTGACCTTTGACCTTGTGACCCCTACATCTACTCAGTTCATCGACTCTGCAAGTAACATACATGACCTAAGTTTGGCAGCAATCCATCAATCGGTTCTTCAGATAACGCGATCACAAGCTCATTTTGCATACATAATGAGCCCTGTGGCCTTTGACCTTTGACCTCGTGACCTCAAAATCTCATCAGTTTTTCGGCTTTGCAAGTAACATACATGACCTAAGTTTGGCAGCAATCCATCAATCGGTTCTTCAGATAATGCGATCACGAGCTCGTTTTGCATACTTAATGAGCCCTGTGACCTTTGACCTTTGACCTCGTGACCCCAAAATCTAATCAGTTCATCGGCTCTACAAGATACATACATGACCAAAGTTTGGCAGGAATCCATCAACCAGTTCTTCAGATAACGCGATCACGAGCTCGTTTTGCATACATGATGAGCCCTGTGACCTTTGACCTTTGACCTCGTAACCCCAAAATCTAATCAGTTCATCGGCTCTACAAGATACATACATGACCAAAGTTTGGCAGGAATCCATCAACCAGTTCTCCAGATAACGCGATCACGAGAACGGGACGTACGTACGTACAGACGTACGTACGGACGTACGGACGTACGGACGGACGGACAACCCGAAAACATAATGCCTCCGGCTACTTTGTAACGGAGGCATAAAAATCTTTTTTTTAAATTAGAAAATGGAGGACTGTTTCAGAGAATCTACATCATGTAATGTAAAAGACAAAAGGATGCAAGTTTTGGAAATAGTCTGATATCGTCATACCTGTTTTTCTTTCTTCGTTTTCTCGGCCTGTTTCTTTATGTCTATCTGCTGAATCTATGAAAATTAACGAAGAAAAAGAATTGAAATACTTTTCATTCTATATACTTTCATAAAAAGGGAAAGCATTAGAGAACAGTACATCACTCAAACAACATTAATAGATTTTGAGAAAATATGCACCATTCATTCATTCAAACTATTGGTAAGTGAAGTTACATCTACGGTATATCATAAGGTATGTGTATGAATATAGATGGTGGTAATTGTATCAAACTTGGAATGTCCTATAACCAAAGGCACCAAACAAAATTATTGAAGAAAAAAAATCATACACATCAAAGAGGAAGATGGAACATCAGAGATCAACATCCCCTTCAATAGTGTAATTTTTCTTGCTTTGAAAAAATAGTATGGACACGTGGCATAAAGCCTCTTTAAAAATGATGCAGTGAAGTGCCTACAAAAAGATAAACACCACACCAAAATAAAATCACCATGCATAGCGTGTTTCGTATGTCTCTGTCTTATAGCACACAGACCAAAATGATTGTGTTCTTGGAGGCCCTTGTTTTGTGCGGCTTTTACTTTTCCACTCCTACATGAAATTGATTAACATGTAAAATCGTTAATAATTTGTCACAATGAATTTGCAGGTAGTTTCATAGCTTCACATGTGAATAAAGCTTTTTGTTGTCTGTTGAGAGCCGGAAGGGCATTAACTCTGTGTTAGTATGTGAGTTTACGACCTTCTGGCTCCTAACAGACGATATAATGATAATGGCAATACCCGCCGCGGCACTAATGTCCTTGGGCAAGACATTGATCTACATTTTCCACGCTCAACCCAGGTGATGTACGGTAAATGGGTACCTGGCAGGAATTAATTCTTTGAAATGCTAAAGCGCCGCAATGGCAGCACAGCTAAAGCGGGGGTAATAATCTCCAAGTTTGGAAGCGCTTAGTGATTCTAATAAGCGCTATATAAAAACTGAGTATTATTATTTTTATTATTACTACCTTTAGTAGGTCTTGTTGTGAGGCCATCTGGACATGTTTAGCATCCTTGTATTTGAGAGACATTTCAAACTCCTTCAGCTTTTCCTTTTCCTCCTTGTCTCTCTGCTTCTGCATTCTCTCCTAAAAAGAGACAAAAAAATCAGATGTTAATGATCCACATTCCCTTTTTTTTCTCCTCCTCTTTAATCATATTTTTTTCTTAATAATTTCTTTCATAACAGCTACGCTTTTTCTTCATCCCGTCACTTTTTTCGTTATCAAAATACATCAGCATTGTTTTACATTTCAATAAAATTACATATTTTCAGTGTAATCTTGCTCTTGGCAGTAATCTATCCCTTTCCTTTGTTTCCTCTTTTAATCCTTCACCTCGTTCCACTTTTTATTTTTCACTCCTTCATCTCCTCCTCTTCCTCCTGATGTATGATAAATGTGTGCCGTATCCTTCTCTTTTTTTTTCTTTCACCCTTTCTCTCTTCTCTCCTATTACTCCATCTACTTCCATTACCCATCAACTATTAGAAATACAGTCAAACCTGTCTATAGCGAACACCCAAGGGAAACACAAAAAGTGGTCTTTGTGGACAGGTGGTCTTTGTAGACAGGTTCATTTAGTACACGTTTCAAAGAGAAAACATTTTCAAGGAAAACAAAAAATTTGGTCTTTGTAGACAGGTGGTCACTAAAGCAGGTTTGACTGTACATGCCATACCCTTTTCTTCTGTCTATCCAGCTCTCTCTCCACCAGGTTCTTCCTTCTCTGTAACTCGTTCTCCATCCTGATCTTCTCCTCCTTCCTCCTCTCCTCGTCCCACACCTTACTGGCGACCCGTTGGTGTCTCAGCTCGTCCCTCTCTTGCTCTCTCTTGAACACCATGCAGTCCAATATTCTCTGATCCTGTCAATGACATGGGTTTTGATCGATACAAGATGATTTTATACAGCACAGCGACTATACAAATATACTCTGTTGTTCTTCCCTCAAGGAACACAAAAAAGTGGCCACTGTAGGTAGGTGGCCTACCAGAAAAAGTTCTACCACACACATTTTTTTCTCAAAGGAAATGAAATACCAGGCCACTATAGACTATATTAACCAAATAGTGGGATATTTTGGGAACAAGACCAATATTTCTCAGGATATTTTCTCGATCAAATATCCCACTAATTGCAACTGCGGGATGATGAAGACGCATATCAACTGGCTAATTTGTGATTGGGATAGTTAAAATAGCGGGTTTGATATATGGCAAGCTCGAGCTGATGAAGACAGGCCTATCGACATCAAGTTTTAGCTCAAAAACAATAAACAAGTCTGGATTTCTTACTCTCTCTGGCAGGTTAGCACTGTAGGGTCTTGACCGAGATGACGACCTGGATGGTCTCTCAGAACCATCCAGAACCAATCTTTGGCTTAACGGCGTTCGACTTGATGACCGGTGACTCGACCCGCTCGAGACAGCCGACTGAGGGCGCTGCCTCGACGTCGGAGGCATGGACGCTGACCTCTTCAAGAGCCTCGGAGGAAGATCCCCAGGGTTAGGGTTCCTTCGACCTCCCGTGGATGATGGGGTCGTGCCCGAGCTCCTTGTCTTGCTGGACGGTGTCCTAGGAGAGGAGGTCGATGGTGTCCTAGGTGAGGAGGTCGATGATGTCTTTGAGGTTGCTGAGGATCTGGAATGTGGAGGTCGAGTCGGGGGATGACTTGGTGGTCGAGGACTCGCCCCGGGTCTGAGGTTGGAGTTTCCCTGGCCTGATTTAGGAATGATCACTCGACTGTGATCTAGGTAGAGACGGAGGAGTGAAAATGAAGAAGAGTGTCTCAGTGATGTCCTTAGCATCAAGTTCAATGGAGGATGCAAAATAATAGTAGCTCAAAGGAAAAAGCTGTCAATGCATATTTACATTGATTACAATGTACATCACATTACAAGTAGATGTGACCATTGGAATCAACTCCTCGATTTCGAATCAACCTTGTGCCATCTATCAAATGCTAGAGTCTCACAGGACTATCTTTATCACAAGGATAATCAATTTGGGTCAAGAAAACTGAAGGAAATAAGTCAACAAAAATGCACTGGTAGTAGGCCTTTATGGAGGCAATGATAAGGACCTTAAATACTGCATTTCAGCTCAAGGCAGAAATATTTGTTAGGAATGACCAAATTTAAAGATGGACATTTCAAAGGTATCCTGGCATTTAACATGGCAACTCTTTTTCTAAGATGATGACGTGGATCCTAATCAAATGATTGATTGAGAGCGTACACGTGACCAGGCATTTATTTTGCCTAACACGTAATTTTGATAATGACCGGTTATTACTGAAATCATGTTATACAGTAGGCTTGCAGGTGCACCATGTGAGAGAGAGGGAGGATTGAAGAAAAAAATCATGTTTAAGAAACAATCTTATAAAACAAATAATACACATCATTTTGTTCTGGCATAAGTAAAATTACCCACACTCGGTACCTTCAAAACAGTCCATTCGTACTAATGCTCTCACTGTTGAGTATTATTTGTATAATTTTCACCAGAACATTGAGGGAACATTTAACAATGATGTATTAATTACAAACACATCTCTATGGCATATTACCTATTCCATTGGCAGTGTGTTTAAGTGTTCTTTCAGGTGGTTTGTTCATTCCTTGGAAAAGCAGCTTGGCGTTGTCGATGACTTCGATCCTCTCGTCGCCTCCATCCTCTTGAATGATCTCCTCTCGAGCTCGTCTGCACATGTAGAGCTTTCCTGGAAAGACAGAATTACAAGCATTTTTATCAAAAAGTCGAATGTCAAGGCAAATATCGTTGTTGTTGATACTGATATGCTAGCTTGTCATGAAAGACTACTAACAGAACTGTAAACTTCATGACACAGAATTTGACAAAAAGAAAAGCGCAAGATACGTAACAGGTTGTGCTAAATTACCCCTGACTGACATGCTTCATCAGATCGACTAGCAAGGCAGGCATACCTTAGTATTAACAATCAAAGTCCGACTTAGACTGAGTAGGAAGCTAACAGATCTTTCCTTGCATTTTTAAAGGTCATATATAGGTGACTGAAAACATTATCTCTTGGATGAGGACATATTGCCATCTCAGTAATATCACACCTGATCATAATAGAACAGGCAAACATGCGATATCACGCAACCCTACTTAACCTGTTGACTATTGAATTGTTTAATTCCCATACGCTTAATACAAGAGCTACCCGGTTCCAGGAGTCAATGAGTTTATAATAAACTTAATATCCTATTGTGTCCATACTTAATCTCGCTCGTTCATGAGCATCATAGAGCTTCCTGGATGCTTCCCCTGGCTGCTGTCCAGATGTTAACAGCTCCTCCTCAAAATCTGTCTCAGGTTTGGCCAACAGTTCCACAGGCTGATGGTGTCAGAAAGAAATGCATAGAAATTTGCATAAGAAGCAAGAGGTAGTGGCCCCTATGCATACTTATTTACTGTAATCTTTATTTAAATCTTTGTTTTTTTCTGAAGAAAATATGTCATTTTACTTGTTCCCTACTCCCTAGATATATTTTTGGACAGATTTTTGTACACACACCCTCTACAAAAAAGATCCATTTCTTCATCATTCATCAACCACAAAATTGGAGAAATTGTGAAAATTTTCATTACAAAGCTAATTAATGCGCCCATGGGCTGGCACAGAAAGGGTCAATAATTGTAAACCTATCTAGAGATCGATGTGAGGGTTGCTATTACCTGTATCTTCATTCTTGCACACGCCCGCAGGGATCGCGGACTGGTGAGTATGTACGATGACTCCTCGGCCGCACAGCCCTCAAAGTTATACAGATCTATCTTTTTCTCCATGAGAGAGGATCGCCAGTCTTCAATCGGCAGGTCAGCGTGGTGATCCCTCGAGTAGTCCATGGTCCCTCTGTTGATTGGACGAGGAGCAGGACCTGTATAAAGAGGAGATTAAGAAATTTAAATATCCTCAAAATAAAACACGGTCTCCTGAAAGTGTATTTCACTCCATAAAAGGTACTATTTGATTATGTCTTAATCATCTACTAGTGCATCATAATGCAATCATCTTTTTCAAAATTTTGGACAACATAATGTTTAGTTTGAAAACAATGAGTATCCCTTTTTATGTTTGAGGAGATGCGACCCATCTTTGGTTTACCCTCTTTTCTCATTTTTTTTTTTCTTGTATCTAATGAACATCTGCCATGGAAAACATGGCACAAGAAACTTACCATATTACATTCAAATTTTAACATGGGCAGAAATGTAATTTTGTGTCATTGTTTTCTTAGAGACCTCACAGCTACTTTACTCAAAATTGATGTAGCACACGGGTCAAATAATGAATACTCTTACCATATCATGAACAGCAGTTACCTGTCTTATCTTTGTTATGATTATGTTCTGTAGGCTTATCTATTTTTTACAATGCTGTCTCTTTGCAATGACTGAATTATCACAATTGTTCATACAAAATACTTTGTTTCACACACAACCATTTACATGTACATGCAGCAGACATATTCATGTGATGTTGCCAAATTTACAATTGACATTACAGATGTCAAACCCATGCAATTCAAACTGTTGTTAGAAACTAATACTTCAAATCACTATGTTAATAGTTAATACACACAGTCTGCTACATATATTGATAAGAATCTCATAAGTGATATTTATGCAAAAGGTAGAAGATATATGTCTCATGATGAATTGTCAAACTATTAATAATAACAGTCGGAGGCACGGTGGCTCAGTGGTAGAGCAGTGGCCTCGTAACCGTATTTAAAAATGAATGAAACATTTCTTTACTTTTACTTTATTTTTATTTTTCAATACCTGGATCCCTGGTTCCTCAAGACTGCACTTGTTTTTCAGATCCTTGTCTTTAAACAGTTTTGATGTTATCCTTCCTCCAATCCTCTGCATTCTAAAACTCACATTCTTGATGGGTGGATTTCATTAGATATCTGCCTAATGCTTCCAAAATAATTATATTGAGTGTGCAGCAGCCGCCCCCCCCCCCCCACCACCAAAAACAAGAAAAAATTATGACCCTTACTTAATTTTCAATTTACACTTCATCTAGCTTAACTGCCAAACTGTTTCCAAGGCCGCTGTATTTTTTTGTTAGTTTATTTGTTTTGGGTGGGGGGGGGGTGGGGACTGGGGGGGTGGGGTCTTCTTTGGGGGGAGGGCATTGGGGAGGGAGGTAATTGTAATATTTGGTAAATATTTCACTCCAGTCCAGGTCACTACCTCTATTGAATTCAAATAGTTCATCAGCTTTAAGATTCGGGACCATCATCCCAGTTGATGCCATGCTGTTGAATGGAGAGAAAAAACTCACATACTGATACTATCCAGGCCAAATTAATTAGATAAATAATTTGTGTTTTTTTAAATAAAAGTCACTCATAGAGCTTCATATTCAACCATTCAAAATCTGAAGAATTGGACAGACAATTATGATTCAATTCATAGAAGAAGGTAAAATATGGTATAGATACTTTGCAGAGCTACCAAGTGTCACGCATTAGGCGTGACATCACGCACTTCGAGGGTCTGGAAATGCTCTCGCGCACAGCGCGCACGCTAGATTAAAAAAAAACGCTATACCTTATACGTGTGTTATACCTCGCATGCTCGCTCGTGCGGCGAAAAATGAAAATGTCACGTATTGGCGATCTTTGAACTTGGCGTCTCTGACTTTGGCTTCGAAGGTCGAAGGTGAACACCAAATATCCTGACAAACCTTATGTTATGATACACAGGCAGGATTTGCGAAACATGTCCAAATATATTTTCAAATAAGATCTGGTTCAATTTTGCAGCTGATGTGTAGACTGCTGTAGACTGTAGCCTGTGAGCTGTGGTCAATACGCATTAGCATTGACCAACTAGACCTACATGTATGTGTTGTCAGTGGTGTGGCCTTGGCTTTGGCTGAGCTAAAAATTAAAAGTAAATGATGTCTCTTTCTCTGATATTTGATATCATCAACGAACAATACTTCTGCATGACACACTAACATTTCTTCTCTTCATTAAACCAATGATTACACTGAAGGATAATGGGTAGACTCTTGAATGTGGTTCTAAAGAAAATCACTTTAATCAAACCATAACAACAATACTAACAGGAACATACACAAAACAACACATATGGGACTGTACAGTAATTCAGCCACACAAAATATATGGCGGACGTTTGCGATTGGAGGATGCGGCTGCAGCGAGAGCGAGAGAGATGAAGATGGGAGAAGACTTTGCATCTATCCAGCGTAATTATTTCACGACACTATAATCACAAATTCATAAAATACAAACAAATTTAAATGAAATCATAATATCAGCATAAATATTAAGCTTACTCTCAAAATTCAAGGGTTTCTGCGATGGCATTCACAGGTGTTTTTCCAAAGATGCGACAAGACGTCACGACAACTCGCTAGCTCGGGAATCAAGAATGCGTTGATGGATGAGATGCTATATGAAGCTGATGACGTGATTAAAGATGCAGGCTCTGGATGCAGCCGGTTGAAAAGAGCATCTGGGAGCCTTCATGCCTCGACTGTCAAAATACATTAGCCAAACAGTGTACATCGAAAATGTCAATATCTAGCGTGGATTGTGGTGGGATTACCTTGTACAAGATATTTGCATGTCTGCATCTTTGGGGTGTTATATTTCAGAGTCATACGTGACCTTCAAACGCTGTTTCATGTAGCTCTCGGGACCCTGTTTGTTTTTTAGACTGCAAATGATTTATCGCTTGCTTTAATAACGTACATAAATGTCGTTTATATTCTATCAATCATTTTCTTTTTAACGGATACAGCAATGCACCCCCCCCCCCCCCTCTATCTCTCTCTCTCTCTCTCTCTCTCTCTCTCTCTCTCTCTCTCTCTCTCTCTCTCTCTCTCTCTCTCTCTCTCCCTTCTCTCTCCAGCTCATCTTAGATCCTTCCCTGCCCTTCTTCCATCCCTTCCATTCCTTCCCATCTCCTCACTTCTCGGGACCCTCCTATTCTTGGCTCTCCTCTCCTCTTCCTTATCCTCCCTCCAACCCTCCTCCTCCCTCCCTTCCTCTATTTAATCTCATTACCTCAGTGAGATAAATTATATAAGCAATAATACTGCTTTTAGCAAGAGTCTTTTATGTTTGTTTGTTTTTATTACAGTTTTATTAATTTAATTTTAAATTAATATTAAATTAATTTGTTTTGTCATACCTTTTACATTATATTTGTCAATTTTTTTATTTTCATTTAATTGCCATTTGTATGAATATAGCATTGAACTTGCACCGTAATAAGAACATGTAAAATTTAGTCTGTGACTACAAGTCATGTTTTAATAAACCTCGACTGAGTTGAATTGAATTGAATTTGTTTCTCTACCAATCAACCTACACTATCCAACACCTTTATTAGTTTGTGTGTTGCAGCTATTTCGCACAATCCAAGCCCTTTTTGGAGGGGAGGGGTGGTCATGTTTTATTATCCAAAGCACTGTAAGAACATTATTTTGATGTGAGGTTTCATCTCGTAAAAGAAATTATGGTTATGTCCATGCATGTTCATAACTAAATAAGTCTTCACTTCCTCCATCCTGTTCTCCCTTTCTTTTTCCCAATCCTTTTCCCTCCGCCCCTCTCTCTCTCTCTCTCTCTCTCTCTCTCTCTCTCTCTCTCTCTCTCTCTCTCTCTCTATCTATCTCTCTTCCTTCTCTCTTGTGCATTAGCAACACATGCATTACTCCCAACACAAAATAATACATAGCCAAACTCCAAATGACGTCACACTCATAGCATTGCTTTTTATTTTGAAACACATTTAACAAATAATTTTCTTTTCTCATTTTAAACCAGATATAAAGCTTTTTTTTCTCGTAAGACAGATGGATCACAAATTACAAAAAAAAAGGACTACATTTCCCTGTGACTTATCTATATCAAATACAAACAATGTAGTTTTAGTATAATAATATGAGCACTATAAAATGAATGGATGGGGCTGTACAGTCAGCAGTATATGGGTTATGACCAAAACGTATAGGTCAGAGTAAACATTAAGGCCCATATTCTATAAGAAACCTTAAAAAGATACTGGGTGAAATGCACATGGTCTAACATTCAGTTCAACAAAGGATGTTAGACTGCGGTCTATTTGTTCTCTCTGTTTCACATTTTAAGTCTTGCTTCAGATTCTAAGAAATTGGTTTTTAAACAAGGGCCTATTTTTCATTTTATTCATAATTTCCTGTGATAATTAATTCACCAACTGTGTTAAAGTTTGTTCTTCTTGATAAATTTATTTCATTACTCTGTGCCCAAAGGAGTGGATGATTATTAATTCATTTTGAAAAAGAAAAAAATGCAAGATTTCAGGGTGTGGCATTTTGATCTCTGAACTGATTATGAAATGAAAGATAATTTTTCTTTTTTTAATACTTAAAATATGATTTTGTGAGCACATTCCAAAGCCTAGGGGATCTTACAGGGAGGGGGGCCAAAAGTATTGTAATAGAAATCACAATGAATTTATCATGGCTATGTATGGGGATATGCAATTTCACTTTCCACATTACAAAAATAAATCTCTACTTCACTCGACCAACATCTACACGATAATCTCCTGAAATTACAATGCTTAAATGTTCTGCGATGCTGATGAAAAGATCTACACAAGTTGGTGCTTTACATAAACTGCAACATAACAGAATGAGCAAACCGACATTGAAATTGCCTGTATTTTGTACTTTCCAGCTTATTGGACAGAAGTCGTAATAATGGACTTCCTAGCTTAACACCGCTCTGCTACATTCAAATAAAAAGTAATTAAAAAGAAAGAACTAAAAATGAATACCATTTGGTTGTGAGGAGAACATAGGAGGGACAGTCAATGTCGGTGCAATACACGTAATATATATAAATCTTGTTTTTTAAACATTCAATTGATATCAATTCTATTAACTTTGGTAATCATGTTAAACAGAGATAGCCAGGGCTGTCATAAGAATCATATCAAACACACCTTACGAAGTGTAATATCTAAAAACTACTTTTTTCACATAGAAAGTGACTGGCGTGTCTCTCAATGGCTTGTTCAGATACTGCGCGTTTAACTGCCGCAAATTAGCTGCTGCGTTTTTTAAAACGTGTAAATGAATGGCACCAGCGCACAACAAAGACTTGTGCGTATTCATCAAGCTCTGTGTTATAAGATACAGATTTGTGGAGCATATTATTATACTTTACGTCATTATAAAAACGCGTTTTTGCCACGTCATATATCAGAACGAGCCTTGACACTTAATTCCAAGCCTTCCAACTGATGATTACATTTTAAACCCTTTTGTAATTAGCAAACAGTTGGTTTTGATGAAAGCTTCTCTCAATATATCTACATGGAATTAACTTTTTTTTTATCCGACTTATAACTGTTGTGGACAAGATCTGATACAAAATATGATTTGGGAAGAAAATTAGAATCTCCGTCTTTCTCAAACATGTACCGGTATATGTGCTTAGAGGAAGAAGTACGCCAACACACGAGATAGTTTCCACAAAAAGTGACAATGTATGAAGTACAGGTCCTTAAGAGATCATGGCTGAGCTCTGTCTTTCATCAAGTAGATGTAGAAGACAGACCAATAATAAGACTTAACATTCTCAATTCAGTTTCTCGTTAAGCTCTTTTCCAAAAGCAAAAATCTAAGGAACTCTCAATATATATAACATACAAAAACATTTCATTTTACGAAAACTTCAATAATTTAAAACGCAGCCTGATAAATCAGTTCCGTCTGACACAATGCATTTTCTTTCCTCAATAGCTAAATTTAAATGCAGCCCCCCAAATTACTTAACAGGAGGCTGCATCTCAAAAAAAGCAATAACAAAATATACATGTAACTAGTATTAAATGATTTTGAGTAAATAACTTGTTCGTCTACTTTCATGTAAGAATTGCCTCATACTGAATAGACATTTCATAAGTTGATAATTGCCATTAGAGTCCGATTAGACAATACAACTACTTGTAATTTGTTACCATTTCAATTTTTTTTTTTTTTTACTTATCTACAGTTTAGACTGCTACAATCAACACATCATCTGAGTATCCTATGAAATCATCTTACAAATACCAACGCAGTTACATGTATCCACTCTCCAAAAAGACATCTTCAAAGAAAACAGGAGTGCATCCAAGTCAGATAATTAGACCATTCGCCAATAAGATAACATTTGCTAGTATTGTCACTGTTTGTTTTCAGTTTATGTATAATGTCTTCCTAGTCCGTGTATGGAATCATATATGGGGGAAGAAAAAATACAAATCTTACCTCGATTGATAACCCGACATACAACAACAACAACCAAAGTTTATAGTGTATTAGAAAATTGCAAATACATTTACTAATCCTATCAACCTCCTATTTTTAACTATCATAAAATAATACAAATTGCATTATAGTAAGAAGTTTTCAAGCAACTATATTTCCCTGTCTTTTTCTCTAAATTTCACCTTGGAAACAATGGTCCTTTTTTTTTAATCAAAGGGAAATGAAAGAATAGACTACAGAATTTATTTTTTTTAATCAAAAATCAAATTATGTTCTGGTATTTTTAAGTAGTTTACAGGGTAGCGTAGATGAAAATGTTTTTTAAAGAAATGAAGAATAAAAGAAAAATTGAAAAAAAAGCAACACACAGGAATGACCTTTGTGTGAAACAAAAGTTTGGACTTTGGAAATTAGTATGAGACCAAAAGTACATGTCTTGAAAATGACCTTTTCGTAGTGGTATTCTTGCACATCACATGGAGTTGGGAAATGGCCCTTTTCATCTGTACCTATTTCTTTGAAGGAAAAAACAAGAAATTAAACTAAACCAAAAGCCGCCCATCTTGAAAATCTATCTATCACTAAAGAAAAGAATGAATGGAGATTCCATCTGTTAAGAGCCAGAAGGGCTTTAGACACTGTATTGAAGGATATGGGTTTGCGCCCTCTGACTTCCAGTAGAGAACATGTAGGTGAGTAAGCTAATCTCCACCCTCGTCTACATCCCATCTCTACGAAAACTTGAACATCAGTGGAGAACCACTTCATGGATACAACTTTAATTCCTCTATCGAAGCTATGTGTCCCATGTGCTGATTATCTCACTGCCCTATTCGAAGTGAGCTGCACATGTAATCTTAATGCAGAGCTCTACACTAACTTTTTTACTCACGGGGTCTGGAGTGAAAATTCTAGAGTCTGTATGCATGCCCTAACACATCGTTTCTATCATTTTTACGGGTCTAGACGTAAACTTATGGGGCCCATGTGCGTCCGGTCCCTGTTTGTGTGGAGCCCTGCAAATGGTACGCCATCATAATACAAATTCCATATCATTAACGTTATATGTTATCAAATCTTAATTCAGAGTCGTGGACTACACATTTGGTTATAAGCAGGCCTGTATCAGACAGATTCACAACAGCGCGGCAGGGAGACGATCGTATTTTCAATACAGGTTACGCCTCCCTCGGCACGAGCCATGAGGTTCATGCCAGGTAAAAGGCGTTATCGCTATTGGGAGTATGTACTTGCCAGTTAGGTTCTATCCTTTTCTCATGGCTTCTACCCCTTCTTAGAGGTAAACATGGAAGTAACACATACAACATCCATTAAAATTTTATTTTCGTTGGAAAAGCATATTATCCTACTTATAGGGATACCAAGTTATATGAGGCCTTAAAAAGATTTTTGAAAATTCCACCGGAAATCCATATCTTGAAATGGTTCGATCAACAGCCAAACAGCAAGATTTTGAGCAGCATATGATGGAAAAATGGTATACAAATAAGTAGCATACTTGAAAACATACATAAAAAAAAAGTCAGATTTGTTGATCTGAACTTACAGAGATCCACCGTCTGCATCTTTGGCTATCGCAGAGATTAACACTTTTCAAACAATTTCGGAACAAAACACCCAGAAAGATTAAAACCTACAAAAGAGGAGGCCATGAGAAAAGGCAGAACGCAGACTAGGGTACATTCTTACACCGGATACATCGGTCATCCCACTGTAAGAGGACTATTTCCACTGCCATTCCCAGCACAATGGATATGGTGTTTAAGATGAGGTTGATTGGGACTTGGGGGAAATTCTGAAGTCTACAAGAAGTAGTCTGGAGTGCGCCGCGTGACGTGGGGCTCTCCCCTTCTTGGAGCAGGATCAAATTGCAAGCTGAAAAGAAAAAGAAAGAAAGAAATACATAAATCCTGTAACTTACTTGCTACTTATACTACATTTTTCCAAGTCGACATGCACTTACATGTATGAAAGGGTATTGTTTTTTAAGCATGCAATACAAAAAGGAGGTCCTTCTAAATCTCTTTCAAAAAGTGCTAGGTTGTAGAGTTTCATGAATCTATAACATCATTAGCAGGCCCCTGTTGGTCTGTAGCTCAATCTATTAATAAATCTCTCCATTCATTTGTCATAAATAGATCAAGATATATAATGAATAGAGGGTGTCTTTGTGCTGTTGCTTGGTTGGGCAAATACGACCTCAGTAAAAAAAAAAAAAATTAACAATGAAAAAAGGGGTAATTTGTAGAGTTTCAAGAATGTATAACATCGTTTGCAAGCCCCTGTTGGTATCTAGCGTATCTATTGATAAATCTCTCCATTCATTGGTCATAAATACATGTAGATCAAGATACATAATGAATAGAGGGTTTCTTTGTGTTTTTGCTTGGTCAGCAAATAAGAAATTCTGCCTCAGTAAAAAAAAAAATCCCCCCCCCCCCCTGCATGGTTATTGCACAAAGGGTGTTACATAATAAAAAGGAATGAACTCCTTGAATGCTGTGAGCGTCGAAATCGCAGAGCCGGGTTAATAGTTGGAGCGTCATGAGCAGTGCACTATGCATGGTGGATATGTGCGCTATATAAATATCCCATATTATTATTATTATTATAATAGAGCAAGAACCCTGCTGCAACAGCGTCGTATAAGGTAGAAATACTCACAAGGAATACTTCAAAGCATCGTCCAATTCCATAATGGCTGCTTGATTACCACATCGGTAGCAGTAGTTAGGGGCACTGAAAATGGTCACTACGTTCCTATCATGACACCAGTTGTAGCCCTGTAAAAAAAAAGAGGTAAAAGCAATCGCAACATTATAAATTAATACTGTGGTTGAGCATCTTCATATACCAAAAATATCATACATCAGATTCTTTAATCTAGTGCATAGGAAGGGTTTTTTTTCTTCTGCTCTTTTTAAAGAAAAATTAGATTATAGATTTTTCTGACAAAATAAATGACTTGAGGCGCTACAATAATTAGTTGCACAAACAAAACTTAATACAGTATCGGCTATACAACAAATTCACAGCTTCAGGAATAATAACATTACATACACGTTGTAATACAACATACACACATTTCTAAAATTATATTTCTAAATGTATTTATTTTATTATTAATCGCTGCAGCAAAATACAACAAACAGATATAGAAGGGGCCTTCTTATGCACAATAATTTATCTTTACTATTGCCATGACAGGGTTTCCTTTTTTTTTTAGGTGGTTAACCACATCAAATGCAAATGAGGCCTTTGGAACAAAAGGTCTATAGACTTGATGGACTACTTGAGAACTTACTTCCATGACAAGCTGATGAGCCCGAGAGATGAGAGTGAGTCCGTTGCTGTGGTTGAATGTCTCGGAGATGTCCTGACCGAAGGTGTAGCCGGCTCCACGGGGGGAGATGCCCCAGCCACCCCTGTCGTCGGGATCAGACCACAGGAGGTCACACATAGGTCCCTGGTGGAGGAAGGAGGAGGAAGAAAGATGTGATTAGGATCTTACATCCAATTCATGGTTATAGTCTGCTTGTGAGCAGACAACAGCCATACATGTAAGTACCGCCTTGTGAATTAAAATGTGATATCCAGACACAGGCATACTGGATGCATGCTCATTTAAGTAACATAATTATCATTTAATATGGACAAGCAATGAACTTTATGATACAAGAATGTTTGTTTCAAAATCATACAGACAAAGACTATTTTAAATGTTAAGTTACTAAAAAAAGAATTCTGGAAATCTCAAAGAGCTCCTACACAACATGTAATTGCTCTCGAAATCTGACAGTTCTTGGTGGGGACCAACATGAGGTTACATGATATACAGAAGATTGCAACTAAATACGTAGTAATTCTGTATTGTATCACTACTTACTTCATGTGGTACTTCTTGGATACGGTCGAGAGCACGAATGTGATCTAGTGTGTCGATAGAAGGTGATAGTCCACCATGGAGACAGAAAATCTGGATGACAAAAAGAAAAGAAAAAGTAATACAATACGTTTGCTTGTGTTGCACATAATAATAATACTCAGTTTTTATATAGCGCTTATTGAAATCACTAAGCACTTCCAAACTTTGAGATTATTACCCAGGCTTTAGCTGTAACTCTTAATAACACACCAGGAAATAAACTTCATTTTAAGAGAAGAAAATGCATAGATATTAGAGGAACACGTTAAAGAAAGTAATATTATAAAATAAATGATCAAATTTTATGTTTTTTTACTTGTTAAAGGTACAATGTCCCATTTGCAGGCCAAAAAAATGAAAAAGTTAAATTCCAACTGCATTTGAAAGATAATACTAATTTAGAACTTCCCTAAAAAAGGTGGGGCTTGAAAATGTCTTTAATTGGGAAAATAATGACTATTAGTTGTCAAATCGACTTTAGGGCTATAGAGCCCAAAAGTAATAGTCTTGATTTTCAGACAATTGTACCGAATGGTCATACGTTTTATGTTGCGCAAAGACTCAATCAGTTTAATCTTGGCCACCACAAGAAGTGGGTTATTGATGTAGACAAATGCTCATGTACCCTTTACAACTCTTTTCATATATATGTTATTACCAAAGAAGAAAAAAGCCAGTCAGTCACTCAATAGTGTCTGACAGTGAAGTCTAGCAAGTAAACGGGTTTCCTTGCATAATTTGAATATGAGGACACTGCTAACGTTTAAATTTCACAGATAGGACATACATGACATGTTCATAATTCCTGCAAAGTTCTACAGCATTTGAGGTTGGCTGCAAAAGGGACATAGTATCTTTAAGAAATTGTACATGTAAGTTGAAAATTATAAGGGCTAATATGTAAAGGCAATAATTGAGCTTTAGCAGATGTGGATTAACTATCGAGGTGCATTGGGAAATATATAATATACACTGATAAGGTCATTAAATACCGGTAGTAATTACTGCATAACCTTAAATAATTTTGGACAACAGACTTTTAAGAATTTCACAAGTGGGCCAGATACATGAATGTCTGTGAAGATTTCTGGACTGACAATGTCCATAAAAAAATAATGATTCACAAAAAAAAAGTTTTAGTTTCCTGTAAAAGCATGCGGCCCTCTAACATTAACATACAACAATGGAACTTGGAATCCAGAAGTTCGTTCAAATTAATGTCATTGTTGTGTGATATATTTAGAGGGCATTGTTCAGAGCAATTTGCAATAAAGATAACAGTCCGTACTCTAATTAAACTTTGAGTCATGAGTTTATCAGTTACTGGAATAGGCACTTTGGACTCTAGGTCACCATAAAGAGTCTAAAAATAGAGTATGACGCCTGTATAATATGTAGTAAAGGCTATTGCGCAAGGTAAACAATGACACAAATTAAATTATCATACAATGAATGAACTACGCAATTGAGTAAATAAACACTACAGCCATGGCTGGACACTGACAGGCACCCAAGACACATGGGTACCCAAAATCTAAGTCTGGACCCCAAAAATTTCAAGAAAATTGCATACATGTACATTGTAGGGCTCATGCAAATAGACTGTAAAAAGTTAAATTTGGACCCAATGTCAAAAAAATGAGTATGGAACCTTGCTGTAGCGAGTTTTAAGAAGATCAGATTGTTTATTCTTACAATAAACTGCAAATTTTTTAGGATAAATACAATAACTAAATTCACACTCAATTACAGAAACTGCTGAAAGCATGAATGCGAAATCATAGAAATGATGAAGAAAAAAAATCACATTTACTGATAAACATGAATATGTAGAACTCAATGAAGTCAAGCACTTTCCACAAAATGGAAAAAAGAACTTGCAAAGAGATATTTCATAATATCGGTATAAATCTGCACACATTCTGCAGCTTAAGTAAACTACATGTAGGGTCTATAAATTACAAAATATTTCTCTCACCTGTCCATCTACCAGTGCTGTTAATGGCAGATAGTCAAACAGATCTGTGAAGTACTTCCAAACATTAGCATTACCATACTTTCGTAGACATTCATCGTAGAAGCCATAGACTTGTGTGATTTGCCTGCTTTCATGGTTCCCTCTCAGGATGGTTATTCGTTCCCGGTACCTAACCTGTGGAGTTGGGGTGAACAATGGAAAGGCGTTAACTATAAATGTACATTAATTACATGCTTCTATTTCCATGTCAGCTCAGAACTTTGATTATTCTATAAAAGAAAGCATCCCCATTTGTGTTTGTCTGTGTGCACATGTATATGTAGGTGTATGTGGGCAGGTGTATGTGGGTGTGTGTGTTATACCAGGGTGTGTACATGTACATGTACATTAGGCTTAGTGTACATGTAGGATAACACTTTACTTTTAATATTGCAATTTAGATTAAACCTTTAGCACAGGGTATATTACATGTAAAATGACTTTCTGCTTTTGACCAACCACCCCCCCCCCCCCCCCCAAAGAAAAAAAATTATAATAATATTAAGTTCCCTGTCCCTTTTGATAAGTAAGACAAACGACAACCTACAGGTATGAGTAAAATGGCCCTGAATATCCCTTTAGCACAGCTGTAATTTTTTTCTCTCTCCTTTTAAATGTATTTTTTTATTTTCAGGGAGGTGGGGGTAGACATGTAATTCGCTTTCCTGGGAAAAAATCTCTTAGTGAATGATCAAAGAAAGAAAACTACTTTGCCTTCATACTATCAGCTATATTGTAGTTTTTCCCTTTTCCTCGTTCCTCAAATTACAAAAAGAAATGCTTTTTGGATATGACTACATGTAGAGAATCAAGAGACCCCAGTACAATGGTACAGGAAGTTTGATATTAGTCATGCACAATTCAAACGTGAGGGATTTAAATCAAGAACATGTTTGGAAACCTAGCTAACATACTCACGTGTCTGTCTGAGATCAGTCTCAACTATCTGTTGTTAAAATTCTATTTAGAAATGTATTGCAATGTCAGTTTTCCACAGCCTTCAATACAACCTACAGTGCTCACTTTGTGGCATTAAAATGTAACCTACCGTACTTAAAACTGAAGAAATATAACACTTATCTTCTTGCACAGAACAGTAACAGTCTAATACATGTACATGTAATTCACTTTGAAATGAAATGAAAAGAAAAGACATTGGAACAGTGTTGTAAGCTGGCCAAAAGCATAAAATAAATCTTGGCACACTATGCCTTATTATCATTCATCTCCCCCATTCCAAAAATATTGAACCCCCCCCCCCCAAGAAACCCTCTTAACAATAGTGCAAGTACAGACACAAGGATAACAGATAGATTCACCTACATGTACATGTACATGTACAGTGTATGTACATGTACATTTTCTTAGCCTGAAAAGAAACTGACATGTTGCAGTCCCACACATATATGTGTCAAACAATATGAAACTTGAAAGACCTTGAAATGGGGTAAATTAAAACTTGCGTCCCTGCAGACAATACGTGTACGTACCTTCAAACAAACCAGAAGCGTTACAGTTTCCACCGAATAGTAACCCCTGTCTACGTAGTCGCCCATGAAAAGGTAATTTGTGTTTGGGGAGCGTCCTCCTATACGGAAGAGTTCCATGAGGTCGTGGAACTGACCGTGGACATCACCGCAGACTGTGACCGGGCATTTAACCTCTTGTACGTTGGATTCCTTGGTCAGGATTTCTTTGGCCTGTATTAAAAAGACGGAACAAAAAGTAAAATGAAAATGAAGAGATACTTAAACTAAAGAGGACAGAGGTATTATTTGACTCTTTCCAAGTACCGGTACATGTAAAATGAATGGCAAGTGGGGATGAAAACAAAAAGTAGCTGCATGCCAAAAACGTCCTACGCCTACACACTTATCTGTGTGTTACAAGATACACAAATGTGAAGCGCAGTAAACTTTTTTTTAATAGTTGAAAAATTATGGTACTGTACTATATAAACGGTTTACTGCAGAATATAAGCCTTAATACTTCAGTATGAAAAATGCAAACTGCTTCTTCTCCCATCCAATCATGGGGCTACTTTATTAATACATTTTGCAGTTCATACATGTTCATGTACTGTACATGTAGTACATGTACATACAAGTTCATCCTCACTTAATGTATTTCTTTTATTTTAATTCTTATCGCAGTAAAAAATCTCAAATCAAACAAAATCAGTTTGGAACTTGGAACTTTAATGAATTTGAAGACAGCTTTCATTTGTATGTATACATGTAGCAATAACAAAAATATTGATCTGAAAAATATATCTTATGGTCAGCTGGAGGTAGACTCTGTATATCATTACACATGTACATTACTTCATGCATGTACATGTAATTCATATTTCACTTACAGTATGTTAGGCAACTATCTGTAGTATGGAGCATCAAATTCACAGCAATTTTATATTTAAACAAAAAAAAAATCCCCACGGTCAACATGATCGTTTTCAAAATTCTTTAATTCCAAATTGTAAAGCAATGCATCATAAGATATTTACAAGTACATGTACATGTACATTGTACATTGTTGGAATTTTTGTGGTATAATTTTTTGTATTAATATTTCAACTGACACTTTACGCATGTACACTGTACATGTAGTAGTTGAAATAATTGGGTTATTCAAAAACTACATCATGCATACATGTACACCCCTTCAGGGTTTTAGGCCACCATTCTAATTTGCTAGTAAATATTGCATCATCAAAGTTTCCAGAGGCGCATGTACATGTACATGTATTGTTGCGTCACTTGCGCATTAACATCATATTGACACATGATGCGCATTGTACCGTATGTTGCATAAAATAAAATGTTTACTCGCAATTTAAAATGGCGCCCATGTCGGCGCATGCAGTTTTGTAACCGTGAAAGGGTGTATTGATGCTAATTTCTTTTGGACCAGTCAAACAGTGTGCAAACTGCCAAAACCCCAGCAATCCGAGGCTCTGGGTATGCTGCTCACAATGCTAGATCTCTAGATAGTTCAGTCCTGACACAGAGAGATGTGGGCAATTGGGCACGCAAGTACAGCGTAATAAGAAAAAAAATTGACTTGAAACTAAAAAATGAAAGATGGAAAAATCTAGATGCCATGTCCTACCCTTTTGACAAACTTCATTCATATTTGCCACAACAAAGTTTGATAATTGGAAGTACTGATTCTGATACGCAGTTACTTGAAAGAATGTGTTTCGCTCGCTAGCTGCCCGCGCCACGCAGGCATTTGATTTGACGTTAGACAAGCTCGCACAAAACCATTCAGCTCGTTAAATCAATGCTCAAAGTCAAATGTCTAAAAAAGAATGCAAAGTAAGTTTTTACCTTCTAATTTTAATTTTTGTATTGGCTATTGCTCTTAAAGATGAAGCTGAGTTCTGGTCATGCGATTGCATTGTGAAAGAAACGTTGTGGAATCGACCAGAAAAGGTTGATCATCTAGCGTATAAGAATTTGTGTGTATTGCAAGGTTCTGGAATCATCAAAATGATAAGAAATTGGCCAAGTCTTGGTAAAGTTACAAACATTGTACACAGAAAGATGTATATGGGACTACACGAACACGTGGCGTAAAAAACCTACCCCCCGAGTTTTACGATGAACATGACATAGGTCTACATGTATTTAGAATATGAAGGCATTTGAAGAGCCATGCTTTTCAGGGAACATGTCTCATCTGATGTTCTTCCACATTTGCATAATAAGAATGATAACGCTCACAAATTATTTTTCACCTCTTCCCAGAACTCAACCTTCTCTTTAATTACACCTGCACATTAATTTGATGTTAAGTGTGATCATGTGATGAATTGTTAATGTTTGAGGCTCTAGGAGTTGATGCAATAGCATCAGAAAAAAACAGAATGACCCGTATTTTGTAAATGTAGGCACACAATTTCACCCCACCCACTGCACTGCATCATTCATAGTTTTTACCATTCAATTCAATCAGAGATGAGAGAACTTCAGAAGTGCATGCTCACTGAATTGTGCATCTAAAATGAACTTCATTATATCTAACTTAACTATTTTCACTGGTAATGTTACTTTCTAAACAGTACAAATTAAGAAATTTTATTTAAATTTCATCACATATTTAGCGCATTCATGTTCATTCATTCATCACTACAGTAACACACATTCATAGACACACATGCAATTAGCAGTTAGCACAGCGCACAGGGCTAAAACGCCGGTACCGTACGGTAAATTCGCCTTACCATCTCGCAAAGATGTTTCACTTGATTTTCCTGGAGCTGTTTGCAGTCATTGAGCTGCTCAATTTCAATGTCTAAATCCTTCGTTGACACGTCCGTCATTTTGGTATCTTCTATGGTCTATTCTGCAGAAACAAGTTCGATTTCAGAACGCAAACATGTAATTTCTGCGAGTTCTTCGTACTTTATGCGGGGAATGTGTTGCTCGGGCTAAAAGCTACCTGCGATAAACGGCATTTCAAACAAACATGGCGGCTAGGTTGACCCGCCGTTCCGTATGACGTCATTCAATTTATTCGTAGTCTTAATATTATAGCGCAATACTTCCTCGTTTTCCATTAAGAAGAATTTAATTTGTTTCACCTCAAAAGAGGTTTTAATATTTTAGTTATTTTAAATCATGATATAGCTGCGTATAAAGCCCAAGAAAATGTGATTTTCTTTCTCAAATATTTAAGAATAATTTCAATTATTATAATAAAAGTGTCTGAAAAAGCAATCTAAATTTGCAAATACGAAAGTGCTTTTCCTTCTTGGGGCAAAATCTCAAAACAATGTATAAGATGTAGAAAAAAATTAAAAATGATAATAAAGTACAATAAGAGTTATGCAAGGCAACTTGGTGTCATGAAATTGGAAAGCTGAATTCTTGAGGAATCTTTACTGTCTGAGACCATGCTGGGCGATGAAACAATAATGAGTTTACCCCCTGTGCTTAACTAAAGCCCCTCTAAATTGTTGGGAGCCTCGCAAATTTGATGGCAAAATTTGACTTAAAATGTTTAATAATGTGAAAGAGGATGTCATTTAAGGCACATTTCTCCAAGGATTTTCAAAATAAATATGTCTGAAGTCGAATATTGAAGTCGAATTTACTTACGGAGCTCCACTGATTACCTCTCCATGGACCAACGTGTTCTGTTTAAATTCTGTTTGTATGCTTTTAAAATACTCAATCATTTGGCACCTGAATATCTTAATGACACCCTCCAAATATATACACCAACTCGTAATCTTCGTTCAGCAACCGACACATGTAAACTTATCATTCCCAAATCTAGACTCTCAGCAGCTGGAAAACGTTTTGCAGTAGCTGCATCAAAGACTTGGAACAGCATCCCTCTTTCCAAAAGGGAACATTACCTGTCTTGCCACCTTCAAAAGATCCCTCAGAACTCACCTTTTTCCCCAGTGATCTATGTGATATACTTCCTGTACCGTACATTTTTGTCCTCTTTTCATGTATTTGTATTTGTATTTGTAAGCGCTATGATTGTTCTTAGCGCTCCTAAATATTCGATATTATTATTATTAAAGAATACCAAAATTAGGTTTTCTGCACAACAGAAAATCCAAAATATGTATTCTTTTATCAATATTTGTCTTCATACACAATTGGGGAGCTTTGCAGATACAATTTAGGTGAAATTTTGCCATCACATTTTGGCGAGTGTGGGGCTCCCAATACGACAGTGCCCTGCAAAATGTTACATCTTGTTCACAAATAAAGTGAAAACTGAGGGTAAAGTTTTCAAGGTTACACCATGTAAAGTGAATTTTTTGTTAATGTTGACAGTTCTCCGCCCCTTCCCCCACCAAATAAAAGGGGGTAAAATGACAGGAATATTTTTCTATTATCCTGAAGAATAATGACCGTGGTTAATCCCATCTTATAAAGCGACTCCACCCCCCCCCCCAAACAAAACAACAACAAAAATACAACAAAATCGATGGCATAATAATTATCCTATACGATAAGTTAATCTATCCTATCGCTCCATAATTTTCAAATGTGGTCGCAAACTTTCTGATCACTTGGGAATATTTTTACCAACATTCTTTCAGCCTATAATTTTCTTTTCAACTAGTCTATCTGTCCATCTAGCAAAATGTTATCATAATCCATGCACTGTTCGACGGAAATCAGGTTTAAACGCCCCCCCCCCCCACTAAAAAATGAATCTCAGAAAATTAGAAATGGACACCAAATTGAATTTTGTACCCCCTTCCCCACCACTCAAATGCAAGTTTATACTGTCATATTACCTTTCATGCTCTTGACGATTTAAATCCTCCCCCCCCCTCATCCCCTTCCCCTCCCATGCATGTACCCCGATCATCATAATGAGTAGCTCCCCAACATACATACATAGGCGGTAGGTCAAGATTGTCCGTGTTGAGAGAGAGAGAGAGAGAGAGAGAGAGAGAGAGAGAGAGAGAAAGGGAGAGAGGGAGAGAGAAGGGGGTAAACACAGAGAGACAGACAGAGACAGAGACATATAGAGATAAATAGAGACAAAATAGAGAAAGGGGATAGGGGGAAAGGAAGAAGGAGAGAGATAGAGAGAGAACTCTAAAGGCAACAGAGGCTAAAAAAAACAGGTAAACGCTAAGTAGGCATATCGATATATAGAGACGTCACAAAGCAATATGAAAATACATAGGCCTAGTGAATAAAAGAATTTTATTCAGTATCAATAGTACAGATTATGGACACAAGACAATATAAGAATACACCGATTGTTTCATAATACAAAAGAAATGTACTTTCAATTACAGTATTTCTTTAGCTATTCCTATTGCTGAGTAGCTCATTCTATATATCAATATGTTGTTGTTGTTTTTACTTTTACGTGTTACTTATATTATAAAACTGTTTTTTTCATTTTGACCATATAAATCTACTCTGGCCAATAGTGTTCGAAATCTATCATATTACTGGTATGTTGTTGCATGCAAGAAAAATTCATAACATTTTAACTGGATTCAGAAAAAACGCTAAAAAATTGTGTGAGAACTCCTTGGAATATTTTCTTCATAAATTTTCTTTAAATATTCTGCAAATGTTGCAACCGAAGGCACAGGCTTAAAGTTATAACATCTGGAATTAAAATTGTAAATTCCGATATTTTTGCAGTAAAAATTCTTTGGCAGATGAACGAATCGCGATGATAAAATCAGAAGTTTTCAGATAACATTTTATATGTTTAGATCGGCATCATCTATTCGGATTGGAAATGAACCTTGCCTCAATCAGAGTAAAGCAATACAGCCATATTCATTAAAACACGTGTACCTCTTTCATATAAATATATTACTACAAATATATACTGCACGTTAATAAGTTCATTGTCGGCTCTTTTAAAAATGTATAAAAATTACTGTCTTTGATTGCATTAAAAACTCAAATAAGTGGAAGACTGATAAAAAACGATATTACTGTAAGAATGATGAGAAAAAGAAAAAGAAAAAAAGTCAGTATTATGAACATTGAATGATGACAACGACTTGCAAACTGCTGCTGCTAAGTAATATTTTGCATAAAAATATTTCCCTGAACTCTTTATAATTTAATGGAAGAATTGCTGTTGAAATATCTACAGAGTAAAACATAAAATTCAGGATTGGAGTTTCTTTAAAAAGAAAGAAAAATACACAATACCATTCCTAAGATCATAAAGAAATGATAAGGAATACAAGAAATTATGTTGAGTTCATCAAATTGAAAAGTCATACATATAAAATAGATGTCTACATAGAAGAATTTGTTGTATTGCCATTTAGATGCCAAAACATGGGTTGGTTGGTAAAATCTTTTTTTGTTCTCCCTCTTTGGGCTGATATTTCTCAGTTTGTAATGCTTTAATATTTGTTCTGTCTAAACAACGGTTTTTTTTTTTTTAATTAAAAAGCCGACCATAGATTTTTGGGTCGCAAAGTTCAATACAACCTCTTTTTTTAGGCCTAATAATATGACTATGGATATTTAATACAAGAAATTATTATTGTTGATGTAGACATCCAAGGTGCAATCATGGTATTTTCTGAAGTATAATGTTATCTTCATCCTGACTCCTAAGTTTGGAAGATGAGGTAGAGGGGGTCCTTGGTATTTGGTTATCGTTTAACGACGGTCTTTGAGACTGAGCGAGGAATCCCGGTTTGCTGTTGACGTTGGTGTACAGATACGGGAAGTCCTGTATGCAAAGTAAAGGAAGGAGAAGATCATGAGTGGACATTCGGAAAGATGGTGATGATGATGAGGAGGAGGTGGAGGAGGCGGAAGAGGAGGACAGAGGATGGGGATGATGATGATGATGATGATGATGATGATGATGATGGTGGTGGTGGCGGTGGCGGTGGCGGTAGTGGTAGTGGTGGTAGTGATGATGATGATGATGATGATGATAATAATGATGATGATAATGATGATGATAATGATGATGACGATGATGATGACGATGACGATGATATGATGATGATAATGATCACGATCATGATTATGATGATGATAATGATCACATTGTTGATGTTCATAATGATGAAAGTAATGATGACTATGACAATGAATATGATGATGATGAATATGATGATGATGCTGATGATGATGATAATGATGCTAATAATGATGATGCTAATAGTGATGATGATGATGATGATGTTGATATTGATGTTGATGATCACGATAATGATGAAGATGTTGATGACGAGGCTGGTGATTATAATTGTGAAAATATTAAGGATGTTGACCTTGATTAGAATCATGATTACAGTAATGATAGAAAATTAAAATATACAGGGTCTTACCTTCGACGGACAGTTGATGGTTTCCCCTGTGTCATATGATGTGTCCTTCGATCCCACGGGTTCAAACTATAACAACATGGGGAGGGGGATTCAAAATAAATATAAGAATAATTATAATAACGTCTTCATCGTTGCAAGACATAATAATAGATCGTTCTTATATAGCGCTTTTTAGATTACCCCGGTCATCGGATTTAGGCTTAACCGGGTACCCATGTTTAACACCTGGGTGGAGAGTGGCAAATGTAGATCGATGTCTTGCCAAATGACATTAGGGCCGCGGCGGGACTTGAACCACGGACCTTGTGACCCATAGTCCGGTGACATATCCATTCGACCACGACACCTCTACAGGTAGGATGAAACCTAACAACTATACTGAACAACTTCATTAAAATGATAATAACAGCGTTCTAACAACTCTATCGATTAATTTTTTTCTGGTTTTATTGTTTTTTTAATAACGAAGTATAATTGGCTGATAGGACCCGAGTTGTTCACAATACCAAATTACAATAGAAATGATATTGTACATCAAGACAGATGGATGATCGAGGCAAGGCATTTATAATGCCCAACGATAACAATATGGAATTCGAAGTACAAAACATGGAATAAAAATGAAATACATCACATGAAATTTCAACTCTGTTCAACATTTTGCACATTTTGAGCGGTATATATGACAGATAGTTTGTGATTATGTTGGTAATTTTTCAAATCAATAATCACTTATGAACATGGTAAATGTAGACGCCAAGGGCAACATGCATTCGTTGCATTTAAATATAAATCACATAAAAGTGTATCTGTAGTTCCGATTATTTAAAACGAGGATCATCGAAAATTACTTCATTGATTGCTTCATTTATAGTTTGAAATAATTAATCGTTTACCAAGTTGTTCCAATTGCCAGTGGCCTGTGCTGCCTGGCCTTTTTGGCTTGGATGAAAGCAGTCTGGTGCGACGAATGAACGATCAACCTTCCCATTCTATGAAGGCAAAACAAATTAATTGAACATAATTTGTATTAAACAAATTGATCAAACTTAAATAAAAACACGAAAAGTTAAAGAATACAATAACAGATTTCTTTCGAATATAGAGAAGATAATAACATGGCATAGTAAAAACCATAGTCTTCTGATAATCGTTATTACGAAAAGAGATTACTAAAACATTAATAAAAACATGAAAAGTTAAAGAATCCAATATCAGATTTTCTTTCGAATATAGAGAAGATAATAACATGGCATAGTAAAAACCATACTCTACTGATAATCGTTATTACGAAAAAGAGATTACTAAAACATTAATAAAAACATGAAAAGTTAAAGAATCCAATAACAGATTTCTTACAAATCTAGAGAAGATAATAACTTGACATATAGTGAAACCATAGTCTACTGATGATTATCGTTATTATAAAAAGAGAGTACCAAAACATACCGGTGGTAGCTGTTTTTAAAGGCAGTGGAAGGTACAATGAACTGTGATGCCCAGCTATAAACATTAATTACGTATTAATTACGTATTAATTGTGTAGATGCCAAACTAATGCAAGAGCGCCATCTCTTGTCGGTTTTAAAATTTAATAAGTTTGAGGGGAGGAAAAGCGCGAATAATTAATGACTGGCAGTAACCCTTGGAAACAAGACAGAATTTTAACCTCTTCTCCCTACTTCATATTTCCGTTTTATGATCTTGTTTGGTTTTGGACAACAATTGGAATGGATGCAATCATTGTATAATAACATTGTGATCGACCCGACGTGAGTAACGTGAAATGTGGTTATAGTAAAGGCTTCAAAATTAAAGTTTTCGAGACATTATTCGACAATTGATTTCTACACTTGCAATTGCAATTCTACAGTACGGTACGTGGATTGACGATGTACGTGTGAATAGTGTCAGATTGCGAGATATTAAAGGACGGAACGGAGCTGAGAGGAGCGTTGAAACTATAATAAGGTGAACTTGGGTTCTTGGCCAGTCAAAGGTGATCGTGAACAACAAGGGACCAGTGCAGTACCAGTCTGATAAATGAGAATATGACTAGAGAGGTCTAGATCATATCTAGACCGAATTTTCCGTCTCTTTCGTTCGTTAGCCTCTTATTGGGGTAGGGTCGGCTCTCTCTTTAGAGACGGAAGCCGTTTATACACATGTCCTTGCTAACGCCACGGCCAGTTCTGGTCGTAGCGTTTTGCCCCCAAAATCCCCCAAAATGTCATTTTACCTCGAGCATGTTATATTGTAAATTAGGCCTAGGCTATAATAAATCAGTTCCACTTACCAACTTGACTGAAATAATCAGTTTAATAGTCCCTTTTTAGGAAATTATGGGTCAAAATCGGAATCCATGTTGAAAAAGATTTTCAAAATGGATTTCGATTTTGACCCATAATTTCCTAAAAAGGGACTATTAAACTGATTATTTCAGTCAAGTTGGTAAGTGGAACTGATTTATTATAGCCTAGGCCTAATTTACAATATAACATGCTCGAGGTAAAATGACATTTTGGGGGATTTTGGGGGCAAAACGCTACGACCAGGACTGGCCGTGGCGTTAGCAAGGACATGTGTATAAACGGCTTCCGTCTCTAAAGAGAGAGCCGACCCTACCCCAATAAGAGGCTAACGAACGAAAGAGACGGAAAATTCGGTCTAGATCATATCATGATATGAATAGAGATCTATGAATAGAGCATGATCACTTGTGGGTGTATTTTGAGTCGAAAGAATGACGTGATTGGACAGAATACAGTCAGAGAATTAATGTCGAGGTCTAAGCCTAGACCTCCAGACCTAGTCTAAAAATGGAGAACTAAAGACAGACTATCTGACTACTTCAAGGTCATTTTGCACCAACATTCTAAGTTAAAATTCTAGTTTCACAAGCTAACAGAGGAAGGCCTAACGAAGTTGAATAAAGAGACTGGTTAGCATTCAGGAATCTGTTGAAAAGGATAAAGAAATTGGAATCCTGAAATATCTACTTGAGATGTAGACGTAGAATCTACAGTGACTAAGACTAGATTTCTAGACTCCAGTCTAGTAGGCT
Source organism: Strongylocentrotus purpuratus (assembly GCF_000002235.5). Classification (NCBI taxonomy): domain Eukaryota; kingdom Metazoa; phylum Echinodermata; class Echinoidea; order Camarodonta; family Strongylocentrotidae; genus Strongylocentrotus; species Strongylocentrotus purpuratus. The sequence goes on from NW_022145595.1 coordinate 16,067,367, forward strand.
ATAGAGGTTAGACTAGATGTACATTATATTTAGATGCCCAGAAGGCCAGATGTTACGGTTGATTTGAATGGACAAATGTCAGTCAGAGATTAGCCAAGAATGGAGAATATGTCTACTGGCTACTGCTCTTAATTACAGAAGGCTAGAGTAGAGGGTCTAGTCTAGTGGCATACATACTAGTGGAGCTATTTCAGGAAGTTTTTGGAAATCAGAAATAGGGTCTATGCCGGTTAGCTGCAGCTGATATCGCCTGAGTTACAAGCGGTGCAGAATATGGAAAGAGGCTGGAAAACCTGCAACAGTGAATGTGGTATAGAAGAATAAGCACATGAAATGCATACTTGAAAGCCCTAGGTTGACAGCAGCCGTCATGGATACAGCCCCACATTAGGATTGTTGTGTCAGTGGATCAGATCATCATGGAAGGGCAGGATGAACAAGATCCAGCTACTAGTATTCGGATGGACCCGTTACTACATGATCGAGACCCATGGATGGAAGTCAATCAACTGTTTGACTCTCCTTCAATGAACGCAGGAAAACATTCAGCGATGGAGAGGGTTGAAGTAGATGACAGTGTATCTCAAGTATCAAGCAAATCAACATCACATTCCAGGAAATTTTTGATGGAAACAGCCATGAAGAGAGCAGAATTGCAAGCAAAGTTGAAGAGTTTAAAAAGGAAACAGGAGCTCGAGAAAGAAGAGCAGGACTTAATTAGAAGAAAGGAGCAACTTGCTGTTGAGACCGAATTAGCTGCAGCTACAGCCCAAGCAGCAGCATTACAGCAGTTCGACGATACGGTAGCTTTTCACCAGCCACCTGCATTACCAACCTTTGCTCATGTAACACATGAAAGTGATAGGAACCAAACAAGTCACAAAGTCAAGAATGCAGATTGCTCAGAAGAGAGTTCAACGCAAGGACGCAAGAACCAAGAACATTTGCAAGATGTACGAGTAAGTGGAACAAATTCTGATAGTGATGTTGATTGGGTAGAGCTGCAGCGACAACAAACCCAACTTACGTACATGCTCTTAGAATGTCATATGAAGTCCGCCTTACCGCAAAGGAACATTCAGCCTTTCGACGGGAATCCCCTGAACTACCACGCCTTTAAGAGGGCTTTTCAGCATGTAATAGAGTCCAAGACATCGGAGGACTCTGACAAACTATATTATTTGGAACAATATACTAGGGGAAAGGCGAATGAGATGGTCAGAAGCTGCATGTATGGAGGTGATTCCAAGGCAGCATTCAACAAGGCAACAATGCTGCTAGAAAGCAAGTTTGGCGATAAGCATCATGTTCTGGACTCTATGATCATCAAGGCAATGGCATGGCCAAACATTAGAGGTGAGGATCCGGAGGGCCTGCTTAGTTATTCATTGTTTGTGACTGAGCTAGGCAATTTGGCTAAGGACCTACACCTTCAACAGGAGATTGACCACGCACAACACTTGAAGATGGTCATATCAAAGCTGCCGTTCAGGCTGAGAGATAGATGGAGGAGCTATGTCGACGGCATACTCCAGAATCGGGACGAGCCACTCTCATTCAAAGACGTGGTTAGTTTCATTAGTAAACAGGCCCGGATAATCAACAACCCTATCTATGGCAATATTGTAGGACCTGCCAGAGCTGGAGAAACGCAGACAAAGACAAAACCCTTTCCAGGGAAGAAACAGGGCTTCAGCTCCAGCATGAAGAAGAGCGAGGAAGCGAAGTGTTTGTATTGTGACATGGAAAATCACCTTACAGCAGAATGCAAGGCCCTAGGAAAGAAACCTCATGAGGAGAAACTTGCATTTTGCAAATCCAAAGGACTGTGCTTTGCCTGCCTTCAGTCTTCACATCTTGCCAGGGACTGTAAACAGAGGACGACCTGCAAGATTTGTCAAAGGTTACACCCCACCCTTCTTCATAGAGATTGGGCACCATCGAAACAAGTGAAAAGGAATGGTGAATCAGAGAAACAACGTACTAATGACGACGTTGGAGCTAATAGGAAGAAGGAGGAAAGCTCGGAAGGACAAACAGAAGGAGAAGAAATTGGAAATGAAAATTTCCCAGACGTAAGGCGCACGTTATCCAACCGCACTTCTATGCAGGACTCCCAACCAGCCATTGTGCCTGTGACTGTACGCTCAAAGCAGACAGGGAAATGTGTACACACATACGCATTCATTGACAACGGGAGTAACGCAACTTTCTGCACAGAAGAGTTAAAAAACAAACTAAATGCCAGAGGAAGAACGCGCACTATCCAGCTTCAAACATTAACAGATGATAAGCTGGTCAAGACCTGCATACTGCAAGACCTGGAGGTAGCTGATGTGAATGAGAACACATATATACCACTTTCTGACGTCTACATACAGCCCATCCCTGTAGACAAGTCAGACATACTGAGAAGGAATGACATTGCAAGATGGCCCTACTTACAAGAAATAAATTTGCCGGAGATCAATGCAGACGTGGGCATCCTCATTGGCAATAACGTCCCTAAAGCAATGGAACCACTGCAGGTTATCAATAGTCAGAACGACGGACCATTCGCTTGCAAATCTATCATAGGGTGGATGGTTTTTGGAAGCTGCAAGCAAGAGAGAAGTGGGTCCAAGATAGCCTCCCACAGAGTCCACGTGATGGAAGATATTCAGCAACAGCTAAATAATCTCTACAACACTGAGTTTTCAGAACGCTTGATGGAAGATAAAGTCGAAGAATCCAAAGAGGATAAACGATTTATGGAAAAGGTTGAAGGATCCATCAAGCTAACACAAGGGCATTACCAAATCGGACTGCCATTCAAGGGAGACGTCGACCTGCCCAACAACAGGCCCATGGCAGAGCAGAGACTCAACCACCTGCAGAGGAAGTTCGCTAGACAGCCGCAGTTCCATAGGGAGTATGCAGGGTTTATGGATAAGGTGCTGAACAAACAGTACGCTGAAAGAGTACCAGAAGACGAGTTCCTTAGAGAAGATGGAAAGATGTGGTTTATTCCTCACCACGGTGTATATCACCCACAGAAGCAAAAAATTAGAGTGGTGTATGACTGTGCAGCTTCTTTCAAGGGCAAGTCACTGAATGACAATCTTCTACAGGGGCCGGACCTCACAAATAGTTTGGTGGGTGTATTAACAAGGTTTCGTCAAGACCGCATAGCAGTAATGGCAGACATAGAAGCCATGTTCTCACAAGTGAAACTGCTAAAGGAAGAAAAGGATCTACATCGATTTCTGTGGTGGCCAGATGGCAATGTCGCTCAACCTATTGAGGAATACCGCATGACTGTTCATGTGTTTGGGGCTAGATCTTCACCAGCTTGTGCCAATTATGCCCTGAAGCGCACAGCAGAAGACTTTGCAGAGGACAAGGTGGCACATATCATCAAGCGCAACTTTTATGTTGACGATTGTTTGTACTCAAGCTCAACAGTCCAGGAAGCTGCAGAGCTATCAGAGGGCCTACAAGAAGCCTGTAAGAAAGGAGGATTCCACCTCACAAAATGGGTGAGCAATGACAGAAGAGTATTGAATGCCATACCCAAGGAGGAGAGAGCAAGTACAGTGCAGGAGCTAGACTTTGACAAGGACAAGTTGCCTACAGAGAGGGCACTTGGCATGCTGTGGCATACAGATGAAGATGTTTTCAGTTTCAAGATTCAGCTGAAAGACAAGCCAGCCACAAGGAGGGGTATCTTGTCAACAGTGTGCTCCCTGTTCGATCCACTAGGATGTGCTTCCCCAGTGCTACTCCCTGCAAAGCACTTACTTCAGACCCTCTGCCGACTAGGATTAGGATGGGACGAGACGATTCCACCAGACCTGCTGAAAAAATGGGAAACATGGAAAAGAGAACTCCCAAGACTGTCAGACTTTAAACTTTCCAGGTGTTTGAAGCCAGAGGGGTATGAAAACCCAAAGTCTGTGACACTGCACCATTTTGCAGATGCAAGTGAGAAGGGATATGGAACAGTGTCATACTTGCGAATGGTGAATACCAGGGATGAAGTCCAATGCTCATTCCTCTTGAGCAAATCTAGAGTGGCCCCTCTTAAACAGACGTCGATCCCGAGAATGGAGCTTACAGCCGCCACGGTAGCAGTAAGGATAGACAAAATGGTAAAACAAGAACTTGACATCCCAGTAGATGAGACCTTCTTCTGGACTGATAGTACCTCTGTACTACAGTATATTCAAAGCGAAACAGGGAGGTTTAAGACATTCGTCGCCAACCGAGTTGCCCTGATACAAGAAGGATCTGAATCAAGTCAATGGCACCACATAGAAACTTCGCTGAATCCGGCAGATGTATGCTCCAGGGGAGTCAAGGTAGATCAATTCCTAGCAATGAGATTCTGGAAGGAAGGACCCGAATTTCTTCAAGCTTCAGAGGACCAGTGGCCTAAGCAACCCAGAAATGCATCACACGACGTAAACAATGATCCCGAGGTGAAGAAGAAGAAGATGTACGTTACAGAGGTCTCGGAAGTAACGGCCAGTGAGAGCAAATGTATGGCCACTGCTGTGAGCAAAGAGGAAGAAGATGATGTCCTGGAAAGATTGATCAACCATTATTCAGACTGGTACCACCTCAGAAAGGGAGTAGCATGGCTACTAAAATTGAAAGGGCTGCTGAAAGAGAAAATGAAAGGTCAGCAGAACACACGAGAGAATCCACCCATGTTATTGACAGTGGAAGATATTAGACAAGCTGAGGAAGCAATACTGATACACGTTCAAGACAGAGCGTTCCCAGTAGAGGTTGCGGCTTTGAGGAAACAGGCACACGATGTCAACCAAAGGACAGGAAGGTTGCAGCCAGGGGTCAGAAAATCAAGCCCTATCTACAAATTAGACCCTCAGATGGACAATGGCCTACTTAGAGTAGGAGGAAGACTTAACAAGGCAGCCTTGCCTGAAGAAGCAAAACATCCAGTCATCCTACCAAAGAGAGGACATGTGTCTGAACTCATCTTGCGGCACATTCATGAAAACTCAGGACATATGGGAAGAAACTATGTCTTGGCAAAACTCCAGCAACGATATCACATAGTTGGTGCAATTTCAGCCATCAGGAAAGTCGTCAAGAAATGTGTCAAGTGCCGACGTCAAAGAGGGCGGGTAATCCAACAGAAGATGGCCGACCTACCCATAGACCGACTGAGACCGGACGATCCACCTTTTACACGAGTTGGAGTCGATTATTTTGGGCCGATAGGAGTGAAAAGAGGACGCTCTACAGTCAAGAGATATGGCGTAGTGTTCACTTGCCTCGCCATTCGGGCCATACACATAGAGAAGGCTGATTCACTAGATACGGATTCCTGTATCGCAGCAATTCGGAGATTTATTGCTCGAAGAGGAGCAGTCAGAGAAATGAGATCGGACAATGGAACGAACTTGGTTGGGGCTGAGAAAGAACTAAGAAAAGAACTTGAGAGCTGGAACCAGGCCCAGCTCAGCAACTCGCTATTGCAAGTAAACATCAAGTGGACCTTTAATCCACCTGGAGGTTCACACCACGGGGGCGTATGGGAGAGACAGATCAGGACGATTCGACAGCTGCTCTTCTTCCTTACCAAACAGCAGACCATGACGGATGAAAGTTTGCAGACACTCTTCTGTGAAATAGAAGGCATTATCAATTGCAGACCCATCACCAGGGTTTCAGACGATGCTAACGATCTAGAGGCTCTGACACCAAACAAGCTCCTGACGTTGAAGGCTACCCCGATGTTACCCCCATCGGTTAGTAGGCAGACCGACTGCTACGCACGACGTAGATGGCGGCAGGTTCAATATCTGGCAGACGTCTTCTGGCGACGTTGGCTGAGAGAGTACTTGCCGCAGCTCCAGGCCAGGCAGAAGTGGGTACATCCTAGTCGCAACATCCAGGTTGGTGACGTAGTGCTGGTAGTGAACGAGACAGCACCTCGTAACTTCTGGCTCATGGGAGTAATCATCGGCATCACTCCAGATCGACAGGGCATGGTTCGACGGGCGGAGGTGAAGACCAAGACGGGCACCTATTCGCGACCCATCAGCAAACTGTGTCTCCTCTTGGAAGGAGATTCATGAGCACTTTGAATTTGTGAAATTGTGATTCCATAAGAGATATATGCTATTGAGACACCTTTTAAGTTTCTTCACGGGACCAACTCATCAAATTTTGGAGCAAGTCAAGTTGGAAATCAATTTTGGAGTCCGTTTGTGATAATTATATGTGTGAAGTAATAAGTGGTGCGAGCCTAGCGCCGCCATAATAAAGCTCAAGTTTCATATTTGGATCAATCGCGAAGCCTTTAATTGTTGGATCACAAGCTTGGAAAATGTTGATTTTAGAAAAGATTATCATTGTGATATATGGTGCGAGCCTAGCGCCGCCACTTCATGTATTTACCAAGTGAAATGTTTTCATTGGACCAAACGCGAATTTGTTCACTAGGAGTCACAAGTTGGACCACTCTGCACCTTCTATTCTGTCGCGTAATCAAGCTGTAGAGATGGCAGCAGAGGCACAGAGTATGCAGATTCGAAAATGACTAAAAGACTTGATTATTGTGCAAAATCTGGCTATCATGGACTGACTAAGGAATAAACTCAGACTTTGGACATTTAAAAGAAAAAGTCAGATTATTTGAACATGATATAGACAGAGACTCAGTGAAAATGCATTTTATGTATACATGTAGAAAAGATTCTTGCCAATTTGAATGCTATTTCTAACAGTTTCATAAGCATATTTTGTTATTCAGTGAATTGCATTTGAGGAGTGTAAAATGTATGTACAATGTACCTTTGAAATGGTGGGCACAGTGACACAGATGTCTTTTAGAAGTTGAAAGAGAAGATAATAGAAATATTGAATATGTAAAATATATGAATTATTGTTTGATCATCTATGATGTAATTGCTAGAATATGAATATTTAAATTTAAATTTCTGTGACAGAAAAAAGGGAGTAGAAAACAAAAGTCAAATACAAAACTTTGGGTCATGTTCCACTTTTCAGGTAAATATTTGTCAGGAACTCAGGAGAGAAAAATCTTGCATGTATTTAAAATGTCATATGAGATATTTGGAAGCATATTTTGTGTTGCTTTTAAAGTGTAGATTTATGTGAAGTGCATGATTATAAAAGACAATGGGTTATTATTTTGAAGGATACAATGTCAAGATTTTTTAGGAATCAAGGAATGTATATAATGTGCATATTTGTGTTGACGCAAATATTTGGTGTACAGGTTATTTTAAAGCAGATGCTATTTTGGTTTTGAGACAAAATTTCAAAGAGTTTATACAAGACGATAAAAATTGTATTATGGGCATTAATAGTGCTTAGTGAAGGCAGAACTGTACACACTTGACTATTTTGAAGACGTTAATGTTTTTATAGCAAATGAGTTCGTTGTATATAATTAGAGGTGAAACAATTTTGCTATGTTCAGATTTAGTGTCAGGATATTTACATTTGGAAAGTTCTTTTATAGAAATGGCAGTGTTTGATAGCATGATTTGAACAAATCGTGTCATTTGCTTTGTTGTTACATAGCTACTGTACATATAAAATGACACTTTGCATGCTTAGTTTGCACGAAAGAAATGCTTTACTGCATTCGTTAGAAGGGACATGACATTCGATTGTGTTGTTTATTTGTACAAATTCTGAAAGAGACAGAAAATAACAAAAGTCCAAAATTATTGCGAACATTGTTAAAAAGGGGATTCAACTCAGTGACAAGAGTTTGAATCAAGACTAGTCATCTGATGACATGTTTCGATAAGGAGAGTTGTTTGATAGTCTTAGTCCACAGTATACTTCTGAATTCAGTGGAACTTGAAAGTGTACACCCTAAAATAAGAGGTAGTGGTTAATCTAGTTCTTAACCATTTAAATCTTTGTTGCGATATTGTGGCTCTCATTGTCATTGTTTTTATTGTAGTTTGAGTAGAATTTAGAGTTGGACAGATTTACGACCAAAGCATATTATTGTTACCAAGATTCTATTGATAGCTAAGGCCTGATTTCATTGTGCATGTCTTTATTATATCGGTGCAAAACAAAATTCAGTTTATCTGTGCTATGTATTGGAGTCAACAGTACTTGCCTTTTTTAAGATAGGGCTGCATTGCAGCATTCCAGAGTGTTTTCTTAAGGTGCCAACATCATTTATAGTGAGTTTACAAGTTACTAACCTATGCAAAAATCTTTCATTTTGTGACACAAGCGGGCTTTCTTGTCCAAAGATAGTAAAAAGAGCCACAAGAGGGACATTGGTTGGTTTTTGTTTGACAAACTGATAATAATCAGGAGTATAGACATTCATAAGCTAGTTAAAGGTTAAATTGTCATTGGTATTTTCTAAATGATGGCATTGAGGTGTTTTTTGTGTCATGTAGGTGTTGTGGCATGTTAGAGCCACAGTTATGCATATTTTATTGCATTGAGTTACGTGTATATAGTTTGACTTTGAAAAGGTTTTGAGTTTTTATTAGCAGGAACTTTTGAAAATAATACAGGAATAAGATTTAATCAGAATGATTCGAGAAAGCCATATGGTTATTATTGTTTTTTGGAAGTATAAGAAAAGGTGTAATTTTCTGTCGGCTTGCCTCTGAAAATTAAGGGGCCGGAAATGTAGATGCCAAACTAATGCAAGAGCGCCATCTCTTGTCGGTTTTAAAATTTAATAAGTTTGAGGGGAGGAAAAGCGCGAATAATGACTGGCAGTAACCCTTGGAAACAAGACAGAATTTTAACCTCTTCTCCCTACTTCATATTTCCGTTTTATGATCTTGTTTGGTTTTGGACAACAATTGGAATGGATGCAATCATTGTATAATAACATTGTGATCGACCCGACGTGAGTAACGTGAAATGTGGTTATAGTAAAGGCTTCAAAATTAAAGTTTTCGAGACATTATATTGGTATTCGACAATTGATTTCTACACTTGCAATTGCAATTCTACAGTACGGTACGTGGATTGACGATGTACGTGTGAATAGTGTCAGATTGCGAGATATTAAAGGACGGAACGGAGCTGAGAGGAGCGTTGAAACTATAATAAGGTGAACTTGGGTTCTTGGCCAGTCAAAGGTGATCGTGAACAACAAGGGACCAGTGCAGTACCAGTCTGATAAATGAGAATATGACTAGAGAGGTCTAGATCATATGAATAGAGATCTATGAATAGAGCATGATCACTTGTGGGTGTATTTTGAGTCGAAAGAATGACGTGATTGGACAGAATACAGTCAGAGAATTAATGTCGAGGTCTAAGCCTAGACCTCCAGACCTAGTCTAAAAATGGAGAACTAAAGACAGACTATCTGACTACTTCAAGGTCATTTTGCACCAACAAATTGAGTGTTATTTACGTTTTGCTATATTATCTATTAGTGACAGTGGTACTATCCTCGGTATAAATTGCTTCATTGTATGAATTGTATAAATGGCTTCATTATACGGAATGAACTGATCGCAACTAATATTCAACCACTTCATCCTTTCCTTCCTAATGAATTCTTTAAAATAACAAGCCGAATAAAAATACATAAAATAACTACTAACAATTTACTGACATTGTTAATTGCACAACACAACAGTAGGCTATCGTCGATCCAACAGTAAAATTATTAAGAGAGGACCAGTAACTACGCCCTCTCACATTGCCTGGCGGATATCATCGTCATTCGATGGGAAACGCCATTAATCGCAACAACAACAACAACAACAACAACAACAACATACCGGTAATTCAGGTAGAAGTGTATCTTCATAGAAAGGCTGATAAACGGCTGCAAAGTCTTGTTTATCGTCATACTTTCCACTTTCAATCGATACGCGTAGAAGTCGCTGTATATTAAAAGGAAAAAGAAATTTTGATTATTGTAAAAGCTAATTGTAAGCATAGCCCCCAATGTAGAGCTTTGTTGGAAAAATCCGAGAAACTACAATGACCTTTCAGCAATTTTCAGACAAATTGACAGTTTGTTCTGATCCCTCCCCCCGAGGTGTTGTAGTCAAGTTGATAAGTCACCGGAACTGTGAACCACATAGGGTACGGGGTTCAAACCCCTTTCGCAGCACATCACACAGGTGAGGTTATATATTTACCTGGCAGGAAGTTATTTCCTTGAAAAGCTCGAGCTTTTTTTTAAACAGAATTCAAAATTCTAGATCAGTCCTTGCTTATGATGACCATAGTGTAGTGTATATGAGATCATCATCTCATTTAAGTGTAATTAACATCACCTTAGAATAAAAAGTTCGACAAATTCATTCAATGATTTACCTGAAATTCTCTGGACCTGAGATACACGAAGTTTTCTGGGACGGATCCACCAAGCACACAAGGGCAGTAATAACTAATGATAAGCAGAGAGAGAGAGAGAAACGTCAGCACAACAATACATAAGGACCTATTTATTGGTTCTAGGACAATTACCCCTTGGGAAATCATCCCCCGGAGAATTGCCCCCCCCCCCCCCCCGGAAAAAAAATCTGCTTTTTATTAAAACAAACTTATTTATCAGGCTGGACTTCCCCTTTAACGGACATCGGGGGGGGGGGGGGGTGTTTTCGGGGAGTAATTGTCCTCGGGGGTGGTAATCCTTGGTTGCCCTATGGGGGCAGGGGGTAATTGTCCTAAGGGGGTATTTTCAGGGGTGGGGGTAATTGTCCTGGGGGTATTATTCCGGGGAGGAATTGTCCTCGGGGTAATTTTCAGGGGGTAATTTTCTAGGGGTAATTGTCCTGATAACTATTAATTAGAACAGAGATATCAACTGTCAAAGCAGTGACGTTGAGAGATGAGAGGGGTAGAGAGAAAGAGAAAGAGAGAGAGAGAGAGAGAGAGAGGGGAGAGGGGTAGAGAGAGAGAGAGAGAGAGAGGGGAGAGGGGTAGAGAGAGAGGGGGAAAGATAGATAAGAGAGAGAGACAGACAGACAACAGTCAGAAGAGGGAGAGGGAGAGGGAAGAGAGAGTGGGGAAGATAGAGAGAGTGAGAGAGGTGAGCTAGGGAGGGGAGAAAGAGAGAGAGAGAGAGCGAGAGAGAGAGAGAGAGAGAAAGAGCTACAAACAAGAAGCTGATCAGAAGGAGTAAGTCAGAATAAAATATGCCCATTAGAATGGTCAGTGGCATTTCAAAATGGAGACCCACAAGAAAAGTTGAGATATCAAAATAGGAAACAGGAACTATATTGTATTGTTACACAATAATCTTTGGAATAAAGGTAAGTGTGTAAACCAAGTCTAGGCAAATAAAAAAATGTTTAAGAAAGTTCTAAAACATTTCTTGCTAATAATATTGATAATCAACGAGAATTGTTATGTGTACTGATCGTTGAAATGGTTAAATAGCCAGAATGGGAATATTCACGTCATGGATAAAACACATTTATCCAAATGTTTTAAATGTTTTATACAGTCATGTGAACCAATATTTATTCAGACAATTAAAGGTAAAGACCAGTATTGGAAACGCCCTAATTTCAAAAAATGAAATGGAAGCTCTCATTACCAATCATGTGAAAGAATATGTTTTGACTAATACATGATGATAACAAATTTGCCGGGAAACCGCCTACTAATTCATATATTTGGTAAATTTATTTCTCTCATGGTCTGTGAGAGATATAGGGTAGTCCCATATACATCTTTCTGTGTATAGTGCTTGTAACTTTACGAAGAATGGGCCAAATTTCTTATCATTTTGATGATTCCAGAACCTTGCAGATGCTAGATGCTACATGATCAACCTTTTCTGATCGATTCCACAACGTTTCTTTCACAATGCAATCACATGACCATAACTGGTCTTTACCTTTAATAAAACGTGTCCGTGACGCGCTCATCCGTAGTCAATGTATACACGTGGGGGTACATTAGGACGTGCCCCCTCCCCATCCAAATTTTTTTTTTCTCCTTTTTTTTTCTTTGAGGGTGCATGGAAGCCGGAGGAAGACAGAAAATGTAAGGGAAGAGGGGAAAGCAATGTCTAGTATAATAGACTCCTCCCAAAACTACCCCTCGAACCCTCAATCAATGACCTTTCGCTACGCCACTGGTTCTTAAAACGTTTGAGGCATTTTAATCACAAACAGGAACATAATCAACGAAGGGCATGCATTGAAAATATCCCAACTCAACTAGATCCTAACTTCTCCCAAAATTACCAATTTATGGCTTTTTCTCATTGACTAGTTTTGTCTGTTCATTTTTTTTTTTGTCAAATATTTTCTACTATTTATTTAATCTTCCTTTTTGACAGACGGCGTGTCCACACACAAAAAGAATTATCCCGAAACTCTATAAAGAAACGTCGTATAAAGAATCATCGTATAGCGAACAGGGCGTCTACACACAAGGAACGTCGTAAAGAATCATCGTATAGCGAACCGGGCGTCCACACACAAAAAAACAAGTATCCCAAACTCTACAGTACAGCGAAACGTCGTATGTGCGCAGTTTGCTACTTCGGTCATGAAACGGAAGCGGAAATGAGAGGTCATGTATCCTTTCGCGTGCGGTCACGTTAAGCCCCGCCCAGTTATACCTTTCTAGTTCGACCATATACGTCCACACACAAAAAATTCCGTGATTCTTTATCGAGTTCTAGTTCGATCGCGTTTCGTTATACGATGTTTCTTAATACGACGTATCGTATGGCTATCCTGAAACGGTATAGCTGTACCGTGTCGACACCGGGTATACGCATACTTTATCACGTGACCAAACTTACGCGAGCAAGACGTTACAACGAAGTGATCCACGCAGCTTCACCACTTGGTTAACAGTAAACATGCCTAATACATTCACAAATGTCCTGGGGCACTTTGAAGAGAAAAAAGGAGAGAAAAGAATTGAAGTAGCTATACGTATTTTTTTCGAATGAGACGAGGAATCGTTATGAATCTTTTCACTTCTGCTTTTTATTCTTTCAAATTATAAGAACTGCTGTTTATATTATATATTATGTCAAATGTAATAGTTTTGTATCGACCAAAATAAGGAATAATTCTAGTGTGTTGAAGAAGAAAAAAATAAAGCCATTCTATGACATCGAAAATGTTAAAGAACTGATTTTTCATTTGACATATTTAGCCCTAATGTTACTATAAAAAAGAGAAATGGTACTTTTTATTTCGATTAAAATATGTTAATGTAATGTTGTAGCTTTCCATACTTACGTGCCCACTCATAATCCCATCTTATCGAAGTGGGTTTGCGGTTGGGGGGGGGGGGGGTTCGGGGAATAAGACTCTTATTATTTCTAATAGCCTTTTCCAAATCTCTACCCCCCCCCCCCTCTCTGTCTCTCTCTCTCTCTCTCTCTCTCTCTCTCTCTCCATTTCATTCTTTTTGGGAAGGGAGGGGTCGTCTAGAGAAAGGGACTCCCAAACAAAATTTCTCACCTCGTCATGTAATATTTGAATGGCCTTTTCCAAGTACCTGATATAATTTTCAGGCGAACTCTCGGAATTCAGACAGCCGCCGCAGAGGTCGTTCCCGCCTATTAGTATCGTGATGAATTTCCAATCGTTTTCAAAATCGATGATCGGGTCGTTCTTCATTTTGCGAATCAGCCTTCGTACTTGTTCAGGCATTTCTCTGTAATTATGACAAGTTATATTAAATGTATTATGGTAGAACGAATATAAGATGACTTCTTCTTCTTCTTATCTTTACTCTTTATTTGCTTTCTTGTTGTTTTCAGTGGTTGTTGTTGTTATTGTTGTTCATGATGTTTCGGGATTGTTGCTTGTCATACATGTGCCCCCCCCCCCCCCCCCCCCCCCGCAAAAAATCCCGAATCTGCCACGGTGTAAGTGGTAGTATTAAAGTGAAGGGTCGTTTCAATTTGTTGTCACAATCATTATCATATATTCTTCTTGACATGAAATATGAAGGAATCGATTAATATCAAGAATATACGATTGGGTATATCAAAGACTAGAAATGCTCACTCAATATTATGTTTTTAAAATTCTCTTTTTTCGCTCATTTTCATATGAACCAACTTAGAATGCATTCATTATGTCAAATTTGTCTAGCTTTTATAGTTCCATTATGTTTGAGGTAGGAACACGATGTCTCTATTTTAATGTATTGCACACTATATTTGTGTTTCTTTTATAAACTGAAAATTTTAAAGATGAACGAACAAACGAACTAATATACTTACTCCGCTACCGCCCCACTTATAGCTAGATTGAGTCTTTTGTTGATTGGTTGGGTGTCGATGATAGAGAGACCCGTTGAATAGCCATGCAGATGAGAGTTGTATTTTCGAAAGATATCTATGCAAAAACGAACAGTCATGAGTTATATCCACATATAATATTGAAAATGTAACTTTTGTGAAGGAATCCTTCATTAATGCTTTCGAAACAAATTTATATCGCGCGATGTGTATAACAACTGCATTAAAAAAATAATAATAAAGAGTAGTTGGTTTTTAAAGCGTTTTTCCTTTTAACGCTGAATATTAAAGACTATCTGCACTAGTTTGGCCAGGAGGGATTATACCACCCTGCATGGTCACTGGCAGATGGTTATCTCATCAAATCGACTCTTAATTAACATAAGAAAAAGGGACCATGGGGATCAACGGGGCATTGTTGGCTATATAGAGGGCGCAAGTAGCTAAACGTAGTGCAGTCCCGCTTTAATATTACACACGCATTTTAGCAGAGCTTTCATGATAAGACGCTACGGGTTTGGAGGAATGTCTTCCTATCGAGTACCAATTTACTTCACCTATATAGGCAGAGTGGCAAATAAACGAAAACATAGTAAATCCTTTGAGTTGTAAAGTTTTGTCCGAACGCTTTGTGAAAATGATAAGTTATCAAATTTAATAGAGCTAGGTAGAATTGATTCTAGAGGGCAGCTGGGGCAAATTATGTAGAAAATGAATACAAGAAACCCCAAGATCCCCCCCCCCCCCGGACGGCCCAAGGCCCTCTAAGATGCTTCTTGATCATGAATTCAAATGGCAATGTGTTTGTGTTGGGTATCAACACCAAAGGACTATACCTATACAATAAATACGATGGAAACTTACTTGGAATGGTAATTATCTCCTCCAATGTCTTATCTCCGCCCATACTGCATAAGAGAGAGAGGGGGTAGAGATTAAGAGGGGGAGAGAGAGAGAGAGAGAGAGGGAGAGAGAGAGAGAGATAGAGAGAGAGAGAGAAAGAGAGAGAAAGAGAGGGAGAAGAGATTAAGAGGGAGAGAGAGAGAGAGAGAGGGGGGGTGAGGGAGGGAGAAGATGCCATAGAGAGGGAGAGACAGAGACAGAGATCGAGAGACATGAACAGAGAGAGGGGTGGGATGTGATTTGAAAGGGGAAGGGGTTTAGGGGAGAAAGGGGAAAGAGAGAATGGGGGATTGAAATGAGAGTTGAAAAAAGAAAAAAATGTATTGTGTAAATAATGAAATATAAGGTATTTAATCAAGGAACTTTGTCCTGCCTAAACAAAAACATTATTGAAGAGAATGCCCCACATCCCCCTTTGTGTGAGTCTTATGATATTCAAATGATATTGTATTATATAATAATATTGTATCATATCATATTAATATAAGAAGAAAGGAAAAGAATACTAATATTATAACCCACTCGAAATCTTAACGCAACTAACTTATGTGCGTACGCCGAATTCCAGGCGATACCTCATATCGATCATTTTCACTCATCGTCTTCTTTAACCACTATTGGGAGTACATTGTATGTACTCAAACTTCGAATATATCTCCTTTTGGTATTTCAAAGTTGGTATTCTAGTTTTTCTGGTTATAGAATACCAGCATGAACCTCCTTATAGGCCTAAAGTATTTTATTTATTTATTTCTATTTTTATTTTTGGTCCGTATTGTGTCTGAGAAGTCCAGCCTGGTATTAAATTGGTTTGATAGAAGCAGAAAAAAAATGAGAGAAAATGGTCAGTAAAAGTTAGAGCACAGTACGATTTAAAATAAGAACGTTCTGATTTTTTTCGTAATTTGCAATCAATCTAGCACAAATTGGCAACTCTGCGACGTATCTAGTCAATCAATCTAGCACAAATTGGCAACTCTACGACGTATCTAGCGAGGTTTCCTCATATTTGCTCTGTACTAAAAACAATTCAGAAATGTTTATTTTCCCTTTATAAAATTTTCAATCAATGCACCTTTAAAGGTAATACAAAGTTTTGGGAAATTTTTAAAATTGGGTGGAAGTGATTCTTTACAATTTTGATATATTTGGATGCCCCTGTGGGTGTATTATGAGCACTAGTAAATTTAGCCACTAAAACACTTCTCCTTTCGAGAAAAAAAATTGAATATAAAAAATAAATAACAGATAAATTTCAAATAGCGCCTATGGCCGTATATGGTAGCTGCGACCATGAAAATCTCTGTTGTGATATATAATTTCCAAACGGGAATAGCTAATCGGTCGATTTTAGTCAAGAAACATTGTTTTATAGCTTAATTAATATCTTGACCTTGAGAGGGAGCTATACAACATAAAGAGTCTATTATTTACAATTTCATAACTTTAGACTCGATTTCTACCGCGACAACATTCACTGAATATTGTAGGATTGCATATGCTTCAAATATGTTCATTTGAACCAAATTCATGACCTCATACCAAAACTTTGTATTACCTTTAATATAATTATTGCAACACTTCTATGAAACGAATCTATTCCTTCAACAAAGAGCAAGAGAATGAACATTATGACGACATTTTATGTACGTAGCATTAAGAGAGACGAGCTCGTAAAATATGTCGCAACGTTGCCAATTTTTCCTTCATTGGTTACAACTTCGGACAACATGACCTGAATATCTTTAATCAGAACTTGATCAAACTTTCACAGACCTGTTCCTGTCATTTTTCTGCTTCCAATAAACACCAATATATTAGGGAACACTTCCCCTTTAAAGCCCCACTGCACCCCTTATAGCTTCTCGCGCCCTCTATACAGCACACAATGCCTAATCAGTGCCTGTTGGTCCCCCATGATCCCCTTTTTCCGTATCCGTACACATACCCCTGGACATCCACACCCCCCCCCCCCGGATAATCACCACCAGTCAACTACCCCCTAGGACAACTATCCCCTAGGTCAACTTCCCCAAAGGGCAACCACCCTCTAGGAATACCCCCCCCCCCCGGACAACTATCCCCAGACAACTACCCCCTAGGATATTTGTCCGGGGGTAGTTGTCCAGAGGTAGTTGTCCGGGTCTAGTTGTCTGGTGGGTAGTCGTCCTAGAGGGTGGTTTCCCTAGGGGATAGTTGTCCTTTGGGGTAGTTGTCCTAAGGGGTAGATGACTGGGGCGGTTTTCCGGGGGGTAGATGTCCAGGGGGTAGGTGTCCAAGAACCCCTTTTTATTATGTTAATTGAGAACTGATTTGATGAGATAACCTAACTAGTGCAGACGGGCTTTAAAAGGGATCCCTCGCACAGACCGTGCACGTCCTTATGACGACACCTACCTTGCTGATTGGCCGGGATATTCAAACATCACAGGAGTAAACCTCGAAGCACCGGCTGCATATGCTGCCTGAAATTAATGAATAGATAATTAATTTGATAAATTAATAAATTAATAAATAAATAAACAAATTAATAAATTAATTAATATATTAATAAATGGATGAATAAATAATCTAAAAAAAGAATGATTAAATAATTAACACAAAATGAATGAATAACTAAATAAAAATAATAAATAAATACATACATAAAAACATAAAAACATAAATAAATAAATGAATAAGTTAGTAAGTAAATAAATAGATAAAAAAAAAGAAACAAACAAAAAAGAATATAAATAAAAAGACGAAATTCTTACTTGTCACATTACTTTTCAAAGTCTTGCACATTTTCACATAATAATGAATCCGACCCTGACATACTAGCACACTTATCATATTGCAAATACAATCCAATTACATGTCGCTACTGTTCATTATCATAATATTATAATATTATATAATATTATCATTATTACCATTATCATTACTATTATCATAATTATTATCATTATCATGTTGATGTTGTTCTTGTTCTTCCTGTTTATATTCCTCACCGTTAATGAGTCTCCGACAGCCCCTATAACTTTGATATCCCCAGGTCGCAGTAAATGCACTGTAGAAGCAAAGAAAAATTATTACACATGACAAATTGATAGCTTGAATAGTTATGAGGAAGGCTAGACCGAAAATAATTAAAACTGTCTATTTATGTTCCGCTGAGATTGCTTCTGGCTCCATCGAAATGGAGGAAGGAGTCAAAAGACAAACATTTGTTTTTAAAAACTTCTCCAAGCAGAAGGATTTTTCTGTCTAGAGGAAGGTCCCCAAAAATGTTAACGAGAGTTATTTTACTGAAAAATCGCCGACCTCTGAGTTGGCATAATAAAGGGACTTTTAGATTTGCACGTCGACAAAGTGAACTGCTACGTGTTACGTCCTTTTAAGGCAATGGCAGTGCCTTAACAGGAGGTCACAGTGCCTTAAAATGACCTAACACGTAGCAGTCCACTATGTCGACGTGCAAATCTAAAAGTCCCTATTATGCCTTCCAAAGGACGCGCATGGTAATTTTCATGACGCAATGTGGAACTATTCATCATTTTTGTTTCATTTGTCAGATTTTCTTAAACTTTCTCCCGCCTGTTTTTCTTTCTCTCTTATTCTCCAAGCCTTTTGAAAAAATATATTCATCCAAGAAAGAGCAATCACGTGATATAATCTGTTGGGTAGGGGCAATTAAATTACCAAATCCCCTACAATAACTTATAATGAAATTAATACATTCAAAAATCAAAACGAAATCGGACGATTCGTTACGTTTGATTCGTGGTTTATTAGCTCGACCATCTAACAACACGTCATCTCTTGGAATTAACATATTCCAATCCAATGATTTGCATATTCATATTAGCAATACGTAATGCTTGTAAAAGGAAGATAATCCACTTGGGGTTTGGGGGTTAGATAATTGAGATAAAACCTTGTATTAGCGGAGAGATTTAATCTCCTTTTCTCGAAGATACGTTTTATGCGTTTGTCTTGTTTGTGTGCCTTTATTAAGTAAAGCCTTCTGATTCTTTTAATCTTCTTTGTCGCTTCACAGGCTTCGTTCTGAAATCGTTTGATGGTGGGTTTTTTTTTCGTAACTCAAGAATGAAAGGTGGACTAGTTGAATAAGGGCAACCTGTGTTGACTTCTTCTTCTTCTTCTTCTTCTTCTTCTTCTTCTTCTTCTTCTTCTTCTTCTTCTTCTTCTTCTTCTTCTTCTTCTTCTTCTTCAAGATAATCTGCCTCCTTCAATACTGAAGGTTCTTGCAGATGCCGTATACTCGGCCTGGTTGGGGTATGCAGGTGGACCATTACACCGGGGTTTCCCCCTACTCTTATACGAATAGTGCAATGGGTTCTTAACGTGCAAGGGTTGTGACTCTCCTGTACACGGGGCCTCCATTTAACGTCCTATCCGAGGGACGGGATTCTTCTGAATGTACATGTAAGCTTTAGTATTTCACATTCTCAAGAAACATAATTATCGGCACAAATCAATTTTCCACAAAACCTGGTAAGGGTATGAATAATTTTGTTGTAATGTGTTCATGCCACTAACTATTCTTCTATTAGTGAGCGTTGGTGAATGAACTTAGAACAACTCTCGGATTTGTAAGTAGGGGGTGGACCGGCCATGTAAAACCAGATCGTGAACAAAAGATTCTCATTATATTCATGAATCTCTTGGTTTTTGACATTTTTGTTGTTGCTGTGTAACTATACTAATTTAATGAATTAAATTCATTTCAATTATTAAGTTTTACCTGATTTGGGTACTGTTGGTGAAACCGATGACGGGCAATTAAATTGAGCTCCAATCTGTTAAAAAAGGCAAAGCGAAACATAATTTAGGGGCCAGTTAAAATTCACACGGCTGGTAAATTATTTATATGAAATTCATTCTCGGATCATAAGATATGACAATGAAAATAACCTTAGGAAAAATGTAAGAACGATTTGAAACCATTGGGAAAGTAAAATACCAATGATGACTGAATAGTGCCCTGAAGAAAAATATCAATTGCTGTCAAAAATTTATCAGCAATATTATAAAGCATACGCGTTTTTATGTTTCTTTGTTAATATGAACTAGTCATAGAATGTAAGAAAAAACACATTCCTATAAGTTGAAAGAAAATTCGTTAATATTAAGATACGGGTTGATAAAAACATTCTTCTCTTCTCGCTGAACGAATAACCTTAATCTACATTTGCCTCTCTCCACCCAGGTGTAGTAAATTGGTACCCGGTATATAGGGAAAAATCCCTTGAATGCTTGGGCGCCTGCCTTATGATAGCTCGGTTAAAGCAGGGGTTATGATAATTATGATTGCAGGGCCCTCCGGGGGAATAGTATTAATCCTGACGAGGCTACCCCTGGGTAAACAACACAGATTGTTGTCAGTATTAAATTATTGAAAGTATTGTGCCCAGATTTGATTCATAAATTCAAGTGTCGATGTGAACCTTCTGAACCTTCTGAAATTGGAGTCAGCGGGGCGGTATTCCGCATGTCGCTAACTTGTATGGCAGGTGATGCATGCTAGAGTGTGTTTCTGAAATTATCAACTGATGTAGCTATTACAGACTGCTGGTAGAGGGTATTCCATGCTCGTCCAGTTCTTGGGAAAAAAGAGTATTTGTATACGTCCTTTCTGGCAAAGGGGATTTCTATTGAGTGATGGTGGTTTCTTCTTAACCTTGACCCTGTTGATACTTGTATGTAGTCATCTTGCTTTAGGCCCACCTTTCCCTTGTAGATTTTGTACAGCATAACCTCGGTGAAGCTCGGTGAAGCTCGGTATACAACTCCGGATGTTTTTAAGACATAACAAAGTAGAAATTCAGCGTGTTGTATCGTTGAAATTGAAACAATATTCTATATTTAATGAAAATTAAAAATTAGCCATACCATGCTGACATTTTGGGGTGTAAACATCTCCTCCGTCAAGTTAACTGAATGTTTCTCGAACAATCCTTGGAGCTTCAAGAACTTGAAGAAGTGATTCTCCGTACCTGGTAAGAAAGTTGAAGACAAGAATATTGTTTTTTAATTGTTTGTTTTTTTATGTCTTCCCTTCTTCGTCTTCTTCTTCGTCATAATCTGCCTCGTTTACTCTTGAAGATTCTTGCAGGTGAAATGTCACAAAGGATGTGAAGTGCTGAGTGTCCTATTTACATATAAAGGTGCAAGTAATAGTATGTGTTTGTTAAGTTTGTTTGTTTGCAGGTGAAATGTCACAAAGGATGTGAAGTGCTGAGTGTCCTATTTACATATAAAGGTGCAAGTAATAGTATGTGTTTGTTAAGTTTGTTTGTTTTAGTTTGTTTGATGAAGGCCTATATTATGGATGTCGCAAAAAGAATATATTCAAAGTGGCGATTTGTGGGACCATGAGTCCATGAGTCTTTGGTATATATATAATTCTTCTTCTTCACCCGATTCCATGTTTTTCCTCTCATCTCTCAACCCCCTCTTCTCTCTCTCTCTCTCTCTCTCTCTCTTCCTTTCTTTCTTTCTTTCTCTCTCTCTCTCGCTCTCTCTCTCTATATCTATCTTTCTATCTATCTATCTATTTCTCACTGTCTCTCTCTCTCTCTCTCTCTCTCTCTCGATTCTCTCTCTCTCTCTCTCTCTCTCTCTCTCTCTTTCTCTCTCTCTCTCTCTAACTTTCCACATACATGTATATACAAGAGTAACTATCTCCTCCTCTTCATCTGTTTATTCTCTGTACGAAAGTTCCACTGGTACTGGCGTTTACTTCCGTAAATCAACTTTGTGCTTGAAGCGGAGAGTTGGAATGAAGTATAAGATCGTGTACAATATATACATACCATTCCTAACTGCTCTACACTCGACTGGGAACAATCCACAAATGAGAACACCAAGAAGTAATACGATAACGATATATTTCTGTAGCGTATCCATGTTGTATAGCACTTGTACTACACTATTCTTAGCTCTGGCAAAACATGTCTCCCTTGCCCATCTTCCTTCTCCGTTACTGCTCCACTTTACACTGTTGTGTGGTGGTACCATTTTCTTTCTTTTCTTTTTTTGAGCTGAGCCTCAGCACGTTTATTCGTCATACAAAATCACTCGTCAAACAATAGCTCTATGCAGTATGCAGCCAGGTAAAGTTGTTGTCAAAAGATTTTGACGCATGACTGGTCACTGGTCACACTGCTTGAAGCCCGATGGGTTGTTAAGTAGGCTACGTATTATCATGGACCTACTAGACACACTCGGATCCGTACTGCATAGTGGTAGGTGAGATGGGTGTAAAGTCGCATGGTCTTTCAAGTTTAAGTTCAAGTTTTATTTATCTTTCAGTTCTTTCATAACACACATTACAAATATGGCATGAATATAACAGGTTGACAGAATATGGCGTTACAATAGAAAGGTGAGGTGACCTTGGTTGAAAGCAGTGCTTGTGGAATTAGGTCCCTCATGAGTAGCTTAGTATGTCCTAAATGAACAAACTCGTCAGATAAGAATACTGCATACATTAAAATGCTTACAAACTAAACTAACTAAAGAACTGAGAAAAATATAAACATAAATAAGTATAATAAAATCTACTAACCATGAACCTACTACATGCTTTCATCGCTTTGACAGGTGAGATATGGAGACTACGTACATTCCAGAGGCCCTTTAATTACTTTACTCCTGGGAGTTCGCAAAAGTTAGGATGGGCTCATGCAAGGCGTGGATCTCCTAGCTCGAGTCTGTTCATGTAGACTAGATCCATACCCAGTGTTGGGTGTGGTCTGGTAATCCAAACTCCATAGACTAATTTGCATGATGAATGGCGCGGGTAAGGTTTTTCACATTGGATTTTCTGCAATTTGCCACAAGCACCATTGAATCAGGGAGATTGAATTCACCGATTAACAATAACAATAATTTCGTGTTTTTGTTTTTGTTTTTGTTTTTGTTTTTTTTAATTTCTTTCTCTTTTAAAACGAAATATGACGTACAGTATCCATTTTTTTGATGAATAAAAAGAGGTACGAAACATTTCTGTTGTAAAAACTAAACAATCACGAAGCACAAACATAGGAATACAAACAAAAATGAATACTGTAATCAACTGTCGAATATTTCAACCTCAGTTAGAGCATGGTCCATGTTTAGAGCAAGCGTCGCTTTCTGCAATAGCGCCATCTTGTGACAGAATATGACATCCCCCTCATTCCTCATCACAGAACTTCTGTGCTCCTTATGGGGTATAGTATATTTTTGTTAAGAGTTCACATAAACAATCTCACCCGTTATCGACCCCCCCCCCCCCAGCTCTTATATTTCTTGCTTCAATTAATTTAACAAAACTAACTTTTAAACCCAGGATTTTATATAATAACTGTGGTGAGAAAAGAAAGGGGAAGAAGAGGGGAGATAATGGAAAAGACAAAATAATAAAATTACATGATAAATGTTAGTCAGATAAATATGGAACAGATAGATTGGAAATTGAAAGAAAGGGGCAGATATAATATTATGTAGAATTTAGCTCTAGACAGACCGAGAGAGTGTGAGAGAGAGAGGGCGAGAGAGAGGGGGTGGGGATGGAGTGGGAGCAGACAGAGAGAAGAAGAGAAAGGGGGCAATACAGAGATCCGTGATGAGAGAGACGGTAGACAGAGGGGGAGAAAGGAGAGATATATAGAGACAGGGAGAGGGTGTAGATGAGGACAGATAAAAGTTGGAGGGGAGGGGGCAGGCAGAGAGAGGGGTGATACAGGGAGAAAGGGAGGAGAGCGATATATAGAGAGAAAGGGGGAGGGTAAAAGAGAGCGGAGAATAAAAGAGAGAGAGAGAGAGAGAGAGAGAGAAAGACAGAGAGACAGACAGAGGGTAGAGATGGTTGATTACTTGGTTTTCCTTCGATCCCCTCGTCTAAGCCCAGTATCACGCACCGCTCCATAGAGTTAGCTGGAGAGACGGGGATGAACATGAGGGAAAGAAAGAGAGAGAGAGAGAGAGAGAGAGAGAGAGACCAGAGGTTGGAAGAAGGCCTGTTTTCATCAGCTTGAGTTGGCCAAATAGCCCGCTATTTCTGATACGGGAATATGATAGCCCGAACTTCCCGAAGTTCATCAGCTCGAAACTCGAGCTCGAGAATTAGCTCGAGAAATTTGCTCAGTGTTCGCGCATAGTTCGAGTCTACTGTCCTCGGGCTGGTGAGGACGGACAGGGCAAATAATGGGCTATTTTGCAAACTAGCCCAAGATATCTTGGGAAGATTTCCCACTATTTCGTGAATCAGAAATAGCGGTCTATTTGGCTAACTCGAGCTGATGGGAACGGGCCAGAGAGTGGGCAGAGGGGGAGGGAGATGGCAGATTGCTCGTCGTTCCTTCGCTCCCATCACGCACCGCTCTCTAGATTTATTGCGTATTTATTCTAATGAAACGGAAAGAGCTGGCTCTCTCTATTCCCGTCACGACGACAATCATCCGGAGGGAAAATAGCCCATCACGTCTCTACGCGGTTTCTTTCTATAACCATGGCGATCAAAAATTTAGTTACTCGTTCCCAATACGTATCGACGCATTTCTTTATATAACCGTGGTGATAAAATGAATAATGTACCTGTTACGTAGCTATATGGTTTCTCCACGTAGCCATGTTGATCAGTACATTCTCCACGAAAAAAAAATATAGGCTTACATAATGTAATCAAAATGATTGGTCAAACGCTGTGTACGCGCTATAATAATAATATTGTAAACCTATTAAAATCTGGATTTTTTTTTGTCAGCGAATCTTATAATCTTATGATACATTACATTTATAATGCACTTCGTCTTGAAAATAAATTCTTTTTACATCAAATAACAAGGATATAGGAGTTTCGCTGTATCAAACAAATGATGCATGTTTTCATTCTTCCTTTAACATGATATATCCGCTCGTGTTGAGGCTGTTTATGCATCTATCGTGCTCAACACGACGGCTTCGTACGATATATACATATATATATACATATACGAATGCGAATAGATCGTAGGCCTATTAGAGACCCCTCCTTGGAAATCTAACCATCTGATTGGTCGACATTGGAGTCGTGATTTTAGCCATATCCACATAACGGTCAATATTTTTTTTAAAGATGCCCGTTGCCTTGGGTAACGGGCTGCATAACTAATTTTGCTAAGATCCCCATTGGTTGCCCGCCCCGGCTCGCCTCGGGGTTATAGCAGGATGTAACGTCCCCTTGAGCCTATAGAAACAGCGATGCCTCTCATAGCAGTCAATATATCTATACTATAATGAATTCATTCGCATCAGTCATGATTTTCTTCTCGAACCGCTTCTGATGGTGATAAAAAATGTAGGTACGTGTTCCTAATAAGAACTCATGCAATTTCTGCTATAACTATGGTGATTACTCCTTTCCATTCTCTCTTACCCCCCCCCCCCCAAGTCTCTATCTGTTATTCTCCCCCCCCACCCCCCCCCCTCTCTCTCTCTCCCTCTCCCCCTCTCTTCCTCACTTTCTCTCTCTCTCTCTCTCTCTCCTTCCATCCCTACCCTCTTCCACTACATGTACCTTTCTCTCTCACTCTCTCTGTCTCCCCCTCTCTTCCTCACTTTCTCTCTCTCTCTCTCTCTCTCCTTCTATCCCTACCCTCCTCCACTACATGTACCTTTCTCTCTCACTCTCTCTGTCTCCCCCTCTCTTCCTCACTTTCTCTCTCTCTCTCTCTCTCCTTCCATCCCCACCCTCTTCCACTACATGCACCTTTCTATCTCTCGATCATACAAGCTGTCACTCGTTCCGTCGGTGGACAATTCTTCTCCTCTCCTTTCGACCCTCTCCCCCTCTCGCTCTCTCTCTCTCCCCTTTCTTTCCCTCCCCTTCTCTCTCTCTCTCTCTTTCCATCCTTACTCTCTTTCTCTACATGTACCTTTCTATCTCTCCATCATACAATCTGTCAATCGTTTCGTCGGTCGGTGGACGATTCTTCTCCTCTCCTTTCGACCGAGCAGCGTCCAGGTGAAACCAGAAGCGAGCTATTGATTTGCGAGTCGCTCTCACATCGCCGCAGTACGATCACGTTCCGAAGGGAGGGAATTAGATCACCAAGCGTCGACCATAAGACTCGAAAATAGGCAGGCGTAGGAGAAGGGGGTGAAGAGGGGGGGGGGGGTTGTTGAGGAATGCACTCGCTTCTTTCTCCACTTTTTTCAATCTCAGCGACGTGATCACAATAACGTATACCGACTAGATCAAGCCGTGGATGATGTTTCCACAGTCTGAAGGCGGTGTTTTTTATCATGACGATTGTGGGGATATGGAG
Organism: Strongylocentrotus purpuratus; assembly: GCF_000002235.5. Taxonomy (NCBI): domain Eukaryota; kingdom Metazoa; phylum Echinodermata; class Echinoidea; order Camarodonta; family Strongylocentrotidae; genus Strongylocentrotus; species Strongylocentrotus purpuratus. The sequence goes on from NW_022145595.1 coordinate 16,093,788, forward strand.
GTGATGGAGAGGGGCGAATGAAGAGGGCTACCCCCCCCCCCCCCCCGCCGCACTTTCTGATCCAGGTATGCCCGTCCATGAATCTAGCGACGCAGACGGGATACAATTTTTTCCTAAGATAGCCTGCCTCGAAGGCACTTGAATTGATTTTTATCCCTTTGTTAGACTGTCTTCGGTAGCAGGCCCTAAGGGGTCTATGATGAGTTTCTACTGATTCAGTTTCTCTTCTTTCTCTCTCTCTCTCTCTCTCTCTCTCTCTCTCCCACTCCTGTCTCTCTCCTTCTCCCGTCTCCTTTCTTTCGTCCGATGCCGATACCATAAGTTCCTGACCCTGTGTTTATATTCTCCTCATGATAACTGTATGACTTTATTTTATATTTTTATCCAGCGATATCAACAATTATCGAGGAGGGAGGGGGGTATACACAAGGGCATGATGGGAGGAGCAAATATAACTGGGGTTACTGCATGAAGGAAAGCCCGCTTACCCTATACACCAGCGCTTGGGGGCTGCTGCTCCATTCCCGGCAATCTTACCTTTAATACTGATTTTAAAGATCTTTCAAATTGTTTGCCTGTGAATGGGAAAAAATAGGGGCGGGCGGGGGGCTCACACTGTTCCGCCCTTTGCATAATGCGCCGAAACGTTTATGGTGACTATATTACGCGTAAAGTTGTGAGAAATAATCAGTGCAATATAAGCTACATAGCAGACTAGAATAAAATGCAAGGATGTCGACCTTTTCCGATGCCCGGGGAACACTTCTTTCTCGATTTCACGTTCTTAGAAAAAATTACTCCGATTTTACTTGCTTCGCTCGTTTTCGGAAACAATGCAATTACGAGGGATTTTAGTCCCAAGCCGTTGGCCGGTGATGGATAAAAAAAAAGTCGGTCAATCCCAAACGATCGTGCATAAATAATTTGTTTTGCTCTCAGAACCGGTTCTGGAAATATTATATATTTTAGGGGGTGCATCAGGGATGTTTAGGGGGTGACTTTTGTAGCTATTTTGGGGGTGTCTTCGAGTTTGAGGGGCTTGGGTTTCTTGCATTTATATTTTACACGTGGGTCTAGATGTTATATTATTTTTATTTGGGGGGAGAGGGGGCCTTGAAGAAATTCGGAGGGGGCTTGAGCCTAGAACCACCCCTGCTTCCTCTCTTCTCAACTGACATGGATCAGGTGGTGAATTTCGATCATATAGTCCACGAGATTATCAAAAAGAGGGCTTTCCTTTTCTGCGGTATGTCTAACGGAAACTACAAGTTTGCTGTGACAAAAATCTCTCTGGTAAAGCCAGGTATTGTATATACATGTGAAGTTTAATATCCTATAGGAATATATTTAACCATAAACGCATTTTCACCAATGAGATGCAATATTTGTGTGTGTTTTAAAGAACGTATCATATTAAAGAAAAAAATGCGAAGTAGGTAAATAAATCGTTTGTTTTAAGTTACGAAATAACATCGCCGACATCACCCCCCCCCCCCTCCAAAAAAAGAGGATTAATATTGTGGTAATGGAGGACTGTTATACAGTACTCGTAGCGTTGGTTCAGTCATTATTGAGGGGGAGTGGGTGGATTGGGGGCGGGGGCGGACTGTTTGGGGGGATAAAATGAGAGTAAGCAAGGTCTTCGAGTGAGAGGGGGGTGTAGGAGGAAGTTCCCTTCATCTCCCCATGTTCCTTCTCTCACTCTTCTCTTACGATAATCGATTGGGGCATGTGCCCCGTGCCCCCATGGCTTCGCCGCTGCTCTATATGCAGTGCCACACACAATTGGTAAACAATGGAAATACGTGACATGTATCCACCCCTTCGGCGTTTGTTGTCACGTCTGTGCAGAGTAGTTTGCCAACAAAAATCACATTTTGACACAAAATTCCCTACAGTTTGAGGTTGGAATGCGTTGGGTTCATACCCCCTCCAATAAAAGTGGAAAAAACATTGAGAATAAAAGACCAAGGCCACCCTCGCATTTTGAGAGAAAGATTATGCGAACTTTAATTACAGAAAATTGGCAGTTGCACCCCACTACGCCCAACCATTTTGCCAATGTTTATTTCACAATCCTGGCCATGCCATGGTAGGCTAATTATGTATTAGGATGCGAGGAAGGTTTTTGTCTCCTGTCTTTCTCTCTCTCTCTCTCTCTCTCTCTCTCTCTCTCTCTCTCTCTCTGTCTATCTCTCTCCCCCCCCCCCCTCTCTTTCTCTCTCTCTCTCTCTCTCTCTCTCTCACTATCTCTTGTTTATACAGTCATCGGGTGATTTTGTTTTTCCTTTTTCTTCTTCTATAAAACCCCCATTAGACTATTCTCTCACCGGCCTCGCACTCGAATTCCTTTTCAGTCCTTAATTTGTCATTTCCGATAGGTTCACGTCTCTGCCCTCGATCTCCCAGTTAATGACGGAAATCGTACAAACGGAGAGAAAATGTGAGATGTTTAAAGGGCGTAATAGGATCGGCGTGCGTATGATCTGGGCAATTTGAATGGCGTAGCCCTCTTTCTCATATTAAAGAGCAGGGCAGCCTAACCGGGTGAAAAAAGTGAAATGTGCCGACAACATTTCAGATTCTGACGAATGAAGAGAAATTGTGAGAGGATTATTAAGGCATGACAGGATTTTGATGAGTTCACCAATGGCTAAATGGGCCAACAAAATAGGTTGGGGGAACTGCGCTAGTAACACCCCCCCCCCCCCCCGAACAAAAATATTTATACGTTTTGTAGTTTCGAATTTTGCAAATGATGTATGGTGCAGTACTTTTGAGGTCACAGGAAAACCCCTGTACCCTCTTCTCTTGTCTGACTAGCCAGCTTTGAAATCTCCGTTTGAACAATTTTGGCAATATTCCGAATTTTGGGGAGGGAGCGACACCTTTGAACATTTTTGAGGGAGATGCCTGACACATCCCCTTTAAATCTAAACGTGAGGGATTTAAAGGTGTAACTAGACCTTGATTAGTTCACCTACGCCATCGACTTATCCTGGGGACATACCCCCTCCCCCCCCCCCCCCTTCTGACTCCGATCACGTGCACTTTGTGGCCTCTCCAGCATAATGATCATAGATCCGCCACCACTGGCGTACTGATTTGGGGGGGGGGGGGCCTTGGGGCAGTTGCCCCCTCAAATAAAATTTAAACTTGGTTTATTTTCTAATTTGATAACGGTGATTTACAAAATATGTTGCTTGATTGTCCGGGTTTTTTTTTCTGCCCCCCCCCCCAAACAGTTTTTGTTCATTACGCTACTGTCTGCCACTGATCCTAATTTGATAGCAACCTTGATAGTTAATATGTGCCTTACATCGTTAGCCGTATCATTATCACTCTCTGCATTAGGAACATAATGACCAAAGTGCGCCGAATTTCATTAATTCTTTATAATTATAGAAATGCACTCGGGCATACGATTATCATACCATTTCCATTCGTTAAAGGCCTATATTTTTCGACAAAACAACTTTCCACACTCGAAATTCAATTAAGTTATTGATTGAAATCCACTTTCAATCCACAGAGCAAGAAATTTAGATATGTTCATAGACTTCATCAAGAACCCAATACATGTAGTGAAAATAGTTCCTATCCCTGAGATGTTTAACCTGGTATCTGTTTATTTTTCTTATTCCATCACCCCAATTTCTAATTTGGTACTCTACACATTTTAAAACGCTTTTATTATCATTCCATATTTTCTTCTCTGTTTGTCTCTCCTCGTCATCATTTGTTTTTACATACCCCTGTTATCTCATAATTAATTTCATCCCTATCTCTATCATTTATCTACTTATTGTTGTTTTATAATCCCACTATTTATATCTTACCCAAGCATCTATCTCACTTCTATCTTTCTATATTCGTCCGTCTATCTATTTTTATCATTCAAACAGAGCCATTCTGTATATCTTATCAAGCTATACAATCAACAACCACAGAATAAAAACATACCAACAAATAAAATGCATTCCATCAAAGAAGGAGGTTATTTTAAAGGTAATACAAAGTTTTGGTATGGGGTCATGAACTTGGTTCGAATGAACATATTGGAAGCATATACGATCCTACAATATTCAGTGATCGTTGTCGCGGTCGAAATCGACTCTAAAGTTCTAAAATTGTAAATAATAAACACTTTATGTTGAATAGCTCCCTCTCAAGGTCAAGATATTAATTAAGCTATAAAACAATGTTTATAGACTAAAATCGACCGATTAGCTATTCTCGATCGGAAATTATATACCACAACTACATACTCCGAGATTTTTATGGTCGCAGCTACCATTGTACGGCCGTAGGAGCTATTTGAAATTTATCAAAATTTACCGGGAGCACCGGTAAATCTTTATATTCAATTTTTCTCGAAAGCAGAAGTGTTTTAGGGGCTCAAATTTCTGGTGTTTTTAAAACATCCACAGGGGCATCCAAATATATCAAAATTGTTAAGAATTACTATCCACCCATTTTTCAAAATTTCCCAAAACTTTGTAATACCTTTAAATTTGATTTTCCTCTTCTGTAAAAAGAAAAAAAAAAAAAAGAGGGAGGTGAATTACTGAGTCGCATGGTACGCCGATTTGCCCGATCCGTCTGACATACATCACTCGACCAGCAAGACTAATTATTATTACAGATGGTCTTCTTTTTCATTCATTTATCTTTCAGACATCGCTTGATATCTATACCTCTTCAGTGCATTTCAGCTTTATTTTGTAGTGTGGTTTATAGGGGGAGTAGCATGACGAGACTACGTGTCTTTCCCGTGATTAAGTCGCTGACTACCGTTCGTTTACGTGCAGTTGTCGAAAAGAAGTCGTAGATGGCGTTAACCAGTATTTGCCGTGATACATCCCCTTTAAGCATGGACCTACTACCTCACAAACATGACAAAGAAAAAGACGAAGGAGAAGGAGCCAGACGGGAAAAGACATTACGCGATACCGCCTCCTCTGTATGCCCCCCCCCCCTCATCCTCATGTTTCAACGAGTGGGTTCCCCTTTTTCTGCCTCCCCTTTGATCTATTTTTAAAATGTCTTTTATCAAACTTTTCATTTCTTATCTCAGGTTACGATCATCAACATTTCCGTTTGAACGTCTTCACTTTTTCTCTTGTTTGTCCTCCTCCTTTCCTTATATTACCTCCTTCTGTATATTCTAGACAGAGGAGTATCCAGTTGCTCTGAAAGGGGGTGGGGGTGGGGGGGGGGCTCACGTCCGAAAAATCTTTGACAAGCAAAACAAACTATTTCAAAGGGGCCCTTTTTGTCTAACATTGCTGTCGGGTAAGGGTCAGGGCACATTGGCATTACATTTTGAGCGAATTAATGTCTATTAAGGTATGTCAGACTACGTTTGACAGACTGAGGCACATCCCCTCCCCCCTCTTCCAACATGCGCCACTGCTATTTTGTTGAAGTTGGTACTTCCCTTCTCCTTTTATTCATTCTCCATCAATTCAACCGCTTCTGTCTATCATTCTACCTTCACACATTTATCTTATCGCTTCATAACAAATCATTAATCATTTCTGGATATATCAGACGCACGTCTCCGCTTTTTAACCGTGTCATTACGCATTTCTACTCCAAACATAACTCCATCGGTAAAAAAAAAAAGTTTCAATAGCAATTCAATAATAGGTCCAATAGTCGAGGCATCACGAATTCACAAACAATCATATTTTTCGTGCGACACCACAACAAATATGAGGGGGATGGGGATGTTAACACGTCCCTCTCTAGAGGTTGATCCATCAGTATAAAGGAAAGGAATGGGGCGCCATTCCCAACAAGTTTGACAAACATTTTCGTCTTTTGTGGGGCGCCAGAAAATAACACGAGAGGCGAAAATAAAAGGGGTTAACCCATCCCTCTCCAGGGCTGGCTCCAAAATGTTGTAAAATGGGGTCGAATTTTGTAATAAAGTTGTCGAATTGTCGAAGTGTGGCAAGATCAGATCCCGGATGTTGATACACCCATTGTGCCCGTTTTAAAATGTTATTTCTGGAACCCTTGGGAGGGGGAGGAGGTATTTCGTGGAAATATGAAAGTGATGAATGTTGCAGAGATTATTATGTTTATAATAATCTTCTTAGTTTGTGTTTTGGTAGAAGTTAAGAGTTAGAGATAATAATAATAATAATAATAATAGCTCGTTCTTATATAGCGCTTTTCAGGACCGGAGGCCCTCACAAACCGCTTTACAGATAAGTATATTATTACCCCGGTCATTGGATTCAGGCTTACCCGCACACAATGTATGCACATTCTCCACTCCCTGGGGAGCATTCCAGCCAGGCGTCATTTTTTTTACATGCGCACACTTGCTAATCTAACCACATTAGCTGAGATGTGTCTAGAGGCTACGTCACCGGACTGGGGTTCACATGGTTTGCAGTTCGAGTACCGCCGCGGCAGTAATATCCTTTGGAAAGACATTAATCTACATTAGCTGCTCTCCACTCAGGTGTATAAATGGGTACCTTGTAGGAATTGATTCCTTAGATGCTTTTAGCGCCTTAGGGTAGGCGGGCAAAGGCCACGGTATAAATACTTCTTTGTAGACGCATTGACATGCTTGAAAATCCTCCTGGATTGATATGTGCGCAATGTTAATGTAGCTATTATTAATATTATTATCATTATCATTATCATCATCATTAGTTAGTAGTAGTAGTAGTAGTAGTAGTAGTAGTAGTAGTAGTAGTAGTAGTAGTAGTAGTAGTAGTAGTAGTAGTAGTAGTAGTAGTAGTAGTAGTAGTAGTAGTAGTAGTAGTTATTATCATTAAATGATTTAAACCTGAAAGAGGTGTTCCATAAATAGTAAGAAGCATATGTTGATGCCCCTCATGTCCCGTCTCCTCAGACCACCGCCGTCAGCTCTTCCTCCTTTCTTAACGTTTCCCTTTCTCCCTTCCCCCTTCTCCTCCTTATCATCCTTCATCCATCTCTCATCTTCTCCAGTTCCTCCAATCCGCAGTGTATCATGGTATAAGCGTCACTGAGTTATAATGACGTATCCTCGTTTTGAAATGACACTTCAATCTCCCCTCCATCAATCCCAATGGCGTATCGAGACCTTGGCGTCAAGAGGGGCAAAAACAAGTTCAGCAGGGGTGCCCCCAGCCCCCTACAGCCAGCCCAAACAAAGATTTTTCGACAATAAATCTATTGAATATACTTGGGTGCGTTTCCAGTAGCAATCGTACCGTTAAATGATTTTCCAACCTGTAAGCTACAGGGGCTGATTGCTTTTCCTCGGTCGAAAATCCATCCGAAGGAGGGAGGCTACCCCCTTGCCCCTCCTTCGAAAACGCGAGTGATCAACCCCCGCACACCGTAACGCGTACCGCTCCAAGCTGTAAGCTGGTGCGAACTTGCGGTAGACCTTGCCAGCGAGCATCACGTTACGACCATGAACCACGACCATTCGTTCATCGACTCGTTGGGAACGGTCCTGGGGCGACCCCCTGGTACGTGGGCGTACCCGACCGCCGTCTCGCACACTGCGTACAAAAAGGTCTCTCCCGCACTCGAACAGCCTCTCTTTCTCTCTCTGTCTTTCTTTCTGTATTTCCTTCTTCTGCATACAATGCTCTTTTTCGCCACCGCTGTATCATTGCGTGGGGCGTTAATGCAATCTACCCATATCGAGATGAGCTGAGGTTACAACATCCATCACTCCTATTATCACCACCTACATCATCGTCATCATCGTCATCATCATCATCATCATCACCATCTTCCTCATCATCACCACCACCAACACCATCATCATCATCATCACTACCACCACCACCACCATCATTATCATCATCACCACTACCAACATCACCATCATCACCAACACCATCATCATCATCATCATCATCATCATCACCATCTTCGTCATCATCACCACCACCAACACCATCATCATCATCATCACCACCACCACCACCACCATCATTATCATCATCATCATCATCATCATCACCACCAACATCAACATCATCACCAACACCATCATCGTCATCATTATCATCACCATCATCATCATCATCATCTTCACCACCACCACCACCACCACCATCATCATCACCATCACCACCACAGTCGTATTCTATATCATCATCGTTATCATCATCACGATCTTCATTACAATCTAACTTTATCATCATCATAGGAGGCAGACGATCACGAAAATAAAATTGACCTAATTCTTGTTGTAATTTCTTATATAACGATAGCCTACAGTAAACTACTTAATATCAGGAGATACTTTGAAGGAAAAGAGGTAAATTTTTCATAATTGAGATATCCTCATTCCTGCTTTTACCAGTTTGATGGGAAGACTGAGATGAAAACGTGGCAAATCTTTTGTTATCCTGACAGGAATACGAAAAACACTCCAAGATTGATGGTATGAGTGCATGGAAATTGCTCGAGCATTTTCAATGGGGAGGTGGGTTTGTGACGCAAATAGGGAACAAGGAAGGAAAACGCTTACTCCCCTCCCCCTACCTTCCTTCACCCCTCCTCCCCCCCCCCCCAAAAAAAAGGTTTTCAACATCGTGTTAGAATCTTACAAAATTATCCGCAACAATAAAGTTTTCGCCACCTTTTAGGAGGGAATATTATTCCCCCCCCCCTCCCCTCCCCTGTTTTCCGTCTCTCTCTCTCTCTCTCGCCCCCCTCTCTCTCTCTAACTCTCTCTCTCTCTCTCTCTCTAACTCTCTCTCTCTCTCTCTCTCTTTCTCTCTCATTCTCTCTCGTGACAGCCCTATAAGAGTGTTTTAAGAAAATTTCCAATTTCACAGAGATCGTGACGACATTGAAAATAGGTCGGTTGCCTTACAAAATACTAAATACTCCTGTGCCGTTCCAAATTAAGAAAGATGGGTAAGGTGAAGCGGAGGGGGAGGGGAAGATGGGGGCAGTGGCGGATCCAGGGGGAAAAAAACGTGTAAAAGCACGTCAATTTTACCTTTTTTTGGAGATGGCCCCCCCTCCCCCCCCCCCCCTGGCGCTCAAGGGGGGGGGGGGTGCGATTTTTTAAATTTTCGAGGGCCTCCCAAAAAAAACTGCTCACTATCCCCCCCCCCCCCCACTGAGCGAATTTTCGAGAGCAAAAAAAAAAAATTCCCCCCCCCCCCCCCCCGTCTTAGAAATCCTGGATTCGCGCCTGGATGGGGGCGGCAATTCTCAGAAGTATTGAAGATACAGTCGATCGCAAATTGATGTTAAAGATAAACTTGAGTTCTGGTAAAAAAAGAAAATGAATTCTCACAGAATCTTACGAGACTTACACTGAATGTTCAAGATTACAAATAAATTTCATGTGCCAAACAATTTTGAAAGAAAATGTTTATTGCTGAGTAATGAGCATAGAAAGATAAGGAAATCAGGGTAGTACTAGCCCCGACATCATGTGTGTTGTCCCATATACATATTTCTGTGTAAGTGATTGTAACTTTACCAAGACTCTGCCAAATTTATGATGATTTTGATGACTCCAGAACCTTGCATTACACACCATTACTTACATGCTATATGATCAACTTTTCTGATCCATTCCACACCTTTTCTTTCACAATGCAATCGCATTACCAGAACTCAAGTTTATCTTTAATTATTGGGCGACGTTTTAGAACCCGACATGGATACGTACCGACCTCGTTTTTCCAATTTCACGCTAGATATGGAGATGGCATACAAGTGGAAAATAACGACACACGGAAGGGATATGGAATGACATGTGCGGAGAGAAATGGAGAGGAAGGAGGGAGTTTGATGTAGAGAGATAGTGGAAGCGGGAAAGAGAGAGAGAAAGAAAATCATAGATCGAGACTGGGTGTGTCCACGGTGTGAGAGAGAAAGTTTTTTTAAAAAGGAGAGGGGTGGGGTCAACAGAGAGAGAGAGAGAGGAAGAGAGGTACGGACAGATAAAGAACAAAAGGAGAGGGATACGGGGTATATAGCGGTAACGAGAGAGAGAGAGAGAGAGAGAGAGAGAGAGAGAGAGAGAGAGAGAGGGGGGAGAAAGGAGGTATAGAGAGAAGGAGAGAGTGGAAGAGGAGATAAGAGATAGAGGGAAAGAGGGGAAGAGAAGATAAGAGAGAAAGAGAAAGAGTGAGAGACGGAGAGAGAAAGAGAGAGAGAGAGAGAGAGGGTTGAGACAGAAAGAGAGTGGGTGCGGGGGGGGGGGGGGGGGGGACAAGAAGGAGACCCCGAACATGTGTTATAATTATCAAAAACTTCAAAGTTGTGAACAAAATTCACCAGGCCTCACTTTGCCGAAATCATGTGAAAACTTAATCGATGATTTTGCAGGGTTTTTATCTAATGTGGTTCTTCAGGCTATGACAACAGCAGTGCAAAAATACGATCATTATTTTGAAATCAATCTAAATGCTAATGCCGTTAATTTCATGCATGTTTAGGCACTCGACACACCCCAATAGCGTTTAGAAGAATATCTGTCTTTTTGCCACTCCTCCCAAAAAAATGAGTAAACAAATTAATGGATAAATAACTAACGCTTGGGCACAATCTCTATAACGTAAACGACTGTGAGAGAATCCATGAAATGGCAGAGGAACGGGTGATTTGTTTAGTGTACGAGATGCCAACTGTAAAAAGACAACTAATAAACGTTTGAATCATAACTATCATAGTTCATACTTAATATCATAATTAATATGAAGTTGAGGTTAAAAAGAAAAGACTCGTTCGTATTCAGTTTTAGTACACAGAAGTTCATGAAGATATTCTCACAGGTTCTGAATCTTCATTTGATGGGGGTGTTGCAATGGCGTAGTGAAGGTCAAACCCTAAAGGGGCGACTGAGGGGGGGGGGGGTCATCGCCATTATGTTGATGTGATCTGAGAACAAGGACACAGTGTGAGGGGAGGGGGTCGTATTATTTGCCACTCTCTATTTCTTTCTCACTCTCTATATCTCTTCTTTTTTTTTTCGCCATTTCATGGGGGGGGGGGCATACCCCTTGCCCCCGTAGCTACGCCATCGCGTGTTTTGTTTGTGTTTTGTCAACGTGACTGATAAGGAAGAGGGAACGGACCTATGCGGTCCTATATTTATGAGCGAGGTTAGCGGATGAATGAAATAATGGAATCGGTGATGGGAGGATATCCTTACTCCCTAGCGATCAACGAAGTCAGGAATACATCTTTAATAGGAATCGATGAGACGCGATGATAATTAGAGGAAAAACACATTTAGGCGTGCGTCCAGAAAAAGCAGTTTCGCGAATGCGGATAATGATGTAAGCCATATTTCCCATTCGATAAGCTGAGTGTTAACAAACAGATTTCCCGGCGTGCGGGACTGAGCAGTCTCTACGACGGATTAGAGGAAGATAACAAAAGAGTAATGAAAGAGGAAAGATAGATAGAAATAGAGAGAGGGGTTGAGATAGATATAAAGTAAGGGAGAGAGAGGGAGATAGAGAGAGAGAAAAAACCGAGATGGATGAAGGATTAGGAACGAGAAAATGGGAGAAAAAATATTGTTTAAATGCTCAGTAATAGTTAAAAAGGATTTATGAGCGGTTTCAATTAATTCAGTTTCACTTATTCAGTTCACCTATTCTGCATATAAGGTACACTTTCCCATTTGCAACCAACATCAAATTCTATGAAGCTTTGCAGGAATAATGAATATGTCACTTAATATGTCCTATCTGTGAAATTTAAACATTAGCAGTGTCCTAATACCATTTACTTTCTAGACTTCACTGTCAGACACTATTTGGTGACTGACTGGCTTATTTTTTCCTTCTTTGGTAATAACATACATAAAATGAGCTGTAAAGGCACATGAGCATTTATCTACAGCAATAACCCACTTCTTGTAATGGCAAAAATTAAACTGATTGAATCTTTGCGCAGCACAATACGTACGACCATTCGACACAAGGGTCTGAAAATCAGACTATTACTAAAATGATTGCAATCATCGATGCGACAACTATAATGCTCGTTATTTTCCCACTAAAAGACATTTTTAAGCCCTTTCATTTTGAGGGAGGTTCTAAATTAGTATTATCTTTCAAATGTCGTTGGAATCTAACCTTTTTGCTTTTGTTTGCCTGCAAATGGGACACAGTAACTTTAAGATAATAACCGTAAAATGCTACATTTTCTCACGCATCCAGTAACGTCATTGGCGGACCCTGGGTACCGGAGGCATGGGGCACATTTATATTTTCATTCCTGAAAATCATACATTTCTACGCTGAATTTACCAGCGTCATCGCTTAAAATAGGTCACCATTTGTGAGGAATCGCTTCACGTAGAACATTGAACCGCAACGGTTGAACATGTTCATCGAAACGCCGCGCCGCCATAATTATTCCCCGCACTTTTTTAGTGCCACAAATATTTGATGGCCTCCTTTAATAAATAAATGTCGTCTGCGCCTCGCCTTTGCCTGGAGAGCGTATGTGTTTGTGACCACCGTAGCTTGGATTGTTTGCCCGTCTTTTCACCCGCTTTCATTTTCCAGCTTTATTGCTCTAAGCGATCGTCGGGTACGTGCCCAGAGTTGATAAAACGGGGATAAAAACCAGGCTTTGATCGCGCGACATTACAGTCGACTCTCTTTCATCCGAGCACAGAAGGGAGGGAAGAAAGAGAGAGAGAAAGAGAGAGTGAGAGAAATCGAGAGTCTACCTTGCTCAAATCACATGCGTTGCTAAGGGAGGGGGGGGGGGGGGGGGTCAGCATTCGACACATTTTGCCAATCTTTAAAGAATGGGTGTGGGTTTATTTGTGACTGTAATTTTCAACTTTTTTTTTTTTTTGGGGGGGGGCTTGTTTGAAATTTTTGCACGGCCTAATTTTAAACATAATCGATGACGAAAAAAAAAAGGAAAGAGGAAGTCAACATTGCCCCCCCCCCCCTCTCCCCCTCCATAGCTGTACACTTTCTACGTCAGGGTTTCTAACCTTTCTAAGGTCACGGTAACGTTTAATAAGAAATAAAAGGTTTCGCGTCACCCTAATTGATCACAGAAGATTGATTTTGCATCACTCTGGCACTCGTCAAGTATCATATTTTACACACTTACGGCCACGGTCACATTTGTTTCTTAATTTTGGGAGCGAGCAAAAATAAAAACATCGTAAACAAATTATTTTGCAATCAACACAGTGGATATCAAATAATTTATGCAGGCACCTCGCCGCCGAATATACATGAATACAAAAATCATATATTCTGTCACCTTGATGTACGTATATGAAGATATGATCGGGCATCTCATTGCCCAGAAGTATCCTGTGTCTAAATGTTGCAAGTGAGTGAAGCGAATGAGCGTGGTCAAAATGTAATTTCGATATAAAAAATATAAGATAATTCGCCGGGCACCTCGCCGTCAAATAAAAGGATATTCGGGCACCTCGCCGCCCCAATATGGAGCTATTTAGGCACTTTGCTGCCTTGAATCATCCTGTTTCTAAATCAAACTAATAGTAACATTTGAATAGCCCTTATTACTACGTTTCTAAGCGCTTTACACTGTAATTGTTGCAAGCGAGGGAAAAAAGACACTTTGTTATATTAAAAATGCTATTTCCTCATATAATTAGTCCAGTGGTTTCTAATATTTTGTTTTCACGAAATCGATGTTATTCCAAACAATTTGTTTCTCTCACGGCACCCCTAAATAGGCTATGTCTTAAGGCACCCCGATTGAAAAACGCTGTGCTACGCCAAGCTGTGATAGGAAAAAAGAAATACCCTGCGTAGCGAGTAAACAGATAAAAAGATGAATAATAGGATACCCTCATAATTGGGGATTTTCACCAAATATGTCGCTACACTATATATTTTAATTGAGGAAAGAAAAAAGAATGAAGGCAATGTCCTGAAATCAAAGAGTACTTGAAGGTTTTAATTTCTTCCACTTCCTTTGCTTGATGGGATTCCAGTTACAAGCATCCGGAAGCTCAGGATGAGAGCGGCACTAGAAAATATTCGATAAGGAGATGGATTGCTAGTGTACCAACTTGTGGAAAATTACAAGCGCCCTACCGCCCCCTAAAATGTACATTATACAGAATTTACTAGATAACACAAGCAGAAACGAAAATGAGGGGAATTCGCAGATAAGATAGATAGTAACTGATTATTTCGACATGCACTCCTTTACTATCACAAAAGGAGATAAAAGCAAATATCCGAATGTTGATCACACCTGGATAATGCCATTGAAATGTCCAATGTCATTTTCCAGCGAAAATTTACCCATCGACCCCTCCCCTCCTCCGCCTCTGTTCAGACAATCCTTCATCCGCCCCTCTTGCTGTGTCTGTGATCCACTTTAAGGGCATCATTTCCTATTTCCTCTTTGTAACATTGTAACATTCATGGCCTCATCCATCACCTAGCTCATATCAGTTCTGTGTGTTTGAAGCTTTTTGGTTGAAGTATCGATGCCACCCTAATTAGTGCTACATTCATGACAGCATACTTATTTATAAATGATACGTATTTTCTAAAGAGAAAGGGAAATGAGCTCTTGTGCTGGTGTGAGATTGGATGAGTAACTATACAAAAAGAACATTATTAATGAACATGTCGGTAATCGTTGTCATATCTAGGCCAATACTTCCAACCCCCCCCCCCCCCCCGCCCCCAACAAAAAATGTTTGTACTGTAGTCATGGTGTTGTATCGTCTGGATGAAAGATCGAAAGAGTTTACATATAACAATGTAAAAGTAAGTGTTCATCCCTTGTGGCAGACCCAGGTTTCTGTTGCAGCAGGTCTTCAAAATGTCCCACAAAATAATGATAATAATGATCATCATAATAATAATGAATAATAATAATAATAATAATGATAATAATAATAATAATAATAACAACAACATGTAATGACAATAGTGATTATAATGATAATAATCATAATGATAATAGTAGTAATAATAATAATAATAATAATAATAATAATAATAATAATAATAATAATAATAACAATAATAATATTAATTATAATAATAATAACATTCATTAAGTTAATATAAAACACGTCAAGTTCTTCCATTTTCAAGAGCAAAAAAAAAAGAAGGTAATTTCCAATAGTTTTACAGGTCATGTTCACTTACATAAGATTACGCCATCATGGATTAATTTACCTCGAACGTGATGTGAAGAATAAACCTCCAAGACGCTATCTCTCTCTCCCTCTCCTTCTCTCTCTCTCTCTCTCTCTCTCTCTTACTCTCTCTCTCTCTCTCTCTCTCTCTCTCTCTCTCTCTCTGTTGCTCTCTGTACAACAGGTTTTAAGCATGAACAACACTCCATTCTATTCTGTCTGGACCTTTTTACTTCATCTTTTTGTATGAATCATTTGCTTTGAAACCATCCAACATCATAATAATCTTTTCTTTCCATCCTTCCCTCAACGATATCTCCCAGGGGTCCATCATTCCTTGTTCCATGTTGTTACTAACTTTTGCTCCTCCTCCACTTCCGGTAAAACTAAATAATTTGTCACTTTACCCACCCAAGTCGCTATATTTGAATAAATTTCGAGTAATTTGTTGTCGACTTCATTTATAACAATCTGTCTGATCTAAAATACCCTGCCTTTGACGATGGTGAGGAGTTGAAGCGCTATTTTCGGATAATTTTGTATAATGCTGAGTCGACTGTATATGATTATAAACTCCCCGTTTACAGTGCACTTCAAAACCTTCGTCTTCCTTCTAATTTTCTTTTTATATATACTCAGTAGTGACGGTACACCGCCCCCCCCCCGTCCCCTCTTTCGGCTGAAAATTTTCAGCTCCTACAATGGCAGCCGCATAGGGAGCACGTTCAACCACTGACGCAAGAGGCGGCATTTGCAGACGGAGTCCTGCGTCAGTGATCGGCTCGATCTTTGTCGCGTCATTCATAGTGATAAGGTACAAGTAAAGAAAAAACGAATGCTAAACTAGTGCATAGGTGCTAACTTTTAAAGTGTGGGTCAATTGTGTTTATAACTCTTATTAGCGCAGGTATAACTAGTGGCAATAACGAGATCGAAATGACGACGAGTGCGCAGTGCCGCTATTATTTGGATTTTACACGCCGGGATTAACGCCCTCATCCCCATCTTCTCCTCAATCGTTGTTCCGCCTCTAAACGGGCTGCTAATCCCTCTCCTCTGCCATCTCATTTACCTTCTCGGCAATATCTGAATGATACCTTACCGTAATCCCGAGAATCTCCGCTTGTTTTGATTTTCACTCGCAAAATATACAACGTCGCATCGATATTGCGCAAGATTGACACACGTGCATTGATTGTTTGCTCTGTCTCTGTCATTTCCTCACTTTCTCTCTCTCTCTCTCTCTCTCTCTCTCTCTCTCTCTCTCTCTCTCTCCTCCCTCTCCCCCCCCCCCCCCTCTCTCTCTCTCTCTCTCTCGCTCTGTCTCTCTCCCTCTCTGTCTCTCTCTTTCTCTCACTATACCCACTCTCTCGTGACGATTCAGGGGTAGACGAGAAATAAAGACAAGTCATCTCTGACGAGCAAAACAAAAATCACATTTGAAAGTCAATTACTGAAATATCTATGATAGTCACATTATTTGTTTCGAGTGCTTTGAGGTTCATTAAGTTCTGCCAGGGCACATTAATTTTTGAGCCGCATTTTTCCAAGGTCAAAAAAATGCTCTCTATGTCCCCTCCCACGGTATCCGTTCTCCTCCCCCTCTTTCTCTCTCTCTCTCTCTGTCTCTCTCTCTCTCTCTCTCTCTCTTTGTCTCTCGCTCTCTCTCCCTCTCTCTCTCTCTCTCTCTCTCTCTCTCTCTCTCTCTCTCTCTCTCTCTCTCTTCTCTCTCTCTCTATCTTTGTTTGGATCTCTGTTTGTCTCTTTCTCTCTCATTTCTCGTCATCACCTCTCTCCCAATGTGCCTCTGACGTTCTATCTTACCTTTTCCTTCACAGCCCCCTCCCCCCCCCCCTCTCTCTCTCTCTCTCTCTCTCTCTCTCTCTTCTAATAACCCGGGTTCAGGTTTAATGCTTGTATCTGAACGTCAATAACAGTTGCAGACTTGCAGGGTAAGGAGGATATTAGAATTATCATATCTTTCCAATATTGAGGAAGCCATGAAAATGAAAGAGGCATGATGAAGGAAATGAAAGGCTAACAGAGAAGACATTCAAAAAATACTGGGCTACTATAGGGTATATACCGTGTGAGTCAAAAAAAGTTGACACCTAGAAAATTGCTAATTATTTTTAAAATCATCTATGAACAGTAAATTATTATACATCTTATGAAAGAGTGTTTTATCCCAAATCATTTGGTACCATTTTTGTGTGGTATGTGTTCACGCTTGGATGAACAGGTGGCATTGTTTGCGAGAGTGCAAAAATCGACTTGCGCCAAAGTGATGCCTACAATATGTATTATGTTGGGATTAGCGGAGTGACAGAATGGATTGAATGTATCAAATGAAATGCATTGCGTATGTTTTTTTGCAAAAGGTAAAGTCACACACACCCAAACATTCGCGCAAAATGTTCGATATGTTGATATTTGATATTCAATATTTGATATGTGTGGCATGATTAATTTTGTTAGGGGTGTTATTTGGATCTGCAAAGACCGAATTAATACCCAAATCCCAATTGTTTTATTCAAACATCACATAGGCAACTTTGGCGCAAGTCGACTTTTGCACTCTCGCAAACAATGTCTCCTGTTCATCCAAGCGTGAACACATACCACACAACAATGGTACCAAATGATTTGGGATAAAACACTCTTTCATAAGACATAACAGTTTAATGTTCATAGATGATCTTTTTTAGTAATTAGCTATTTTCTAAGTGTAAACTGTTTTTGACTCACTCTGTATATAGGGCCCTATTATGTTGATTTGTAAAGAAAATAAAGGTTTTTGTTCTCTGCAATAGATGAGTACAAAATTATTATAATCTTATGGGTTAACTTGTTGTAGAATAATTTGAGGGGAACTATAATTATAGAAAGATGAAAACCGTACAAATATTGCCCTACGTTGGCATACGAGGCAGGGGATGAGGAGAACGCAGCCCCCCCCCCCCTTCCAACCTCTTAACCTCTCCCCGAAAATTTTGAAAATTACCAAGCCACTATATCATATTTGGCAATCAAATTACTCTTACTTCAATGTATTATCACATTTTAAAGGCCCACTGCACTACTTGTAGCTACTTGCGCCCTCTATATAACAAACAATGCCTAATCTGTGACCATTGGTCCCCCATGATCCTCTTTTTCTTATGTTAACTGAGAGCTGAGTTGATGAGATAGCTACCTGTCCAGTGACCTTGCAGGGCGCTCTAATCCCTCCTGTAACCTACGGCAGATAAGCTTTAAATTTGTTAAATTTCAATCGCAAAATCATTGTCACAACAATAAAGTATGACAGCTCAAAAACTAGAAGGTCGAAGTTCGAGGAAGAGGCCTCAATCGGGCACTCACGTGTTTGTCTCCCTGCACTGTGCCTTTAATAATTTCGCCCTCCTTTTATTTCAGGGAAGGGATGAAAAATGAGGTTTCCCCTTCAAAATTGGGCTTGGAATACCTTGCTTCCGATAAAATGTCAGTCAGCGGTCTGATGTGTCCGGAAGCTGCGACTTGATCGGCAGAGTCAGACGGGCAACTGCCAGGGTGAACCGGGGGGACTGGATGCGGAGTATAGGCGTCTGGCATGGGGAGTATGGGAGATGATGGTTGTCATTAGAGGCATGTGCGGAGAAAATGAGAGGGGGGCCTTTCGTGAAAAGAAGGGGAGTGAAGAGGAGGAGGATGGAGGTGGTGAAGGAGGAGCCGGGAGTAAAAGGACGGGCAGGAGGGAGCGAGAGGGAGGGAGCAGGAAGAGGAGGAGCCGTGAAACAGGAGGAGGCGGGGAAGGGAGAGGAGGAGGAGAAGGATTAGGAGCAGAAACAGGAGGTGAAAATGGCTGGAGTTGGCCGATTCTGTTGTCGAGTTTATAAAGAAACTTCCTGGTCGCGGTTAGCCGATAGATGGCGTGAGCCCCACTCAGAGCCTATAAACAGAGTTTCGCCAACTAGGTTTCAGCCGGTCACAACTTGGCATATATTCATGCCTGCCTAACAAAGCATTATTCTCCATGCTGTAACCATTGACTTGTAAATTGCAATTCCTGCATGCTGTAACCGACTACAACCGGGTCGGAAGAAACTCAGTGAGGGCTCTGAAAGTCGTTCATCCAAAAGCCTTAGGGGGGATGCCCCTTCAATACATGCAGAACGGAAGGTGTGAAGAGTTATAAAGGTCGAAGAAGTGCACATTACGGGCAAAGGTGTAAACACGCAAAACCAGTGACGGATTACCTTGTCAATATCTCCCAGTATGAACACGCCATATACATGCGTGGCTACGTCACTGATAATTTTGAACGGTGGAGGGGGGGGGGGGGTGAAAACACGGTGGAAAAGGGAACCAAAGTGGCGGATGGGATTGGGACAATTGGCCTGTGCGCACCTTTTAAAACAAATAAAAATAAAAAATAAACACACGAACCAAGTTATTTAAATGAAAAGACAAATGAATAAATATATATATTATATAAAAAGATAAGTTGGTATAGATACTAGATGGAAAATGAATAATAAACAAATCAATGTAAATGACCAGATTTCCTCCACACGAAAATGAAACAATATTTATAAACTATTAAAAAATCACTTAACCGAATGTACCGGCAATGAATTCTTATTTTTTATGACATTCATTTCCTTAATTAATATTTGATTATTAGTTATTAATGTACTTTTTCCTTTTATTTATTTACTTTTTATATTCATGTTTTGCTTGCATGTCAGGTAATTTTAGCGTATTTTCCCCTTACATAATGCTGGATTCGTGCTGGGAGGATCCCCCCCCCCCCCCCCCCCCCCCCACGCACCCCCCCCCCCCCCCCCAGCCATAGCTGTCATCCCCCTTCCCCCTTCCTACGCTCCACCCTAGCTTCCCCTGGTCATGCCCATCTGCCATCAATCAAAGAGCACACCCCTCCGGCTCGGGGAAGGGGGATGGAAGGGGTGGGAAGTCTCACTTGCTTACCCCCTTCCTGAACCCTTCGTTTCCCCCTGCTCTCAAACTTCATCGACGGTGAGTCACTGCCTAGTCTGCAAACGCAGACGCGATCCTCATGTCTTTATATATTTTACTTTGTTTACTTTGATTAGATAGATCCGACCGTGCATGGCATTGAATATGGATCTACTGTAAAGCGCATTTGATATGAAATGTATATGGAACATGCACTAAACAAATATATTATTATTATCATTAGTAGTAGCAGTGGAAGTAGTAGCAGTACTAGAAATAGTAGTGGCAGTAGTCGTAGTAGTATAAATAGTAGTAGTAGTAGTAGTGGTCTTGGTAGTAGTAATAGTAGTAGCAGTAGAAGCAGCAGTAGTAGTAGTAATAGTAGTAGCAGTAGTAATGATATGATTTTTATTTGTGTCATTATGATTATTATAGTTATCATCATTAATATTATTGTTATTGTTATTATCATCAATAGTTTTATTATCATTACTACTGTCTTATCTATTTTGTTATTAATTATTAATATTATTATAATAATTATAAAAGTACATTATCATCATTCTTCTGAGAAACTATAGCAACCAATCCCAAATCATATCGACTTTAAGCACATTCAGTTATACACTTAACAATAGAATATAAGCCCTTATTCAGCTCACTTTAATTCCTTACCATTTTGTGAAAGCCATTTCGTCACAGTTATCACACAGGGTAAGTTAGGGGCACCTCTCTCCGATTACATCAATTTGGTAAAACTAAGCAAGCTGCAGATTTTAAATCCAAATCTGGCATAATTTAAAATGTGCCCAATTTCTTTCACATTTTTAGGCCCAAATGGCACCTCCTGAAGAATGTGATACCCCTAATTTAGCTTGTTATACATACATATTACCAAACTTGTGCCCCATGCCCCCCCCCCCCCCCCCAATCCACTTACATAAGCCTGGATCCGCCCCTTCCTGAGTCAACAAAAGCCTCATACGTCATGTAAGTTGTGTTTAAACTGATACGCTGAGTTAAAACTTTCAGACTACTCGTCCGTAAATTCGTTAAAATGTGAATAATTAAAAACAATAATAATATCACGCAACTCCACTCAATTTCTACAAAAATGAAACTAAGTTGTGAAACGCTGGAAGTGACAAATGTTGTAGAAATGATTCAGTATCCTGCCATGGTTTGTATCACGTATCCTCACGTCTCTTATCTTAATCGTTTTTAATTTTGTCGTTTGAATCCATGCGTAGGGTACAGCTGGATCAACTTGTATTATTTTCAAAGGGGGTTAATATTGTTTGTGAACGCCTAGCGTTAACTATTATTATTTGTTTATGATTATGATTGGTCAGTTCTTTCTTGGAGTTGACGTCATACAGTGGGTGTAGAGATTTATTTTGGCCATAAAAGAAAACGTTTAGAAAAATATTAATACGTATTGATGATGAGATGAGAGTAATTACGAAAAGAAAAAATCTGAACAACCTTGTTTTTTAAAGAGAGAGGGGGTGAGGGAGGGAAAGGAAGAGAGGGACAGAGAGATAGAAAGAAAGAAAAATGGAAGGAAGGAAGGGATAAAGGTCGAGAAGAGAGCGAGAGAGAGAGAGAGAGAGAGAGAGAAAGAAGGGACTCAGAATGAGAAAGAGGGGATTTTGTCTTGAAAGATTCCAGATACCACAGCATAATGAGTAAGAAATTACAATAGATTTTTGAAGAAACAAAATAAGCCTATATTTAAAATCTTGCGCCTGACCGCGGAGTCTTTAGATTTCCGAACAGTCACACATCGGCTATTGCCATCCAGGTCAACGTAGCAAGACGCCCCCAGGGGCACTTTAAAAGGGGGAATGAGGGGGTCGGTGAGATACGGAGACCCTAGTTAACCTTTCCGGCCTATATTTTGTGGCGAGGTCTATTTTTGTTTGGTGCGTGTGTTTGTTTATTTCTTTCTTCCTTTCGTTGCTTGGTTGTTTGTTTACCATAAAAGTTTGCTCATAGAGTCATACAAGAAGAAGATGAACGGAAGTCATGACCGAAAGAGTCCATTCTGAATTCTAAATACAAACAAAAAATCATTCTTCTTCTTGTTATTATTATCAATAGTATCAATCGTATTATTATTATCATTCTTCTTATAATTACTATTATTATTTTCATAATCAATACATGTATTGTTATCATCATCATCATCATCATCATAATTTTCGTTATCATTATTACGGCACTCTCGCCACAAGCGTTTGCATTTTATAAAAGTTGTTACCTGTGAATTATTTTCACTGTATATAATCAAACATGCGAAGAATTTGGAAAATAAATGTTTACTTGAATTGAATGTGTTGTTCTTAATGTTGTTATCGTGTGTTTTGGGGGGTTATATTTTATATATAAAAAACAGACCTATGATCAAAATAATAGCCTTTCAGCATTTCAAATGCACGCAGCGTCAGCTTTTATCCACAACGAGTGCCATGGCCTATATATCTAATGGGATGTAAATAAAATGCATTTCCGTAAAATAAAAATGCATCGTTTAAATCACGTGATAGCTCATTTCTTCCCAAATGACCCTTAGCGTTGTACACAATGACGCAATTAGCAAACAAACAAAACATTGTTTAAATATTTCATTTCTGAAATACGAAGGTATACATCTTTCGCCCGTCGTGCCTTTCACCATGTTTACAAAGAGTAAATTCGATCTTTGAAGCGAAAGAAACAGTTTTACTTGCGATATAAATGCCTATATACAAGAGTTACAATACAAGGTGCTGCTGGGTATAATGCTGCTCCTTCTGTGAAATTTCTTGACGAGAAATTTGCATTGTGGTTTCCCCCTCGGAAAGATATAAACGAACCGACTTGGAAGGTTTCTTGGATAAGACTATAACTACAAATCTAATGAATATAATATGACAAGAAACTTTGGTCACATTTATCACATGCATGGATAGTATTAATAACCGTGAAGGATTTAACAGACAACGATTACATATAAGAGAAATAGAAGAAAATTCATTTTCGTTTGTTTGTGTTTGGTTTTGTTATCGTTGTTGTCATTGTTGTCGTCGTTGATGTTCGGTTTTATTTTGGCCTTAATTATATGAGCCAGAGTTTTTACCAGAAGAAAAGGAGAAAAACCAATATAAATATGTCAATAAGATGGAAAAGAAGAGGGGAGCGGGAGAGGGAGAGATAGAAAGAGAGAAAATTTTGTTCAAATGATATGTTTGAAAATGATAGAGAGTATAAATTTTTAGATCAAATCTATCATGTTTTCAGATAAGCGTGTATAATGTCCTCCACGTTCGGCGACGAGAGTCATATCTAAATGATTCAAATTAGACTCGTGTTAGCTTTCCTTTCGTCTTTTGTTAAAGCCCACACGTACAGAATACAGCTTGGCAGCCAGTCCATTATGTGACTATAATCAGAATACCCAGTCCCAATGAAGCATCGACGTAACTATATCAAATCAATTAGCTTTCTCGGAATGAATAGATAAATAGAAATTGCCGCACAAGGGCTACACACACACACACATATTGTTCATTTTTCATTAACAGGAGAATAATAAGGAACATATAAACAGAAGGGGGTATACGATGGAACCCTTAGGCACCCCCATGCGCTCCGTTTGCGTGCACTGTTTGTGTATTTATTCATAAAGGAACCTCTCTCTTTCCAAATTCCAGCTCTATGCTCTAGACATCCCTCCGACATCATAATGGTTTGGCCCCATCAAAATCGCAAACACACGTTTGAAATTGCACGAGCTGATTGCCGGGGAGAGAGAGAGAGAGAGAGAGAGGGGGTAGAGAGAGAGAGAGAGAGAGAGAGAGGTCTGAATGCCGGTTGAATGAACGAGCTTTGGCAAAATGTCGGTCGATTGATTCGTCGAAGGCGCCTCTCTCTCCCTCTCTCTTCCTCTCTCTCCCTCCCTCTCTCTCTCTCTCTTTTCCTCACTTTGTCTCTCTCTCCTTCTCTCTCCTTCTCTCTCTTCCTGTCTCCATTTCTGATAGCGTAGCCTGGTCGGTTCTGCTTTAGCGCCCCCACCCCCTTTTCTTAACTTCCTTCCCCTCTCTCTCTCTCTCTCTCTACCTCATTATTTAGCATACTCCCTTGATCTCGCAAGCTACTTTGCAAGACGTCTGAAACTCGTTTTGGGAGGCTGGTTGTTTAAAGTGAGCAATTTTATGCTTGTAGGTAATAATACGCTTACATTTTTTGTTTTATAAATATATATACAGGTATTTGTTATTTTTAAATAATGTAATATTAAGGAGATCCTTGGTATTATCTACCGACGACTGGCCGATACTATGCAAATACCCCCCCCCCCCCTTCCACCTCCACCTCCCCCTCCTCTTCTCTCTTCCCCCCTCTCCTTCCCTTTCTCCCCACAATATGTTTATCTATCCCTTTCCCTCTTTCTCCCTCCCTGTCACCTCTTCTCTGTAACCTTCTCTCTCCCTCGTTTGGAGTTCCGCAAGAGTACACACGCGCCTAATCGCTATTGATAAAACCACTAGAGTGGTGGGCCAATCGTACCGCGTGACAGATAATAGCGATCAAAAGCAACCGCCACCTCTAGACGCAAAACCAGTCGCTTCTGCAATATCACACCCGTCTCCAATTTTGGTCAGTGTTATTATGAGTTAGTCTTCTACACAGATGTTTGTATTTTTTAAGAATTAAGTTGAAGATCAATACATGCCCTCTTATTTCCAACACAATATCCATTTCAAACTTTTTCTTATTCACAGACGAACTTTATACCGCCATTTAGGGGGTGGGGGAGGGGATCTCTCCCATGTTACAATGCCTTTCCCAGTGTTATGAGTAGTAGGGTTATAATAATTATAGTAGGGGAAGCGAGGAGATGAAGGGGTAACGATATAGTCAACAAAGAAATGAATCATGTAGGTTACTCAACTTTTATTTGTGATTATAAATAAACGGATACAGGGGAAGTGCACTCCTGAAACGGAAAAAACAAGAGAAGCAAAAAGAGAGCAATTTGAGGGCAATTTCAATACCCTATTGCATGTCCTATAGAATTCATGTTCTGATTACGAAATTGTCGTGTTCGCATATTTCATTAGTTGATGCACATGGCCACTGAAATCGCGTTATGTTGATTTTCGAACTTAGTTGCTATTGTGTTCAAATGAGATTTACAAAATGAAAAGCTAGACAACTGAAAGAGAGAAAAAAGGTGGTGGCGTGTCCCCGATCACACCACAGACACGCAAGTTGAAACAAACAGAAAATGAGCTTAAGTTTTCGTAACAATCATTGCGCTGCTCATTGTGTTTTGATCATCAGTCGTTATGCATCATGTTGCGAAAAATCCCGGTCGCAAAAGAAGAAAAAAAATCCCCTATATACATGAGTTGTCAAAACCTATTTAAACAATGATGTATCCTGAAAAGAAGGTCTTTTAAACATGACGAAATCGCGTGACTGCCAAGTAGACATAATAATAATGATTATTGTATCATATTGTTGTTGTTGTAATTATTGATGAAATTAGATAGGAGATGTAATTGAGATATTTATCATTTTTGTTCAACTCATAAGTAGGGCATCTTGCGTTTTGTTTACGCATAGTTAATTCCAATCATATAGACATGCCGATTATCATGAACCACAACTAGTTATACCAATACCATGCACTTCCTCGTTTAGATGGTTCATAATAAACTCATGTCCTCGGTTCGTGCAGATCATTGATTCTCTTCATTGATTAGGAGTGCAAATATATGACGCGTCTAGTGGCGTATCCAGCGCAGGGGTGAGGCCAGGGCCAGGGGTCGCCCTAGTTTGACCCCTCCCTATAGATAAATAACAATTAAAAAAATCATAACTTGTCGTGGGTCTACCTCCTATATCACCCGAGGCCGCTGGAATCCATTATTAAACAGCTCCACCCAGCCTTCTTTGGTTGTACTTGTAATGCCAATGGGGAAGATCCCCCTCAGTTTTGTCAATTTCTGGACGTGCCGTTGGAGACAGTTATGAAAGCAATAATTGTAGTAGCAGGGGCTGAAAAGGAAAAGAGGGGCTACCGATGAAAAGACGGTTCCAAATAGTGAAAAATATGTTCCCCCTATCCCCACCCCTCCCCCACCCCTTCCTCATCCCCTCCCCTACCCCTAATGATATACGTTAATATGAGAATTGGCTAAAATCTACATCTCCTGAATCGTCATGTGAAATTTTAAAATGGATTCAAGTGACGTGCAGTCGCAAGGATCGCTAAAAACTAGTTGAAACGTGCACATTTTACGCTCATCTGAATCGTAAATACTGCTTGGTGTTTCCCTTTAAGTCCGTCGCGTGATGAACGCTCCTCGACTTGAGTGTTCGAAACTGCTCGAGAGAGTCTACTGTAGCTGACGGCCTCCGACTACTGACACTCGCCGCCGCTTTATTTCCATAAAAGCGTCTCGTTTCACTCTGCCTATAACGGTGGCCCACTCACGCCTGTTCCGTCTCGGCCGCTGACAGAGTAAGCACTGAAATTTCCTCCGACTGCGTCCTCGCCTCTGCTATCAAGTGCGTTGTTCGTGCTCACTTTTCGTCAACTATCCATTGGAATATTCACGAGATTGAACCATCACTGGATCAGGAAACTATTCCCATTTACAGAAATGTCTCTGACTGTTTGATTTATCTTTCAAGTGAAATTTGGCAAGCTTTTGATTGCACGGTGCTCTTCTGCGAAACTCTTCGATTTCGAACTTGGAGCCCGTGTCGTACAGCGGAGCTGATTCACCGAATCCGATATCGAATGCGTCATTATATCGCTGATTTTGTGTGCTTCCCGTTCTCGGATTAAGTTTATATTTTGCCTGGATAAACTCACATGCTTTGAAATACAGTACGTGAAATACCGAGGACGGAGCCTGATTTTACAGTGAACAGCAAGACCTAGAACTCACCGCTGAAAAATCGGAAGTAACAGCTCATTCAAGGTGACGTGCGTTTGCACCTAACCCGGGACTCCAGCCAGACACACACGTCGTTATCGCGAGGAGAAAACCCGTCAGAGAGAGAGAAAAAAAATCAGGAGATCTCAATACCGCGTGTTTGGTGCTGACTTGGAAGTTGGAAGTCATATTTAAAGTTTAATTTCCCACGAAGAATGTCTTGAACGTGTTTTTTTTTAGCTGTTGAAGGTGTGTGACAGAGGATTGGATATTTAAATTGATAGACTTAAACGTGAAAGAAAACATTTACAGAAAACATTGAATGACTGCCGAGTTAACCATTGTTGGTATTGGTAGTATTGGGAATATTGTTTCACACGCATTGCAGCCATACTTTCTTTGAATCTGTTTCCTTCTGTATTGATTCAACGTGAATTTTGGAAATTCATACTGTGGGCCTACGCTGTCATTAAACATCTGGAATAACTGCACTATTGTACTAAATATTCTGATGACAGTGTAATATTTCTTATATGGAATGACTTGTGATTGATGTCAATATTTTGGAAATTTTAACTTCTCTTATGTCGAGGTAAGTAATTTTCTTTTATAATAATATAGCCAGCCCATGGGTACGAAATTAAGGCTTTTACTGTTTGATATAAATGCTCAAAATGTCTTCGTGTGTTTATTTTTGTTTGCCCTAAATTTGAATATACCGTTGTAAATTGTTCTAAGTGTATTTGATATTTTGCAACCAAAGATGTGGATTTTAAATATAAATAGAAGCTCTTGAAACAACATCTATCCGAAAAAACCAGAGCGCATGGCCATGTATAGGCCTCTCAAATAAACGTGACGGGGGGGGGGGGGGGGCTCCCCCCCCCCAATCTTCCATTTAGAGACCAATAGAACTTTAACTTGGTAGAAGTTAGGGTTTTTCAAAACAGGTAAGTTGATAATTCAGCTCAGAAACTGAGTGATCTTAATACAGACTCGGGAGAAAATAATCCGCAAGACAGATAATATAAAGAGGATTCACTCACCGTTCAATACGCGACGGCTGTATGCTACCACACACTCACCAATTAAGACCGATTAGGCGAGGATCATTATGACGTCATCAGACATCAGTGAGCCGCTTGCTTCTCGTTGCCGTTGATCTCTCGCGATCTTGGTGAATAGTCACGTGTCAAATGTTTTGACTCGAGAGCAAGTAGTTACTTTATCCCCCCCCCCCCCCCCTCCCCTAACCCTCGTTCCCATGTGCCTTCCCAAACTTTTTCTTTGAATCATGCATGTCTACATTTTATTATTTCATCCGATTTTTATATCATGGTGTAGAGTAGGTGGTTTTCCCTCCTCTTTTGTCCTTCGATTTTCCACGGTAAATGCGCTTTTCATCATTTTAAGACCCCCTCGGAAAAAAGCATCGTTTTGGAAAGAATTTTGGGACCCTTACCCCCCCCCCCCCGCATCATGGTTATTGGCGGGGAGGGGGTATAGGCTAGCGTCGAGGAGAGGCAGTATAGGAGCCAGATGATGATACTCAAAACATGGCTAGTTTCTTGTCTTCGTCAGGACGTAAGCTACCTGGTATGGGTAAGATGAAAGAATTCAAGTTTCGGTGTTCCCGCCCTTCATTCTCATCCGAGAATCACTCCCCATCAATCAAGACTGACATCACGTGACTGACTTCTTCAAGATGGTCACATTCGAAGAGGATAGACGTAGGAGATAATTAAATGAATGAAAGGGGAAGTGGATGGGACAGTGATGTAAACAATCCTAGTTATGACTACTTGTAAATAATATCGAAGAACAAAAAATGCAACACTTTTCTGGTCAGGGAGAACAGAGAGGAATTGGTGTGTGAGAGATATAATAGCAAGGTAGAGAGAGAGAGAGAGAGAGGTGATTCTAAATGGCAAGCTATCGATGCGTCGATATTGATTATTATTTGTGAACACGGGTGACTTTACCTTTCGGAGATAACCGCCTTTTCAATGCTGCCATTGTTGCGTGCGATTCATTTCACTCAATGCACCGACTAAAAATACGCCGAGGACCCTAATGACGGCTATCAGGGAAGAAAGAAAAAACTGTTCGCAAAAGGCAAACTCCGACAATTATTCGTAACTTTGAATATATTGCTGTGAGGCAAGAAATCGGTTGATGACCAGAACCATTGTAATTATTGTTCATAATATTTGTTCGGAACTCTACTGGCTCTTCAAAGCGGAAAATATGACGATCATTATGATTTGAAAAAAAATTGACCTTGCTGCTGATATTTCTAGTAGGCCTATGCCTATAGGCTATACCAGGGACCAACTCACTGCCTATACTAAACACGCGCATGGGGATACTGTCAAGAATTATATGACGATCAATAATGTAAGATTCTTGAAGATTTTTCCTTCCCCTTCATGATTTTTAAAGCAAATGTTGTAGGGGTGACGTGGAAGTCCCCTTTAAAATGGAAGCCCCCACCTCCCCCGTCTATGTAACTTCTCCATCTGATTACGTTAGGAAATATTGGACATGATACAATGAGAGCGTTTACTATTTTTTCCTTCTCAGCCAAATATCATGATCAGACGATCTGCCCGCCCGCCCACTCGATTCTACTTTTCGTGCCTCATTAGGTTACTCACTAAACGTGATTCAAAGAAGAAAAAATAGAGTCCCGAATTGAATAAGGAAATGTTATGATGTTGCAGTGTGATGCAACGTAGGACATTTGAGGAAACATCGCTGCCTGTCAGCTTTGGAACTTTGTTTTTGTATCGGAACGAAATAGAAGACATCGTGTGTTGGTTTGGGATGTGAGGGAATCGTGTCAGTTTGGCCTCTTCTGCGTTCTGGAGATGACCGCAAACTATTATTTGTCTCCTTTTTTAGATTGACCACAGCAAACGCTGCCTTTCAGTTTGGGTCGCATCCTGGATAGGTGAGTGAATAGAAGAACTCATGGACGGGAAGACGCTCCATCAATCAATTTTGATTGAGGATTCGATAGAAATAAAGAGTATGAATCGAGGAAGACGAAGGTTAAGACGAACAAGAAGAGCCATGGCGTTGTGGAATAAAGACTCGAGAGAGGTGTAAATAGTTACTTGAGCTGTGCACTCGGGTTTGGGAGACAAAAAGTTGAGGCCAAATTCCCCCTTTTTAATTTTAATGCAATACGTTATAATTATTGATTATCTGTTTGTGTATTTAAGATAGGGAATAGGAAAGAAAATGAGAAAAGAAACCGTTGGTAAAATTCTACCTGGTAAACTTTTTGAGATTGCAAAGACCAACTCTTTGTTGCGTGACATTTTGATGGGCTTATCATTTCATCTGGCCTATTTTACCCTTCCTACACTACTTCAAGCAGCTCATGGTGCAAGTCGTGTAAAATAGAGCCATTACATTATAATTTTGTAATTTTCGTGATATTTAGTGACGTAGTCCAGTTGGCCGTTTTCCACTAATTCTAATCCGCTTTTTTGCTAAACTCACGCGTAGCTGTCATGAAGGCGGGCTCTTCAGTATGTTTTAAAGTTAGACACCATCATTTCATTAACATATTGTGTTGATGTTACGTCATGATACTGGGCCAGTTATGTGCTGTGGGCAGACGACTACTCGTTTTTATGATAAATAGGTCCACTAAAACATTTAACTTGCGTTCTCTGAGCTGAGCTTCGTATCGGGCGACGATGGGATAATGTCTGCCTTGAATCAAGAGTGGGAGTACGCAGTAGTGAGCTCGTAACGCTGTATAACCCGCCTATATTTAGCCCGTCCCTACGTTTAACGAGTTAGACGGTGCGATTGCGTGTCATTGGCGGGTGCGTAGACATCAACGAATAACCTAGTCTGAGTTGCCAGACACTTTAACAAGTACGTGCGGCGATCGTTTTGTGGAAGGCCGTGTTTCTTCCGTAAATATTCCATAATTCACAATATTTGGAATCAATCATGTAATCCACATGATCACACTATACCAAATGCGTAGAAATTGTATCAGGGTTCGTTAAATAGTGTAGGTAACGAATCCATTAATCGTCATATACCTCACGTGGGTCTGTTTGATGTATTCTAATAACGTTAATATCAACGGAGAGCGATTGCAAAGAGGGTCGGTGAGCCTTTGTCGTGTTCACATGGAAATAAATCCCCGAGTGGTCCTCTTCACATGCGAAATGTAACCTGATGTTCATGTACACGTGCATGTTATGGTAAAACAAACACTTAAAATAGTGGTGAATCGAATGTTTGTGGGAACGTGATAAGAAGCCGCATTTGTGGTATTTGCTATGTTTGGGGTTCGTGAAGGGATTGTATATTAACTGATTAAGATTCTATTCGCACGTTTCCATGGCAAGACTGGAAACCAAACGTGTTTGTCCTCGTCACGTATCGAATAGAAACGAGGCGACCAGAATCAAGAAAATCGTTTTAATAATATTCTATCGTTTTGCATGGGATATGGATATGGGCCCTGACTATACTGCTTGCTAGAAATTAGCGATTGTCGTAATTAGGTGTCGCAGAATCAATAGAGGTAATTACTCTGCTTTCGAATTTCCGTGGAAAGAAGACACACAACGCATTTATTATATTAACAAAATTCTTAATCTGCATCCAGATTAAGATTCTAGTTCTTTCTAAATTCCAGGGGCCCGTTTCTCGAAAATGTCATTATAAGTTCTAGTTCATGGATATAATAACATGACGGTTTCGGGAAACTAACCTCGGGTGCAATGAGCATAATTTTATGGGCAAGAATTGTAGAGTAGTTTGGGGTCACAAGCACGGACGTCGTGAAGATTTTAATAGTCATCGGATCATCATGTGGTACGGTGTTAGGGTTTGATGTGAGTTGGGCTACATGGGTTAAGATTTGAGGTGTGAAGGGGTACTTTGATGGCACTTGAGACCCGCACCTCTCGCTTCCCGACAGTCATCGGGGTATCACATCTCTTTTATCGGAAAGGAAGACTGGAAGACTGAAGAAAAAAACATGTTAAAACCATGGCAGGGACGTGGCGAGAGCGAGGTCGTGTTATTCGATATCGAATTCGGCAAACGCGGGCAATCGGCGGAATGATCAGAAAGATGCGCTCCCAAAGATTCGCCGCACTTGCGCTTGCTCTTGAGTCTTATCGCTTAGCATTCTATCCCTTAACCCCCCCCCCCTCTCTCTCTCTCCCTCTCTCTCTCTCTCTCTTTCTCTCTTTCATACTTCTTGTCCATGCATTTCTTATCTCGGCTCGCTCGTCGCTCTCTCTGTCCCATCGATGTCGTTCATTCCACGCGTTTGTCCCCTCCATCTCATCTGATTTACCCCTCCCATTTTCTTCGCCGTCTCAAATTTCATTTATCTGCGTCCGTCGGCTGCTGTCCCATATTCCGAATTATCATCGAATCTTTGCCCATCCCCGCCACGTTTCGCCCCCCAGGCATCCTTCCCTTACTAAACGCATCTTCCCGGCTTTCCAGCTCCGGTGGGAGAACGTGGAAGGAAACCAGTAAATTTGTAAGGAGGAGCAGAGATAGAAAGGAATGTTGAGAAAAAGTGATGAGATTGAATTCTGGTCATACAGTCATGTAGGCCATATCATTTTATTTGTAGCTATGTAGAGAATCGACATCGCTCGCGTCTTTTGACATTTTTGGTTATTTTGCGTTTTGAGCTGCAAAATAAAAATCAACTTTCTATAATAAACATAGTTTTATGTACACTGATTGCTAACATACGGGTATGGTAGAAAACATCTTATTTTCTGATCATCTTTCTGAAAACATATTAGGATGCCAGTATCAAGAAGAAGACGGAGGCGATGATGAAGAAAAGGTATTTATTAGCAATATTTAGTTACTTTTTTTCTTCAGATTTAGTCTTTAACATTTACCAGTTTAAGCGGTAATTTCCTGCAATTTTGTGAGAAGTTGACATAATCGTACAAAACACAAGACTGCCTTTAAACTTGGAGGAAACCAGTTACAAAACAGAGGATGTTGGGGGCGCATGTAAAGGTCGATGGGGATGAGGCTAGGGTGTGTAAGATGAGGAGGTTGAGGAGGAATAATCGAATTACCAATCTACGAAAAAAAGGGGGGATGGTGGTGTGGATGTGGCAACTGGACTTCAATCTCTGGTAGAACTGGAAAGTGGACTATGAAGATGACGGACGTATAGGAGGAGGAGAGAAAGAGAGAGACTTGACAGGACAGGGAACCGTTTCACAAAGCCTTTTTCCAATGACAAATGACAAAAAACAGTGACAATTCTGCTGATAACCAATCAGAAACAAGGATTTCAGTAGCTTATAACAAAAACTGTCATTTGTCACTGATGAAAAGTTTTGTGAAATGGGGCCCAGGATGGCAAAAGTGGACGAGAAAGCCAAAGACGAAAGCTGAAGACCAATGTGCGGTTGAGTTAGGCGATCGAGACGTAAGGCTGAAAGTGGAGAGGGCTAATGAATACTCAGGAGAAAATGTTGGATGCTCGCTCCATCATGAAGGTTCTTGGGTTGTTGTTCTCGAGGTTAGTAATTCCAAAAGCACGAACTTCCTTCAGTATGGTGTTGATAGTGATCGTCATCACGAAACTGTCCATGATTTTGATGTCCGTTGTTTCAAAGGAATCTAATATTTAATAGGAAAATGTCTTAATCTACGGTTCCACTTTCTCCGAGTAAGAAACAATTCGAAGGAGCGTTTTTGGAGACCATGGACAAACTATCATTTAAAACTAAATGCTTGGTCGGAAGTGTGGAATTGGACTAGTTTGAAACATCGCGTTTTCAAACGAATCACAGACCGTCGAAAAAAAAACTCCCCCCCCCCCCTAAAAAAAAAGTATGTCTCTGCTCGAAGTTTTAGAGACACCGTCATCCAATACATCCTCGCAGTAGACTACCAGATCAAAATTCAGATTACCTGAAAGCTGAAATGATATTGATCATCATGAATTTTTTTCAAGGACACGTTTGGTTTGCTGTGCACGTATATCAAATAATGTAGGCCCAGGTGTTTGCTTATCAGATTCATTCTGGGCATTGTAGTGAAATGTTTCCCTTTCGCTCCAACAATATTTCAGTTTTCTTGATAATCGATATGAATGATTATAATAATCGGCTGAAGAAGTTTAGTGAAACATCGAGGAAAAGAGTTGAGGAAGACACAGGAAAAAGAATACAAAGAAGAACGAAGAATGGAGAGAGATGGGCAGATTAAAGGCATTAAATATATGTTTTCGGTTAGTCATACCCCTCTAAGAGATATTTTAATTCATTCGTCGTGATTGATTTGTCTGTTTGTAATCATCAAAAGATATAAACCGACCACAATCATCTTTGGTTTGCCGCATTGTGTCTGCTTATCAATATCGCAGGAAAATGCGATAAAATGGCTTTGTCTCGCTTCTTTGCGGTTCTCTTGCAAAACATTTAGCAGTCGAACACCAAGTGATTATGCATACAATGTTTTTACTTTTTAGAAATGTATCTACCTCTATTTTGTGGACTTTGCGCTATTCCAGGATCGAATGCTTTCTTTCACTTTCGTAGTTAGTAACTATTCGCTAACCCCCCCCCCCCCCCCCCCACAATCCTCTCCCCACCACCACCATCCTACTCCCCCGCCCCACGAGGAAACGAGACTTCAACAGTCCGCGAGAAGCCGATACTGCATGGGAACGATTATGCAGATTTCAATACCCAGCTATTGAATATGGCTTTATATCTCGATAATAAAAGATATCGTCAATAAAATACGGGTCTGCCGCAGCGAGAAGGACCTATTGTCGCCAGCAGTTGGGTATTAAAACCACGGAGGGTTAAAAGACTTCCAGCGCGATAATATGCTTTTGATCGGCTATAATAAAGAGAGAAAAGAGAATATCAAATAAGTGTTAGTCAATGTTTGACCGTTACTTGCGTCACGTCCCTGCAAGTAAACATCAAAGTTTAATAGCTAGAGAGCTATTAGTGACTGATATAGCATATAATTAGCCGGGAGAACGTGTACTATGGTAGGGATCGTCTCAGAAAGGTCATGGTTTATGTTCCGCGATGTCTGGTATAGGCGTCTAGGTAATAAGTACGACCATATCAATAATATCATCGAAGATAAGATAGCATTCGTCATGCTTTTTGTGAATGTCTTTGCCGGAAAAAAAATAGTTCTAGGAACATGTGAGAGAGAAACAGAGATTCAAGGAGATGGGTCGCAGAACTGCGATAAATTTAGCAATGACGTCAACAGAGAAGTTGTCAAAAAATGTAAATGCGGACCAAAACGTAATCCCCTTTAATTTAACTTTTCTGAAACGAAACCATATTGTATTACTTCTTTAGATGATAATATCTTTGGAAGTTTATGGTCTTTCTTCTTGGAAGACGCTCGTCTTGTCGCCTCCTGTGCTGCCTTGATATTTCATAATTATGTCATGATAATTTGAAGTATGCTCACCTTTTTATTGGATCTTCGACAGTTTGTCGGATTCTGCGCACGAGGCGTCATGCCGTTTGCGTTATAACGTGCGCTATTACATCCAGCTTGACAAGGCCCCCTTCTTATAAAGAGTTGCGATTGACTCAAATCAATCGCAAGTCCTCCAATCAATCGCAAGTTTGCAGTCTCACATCTCTTATATAGTACGTACAATAAATTGTACATATTTTCGATCGCTATCAATTAATATCAAGTGTTAATCCGGGACCCAGGTATGCTCAATTTTTGTATGTGGACAATGTCACATGGTGCGTCAAAGACCGCATCAGCTAGTGACGCAGACTTACGTCAGACAATTGACGTCTTGTGTGCAGCGGGTTTCGCATATTGAAACTGTGTGTTTGAGATTAGGGGCAACAGATTCATTTTATATTGCATTATTTTATTGGCTCTATGGGAATTCATTTCCTTTTCATATCTTATAATATTAATTATCATGATAACAATAACTGTAACTTTATTGTATAGCGCTTCATACTTATGTTTCTAAGCGCTGTACTCTTATTATGGCACAAGACAGCGTGGATTGTCTTTTCATACTCGGTAAATAACTTTTCATGGACGAGGTCGTACCGTGAGCACGAGACTCGAATATTTATGACTGACGCGTGACTTGACTGTGATTGTCAAGTATGGTCATTCCAGTCGTGTAGCATTCTGTTTTGAAGCTCCTTGGACTACTCATGTTTTTCGGCTTATCCCTTCGTTACATCTCCACAACCCCACACCCCCCCCTCTCTCCCCCCCCCCCCCTTCACCCTTCACTACTCTGCTCGATTCGTTTCATCTGGCTAACGGGTTGCACGACACATCCCCAGCGAACATTGCTCCGCGGTTAATATTCTACATTAGTCAAATACCCCAACCAAAACAACCTTGGACTTACACGATAGTTCATAAGTTTAAAGGGTTACAATAATTATGAACCTATAACCCAATTGTAATCCTAATCCTAATCCAATTCATTAATTTGACGAAATTATAAACCCGACGCAAAATAATGTCGCCGGGGCGTACCAACATGGCGGTGTAAGCACTAAAGCAGGGACACACTGCGAAATAGATAAATAATGTGGAGCGAGAAGAGAGTCACGTGAGAGAAGGAGAGACATACACAAAGAAAGAGGTGTACGAGAGAGAGAAAGAAGATTGAGATTCTTTGCATGACTAGTGATGGATAGTTCGGTCTTGCCTCTGATGTCATCAACCCATGCGTAACGCGGCTACGTCGGTCGGCTGGTTGACTAAAGCCCTGCCGGCCTGTCGAGGCACCCATCCCGAAATTGCGTCCTTCTCGATAGCGATGTAGCGTAGAAGGACGTGAATTATGTAGCGGCCCGCGCACCAGGGCCGATGATGAACCGCGACTTGGTTAGCCTCCCTACAAGAACCACAGAGATACTACTGAATACTGGAACTATGTAGTTGAAGTATAGCGACGGGTGTGAAGGACTAGGCGTACACCCCTCCTGACGAATGCCCCCTTCCGACAAAACAAAATTATGTACGAGGGATACAAAAAAAAATGGGAAAGAGAAAAAAATGAATGCAGCGATAAAAGAAGACCCTTTTCCACTTTATCCGTCACTTGATGACCTTGTTTGCTCACATTTTCATCCACAAGACCGATTACGTTCGCTCTTCTCCCTCTCCTTCTTCCCTCCATCTCCCTTTGCCGTACTTATCTCTCGATATCATAGAGTTCAGTATCATCTCCCATCTTCGTCTTTCGGATGATGAACGACTTGATGCTCTTTCATCCGCAAGACGCAAATTTGCATCATTCTTGTCGTGCGTAATCTTGGATATCGGCCTGTCGGATACAAATAATCTCGCTCCTCAATATGCCTTAAAGATGAAGTTGAGTTCTGGTCATGCGATTACATTGTGAAAGAAACGGTGTGGAATCGACAAGAAAAGGTTGATCATCTAGCATATAAGAATTTGTGTGTATTACAAGGTTCGGGAATCATTAAAATGATTTGGCAAAGTCTTGGTAAAGTTACAAACGCTGTACACCGAAAGATGTATATGGGACTACACGAACACGTGGCGTAAAAATCCTACCCCCCGAGTTTTACGATGTTATTGACATATTTGGAATATGAAGGCATTTGAAGAGCCATGCTTTTCAGGAACATGTCTTATCTGATGTTCTTCCACACTTGCATAATAAGAATGATAACGCTCACAAATTATTTTTCACCTCTTCCCAGAACTCAACCTTCTCTTTAAAGTGTTCTGCATACATGGACATGCATTTTCTATCTTTTTTACGTTATGTGGTTACAGGTTTGGGGTGGTTCTTCTTCTTAGGTGTATTTTCGATGTCACTACGTCACGAGCGCGTTCGCGTAGTTGTGCACAGCTAGTAACTGACAGCTAGATATGATAATTCGTACACGGCTCTATGCCTGTCAGTAAGATATAAAGGAGATAGAGGGAGGCGCGAAGAGAGGAAGAGAGGATTTGATAGAGAGAGAGAGTGAGAGAAGATAGGATAAAAGCTAGAGAGACGGGTAAAGGAAGCTCAGAGACGAAGACTCACATTAAAGATAAACTTGAGTTCTGGTAAAAAAAGAAAATGAATTCTCACAGAATCTAACGAAACTTACACTGAATGTCAAAATTACAATTAAATGTCATGTGCCAAACAATTTTGGAAGAAAATGTATACTGGCCGAGTAATGAGCATAGAAAGATAAGGAAATCAGGGTAGTACTAGCCCCGACACCATGTGTGTTGTCCCATATACATCTTTCTGTGTAAGTGATTGTTACTTTACCAAGACTCTGCCAAATTTATTATGATTTTGATGACTCCAGAACCTTGCATTACACACCATTACTTATATGCTATATGATCAACTTTTCTGATCCATTCCACACCTTTTCTTTCACAATGCAATCGCATTACCAGAACTCAAGTTTATCTTTAAATTAGGGCAAAACAGGAAAACCTGGAGGAAACGATTTTGCCAAACGAAAAAAAGTAGTGGTACGTAATTGTGATAATAAAGAAAAGGATCAAATTCGACTGGATATTGGGGTCAAATTAGGGTATACGGCTATACGCAAGTAAATTTGCAATCGTGTGAGAGCGTGAACTTATACGGGGATACGAAACGATAATAACCAGGCATTGTGTTGGTGAGCCGATTCGAATTTTGAGAGACGGTGATCAATCGGAGAGAAATCGAATAAATAGAGGAAGAAGGGAAGTAATTACGAAGGGGAGAGAGAGTTTTACATAAAGCTCGACACAGAGACATTGCAGTAATTTATACAAAACATTAATGTTATGCTTGATAATGCCCGGAGACGGGCAAAATGAACCACCATCATCATCCTCAGCGTGATCACGTGGTATGAGTTCCGAATGACGTGGTAGCGAGGACAATGACCGTTCATCAACTGCAGCGGAACGGTTTGCTATTTCGAGGACAAACTTGAAAGAAACTTTCCCAAAATGGATTTAAACGATTCCGGTCATTAACGTAACTGCGTATAATGAAGAGCTCAGAATGCGAGTCTAAAATGGAGTGCCACATTTTGATTCCGTCCGGAACTTTTGCTACACCGGAATATTCCCATCACTTGATACATCTAACCAGGCTTCGTTTTAGGGAACAGCAAGAACAAGCCAATTCGAATTTAGAAAGCAAATAGAGAGCAAGAAAATTTGCAAAAAATATTTGGGTGCTTTCGAAGTTCTAGATAATCACCGCAATTTTTAAACTGCCAAAAAGAGACGTACATGTAGAAAAAACATCATTGTAACTTCAGGGGGATTTATGCACAATTCGACTCCTCTAATTTTCGCTTGATGCATGCTACCAGGGAGTTGATTTGACTACCTTTTAATGCACCTTGCATGCGAGGAGTGCGTCAACCGACTTGATCAAATTCCTCTTGAATAATTCGTGCAGAATTTGAACACGCCTTGCGACGTTCAACGATACTTCTCTGCGCATGTCCTCTTTTAATTCTGTCTCGCATTTCTCCTTGAGTAAGTTCTCTCCTCTCTCTGTCGCCTCTTTTTTTTTTTTTATCTCCTTTTTCATTTGGATATCTTGAAGCTTGAAGACGAGAAAGACAAGAAAGTGACGTGCGGATGCGAGGAAACTAATCGTGCGTTATCTTGCAAATTCTGCTAATCATTCGAAGGGAGATTTAAAGCAAGAAGGTTTGGAAGAGTGACGCCTGTAATCAACGCATCGAGGTTTGAGGGCGTATGCAGCTTGGGGTATCGCAAGGTCGTTTTGTTATGAACGGTATAGGTCTCAATTTGTATTGCAATTTTGTTGAACATTCATGTCCATGTTACTAAAAGAAATTAGGTAGTTCTATATATTGTAAATGAATCTCTATGTTGTAATACGCCCCCAACCAATGTGCATACATGACTTCAGGGGAAATTCAATCAGTTCACGTAACTTTAAAACGCAGTCAAAACAATCTTGCACAAATAGAGGGGAAACAGGCAACCCGTGCGTGGTTGCCAAACATTGAACGCTCGGATTTTCTAGTATATCCCTGCTCAGATTTATTGAGATAGTAGAGGAAATAAGAACGCAGGTATATCAACAAAACGGAGTGAGAGAGATAGAAAGGGAGATGGGCAAAAACGAAACTAAACAAAAATTTCGTACTGTAGTCTGCGCACGCACTCTGCCGCTAATAATAATCAGGCGGATGTGTGATCGGTTTTTAAGCCGCCCGGCCCGGCTCACTCTCTTTGGTTTGACGCCCTGACACCTGAACGCTCAAAGGTAGACTCGTATCGAGTTATGAGTAGGGAGGGAGAGGTGTGCCGCAGAATTATTGGGGGGGGGGGGGGGGGGGTGTGGGGGTGTCAGAAATTGCGTGGAAATGGTTTCACAACTTTTGTCGTGGATTGTTTAGTCTGTCTTACTCATTGAGTGTAGGAAAGAAAAACTCAAAATGAAGAGAAATAGCGATCAGGAGCGAAACACCATTTCAAAATATTCATGAATTATTTATTCCAATTTAAAATACGAATCGGACTATTTAAAAACCGTCTTCTTGTAATTTTCAGGATGACCTTAATCC
Source organism: Strongylocentrotus purpuratus (assembly GCF_000002235.5). NCBI lineage: Eukaryota > Metazoa > Echinodermata > Echinoidea > Camarodonta > Strongylocentrotidae > Strongylocentrotus > Strongylocentrotus purpuratus. Next base: position 16,134,383 of record NW_022145595.1, read on the forward strand.
TGTGCCTGTGCTTTATTTATGGGTCAAACTTATCTATTTGTGTAAACTCTGGACATCGATAAGCTAGAAAAGAGAAAACTGAGGGGAGGAAAAAGGATAGACGAAATGGGATTATGTCTGCCCTTTGCGGGTCGATACAGTCAGCGTGGTTCGTCAAGGAGTAGCGCACGATGGGGGAGCGATAGAGCGTACGTGCCCGACAGACCCCGGGGACATAATTACTAACACGCTACGCTAGGTTCCGATGCTCCAGCTTTGCTTGGACGCACGCACGGGGCTCAACCCCGCGGCAGCCCAAAGGCCCTGGCGATGTATAATCAACTGCCGTCTACCTCAGTCGTGCACGACACTCAGGGGCCGTCTAGAAAAAGCCGTAACCTTTTTCACCTCCTTTCTTCTTCCATATTAGTAACAAAGTTTCTTGCAAAAACACAGGCACTCCAAAGAGACGGTTTGTATTTCGAGTCGTTTTGTTAAAACGCAAAGTTGCGGTCTGGTTACCTGAAATGTCTGCTTTCTTGATGTGCTTTCCCCAGTTTGTAAAAAAAAATATATATATGCTCATAATAATTATAGTTGTTGTAACAAAATCTGCACGTTCAATATTTATTTCAGTTAATGATGTAGGTTAGAAGCTTGGGTGAAGTTTCTATAATCTGTAATCTTTGTTATTCATTAATGAATATATAAGAGTATATAAATGTATGTAAATAAAGAAAGAGAGAGATGAAAACTATTAGGTGAAGGCGAGGATGAAGATTCCACGTGCGATCGGTATGCGTAATTTCAGTTGCACACGAGGCGTCATCACACTGGTGACGTAGTTACTGCGTCAGTTACTGTTGCGGCCATTGAGTGTAAACTCGTACTTGCGGTGATTGCACAGTGAAGTCTGCGTTCAATAACTGACGTTTGGACTCGTATCCTTCGCAAACTCGATAATTGGCGCAAGTACTAACGCAATTTAAATAATATCTCGTATAATATACGAGTGGCATGAACCAACATACAGCTGTATGTGTACACGAATTTAACAAATCCGTTATTGGAAAGGTGTTCTAAACCCTTTGGCCAGGTTTCTTGTTTTAAAAAAATACAACTGATTTCGTTTAAGGGTCCATGGTTTGGGGATAACGTACTTTTGGCGTTAGTAGCCAAGTTGGATTCAGGATGAGCAATTCCGTTTCTTTGTTTACTTAGAACCTCGACTTTCCTGTCATGTATTTATATATTTTTTCAACACAGTAGTTCGTTTTCAATCCTCGTGCTTTCGCAGTACATAATTTTTTTTTATGCCAGATTAAAATATTCCCTTTTACTGATCACAAATGCGTGTAGAATGGGAACTGTATGATTGGGGTCACGTTTGTGCGTCCAAGCTTAAAAAGGGGAATGGCAATTGACGCCCTTTAAAAAATTACTTTTTTCTTTATTGCTTGCTAATGACGCAGAGAGCGATCATCTGTAATCCACCCTGGGTAAACAGAATTTTATATCTTTCATTTTATTGAGACTCTACTTCTCATTTGGAAGAACGCTCTCTCTATTTCTGTTTTATCCTTTCTGTTTAGCAGTAAGACGACTTCTCTGCTGAAGTGGTATCATTAATAGTTTCAGTAAATTCTGTACAAAATTTGCGATAGCTTATACAACTCGTCTCCCTCACTCAAGCCACGTAGGTCGCTAAGCTCTCCGGATGAAATTACAACCCCCGCGTCGTTAATTCTGTTGGAAACGTGGATATAATATAGCTATTAATATCGTTGATACGGTAGCGTGTAATGGCAGTATGGAAATGGTTCAGATTTTTGTTGGTGACCCGTGGCGTAATTAGAAACGTTTTCAACCGCTCGCGTAATTCCCCCCCCCCCCCCCCCCACTGTCTCACTCACATACTTTCACCCACCCTTATAGTGGCCCTCCCCCTCTCAACCTCCCGGTAATAATAAGTAAAAATGGCTAGTCACGTGACCCCCTGTCTTCAGTATTTTAATTGCCAATTACTATGGTGGTATGCATTTGTCAATGAAGGGCAAAACTATGCATGGTAATTATGAAGGACGAAAGGTGCGGGGGCAGAGGAATGGATGCCAGAGTATAGGCCTATGTGGGGTCAGTTGGTTTGTCGTAATCGTAAGCCTTTTAATGTGGAGCAAATGTGTGTGTGTGGGGGGGGGGGGGGGGCAGTGCGAACAAGGAAACTGCGAAGAATAATAATGTGAAATGCAACTGTGTTTTGTTTTATCAATTTTATTTTTTTTACCCATTTGATGTGAAAAAGAACTGTCATAACTGCCTTCAAGCTTTCTTAAAACTTCCACTTTGTCATGACTTCTTGAGCAAACATGGATCATACCATCACAATTTGATATCGTTATACCTCTTTTTACAAGTTCCCTCGAAATATCCAGAATATTGGAACAAAACGCCCCTCTTTCCCCATGTTACACAGTCTCTTTATTCCATTACACCCCCTTAATTTTGACAACCCTCTCCACGCCCCTCCATATAGTAACTTCCAAGTGTAAGTTCCCTTGAAATATCCTGAAATTTGGAACATCACGCCGCTCTTTCCCCATCTTACACAGCCTCTTTATTCCATCCATTACACCCCCTTAATTTGTTAAACCTCTCTATTCCCCTCCTTATATTACACTTCCAAGTGGAATAGCAGAGTATACAGCGGCTACAGGATGAGAGGAAGCGAAAGATCGGAAGAGAGGGGCGTAGCTTGTCTGGTGTTTGGACCAGGCTATTTTGCTCCTTCCTTCCAGTCGGTTTCAGTCATGTATACTCTCACGTATACATTCTCCTGTAATCAAATCATCCCTTTTCCTTTAGTAATCTTTTTTCCTCTTCAAGAAGGGGGGGGGGGGTGTAGGTAAACAGGGTTATGAATAGAAGAGGGGTATTCCCATCGTTTTTTTTTTGTTTTTTTTTACACTTTGCGTTGATTTGTTATATTAAAATTCCCAGTTACAGTCAGTTTCAGAAGTGTAGTCTCATGTATATTCTCTTGTAATCAAATCATCCCTTTTCCTTTAGTAATCTTTTTCCTTGCCAACAAGGGGGGGGGGGGTGGGTGTTAGTAAACAGGGTTATGAATAGAAAAGTGGTATTTCCATCGTGGTGTTTTTTTTTTAATTTGTGTATTATTCTTTTTTTTTTACACTGCGTCTATTAGTTATAAAAAAGAATTCATTCGTTTGCGTGATTTCAATTGATCGTTATATTTGTTATATTCTAGTATTCTACCCTCTCCAACTACGGACGGGGGCGTATTGCCGACAGGGTTGTGAATATATAGAAGAGGTTGTTCCGGTTGTTTGTTTTATTTTTAGGAGTACGTGTTCGTTGATTGCTTGAAAAGGGGCAGTGGGGGGGGGGAAGAATTTCGTGAATTTTCATGCTTTAGAAGTCAAGAACACATAATATGACGGCGACACATCAAATATTTAATACTGGAAAATAACTAGTCCATCAACATGTTCAACCGTCACTTATAAATACGAACGTTACACAGAACTCGAATGTAATACTCCATGAGCGTGCTAAACGTTATATCCTTCCTCGGTCGTCAGAAAGCTGTACTTTCAGTTTCTGATACAATTAATATCCGCAATGATGTGACATCCATTCTCTTTTATCTCTCTCTCTCTCTCCCTTTGTTTTGAATTGATGTTCTAGGAAACATGTAATATTTCATTCTCTTCTGATTATTGCTCATAATTTATTTTAATCGTATGAAGATACGTTTTTATTTTTTTCAAAATATTATATCACACATGAACATGTATCCAAAAATAGTCTTGTTAAGAGAAAACTATAAATTTTCGTCGTATTCTGATTTGGAAGAGGAGTGCATAAGTTGCAAAGTGAAATATATATCACATAAAAGTTCTTCACAAAAGTTCTTCAACAGCATTTTCATTGTTGTTCGTGTGTGCATCGTATCATTCATTATAAGCTCGGCCCAACGTATTTTGTATTTCTTTTAGATCAGGGTTTTAAATTCCAATTTCCCGTGACAACATTTCAATGCTTACTCAGTCAGGGTTCAAACAGTTCGATGGAGTATATCAACCTTTGCTTCTAAACTACGTTCGAATTCTCTTCCGATAAAAAAAAAAGAAGACCATAGTCCATTGCCATAGCGCCGCGATAATTTTTTTCTTTTTTGCTATCTCAAATTATGATACGTCGAAAATATTATTACGGCAGCTGAATTTGTTTATATTACAGCGGCACGAACGCTCCTCGCAGCCAATCTCCCATTTCTTTTCTGTGGCGGCAAATTAATCGAAACCGCATTCGCGCCTGTTCTCTCTCTCTCTCTCTCTCTCTCTTATTCTCTCCCTTGCTCTATTTCTATTTCTTCTTCCTTATTTTGTCATTGCTTCGTGCTCGTTAGAGGATATTCCTCGTGTTTTAAGTAAACACCGTCTTCGGCGAAGCAAGAATCTCGTGCGTTCGTAAACGACTTGAGTACATAGAGGCCTCGCTGAGTTATCTTTACTCAGCCTGAAGACAGATAGATCGTTACTTCCATCGCAGAGAGTTTGCTAGCGAGGAAGAGCATAAAATGGGGGGAAAGGCAGGAGAGCGACCGGAAAAACCATCGATCAAATAAATATATACGCGGCTTTAAAAAAGACGGGTGGGATTCGCGGTGACGAGATTATGAGACGGTCCCTAAATTTGCGTAAATAGGTCTGGAACCCTGTTCATTCCCGTCGAGTCGTTGACACCTAATCCTGAACCAACACTTGAGCGCTTCAGTCACGTACCGGGATACTCCATTTTCATCGCAGGGGAGTCGCCCCAAACTGCGGAATCCAGTCTGCGATGTAAACATTCACTCACGCACCGCAGATCGCTCGAGAGAATTGTGCTAGTCTCGAAGAACAGACGCCGAGTCAAGTTTCGAAAGTATTACGGTTCACTCGAAATTAAATTTGCATTCTTTCTATTTCTACCGATCTACATGACAATTAAATCATTTATCTCGATATAACGGGAAGTCCAGCTGCCAAGGGCAAAACAACTGCCTAAGCTGAGTTATTACATTTTTTTTTGCCCGTATTATTTCAATCATGTTTGACAATGTTAATGATTTCACGTTACTGCTTCTGGCACAATCTAACTTGGAATGAATTATGTATAATGACGTGCAATAATTAAAGAGGATTACAGTAATTACAGATTCAAATAATAGCCGAAGAAAATTGAAAGAAATGGTGATGCTGGGGAAAGAGATGGAGGAGGGGGTACTACCTGAATTTGATACAAGAAGAAGAAAAATGGAACATGCCGGGAGCCCTCTGAACCAGGTCTGCGTCGCCATGCTCATGACCCGATCGACCTCTCTTCTCGTTCTCTACTTGCAGTTGTCTATCTATCTCTCCCTCGATCTTTTCATCATCTCTCTTTCCTTCTTCTTCATTCTCTTGCCTATTTATCCAACATTCTTTTTGTCGGCTCTCTCCCTTTTCATTTCCTTATTTATCTATCCCTCAGCCGTGTCATCTCTTTTCTCTTCCCTTCCTTGTCCATCTATTCTTCTTTATCTTCATCGGCTCTGTTTCATTTCTTCCCTTTAGCCATTTATTCTCTCCCTCAACTATTTCATCATTTCTATTCCTCTATCCTCCCCTGCCTATTTATCCCATGTTTTTTTCGTCTGCTCTTCCTTTTCCTTTCCTTATCTATATTTTCTATCTACTTATCCCTCAGCCATGTCATCATCTCTTTTCCTCTCTGTTAATTAGTCCATTTATCTTTTCCTCTGCCTTTTCTTAGTCTTTCTTTCCTTTTCATCCCTTATCTATTTGTCTATCCCTCAAATAAGTCATCGTATTTTTTCCCTCTTCTAGACTCTGGTCCATCTATCTATCCTTCAACATTGTCGTCTTCTCATTTTCTCCTCCTACCCGTTCCCTTTCCTTCTCTCGGTATTTCTCATCGTCTCTGTTCGTCTCGCTATACCGCAAACCGTGCCGACGCCAAGGCCTGATGCAATCCGACATCAAAATCCCGCATTTTCTTGCGCCCAGAAAACTACGATGGGTCACGTTTCCAAGCTGGTCGTGATGAATTTTTTTGCCGAGTTTTCCCTCGACCGTCATTTCCCCCACTTTCGCTCACATTTCTCCTTTTGCTCCTCCATCTTTTTCTTTCCTCCATACCCTCTAATGGGCGTTTTCTCTGCCTTCTCCTGCCTCTTTTCTCTCTTCCCGTTTAGTCGTTTCCTTGGGTCGTTAATAATTCTTACGAGCGAAAATGACGCCCATTTGCATAGTCTTACGCACAAAACGTTTTCAAACGCCCAACGTGGCATTTTGAATTTGTTAAATGTGACCTTTTCAAACTCTGAAATCGCTTTTAGAGCGTCCGGGAAAAAAATCAATAGACCACAGGATCTGTCAAAGACTTTAATTTCTAGTCACAAAACAGCCCCACACATGAATGATGCTATTACCGATAGGTCGTATTCATGATACCCTACAAAAAGAAGATAAGAGCAAGGCAACAAATTTTGTTCGTTGGGGACCTCGTTTCCTCCCTTTCTCCTTTCTTTCTTCGCTATCTACCCCACGTTAAATAGTCCCCGTTTGCCTGTTATGTAGAAGAAGTATAAGTATTACCATCATTAATTGGTGCGTTATACAATAAGTGCGTTTCGTTACAAGCGCGATGCATTATTATAAAACGGCATTTAAGACTTGATTGTCGTGCCCTTTTCTCGTTCTCCCCGATTAAGGGCCTTTCATTTTCCGTACGCCTTTATACTTTTTTTCCATCGCGTTCTCGCTTTTATATATCTCTCTCTCTTTTCTGCGTCGACACTCCACGACGCTCGTGCGGGGTTTGAAAAGAATGGTCCGTGCGTGATAACCTGCGGCTAGTTATATACGACCGGAAAAAATAATAGAAAGAGAAGAAAAGAGATTAGAGTGGCTAGAGCCAAGGGAACAGTGGGAAAGGTGCAAAATGTTTTCTGCGCAAATATTTCAACGTCTCTTTCGTGAGTTTTCTCCCCCCCCCCCCCCCCCCGCCGATCCGCCGTCGATGCTTGGTGCATGTTTTGCCGCCCGATTTCCTACTCAATATTCTCGGTATGGTGGCGATTTTGCCTCCCCTCTCCTTCTCTTTCTCACTATCCCTTTAATATTTACAACCACTATGTGCCTCTGTTCTCGCAAACCGATTATTCTGTCGTAATGTTATTCTTACCCCTACCCTCCTTCTCATACATTATTCTATCGCCCCTCTCAGCATGATCTGTGCTCTCGTGGTCTGTTTTTAACGCCATATCTAATTTGCCATGCGCTTTTCATCCGTTTTCGTTTAGAAGCTTCGTGTTGCCCAGCCTTTTCCATTATTTTTCTCATTTCACCAACTCCGAGTTGCGCTGTGTCGTCGGTTTGTATTCTATTCTTATGTGTATATTTATTCGTGTTAATGAAAATGACCGACACATCATTGATGAACCAGTTTGAATTTTGTTCCTGTAATTCGATCTCGTAGTCGCAGTTCCTTCTGACTAAATAAAAGTTACAACGCACATAATATTTCTTACTTGGTTGCTGGGTGGTGGACCGTTCTCATACTTTTCTTTTAAAAAGATAGTTACTGATTCGCTGTCATAATTATATACTGGGCCAGTGCAACTAGCAACTGCAAATCGAAATGGTATGCGAATCTCGTAATTCCGACTTATCTCCCCTCGTACAAATCTGTTTGATAACAGAACGAAGCACGAGGTCTGAACTGAACCTATAATAAGTCTATGAAATAACCGATAACACCAGAAAATTATTACGTGTATTTATGGACACGCAAACGCTCTTTATCTCCGCTCCGTATCTCCCTGTACCCAAACAAAGATATTTCACAACTCTACTCGTGTTTATCTGACTCAGACGAGTCCAAATATTGTGTGTTTTTGAGAATGACAGCGACGTGAGCGCATTAGCCTATGATAAGGGAATGATAATGAAGGCGGACTTTTAGACTCCATAAATAATAAGTAGAGCGATGTCGTAGGAGAAGAAGAAGCATTCTGCATTGCCACCAAAAAAAAAGTCGACGCGATTTCGTGCCGGGGTACAAATTTCATCATCAAACGCAATTTAATTATGTGCGTGCGTTCATCAAATGTAATAATGGTCGTGGACGTGTGAATCCACGTTTTGAATTCTATTCAAAATGGGTCTTGCGTTTTGCTACAAAATTCTTTGAAACAGAACACACCAATAATGAATAAAGCATTATGCTGAACTTTCATCTCGGTTACTTAAAACTCAAATTACAATTTTCCACTATCGAGGTCCTGCATATCATCATTAGTCGCACCGCCAAACCAAATGAAGTGAAAAGGAAGTCCATTCGGGACAATGTCAAATTTTTTTCGGTCTATGTAGGTATATAATTGGTGTGACGAAGTATTATAGTTTCAAAAATTCCGACATCGTTTACATTCGCTCCTTTGTGACTTGGTAAAGTACAGTCTTGACATACGGGATTTGAGGATGTGTGAACACGCCTTACCTCTCTGCCAGAATGTCGGTGAGTCTGAGGGGGGCAAGCATGGGTGGATTGTTGACCCAGGCATTAGGAAATGCGTTGGTTACGAGCCCGTTTGTCGTCTGGCATGGACGTGATTTATCATGCAATTATTATTTGTAAGATACCCGCCCGCGACTATAGCGCCCCTTCCAAAGGAATAAGAAATACGCTAGAGTTCTGTCCAGCCATATACCCCCTATATCTCTCTCTCGTCATCTTCTCTTCCCTCCTCCCCTGGATCTTGTGAGTTTAGACCAACTGTCCAGGCGTACCCATATCAAACTATTCATTAATGGAACTATCACTCGTTCCACGTATGTTCATGTTTTTATGTAGGCCTATACATACATCGATTTATGAAGGAGATGCAGTCATTGTCTCTTTTCGATCTATACTATACTCTTATAGTTATTTCTCATTTGTCTCTTTTTTAATTTTGTCTGTAAGAAAGACGCACCTCGGCATTATCGTTAGCATCGACCGTCATTGAATGGTTGTGAAAAGTGTAAAGTAGATCCGGAACATCCCCACCCCATCCTCACACACGCACACACACACACAACCTCTGGAAGGCTTGATTATTCCAGGGAAGTGAGACTCTCACCTCCCTGAGGATTCTGAGGAGTCAACTCAAAGCATGTGCTGTCTGATGTTCGTAACAACAGCGCGTGCAGACGGTATTACGCAACAAGAGAGATTAGTTTCTTCCTCCACCATGCAGGAATCCCATGGTAACGTCGTGGGGCTCTTACAATTCTTGATCGCTCTGCGGTTTTTTTACGACAGTGTGACAGTCGGAGTGTCTATTGACCTTCCCAGCTGCCTCGATCCTGTGCCGATTCTTTACGGTAATTAAACCCGAAACTCGATTGGCCGTGGGTGATATCCATCCCAAATCCGTCATTGCATCCTTGCCCGTCCTTGCCAAGCTAGTCTGACCGTTCAGGAGCTTTGTGTTGTCCAGCGAGTGACGATGCTGATGACGACGATGATGATCGTGATGTTGATGACGATGGTCTTTTCTTCGGCTCTTAGTATGAAGGCGAAGGTAGCCTTTGACACCTTGACATTAGACGAAAGTTGACTAAATAGTTTCGTGTCCTGCATAGAACGACAGACCCGTGTATTGTGAAAGAACAACTTAGGAACCTTGGTCAACTCTGATTCGTAGTACTAGGTCCATGCTCCGATCCACAGTTTGACCTGGCGTCGATAATAGTATTCTTGGCTATCAGTATCATCACTAATGGATGCTTTCCAGGGCTAAAGATTGGTCTATTAAAGCAGGTCCTTCAGCCTTTTCACACACAGCTAAAATTCTATAAACATGATTAGTATAAACGTGTTTAAACTAATCAGAAATTTCGGTGCGATCGATAATCGTTTCGTGATTAACTACTGCTCGTAAAATGCGCAGTAGTGCCATTGCGCATTGAAGGTCATGTCATATCAATCAAAGCGCACGCTCCATCCAGTTTAAACACGTCTGAAACACGTTTAAACACGATTAACCTTTCACACACAAAATGCCAAGCTCTCTAGATACGAACTTCTGCAGCCTGCTTTTAGGGGCGTATGAATCGCGACTTCGTATCTATCCCAACATCGTATAAACGATGTTCACACAGGGAAAATTTTCTTTAAACATGTTTAAAACTGTTGAGTTAAACACGTTTATACTAATCATCTCTAGATACGATGAATTTTAGCTGTGTGTGAAAAGGCTGCTTGATTCTTAAAAAGCAACCACGACCAATACTTGTGGATTTGAGTCTATTTAGATGTCGTTTACGCCTTTTCGGCGTGTTTCTTTTGGATTTTGAAGAAAATAAAACCCTTTCGCTGTCTCTCGATATTAATGCTGTCTGGAAGACGAGACTACGCGTGGAACGGTCAAGCAAGCCGCCTGAATTTAGAGCGACCTTGGGAGTGTTTTCGGAAGGCGGTCAGTTAAGGTCACGGGTCATCCGGGGACACAATACCGTGGGGATGCTTTCATTCCGTGTTGCGCACAGCCAAGGGAAAGAAACCGGGATTCCTTACACAGAATGCCCATGGTATCGACGCTGAAAATGTCACAGACGTTCCGCGGGTATCGCTCTCAACGTCTTTTCCATTTTTAGATTCGTGGAGATGTCTATTGTACTAGAATGAATGAAAAAGAGGGAAAACCATAAGAGCGGTTTGCGTAGTAGAATTAACGCTTTAGGACGTGCTAATGAAGATAGGAAGGTCGATCAATGTGTTTTAGTGAGGAAGGCCAATACTAGAAGCAAATGGGTGAAGCGGAGAAAAATTAACTATGGATAGAGAACAAGGTTTTCACGTAATGGTTTGAACGGATTTTAGGGAACATGTTTTAGTTTTAGGAATAACAGATAACTCAGATAATTAATATCAAACCAAAACAGACCAATTCTCATTGATTTGTAATACTACCCCCCTCTCTCTCTCTCTCTCTCTCTCTTAATGTTTCCGGCTCTTTCCTTTCCTTTGATACAAATTTTAGATGTTATTTGTTGTTTATCATACATTTTCATCGCCTCAATCCTTGTGTGCTGTTATTTCATTCGTCTCCCTTGTGTCAATATCTTTCTCACCCTCGTTGAATCTATCTATCTCTCTCTCTCTCAGATTCTCTTGATTCTTTCCTGTCCATCAGTTCCTCCATTCCGATTTTATTGTAATGTCCATCTTTCTCGCCCTCGCCGAATCTCTCACTCTTTCCATTCCCCCATGTCTATCCATCCCGTCAACCCAGTCCCACATCTTTCTCGCTCTCACGTCATCTCTTTCTTGCTCTGTCTGTCTCTCTCTTTCTTTCTTTCCCCGCCCCCCCCCCCCCCACTCTCTCTCCTTCTCCATCCATCCCTCCATCCCCATTACATTTTAATGTATTCATCTCGTCTCGCTCGTCGTTCCGCACCCGGTACAGACGACGCCCGCCTGAGATGGGGTCATGACCTTGCAACAAAACGTGACGTGATGACAGCCATATCTAGCGGGATCCCGTCACCGATTAGTCAAGTAGGCTCGAGTTACGGACCCGTTAAAGAAAGAGTCGAGTTCTTTGAAAGATGAAAATATTATGATTTGTGAGATTTTTTCAGACGTTTAAATTTATGTCAGGGTGGAAAAAAATCATATGAAGAGTGTCCTCTGAAAAGGATGGCTCTTGAAAAGACGATGTTTGAAATTTGACATTAAATAGCTGAAATGTTTAGACCAGACTGTAATACCAAGTTCTTGTTGTAGTCCCACATACATGTATTTGTGTACAGTATTTATTTTTTATTCCAAAACCTCACAGTATATACTGTACATCACATTTAATGTCCTACATTATGATCCTTTGCCAATCGTTCCCATGCAGACTGTTTCTTTGACAATGCAAATCGCATGCTGCATGTTCAGAAGGCTATTTATCTTCGACTTTAATGCGCTCGGGCAGTCAATCATATCTGCCGCCCCAATATGGAGGATGATGTCATTTCGTTGCAGGGGAGGGAATTCTGCCTCTGGGATGGGCACGGCTAACTTATGACGCAACGATGAGAGCATGTTAACAACATAATGCGCGGTTTAACAAAAATTGCATCATGGTCCCGAACTGCCAACTTTATCTTCTGTAGTGGTGCCCGTTTTTTGAAAAGGAGATAAGATGTGTGATGATTATTTTATGCAGGACATTTAATTTTGGTGAATTTTTTTGCACTAAGTGGGGGTGAATTTGGAATAATCACCAACCCTTCCCTAAAATCTTTCCCTTACCGACCTCGGTCCCCACCCGATCCCCCCCCCCCCCTCTTTCTTTCTCTTCATCCCTAATTACCATTCCACAAAATTCGAATACTGACTAAACCCCTTAGCTTTGCTTTTTAGTAGATCCCCCACTTTATTTAGCTTTTTCAAAGAAATTATCGTACTTATGATTATCTTTTGTTATAACTATTACCATGTACATTATGTTCCTTTATTGTATGATTAGTTATAATTATTATGTTATTTTTGATAAAGTGGGAAAATAAACTTGAAAATTGATACTATGAGCACCCACCCCGCCCCTCTACATCCATATCGTCATTCCATCATGCACCCCTCGCCATTAGATTAAATTGCCCACGATCATGTGATCTGAGGCCAAACGAGTTGGCACCTCGACGTTCGTGAGACGTGAAGAGATCAACCCAATTTATTCCTCACAGATGAAACCATTGTGCAACGAGCCTTAATGTCGGTCACATTTAACATGATGAGGTGGTGGAATAATAGGGCGCGACTGAAATATTTAGGGGTCTTGTGTCGTTTTAGCTGGGTCATATTGAAGTATTCATTTCCATCGCATTCTACGCCCATAAATGAATTTTGTGATATCAGTATTCATATTTCATTAATAGCCAATGGGTTTCACACAAATAGAGCAATAATTGTGCAATGAGGAGTAATGTCGGTCACATTTAAACTGATGAGGTAGTGGAATAATAAGAGAGAGCGACTAAAATATGTAGGTGTCTTGTTCCTTTTAGCTTGGTTATATTGAAGTAATCATTCCCGTCACCTTGCCCCCTCCACATAAATGAATTCTGCTGCGAGTTAAATATATTAATATTCATTAATACCCAATTTTATTTGACTCAGTTGAAACCTTTTTTCAATTATCCTTAATGTCGGTCACATTTAAAATAATGAGGTGGAATATAGGGCGTGACCTAATTATTAAAGTTCTTGTGTCACGAAACCACGTTTTAATTTAGAATAGGCCAATGATTACCTATTGGTATTTATTTCCAATGTATCGCATCCCTAAAAATGAAATGAATTCGAAAGATTCATAATCATATTCATTAATACCCAATTTATTTCACACAAATGAACCATTGTGCAATGAGGCGTAATGTCGGTCATACTTTAAATGATGAGGACGGAATAATACGGCGCGACTGATAAGGGATTTTGTGTCATGAAACCTTTATTAGCATGGACTTAAAACTGGTTTGAGCTGAGAATATCGATACCGTGTTGTGTTCAAGTATTAATTTCCTTTCCATATTGTGCCCTTCGACCAATATTACCACATGAATAACAGCCAATAAACCGAAGAATATGTGATAATCCCCATGAAAACATAATTTGATATAGCACATTATAAGGTCGCATCACACTTGCTAGATCTATATCATTTCAGTACTTCACACGTCGCAGGTTAATTGTAAATGTTGATGTGAAAAAGTAAGGTTGAAATCTGATGTAGGGAGCACTGAATTTATTTTACATTTTCGTCTCGATTTTGACATGTGCGCGATTTTGATATGATTATGGTAGAAAATAGAGCAACATCTTTCCCCCGACATCCTATTGTTTCGTCATTAACTCTGAATTGTGATGAACACGCCTGCCAAAATAGGCAAGGCCTTGAATGATTCTAATCTCCCGCTCTATTTCTCATGTGCCATAAGGGCGTAGGTCAGTGAACGCGATCGCAAAGATTTTCGAAAAATAGACCTCATGCAATTTCGATATACCCTTTTTCTTCGCCTGCATTTATGATAATTATATATGTGCCAATGTTGCAATGATGTATTACGTATTCCAAACATGATCTGATTACCATTTTACAAACAGAGTGCATTGGTGGGAGAACTGACAAACTGACCGTTTCTTTTTGCCAATTCTTTTACTTAATTTTGTAACAAAATTTATTGTTATCCTCTTTTAATTTGCAGAAACAACACTAAATCTGCGTCAATTGGTATGGCCTAGTCGCGCTCGTATAGACGTACGCAGGGAGAAAGGAACATTTTGAGCCCGGCTTTTGGGGCTAACTCGTCACGGATTTTTGAACGGATTTATAGGTAAGTTCCCAATTTTACATCCTTCTTTCGAAATGCCATGGAAACCATTAAATTTTGTCCCTAAGCCAAGCTAAATTACGCCTATTTTGTTAAATGTAAAAAAAGTACTGAACTTTGAAAAGTTGGAAAGGCGTGTAGAAATTTTGTTCACAATAAGTCTTGGAGAAAGGCTAAATGCAGGGGATAGCAAGCTATGCTCGATTGGAGCAAGCGGGTCTGATTAATCATGGTTGAACGATGCAAGAAATGCTCCGATTGCGACGGAGAAACAGGGAAATTGGAGAAAAGACGTGAAGAAAACGCCCGAATGACGACGGAGGAGAGAGGGGAGAGCGAGGGACAGATGCAGATGGGGGGGGGGGGGGGGGTGAACGAGTTGAGAGAGAAGACTGAGCGATGTTTCTAACGTTCGGCGCGGCAAAGACGCGCAAGATATTGCCAAGAACCTCTAACACGTAAAATGCAGAAGAAGAAGAAGAAGAGAGAGAGAGAGAGAGAGAGAGAGAGAGAGAGAGTGATTAATGCACATTCGGGGCTTTTCTTCACGTGATTGCGAAAGAAAACTAAAGTAACTGAAACAGAAACTTTGTTCTAGGTTAGGAAGTGGGAACAGAGGCAAAACATTCGCACGTTATGAAATGAATAAAAGATCATTTGAGAAAGACAGAGAGAGAGAGAGAGAGAGAGTGAGCAAGATTGAGAAGAGATATTACAGGCGCCAGACAAGATAGATTAAGGAAAGTAGTGAACAATAGATTTGGTCATCAAAATGATCATGGTACTTTGATGAAAACAAAACAAAAAGGATGTTATGGATTGATAATGCAGGAGCCTTCCAAGTTAGAGAGAGAGAGAGAGAGAGAGAGAGAGAAGAAGAGTGGGGATGACTAGTTAGCTAGAGGGTGAGGGAGGGGGAGAGAGAAGTTGGGATGCAAGAAGAGAGAGGTGGTGTAGAGAGAAGTCGTGGGAGAGCGTTTTAGTTTTACGATGAGAGAGACTTCAGGAGAAGAAGATAGAAGGGGAAAGAGTGAGAGAGAGAGAGGGAGAGAAAGAGAAAGAAAAGAGATAAAAAGGCGCGCCAAAATCCGCACTCACATTTATTATGGTCGTCTGCCAGGAACGTGATCATGGATCATCTATCAATGAACGATCGGCAAATTGTCGTCGTCACTCATCAGGCTCAAATTGCAGGATATGGTTGCGTCCAAACGACAAAAAAGGAAAATAAAAGCTAAAACATAGGGAGGGGTGGGGCAAGGGGGCATTGCCCATGCATTTCCCGACCTACTCGAAGCCGTACGTAGTATTTTTCGGTGCCGCTTTGTCGTGTTTATGCTCGTGATGAAGTTCAAAAGCGCGTACAGCTACCGCGGAGTGCCTCTCAAATTGCATGATTTTGTGCATCTGTAAATTACGATGACTTGGAAAAGGCGTCGAAGGCAATTTGGCTACCCTCTCACTCTCTCATTGTCTTACCGTGGTCCATGATCTTACAAATCGCGCCAGCCCTTTGCCCATCGCTATTGTTGATGAAGAAAATAATCACCTCCATCACTTACAGCTCTGCTGACGGTACTACCGTCATTCCTTTGGCCCCAAAATGCCGATTTGCTCGGTCGCCTCATCTAGACATTTGGAGGGAGAAATTTGTAGTCCATATCGCCGTAATTGACTACATGGTGTGTCAGATCTCGATACATTCCTGTAGTGAAGGATTGTGATGTAGCTACAGTGGACACATGGTCACATACCCCCCCCCCCCCCCCACAAAAAAAAAAACAACACCAATAAAAACATTGGATTTAGTTAAAGAACAACAAAAAAGATGGGGAAAGGAAACGTCAACATGATTATTGTATTCTACACTATACCTACTTTATGCCACTTTTCAAGAAAATATCTCCTACTTTTCGTTCTCTTCCATTTCATGTACCTGGCAATGATATCCCCCATGATGCCATTACCTCTCCAATGGCTGGACTCAAGGGGGCAGGGGAATGGGGCACTGTTTTCACTTAATAGTCTTCTTGCGACAAAAAGAAACAAAAATAGCAGAGACCCCAGCCCGCAAAATCCCCCCCCCCCCATGTCGCCACCCTCCCCCGTGCATACACGCTCTCGCGCAATGCTTATGTGCAAAGAAGCTCGTTTTTTAAGTTGATGACTGAGCAATCACTCCCCTATCAATAGCAAAATGATTATCATAATTAGCGAAGAGATACAGAGGTCAAGTGGTATGCTTATCTTCCTTGGTAATAAGTAGGTGACATGTTATATTTATTCATCGCAAGCGTGATGGCATGACAAAATGATTATTCCATTGTCTAATGCGGTAAATATTTTTTTGTTTCTTAAAATAGTATCGTATCATTCGTAAGTTATTTCCTGCCAGAATAAATACATGTATTCCCTTTATCGCGAATAAAGGCATATACCTAGTCGAATCTATTAGTCTGTCGAAACTATCGTTCACACTTTTTCGTGGTTGACGTTACGGTCGAAAACATTATTTCAAAACGACACAAGATTGATTATCTCCTTGTAATTTTAACTATTTTTAGTAGAAATTTTGAGAGGACATTTTACATGTTGATAAAAAATGGTCGAGATTTAATGATCATATACAATGATAGGCCTTCGAGTTTCTAGGTCTTCTACTCTATGCTCATGCACTTATAAAGGAATTTATTAAGATTTTTTATGAAATTAAACCAACGAGGAATAAACCCTGAACCTAAGAGAGTCATTCAGTATTTATTTCTTCCTCTCTTTCTCCCTTGAAATGGAGATAAAGTAATAAAATATTCATGGATAACATCGCCCAACCTTGTATAATATACGTATGATTTAAGTGCTACTTTGAAAAGGGGCATTATCGTTTCGAGCTTGAGTTGTTAACCGGGGAATATTTGTATTACAGTGTGTGGTTATCGCCGAGTTGTTTTACTTTTCGCTCCGTTTCCTCAAAAGCTTTTTATCCGTGATTGATTGCTCATTATGTGCGGTTATGGCAGTTTCTATAATTGGCGGCCTGCACGCGAGCAAGAAGTCCCATGTCCAGCCAAAGGACGATGATAGTTTACTATGGTCACCGTTGTTGTTCCTTGACTGTTGATAGCGAACACTAGGGTATTTGGTATTTGAGGAGGGGGCAAGTGGGCAATTCGCCCCCTTATTAATATATTTTGGATCAAGGAAAAATGCAGCCTCCATTATATCGCAGTAGTTGTGAGTCAGGAATTGAAAAATAATTGTACGCGGAAACGCAAGACTCATTCTCAAAAGGACTTGCTTTTTCTTCCAAAGTAATTATGTCATTTAGGGGGTTCACCCTCTCCCCCTCCCCTTTCTTACTCCGGATACGCCACTGATAGTGATGGTGAGTTATTCCAGGAACGGCTTCACGTTACTGGCCGATGATCTTGATGCGAGGGAAAGCTACGCTGTCCGTCCCAGCAGCATTTCAAGTCAAGACCCAAATGGTATGAGTGAAAAGTGCAAATTGGAGGCGAGGCGTGTTGGGTTGTCTGCGTTTTCAGACCAACTTTCGATGTTATGAACTATATTTCTGTCTGAGATAAAGTGAGTGAAAGTACAGACTCATTGCACGTGGAGCGTCCAACCATGGACTTATAAGTCCATGGTCCAACTATCGAAACTTCGAAAGATTTATGATGGTTATTTCATGCGAGATAAAAAAATGATTTCGGTTTCCCAAAGGATTACACACATTTATCTAGTTTAAAAAGCCCGTCATTTTGAGGTCACGGTTCTGGCCTTATTTACTTGAGATCGTAACGTAAAATGGGTCGTAATGAGAGGCCAAGAGAGTCTAAAATATTGCGCGGGAAAGCGGGCCGCTCTTCTGATTTTGCATAATTTTTCACGCACTTGTCTGGGTCGCCGGGAGGGATCAGGATTATCGTGATGAAAGAAAGAGAGAGAGAAGGAGAAATAGGAGGAAAGAGAGAGAGAGAGAGAAAGAGATAGAGAAAGAGAATGAAAAAAATAAAGGGAAAGAAAGAGAGAAAGGGTGATAGAGATACAGAGAAGGTTAAAGAAAGGGTGGATGAAGGAAGAGATCGAATGATAAAAAGCTGAGTGAGAGAGAGAGAGAGGGAAAAAAGAGAGTGCAAGGACGAAAGATGTGGGCGGTGTAGAAGGAGAATGCTTGAAGATGGGGTGAAGGCAAATGGGTGTAAATAATTGAAAGAATTCATCTATATATTATATGAGACTCGAGCATTATGACATTTGAAAATTGATGGTGAGGTAAAACGTCACCTCTTAATCAACAGGAGCTTAAGTCTGGTTATACATGAAATATATCTACATAATAGGTTGTGTGAATGACAGGTGGAAGGAAGAAAAAATAATACTCAAAACCAGAGAGCTGAGAAAGGGGAGCATGTTAATGAAAGAAAAAAGTATTCTCTCCAAAAAATGTGAATAGTCACAAAACTCACAATATTCAATTATCTTAAATTTTTATACTGTGCCTAGCAGTATGCTTTGTACTTCGAGTAGACACTGTAAAAAAAAAAATGGTAGCGTAATTTGATTGCCATTGTTATTTTTACGTTTGACAGTTTCTTGCGCGCGAAGAACGATGGAAAGGAGAAAGGAAAAAGTAGGAGAAGGCGGTATTCCGGAAACTAAAATATAATTTGAGACGAAAATCGAAATGGTACTACAGGGCGCGAATCGATGGGTTGGAGAGGGCGAAACAAACAAACCGTTGCTGCGTCACGCATTAAGGGGGAGTTGGGGAAATGCCCGAGGCGTCTTACTGCATATTACTGTTGCTGAAGCGAAGTGTGTAAAATATTACAAAATGTTCAATTCGTCCAGTCCAGATTCGGTACTGAACATCATCCATTAATTTTGCTTTCTGAATAGACGGGACGCTCTAAATGAATCAAACTTATAATCATGAGTGTATTCTTGAACATGATCGCAACAAATATTCGAAAAAATGAATCTGAGCTCCCTAGGCAATTCCAATACCAAAGTGTGATGTCATATTGTCTATGTTGTCAAGGTTGCTTGCACCAAACAGTGGCGTGGTGATCACTCCAGCGCCAAACACAGAATTTGACATGTACGAGCCCGCTGCTTGAACGATTTCACGGTGGACCTCATGCGCAAGCTGGGTACTCTGTAGCCTAGTGCGTCCTCTTTTCAAATTTAGGAACATTACAATGACGTAATCCGAACATAATTTCTGAGGCAGTACAAAAGAGTTTTAATTTTTCGTAAGTCTGCGATGGTGATCTTCCCCTTAACTTTTTCTTCAAAATGACGCAGCATTTCATAAGTTGTTTCAAATAGCGATGTTAATTGCTCGGTTTAAATGCGCAGTCGATTCTTGTATCGAATTTGAAATATATGTTATATTGGGCCCCGAGTATTATAATTATGATCTCTTTTCACGCAAGACACCGGACTGGATTCATTTTGAGAGTTCATGACCTGAATACCGACCGGCGTCCTTCTTTTTTCCAAAAGGCTCATGCCGACCCCGCATTTTGTCCTTCTTCTTCGGCATCCTCTTTCCCATTCGCTGCCCATCCGTCACCCTACAAATGCCTTTATTACTATTTAAAATGAAGCGATCTTTTTGATGATGGCAAGCAATCAAACCATGAAAGTGCCTAGAGAGGTGTTCAATATCACCCTCCTTAGTCATCCTAGCAACCTAAGTATTCCTGGAAAATTGGTCGGAACCTTGCCTAAAAAGAGATGCGGCATCTCGTTTGGAAATAGACGGATATGGAGATGAGAGTGAAGAAAACAAGCCTCACGGTTGTTTTATTTGCATCACGCTGCAAAAAATGTCTCCGTCGCGACGGAAGGAAAAATATTCTTGGTTGATATCTTTTTTTTCTCGCTGGAATTGAGAACGGTCTGCAGAATCTCGCTTAGGACGTGAGTTCTTACAATGCGTTTTATAGAGGGAGAGATTGGGGATAATGAAAGGGGGAGCCTTATTCTTCTTCCGTATTCATGATATTCATGTTGTCTCTTTTTTCATTCGATACAATTTTAAGAGCTCCTTTTAATAACGATAATAATAATACATATGATTTATAAGGCGCCAAATCCACTTGACAGTCAAATGCTCAAGGCGCAGCTTGTGCAAAAGATGAAATACATACATGATACATTTATACAAAGTGCGATAGGAAAGGTACAGACATGAAAGGTAATGGTCATCAATTATAAGCTAAATTAACAGATATTTCTTAAGATTGTTTTTTAACACTTCAGCAGAACTGCTATTCTTAACCCATTGAGGGAGAGTATTCCATAACGAAGGCCCAGCATGAGCGAAAGTTCGCTCCCCCCACTTTGTTTTAACCCTAGGAGTAACAAGTAAGCCTTTACCTCATAATTCCCTTCCCTTTTCACTGTGTCCGGGTATTTTCTAACTACAAGTAGTTCATTATTCGACACGTGTTTCAGAATATATTACGTCAACGTCTATGATAAGGGTTTTTCAATTCCTCCTCATGTAAATTCGTCATTTTCTTCTTCTTCTCCTTTTTGTTATTCCTCTTGTTTTTCTCCTCCTCCTGTCTTTTCTTCTTCTTCGCCGTACTAAAAGTGCAAGGGTCAAATGCTATTCAGATCACCCATATACCAAATGCATCTATACGACGTATACCTCTGTCAGCCTATTGGCGTTTTTCTTTTCTCTCTTTGGTGTCTTGTAAGCTGTGCATGCGAATCGTTTTCTGCCGATAGTTCCACCGCACCAACGGCTAAGCGACGCCAAGCGTGTACAAATAGCATGCGACATCACGCCTCGTCTTTGGCTACCGAAAAATGTATCAAGTTGCGTGCACGCACCGTCAACCCAAGGCCGTGGCGTTGTGGTAGGGAAAAAAGCCGATATTACACGCGGCGCCATAGTTAGCCTCCGCGCAAGGCGCACTGATTAATTTCGCATATTTACAGTCGGTTATTCAGCCTCCGATTGATTGCTTTTCATTTCAAGTGGTTTTTGGAATCTATAAGTTTTTATGACATGGCTTGGTATTCTGTTAGAATTATGCTGCTTAAATATAACCCTAATTAGCGTTGAAGTGCCTACTGTAAACAAAATTGTTATCTCTTTAAAACAAACGTGTCTCCTATTCATTCATTCCCTTCCCCCTTGACATAATGTGTATATATCTTGTTTCCTCTCCTCTTATCTCTTCTTCCTGTCTCTTTCTTCTCTCACTCTCTCTCTCTCCCTCTCTCTTTCCTTCTCTCTCTAGTTCTCTCTCTCTCTCTCTTCACCTCTCTCTCTTTCTCTCTCGCCTCGTTTTCTCTTTCTCTCTCACCTCTCTTTCTCTCTCACCCTGACTCTTTCTCTCTATACAGTTTTTCCTTCAAACCCGGTGAATTGCATTTAAAAGAGGTCGCAATAAATGCCTGTCGGTTGTATACGGATATTCGTTCTATAATTGCAGTCCACGCTAATTGATCAAATCCGAATGTAGGTTAAAGATTCCCTCCGACTTGAGCGAAAATAACTCTAACTTTAATCATTTTTTTCTCCCGAAGATGATGCTGTTTCTCTTTCAGTCTACTTTAATTCCTTTGTCTCCTTGTTTATTCACTTTTGTAATACACATGTATCTAGTTTACTTGTATTACTTTGGTCTATTAAACTTGTTTTTCAATTTGATAATTTTTCCTTCTCTCTCTCCCTCTCATTCTTTCCCCCGTTGTCCGTTTGATGTCTGTCTCTTTAAAACTCAGTCTCTTCCTCTGTAACTATTTTAAAGACTGTGTCTGTCTTTCCCTCTCTTTCTCTTCTTGCTCGCTATGTCTCGTTTTCACGTTGCCTTTTAATTCCATCGTTAGCCGTAATTCGTTATTGCCAGATTTTTGTGAGATTTCACTCAACCACTATCATTTTTAATCGGATACTGTATCACGACCTTCACATCGCGCCCACGTACTTTTCTTTTTAGCTTTCTTTCTCTCTCCTTCCCTTTCTCTCTCTCTCTCTCTTCCTCTCTCTCTCTCTCTCTCTGTCTCTTTCCCTTTCTTCCTCCATAACCCTTGCTCTGTTTCTTTTCTCTCTTTTAACGTTAAACATGTTCCTCTCTCTGTTTCTCTGTTTCTCTCTCTGTCCATCCATCTTCTCTCTCTCCACCCCCCCTCTCTCTCTCTCTCTCTCTCTCTCTCTTCCTCTATCTCTCTCTCTCTCTCTCTCTATCTCAGCTTTTCTCCTATTACATTTTCCCATCCCTCTCTTTGACTAATGAGGCCAGCAAGGCTTATATTCCGCTCTGCTCTCCATTTCGTTACCATATTTTCGTAAGCGGTCGAAATTGAAGCGAATCCGTTCCATTAAATTCCTGTCGCCACCGCTGCTACAACGGCGCTCTTCTTTCTCCTAAAACCCCCGGACATCAAAGAGATAACGCGAATTGATGATGCTCGTAATCTGCTGTTCTGTTTCCATAGCAACGCATCTTGCTGGATTTCGCAGCGGAGACCTCCTTTCTTTTATCTTTTCGCTTTCTTCCCAGCGGAATTATTCACTCATCACCGCACTCTCGTCTCCAAAGTTTTGCGTTAAGTCATGTTGCCCTCCTTTCTATTTTTCCTTTCCTCTCTCTCTCTCTCTCTCTCTCTCTCCCACCCTCCTCTCTCACCTCTCTCTCCCTACTATCTCACCCCCCCCCCTCCCCCATCTCTTTCTCTTTCTCTCTCTCTCTCTATTTCTCTCTTTCTGTATTTTGATGAATTATTCGCCGCTATTATTGATCACAGAAACCACACATTTTAAGCATTTCAAAATGATTCGATTGATGAAGAAACGAATTAATCACGTGTGTAAATTCGTGTTTGTAATAGCAACTATGCGTTACATGACACCGGCAACTCTGCGAGAAAGTCTAATTAATAAGCCCACGTATTTTAATGTCGTTACACGCTCCAACATCGTCTTCGGCTAGACCTACATTTTGGTATGTAACGTAAATGTGGTTTTAAATGCGTACGAAAATTAATGACGCATTCTCCGGAGAAAAAAAAATCTATTCCGAGTCTTCGTCGTTCTTTTCCCTCGAATTAGAAAGAGGTGAAAAGAAAAATACGTCAAAAATAATATTGTAAGCGCGCTAGGAAACTAGAAATAGCATCGCCAATTCCCCTCTTTTATTGTGACTTAATTTAGCTTCAGAATTACGAAGTAGGTTTATTTTCCCTCTCCGGTCGATATGTTATGACGGAAGACAGGGAACAAAGCTGTAGATCTCCTCTTTTGTCAGTTTGATACGAGATTCGATTTGGTTTATGTAATTTTTCTTTGATCTGAATAAATTCCATATTTATTTTCGATGCACATTACACATTTACAAAATTTACGAAAATAAATGTGTGCAGAAAATGATTGTTATAAGCGAAAACTATTCAAATGTGACTCCCTAATTTTGGCATCGATTTGGTTTATGTAATTTTTCTTTGTTCAGAATAAATTCCATATTTATTTTCGATGCACATTACACATTTACAAAACTTTGCACATAAGGTATGGCATCGAAAATAAATGTGTGCAGAAAATGATTTTAATAAGGATAAACTGTTCAAATGTGACTCCCTAAACTTTGAATGAAATGGAACCTATGAAAATGTCATATTGGTTCACTCCTCTAAATGTCAATAAAACGTTTGATATTCAGCCCAAGACAAGATGACATCTCAAATCGTTCTAATTCTGATTTTGATAGTCTAGTATTGGGGGGATTATATAGGGATTAAGGTAGGTGGGTGTAGGCGTGCACAAATTGGGACGAACCGACAGATAAAGCTTAACAGATTAAGAACAAGAAGAAGGGGAAAGGGGAGCAGAAGTTGAAGATGAATAAGGAAAAGAAAGCAAGAAGATGTATACGAAAGAGAAGATGATGATGATGCGGAAGAGGAGGAGGAAGAAAAAGATGGGAATAAGGATGACCTTTCTGGCATCCGTGGGGCGTGAAATTTTCTCTTTCGCTCGTGTCTGCTAATTTTGAAGGCAGTCAAAACCCCGAATGACATTTTCCCCGAACTGCAGCGTTACTGTTGCGCGCGTTTCTACCGATCCGTGCCCTTCAGAATATGAAATGCATCCCCCCTCATTAGCATCGCGTCCGGGGAGCAAATAAGTAAAAGTGGAGGGGTAGGATGAGGGAGAGAAAAGGAGAGGATGGGAGATGGAGAGAGAGGGAGAGATGGGAGAAGGGAAGAGAGAGAGAAAGGGTAGCGCAATACCGCGATACCGCTATTTCACTAATGAATATGGATTCGCACTTTCTCTGCTTTTGCTTTAATTATTCCATTAATATATATCAGAACTGAAAGCATTTACCGTGAACTGGAACGCCAAAAGATATTTTGGGGGAGGAAAACGAGAAAAAAATTGTCGTTGGTAGTGACGCAAACACACACACACGCACATTTAACTTCCACATCCCTCTCTCTCTCTCTGTCAGCACATCTCCTTGTAAATGAAGCCCCCCCCCCTCCACCACGACCACACCCCCCCCCCCCTTCTCTCTCTATTCCTCTCATGTGTACATCTCCCCTCTCCTTCGCTCTCTGCACTTCTCCCTCGTTTTATTCCTTCTCTCCTTTCCTTAATCTAATACTCTAAAAGGGGAAAACCAAGATGATATTTTATACATGAACTCACGCGACGGGTTTTCTATCTTCTCCTTCGCTTATAACCCGCCCCTCTCCTCAATTACTTCCCCCTTCGCGACGACCATCGATTATTTAAGCGATTTAGATCAACGTGACTGCGAACCAACCGCGAGCACGGATCCACCAGTTCTCGTCGTTCTACGCGAGCAAAATGTGAAGAAGTGTAGCAAGTGCTTAAAGATTGCGAGAAATGGGGGTGGGGGGGGGGGGTAGTGGAAGCTTACAAAAAATACATCCATTGCTTTTTTCATTCTTGACTTTTACTTCAAGAAAAAGCCCGATGAATAATTTACTGCTAACACCTGTTTTGTGAAAGTCAACTTGAACCTTTACCAAGTACTGTTGTTTTCTATAGTTGTCTTTTGTTTGGGGGAAATAAAGGTGAAAGGTTTAATACTTAATTTTGAACTTCTACATACATACAATTAAAAATTGTAGTTATCTTTCAAAGTTAGGTATAGGTATATTGTTATTAATGACTTGGATTAATATAATCCACATACAACTCCCCCACCACATCCCCCGCCCGATCCCCCTCCCCTCCCCTTCTCTCCCCTTATATCTCTCTCTCTCTCCCCACTTCCCCCTCGCTTGATGTAAACGAACCGCGGTCTCAACTGTACATACTATAATGGTTACTCAGTGTTAATTTTTTTAAAATTTGGATTCATAAATGAGGTTGCCCCCAATCCCCCCCCCCCCCCGAGAAGAACGACGCGACTGTGCGATGTGAGCACAATTAAAACAGTAATTTATGAACAAAAACATAATTTTAGTCACGAATCTTATTAATATTTGAGTAGGCTATTCGACATCACGACATGACTTTTTAAAGGCTGCGACGAAAGATACGCCATACCCTCGTACACCCCTTAAATTCTTTGATCGTCTTCGCCCAGCTTACGACGCGCTCGGTTTGTTTCGCCCTCGGTTGTATTTCTTTTCATCGCTTCCCTCGTTTTCCCTTCCGTGCGTGACAACCCGATCTCTCTTCGTCCTTTGCTCGCTAAGCTTTCCGCATCGCTTGTCATAGAATATGCCATATAACTCAGCCGACTGACATCGATTCCTTCGGTCTGTTTTCGCCCTATTTCTCCTCCGGGCCCCCCTAAAAACATTTCCCCCCCCTTTGCCCCCCCCCCCCTTACCCCTCTCCTCACCTATATTTCGTCCTTTCTATATATATATTTTGTTTTCCAGACGTTGTGTAAAACCATGAACCTACTTCAACAAGCTCTACCTCTTTTCTCATGTCATTACTATTATAGTGTCTTGTTTCATTTTTATATTTTTTGTATTATACTTGTTCATTTATTATTTTTTGCATAAGAAATAAAATCATGTTAATTGTTGTTATCATGAAAGGCTGATTATGTATGTCATGATATTAATAATGTAGTATAAGTTTTAGGAATGATGATAAACACATTTGATGTTAAAAGCAACGCACACAGATGATGATGCATGGGACTACAGACACATGGTGGCGTCAAAACTTGTTCATATTCTTCATTAAATAAACTATATATATAGTCCAATCGCTAGGACAACGATATTGCAAGAGAAATCCTTTTCACGTGACATTGCTCATGTGATATTTTTCCACGAAGGAATTCAAAAGGAAATAAAAGTTATCACAAATTATCTGTCATCTTCACCCGTACTTAATATTAATGTTCCGAAAAGTAGGATGCAATGTGCCTTTAAATTTGATAAATACCTTTCCATGCACATTCACATGCACGCCACGAAATGCGTGTGTGTGTTCACGATTCGTTATTCACAGCTCACAGCAAATCGTTATTTACGCGCTTCAAGCGTTTTGACAAATTTGAAAGGGGTGTTATCCCTCACCCCCCCCCCCACACCCCCCCCCCCCCCCCCTCTCCCTGTCGTTCTACGTTGCCTCATTTTGCGGTTGCGTTCTTCTAATCGGTATCCCCGTCACATCAGAAACGATGGGGGTAAAAAAAAGGGCAGGGAATAAATACTTTTGTCTTTCGCTGGACAGGCCTACGCTGTCTGTGATCTAAAGAAAAGAGGCTACAGGTAGGGTACATGATGTTATCACATTAAAGGTAGTCTGTCCCTTTTGCAGACTGAAAATATAAAACTTATGTAAATCATATGGTAAACAAGAGATAATACCAAGTAGAAGCGTCAAAAAAACTTTTACAATTATAACAAATGTTGAATATTCAACCATTTAAATAGCCTTGTCCATTATTTCCGAAGTGGTTTATGGAAGGACCTTTTCCGGATCCATATAAGAAACATTAGCATACGTAAAATGTATCAATCTAATCTAATCGCGAATAATAATAATCATGAAATGATTATTAGACCTAATGGATAGTAGACGAAATGAGAATTCATCCTTGTCGAGTGTCGGTGAAAGGTCGTATCTCTACTGTGAATAAGACCTACGTTATAAATATTCCTGATAGTAATAATCGGTAACCTCTCTTCTTCTTCTTTTTTTTTTATCTTGAGGCGAACACTGACGAGCGAAACACGTCATCAAAATTCAGCACAAAGCAATTTCTTTCGAACGACTGGAGTCGACAAATCCATACGCAGCCATAATTTGGAATCGCCTTGCTCAAATATCCGTTTTTATACGTCTGTATTTGCCGACGATAAACTGACTGCGTCAAAAGAGCTTTTTTTTAAAAGTGGCCTCTGCAATAGAGGTCAAAACGAAAGAGGTAGAAAAGAGAGAGAACTCAAATGAGCGACAGAAGTGGAAGAGAGCGTCAGAAATAGATTGCGAAAGAAAAAACAACAGGGGAAAGAAAGAGACAGAAAAGAGGGGTGGGGCAGAGAGGGAAACTGAATCGGTGAAATGACAACAACGACTGTTGAATTGGCAGCCCAAATAAAAACAACGATTTCATATTCACACTCGCTTATTATCCATCCTTTTCTCGACTCAGCGTGTGTTTATTTCCCTCTCCTCTCTTTCCCTTGCCTCTCTCTTCTCTCTTTATTCTTCCATCCTTTCATCTCTCCATCTTTTGGCAGATCCATTGTCAAAGCAGTTCTTTAGACCACGTTGCGTCTTTGAAGCTCGTTGACCTGTATTGACACTCCAGCGAACGGAAACAAGTCCCCGTCATCCGAAATCGTGTCCGACCTCTCCCGAATGTTGCCAGCTATTTTTACATTTTATCTTGCGTTTAGTTCATGATCATTCTTATTTTAATGTATTATACTTAGTAGTTCGTCCTTGTTTTCACGAAGTGACGGTAGTGAGGAAAATCGTAACGCAAAGTGAATGCAATTTTTTTTCACTACCGTCACTTCGTGAAAACAGCGACGAGTTATTACAGAGTTAAAGAGACAACGCTGACACAAATCGCTTTAATACCCTCATTTTTTCAGACTTACATACGACCTTCAAGTTCAATACCATCTTGGCCGGCTGTAAACGTGACTGTTAGTTTAACTTTTTTATTAAAAAAAAAAACTTTTACATCGTTATCACGACTGTGTATTTAATTCCTGGCACCTTCTTCTTTCTCAGGTGTCTGTATATCCCCTCTTCACTCTTGATTATATTTCTTTCTTTCCGTGTATTCATGTATTTCGTATTGTCTTTTCGTTACCTTTATGCGCCCATACCTAAAAATGAGCTTATCTCCTGTTAGTTTACAAGTACGAACCACTTTAATTTCCAGGGAGTAAAAAGCGAAATCAGTGGCGTGATAACGACGCCCTCCCCCTTCTCACGTTCATAATGTCTGTGACTGTTCAAGTGACTTTCCTGGGAGGGACGCCATATTCCGGACGGGACTCTAATGTCACGTAATTACTGGGCGAACTGCCAGGGCGACGCACAAAATGCGTCGACTATCCCATCCTCTAGCTGCATGCCCTGCGGTGAGGCGAGACGTACTGCTTGCCTTACCAATAATAAACCCGCTGAACAATGGCCAGCGTGACACAGAAAAAAGAAAAAAACGATGGAAATAGAACGACAATCTTTCAAAAGTTTGAAGGGGAAAATGCGTGAAAGAGAAGTACACACATGCACGAGTGCGCGCAAATCGAATCGGCGATACAATAGGTACTTGTGGTCGGGAAAGAGCCGCTTTTATGGCGGCCATGCATGGCTGGGGATATGGATTCCTGAATGGTTATTGGGGCTCTTTTGTTGTTAAGAAGTCGTCGGCAGCCACCCGCCTTCCGCTGGCAAATAGTTACGATGTGGGCTCGCCCTCCAAGGTGCGACAATTACCTGAATGACAGCCGTAAAGAGAAGAAAGAGCCGTCGAAAATGAGATAGAGAGAAGGAAAAACGAAGGAAAGGCGAGTTAATCTTAAATGATATTGAGTAATACAAAGCGATCAATATGCGATGCGTCCTATTCCACGTTGTTCTGTATTCCAGACATTTTTTTAGGGGTTGGGAACCGTTGGGTTGTTTTGAAATCGGTTGATTTTGTTTGCATGCACGACGGCTTTAATTATATAATCAATCGTGTGATAAATATTACAGCAATGTTGTTTACAAGCATTGTCAAGTAAAGTGGAGAAAATCGTTAACAGAAAGTCAGAAACTGAATAACCATTATTTTATATTTCTGCCAAACCGCAAATTTTGTTTCTGACGTGCTACATTCCCCTCCACATTTCATTAGTTGACGTCATCATAATTATAAAACCGTCAAGCAACACTGCACATTATTGGATAACAATGATACGAATTATAACAACCCATCTTAGGGATCATTTTTCTTCCTCTTTATTTCGACTAAATGATTTCAACCAGAACACTGAAGCTATCGTTGAGGCCGCCACTGTATTTTTCTTTTGCGCCGATTTCGTCATGTAACCCGGAACGTGTTGTTTATTTGGCTCCAAGCTTTCCCCAATTTCGCGAGGTATGATATAAATGCTGGTTGTGTTTTTGTTTTTCCATTTAATGAAGGATCAAACCACAAACTGTTACCGCAAATCTGTCCATTCGATAAGAAGCGCTCAGTTCTCTCTCAATTTTCATTATTAAAAATCGTGGAAAGCGTTGGCAAGGAAGTGTCTCATCCGGGTGACGGGAATATTTCGGCACCGGCTGTCGAAACATTCTCCCGTTCTCGTAATATGCTTTAAAGACAGAATAAAGAAAAGGCTGAGTTCTGGGGAGGGGGGGGGGGGGGGGGTGTTTCACCAAGCCTTTTTTCAATGACAATTGATAAAAATCAGTGATATAACTGCTGATAACCAATCGGAAGCAAGGATTTCACTATAGCTTATAACAAAAAACTGTCATTTGTCACTGATGACAAGTTTTGTGAAACATCCCCCAGTCTGGAGGAATATTGTATCAGAGTTGGAAATCCCCTGAAAATAATTGCTCTTCGAAACAATGCCGCATTTGCAAGGTATGATGAGAAAGGGCTGAAACTGTGAGCAAACTTTCATGCGACATGTGTGCGCGCATGTGTGTGTGTGTGTGTGTTTCTGTGTGCAGTTAACGTGACTTTCAGCAAGTTTGATTTCATTTATGTTCATTTTTAACATTTTAAAACCTTACTTACAGTACATGTATACTGAAAATCAACATTTCCAAGTTGCTTCCAGAGAGTTTCTTCAACTCTTCCAGATAATTATCAGAAATGGATTTGGCACTGACTGGACCATCCCCAATGGCTCTACGTCCTGTACTCAGTATCAATTCATTGGTGGTGATGTCATCCTCTTGCTAATGATATGACTTTCCCCGGCTTCAGTTCGTAACTTTCGCGCCAAAGCCAATGTCATGATCGTTTTTAGTTTATTCTGCTTCTGTCCAATGTCTCTGCCCACGGGTCTGAACTCCGCAGACTACAGCGCCATTTTTCGCACCCCCACGTCTTTTTCTCGTTGTGCCATTGCGGCGTAATCATTATTGGGAATAATAATTTCAACGAGTTATTCGGCGGCGATGAAATCAAAACGAGCGAAAGAAAAAAAAAGTTGATAAAGCATGCACGGCGGAGGAAGCAAAGCTCTTCGAGGCAAACAGCGGCACGGAATATTTACGCAACCGTTTAAAGAGGAGGTTGAGTTCTGGTATAAAAGATGAAAAATAATTCAAGGGAATAAAGAGTTATAGTTCTGCTTTTAGATAGATCTCTCTATCCCTCTCTTCTCCCTCCTTCAGTGTTGCATAACAACATCCCTAGGATGATTCATCTTATAATGAACTGACTTGAACTATGTTATGCTTTCAAATTGTTAAGATTAATTTATATTTTTAATATTTTTTAAATGCGATTTTACTGCTATTGTATTGTGAATCACTTTGCAATTCGGCTTCCGGGTTGCTATGTATCGTTTTTACTGAACCATTTTTAATTCAATCAAAATAAACTGGCTGAACGCTGCTCGAAGCAATTTTGAAAGGTTGAGTATGTAGTAAATATTAACGGGTGTATACTGTCGACTGTAGGGTTAGGAATCGTCAAAGGGAGAAGAAATGAACTGAATCTTGCTGAAAGTCGAATGCAACGCACACGGATATTGGTAAGGTATAGGCCTATATAATATGGTGCTACACTCGTAAATGCCAATGGCAAGGATGTTTGGTTCAAAGTTTCAAACATTTTAGCTGCTTTATTTCGAATATGAGGGCATTCGAAGAGCAGTCCATTTCATGGCCTTTTCTACGAAAATGCTCTTCTTAAAAACACTGAGGAACAATGGTGGAAAGCTCACAATTATTTTAATCTTTATCAGGTCTCGACATTCCCTTTAAACGTTCGTTTGCAATGATCAACTTCACGTTGCATGATGGAGTTCATTGGATACGAATTCTTTTCAGACCTGCGCGGTCGGACTGTGAATAAACAAAATCACAGAGAAAGAGAACTATTTTAAAAAATAAAAAAAAAGGGGGGGGGGGGAGCTGGCACAGTACCGAAACGGTTCACTTTTTGTACGAAGTTAGTATTGTATTTGAACTATTGATGCTACCGCTTTTAATAATGATGTACATGGTTGCGTAGTTCAAGCAGACCATAACCACAATTTCTTTCACAAATTTGAAATCCAGGATCATGCCATCGGAATTTCTGAATGAAATTAACCAAAAGGGGGAATTTTCTCGTATTTCCTCTCTTTGTTTCAAAATGATTCTTCAGCTCCAAATAAATGTAAGGGCGACACAAAGAAAAAAAATCCGCATAACTTGGCTAAGTTATAAAGCTCTCTGTGTTTTCAAGTGACATAAATCATTTGTATTACAATCACGCTATTGCGCACACGAACCTGTAGACGTCACATTGCGTAAATCCATTTGCCCTTTTCTTTCATATTGTTGTTTTATGAATGGGTGCGGTAATTTTGCCGCGGTTATTGGTTCAATTTTGGTTGTGTGTTGCGTGTTGTCGTTTTATTTCGACAGGCTCGGATGGCAGAAACGCTCGGAAATTGTGAACTACTTATTCGTTTCGATATGTCAGAATTTTTTTCAAGACGTCGGTCACATGTCTCGTCACGTCATTCTACGGGGCCCCCACGAAGGACGAGAAAAAAGTAGTCTACAAACTCGTACCTTTTTTTGTAAATTGACCAGTTTGATGACATCAGAATACCTACCTGGTACAATGACGATTTTGTTGTTGTTGTATAGACCTACATAATATATATACATGTATATGTTTATCACAATGGACACAGAATGTATAATTTAATAGGATTGCAAAAATCTCTCTCTCTCTCAAATTGCTTACTTTATTGCAGACTTATTTCAAGAGCGAATTAATCTACGCTGACTTAATTTTCTTCTCCATTCCCACTCTTTCTCCTTGCCTTGCGTCCATTGACACTTTGACGCATTGACCCGTCATTTACCTTGCGTTATTACCTACGTCAGTTAAGCCTTTATAGGACAACAGTGCATGCATGCGTCAGTTAATCAACTGAATGTATTCACTCTATTCACTTCTGTTATCCTGTCATTTTTCCATGGTGAGTCAAATGCGCTGACACAGTCCTGCGTTTATAGGACAATGACTCAAGGGATGCAATGGATAATTAACACAGTAGCTTAGTTGGTGTAAGATTGTAAGTGGCTCGTGTTAACGTTTGTCATAATTTTCACCATTTACTTACGTCAAAATACGTCGGAAAATGATGGATAATAACCCTCTTTATTTGAACAATTTGTTGTCTACGCCCTCCCTTCACTGAGCTTAGTTGGTGTGAGTTGCTCGTGTTAACGTTGGTCATAATTTTCACAGTTTTCATACGTCAAAGGACGTCGGAAAGTGACGGATGTAACCCTCTTTATTTTAACAATTTTTTCTTCCCGCTATCCTTCATTGACAGCGTTTTTAGCAGTGACAGTAAATAATTATGGTCATCACTCAACCTTGAACAGAATATTCAAAGGGGCTCAAATGACCAGACTAACCTCCGCGGTCATTAACGAGGATATAAATTGGCGCAGGAGGGGGAAATCGAATTATGGCCCTAGCTTCCGTGCAAGTTGTGCAAGTTGAGACGCAGATATATTTTTCTCTCGTTTTTGGTTTCTCCCTCTTCTCTCCTCCCTTCTCTAATTTTCATTCTACGCAATCATCCCCTTCCGCCCCCCCCCCCCCCCCAGTCTCTCTCTCTCTCTCTCTCTCTCTTTCTCTCATCCTCTCCATCCCTTTCTGTCTGTGTTCTTCAACGTTCTTATTTTGCGTTTGGAAACTGAAAGCGATTGAACGAGTGAGACTCGTCAGCTAGCCGCGGCATGCGGGCGTAGGAGAGAGCAGGAGACGGCCAGGCAAAGTCGTTAACATACTTTACCGACCCCTTTCTCGCTATATTGCGTCGGGGTTCCTACATAGGGCAGACAATATCCCATTTCTAGTCGCACTCGTTGTCATATAGCATTCTGTTTCATATGACGATAGCAAGAAGAGCATCGCATTTTTGTTTGTCGCGACGTCCTTGCGTCCACCCCACCGCCCATTCGCACCCACCAACACTTTTTAGCTCCAATTTTGTAAAGCTTTAATTGTTTAATTGAGCATTATATCAAACGCAATCATCGGATTAAAAGAAAGTGACCGAGAATTAGATAATAGAGAGGCTTTTATACATGTAGATTTCCAAATGGGAAAATCGCTGTACAAGAAACAATCCTTGAAATGAATTTGAATACATTGCGGAAACATAATTTCTACCAATATGACCTATCCAACTGCCGCATACAGACGGTTTAAACAAAATGTATTAATGGATTGTCTGCCGACATTACGTACATTGTATATCTCCATGGTGAGACGACAATTTTACGACAACAATTATCATGGCGTTGCCGGTTTAGCACCCGCGCATCGATGAAACTGACACCGCGTTATACT
The DNA here is from genome assembly GCF_000002235.5 of Strongylocentrotus purpuratus. NCBI lineage: Eukaryota > Metazoa > Echinodermata > Echinoidea > Camarodonta > Strongylocentrotidae > Strongylocentrotus > Strongylocentrotus purpuratus. The sequence goes on from NW_022145595.1 coordinate 16,168,833, forward strand.
GGTATGACCAAAATGCATATTTGAATAAAATGCCTGCCATTCGTTCAAAATAAAACGAGAACGAGTTCAACTATTTTTAACTGCAGCACGACAGTATTTATATAATTTTTCACGCGGTTCTTGGAATACATTGCGGAAACGAATTTGCATAATTTAGCGTTGACGTTATTGATCTGGTATTTTATCTCACCTTTTTTCAGATAGTTTTTTAATCGGGGGAGTGCGCACCTAAATTACCCTGTTAGTATACCAGGATAAAAACAACCACGAATAATCCTGAGGCGTGCACAAGTGTTCGTTTGTTATTTATTTATTTATTTTATTTAAAAAAAAAAAAAAAATTATAAAAATAATACCAGCAGCAGTATATTATCACATTCAGGATGTCGTCATTCCGTACAAGTTGAATGAAAAATATGCAAGATGATTGTGATCTGTGATAGGATATTTTGTAAATAAATATGGCTAGTAATAAAATCGTACTTTTTTAAAAATATTTACCTAACAAGTTCACCATGAAATAGACTCTGTGGCATCACATCAATAATAATTCAAATACTGGTATGGGTAAGCCTATTTATATAATCAATCTTCGTAAAATATCATCAAAGTGAAAAAATGTCGTATTTCTGAGTTTCGCATGCGTGTAAGCAAAGTATTGGTATTGATTTTCATAACTGTTGTCTCCTTCATGTATTGCCTATCACAATATTATTCCATGCACCACTTTATACTATCATTGCAGTAGTGTAAGCATAGCGATGTTGAATCCAATTAATATAATCATGATAACATCTTTTACGAGATTACGTGGATTAACGCCGCTGTTTTTTAGCAATTTTTTGCCCTCATAAGAAATTTGAGTTGGGTGATAATCGTCACGGATATTCTTGACGCATGCCCAAGGTTGCCAGGTGTGTCTGACCTTCTCTTCTTTTTTCTTAAGTCAAAGATGAAGAAGGTTAGTTTCGGTCGCCATTTATAACGACGGAGAGGAAGATGACGATGTCTGCCCTATTGGATATTCTGAGGAAATAAGTGACGGCTGGTGGGTTATCGGCGCAAACGATTTAGCACGGCGCATTGCGCGACACGTCCCGCCGAGCATTTGGCCAGCCGACATCCCGGTTTCACCAAGTTCCCCACCTCGGAACCGAATTCGCGTCAGATTCGCGAGAGGTGCGTGTCGGCTTTCGTTCTTACCGATTGCTAATCCGCCGCTTTAACAGCTTAAGCGTCGAAATCAAGATGTAATCCGTTAATGCATCACGTACAGATATAAAAGGAGAAAGGCTTCCTTAGAAAGAGAACGGGACGACCAGCCCCCTCATATCAAAACTCTCTTTTGAGAATATAGTCGTAAAGTTGTCATTTTGGCTATAAGAAATAATATACATGTGTAATTAATTTTAGTAGAATATTTTTTAATGGAACAATCGCGTGATATGGTTTGTGACCCAAGCCCATGCATGCTATTAATTTTTTAGCCGCGCTGTGAACTTGATAATGGTGTTGTTAATTAACAACTTTTGCTGGTACATCGTTGACCTTTTCCAGTTCCTATTTGCTTCCTTGTGACATTTTCGTGTGTGTATGTGTTGGGTGTGGTGGTGTTGTGTGGGATAGGTGGCAGCGGGGAGGGGAGTAAAAGGTGGGGATTCCTTTCCTTTTAGCATGCGAGGTCGATGCCTACACTTATCAATACATGGTCCAAATGCGGGCAAATGGTATGTAACAATTTTGCAGAGCCGGTCAAAAATTTTAAGCAAGTTATCAGAAATCAGCTTTGTGGCATGTGCAACGACGATTTATAGATAAAGGCAACTAAACATGTTTTAGAGTTTGAATATGGTCAGATGTATTAAAAGGACATGTACCTGCACACAAAATAACGAACACCACAACTAGAATTTTGGCTATTGAGACCTTGTGAAAACGGGCCCCTTGAATGACTAATGCCACTATCCTGGTTAAAGGGCGAGATGACACGCTCCCCTTTTCACGAATCCGCTTTTATTTGTCGCGCCTCGTAAAGAGCTGTCGGGCGCAATGTAATGCGAGAATGTCTGTTTTCTTCTCATCCGCTCCGTCCCTCCCTCTCTCTCTCTCTCTCTCTCTCTCTCCTTTTACCCCTCTCTCTCCTCCCTCTTGCTCTTTCTGTGGTCGTTGAAGTCTTACATTTTTGGCGTAATAAGTGCTCGAGATTTCGCTAATCTTTGAATAGCCATTTTTGAGTCTTTCCACACCGACGGCAAAGAACTCGAGGGAGAAGACAGACGGGTGACGAAAATTTGGACATGCGGAAGAGGGCAAACGAGGGTGGGGTGTCATGGAGAGAGAGAGAGAGAGAGGGGGGGGGGGGGGGGAGAGGGAGAGGGGGTTAGAGGGGCAGCAAAAAATGACCGATATTCTTGTTTAGTGTATTTTCTGAAATCATTATAAAAAGGAGAGGAATAGGAACGTTTGTAAATAGGAGTAATGTCTGTATCATCAAAGTAACCATCTTTTGAATGTTACGAATCATACATTGTAGCATTTTGTCGCTAGATGTGGCGGTCTTTGTGGTATGGTGGTCTTTTGCGCGCCTAAAGAAATCTTCACGATCGCCTCGTTACTTTTTGGCTCTCATCTTCTTGCTTATTCAAACTGCATGTCTCGCTCTGATTCCCAAGACGATTTGTCTAATTATAGCCTCCCTTATTTTCTTCATCTCAGGCTTAGGTAAAAGGTTGAATGAAATCAAGGTATGGAGTCTGATTAGAAAATAAAATGGAACAGTATTGGGTCACAGAATTGATATGTCGTTGTGTTGGGATTGTGGCTGGGATTCTGGCCTGGATTCTAGAGGGTCATCCGTCGTGATTTGGCCCAAGCCCCAAGGCTCGGTCGTGATGAATGTTACGCCATCATTCCATCCGATGATAAAAACGATCGACGCTCATTTTGAAATGAATAAAATATACATTCGCTCAGCTAGCCTGAAGGTGGAAAACGAGGGCAAATGCGTTCGCATACTGCGTTGCATCAAACTGAAGATTTTGAGGGGAAAAGGTTTGAAAGACGATTCATGCAAAGTTCACCTCTCTCACTCTCTCTCTCTCTGGCTTTCTCTCCTTGGTTCTCGCTCCCGTCTGGTCTTTAAACTTCCGCCAGGGACTTGATCGCCGCGATCTATTTTTCCCGCGAAATCAAACACAAACACTCGGAGCTGTGGAATTAAGTCAACATGAACGCGATGCTGCGAGATCGAGATGAGAATCCATGACGGCACGCATTTTAGCGCGGACTCGAAACAGCGGCGGCAGCTATCGTTACACCGCCAGCCCCCCAAAAAAGAGGAGAGGAAAAAGAAAGGGAGGAGAAAAAAGAAAAGAAGCGAACGAGGGAGAGATAGAGAAAAGAGAAGAAAACAACCTCCGGCAGCATTGTCTTTTCCGTCTGGGAGTACAGGTAAAAAATATTTTAAAAACCTCAAAGCGGCAAAATGTTGGTAATTTGCAAACCATTGATTTTGTTGCCAGTGCGCAATGACGCGCCTGCGTATCATGGGTGTGTGTGAGAGAGAGTGTGTGTGTGTGTGTGTGTGTGTGTGTGTATGTATGTAGAGGCATTATAGTGTTTAACATAGGAAAGGGACAAGGCACCTAACTACTTAGTCCTTATATTCGAAGGAACATCTAAAAAGATGGATTGTTTTGTTTGGTATTTTCAAACAAGTTTTGGATGATAGAATGATGTAGGAGGAACCCAGATACTTTGTCGGTTCACCGAAGATACAGTAACCCAGCCTACTTATGAAAAGGTCGTCTTGGGATGCGCATTTGCCAGCTTCAACTCGCATCATTGCAAAGTTTAGTGAAAAGCAATTAAAAGTGTCCTTCTTATCCACAGTCACGTGACACCGGCATGTGACCACATCATCTTACCTTCGGCAGGTGACCGCAAAGGCGAAATTGTAATGTCGGGAAGCATTATGTAAACTCGACCCTATTCTTACTTGTTTTTATCAGTAATGATTTGCGTGACGATGTAGTATTTACAGCTATTCGTTAACATGGAGACATTGTTTGAGAAAGACGAGTGGGAGAGATAGGGTGAGAGAGTGGGAAAAATAGAGAGTGGGAAAAATAGAGAGAAGGATAAAGAGATGGAGAGAGCGTTGGTGCGTTGCTGCGACGTGCATAGCGCGTCGCGGCGAGTTCGTATTTCAGCGCAGCGCACGGGTTATTCGATATTATGCCGCTGCATGTATACCTACCGCTCAATAATCGCTCGTAATTTGATTGATTGCTGCTATAGCCCGAGACAGAAAAGGGCCAAAAAGTCTTCCATTCTTTTTAGCGATAAAACATCTGCGGGTAAAACAAACGATAAAATGAAGTAGGTAGTCAAGGCTCCTTTTGTGGTAGGGAAATGTTCTCTTTCTTTCTCTCTTCTGCTCTCTCTCTCTCTCTCTCTCTCTCAAGCCTCTATCAATCTACCTCCGTTCTCCCAATTCACATCCATCTCTCTCCCTCTCTCTTTCTTTCTGTTTCTTTAGCATTTGTTCTTTTGGGGGGCCTGCACGAAAATGCCGCATAAAATGCATCGTACAACAATTAACGCTAAATATTGCATTAGCGATTCAAGTCTCCCTGGACTCGACGCGCGCTTGCCCATAGTCTCAAATTCTCAATGTCACAGACATTGCAAAAGAGTAGAGCAAATGTGCAAAATGATGGTATGGTCATGATCTCAAACATTGCGATGTAGATATACAGGGAGTCTGGAAAATCAGATCATGCCCCCATGAGATGGACATCTATCAACGCATCGACTAAATGATAACCCAGCTCGAGATGAAAAAAGGCGATTGTTGTTTTCTCAAATCTATTAAATTATTTTGTTTTGCATTCTGCGGTCTTAATGCGTAGACTAATTGCGCGTGCTTTGCGACGACACTGTCGGCCAATCACCGCGACGCGAGAGACGTATAATTTTATGAGATTATAAATGCGGAGGTTTGTGGCGCCGTCGCGGGCGAGAATCGTGCAAATAATTTCATCCCAACAATTCACTCACGAAACCGATAATTGGAGCGCCAGAAGCGAATCCGGAGGGGGCACAGGAGATATGCCCCCCCCCCCCATCCTAATTTGTTGTGCAACTCCCATTGTGGGAATGTGTATCACCCCTCCCCACTCCCCTTCTGGTATTTTCAAACTAAATGGGTTAAGCTAGGTATAACCACTAATTGCCATTAGCATGCACATAATAGCCCCAACAGTCGTGAGCCCCTCCCCCCAGAGGTAACTGCCCCCACCTTTTGCCATAATCCTATATCCGCCTCTAAAATAATAATCATTCGACCGAGAGAAGAAAAATAATTTGATGGAGGTGGGGGCGGCAGAAAAAAAAATCATGCGATGAAATGCCGCGTGATGTAATGGGAAATTCAATGAAATGACCATCCAGACTGACGTCCTTGTCCGGTTATTGGGCGTAGGCCTACATTTTTACTTTCCATAAAATTCATCTGATTCACTATTTCCTTGCTTTGAACTGATATTCACTGTAAATCCTTCACCTTGACTTGACATGGCTAGATTCTATTTCAAAATATAAATTTAGCCGGGCGTTTTATCAGTAAAATGTACCCAAAGCGATGTAGCAGACTAGATTGAAGCATAAACATTATTCTGCCAAACCTACGTTAGGTGAACATTATTGATGGTAAATGGGTACAAAAAACAAACTCTAATCATAGTCCCTGTTCAATGAAATGCATTTTTCAGAACATGCGCACGACAACTTCTACATCTTAAGTAGATCGCCCGAGCTTCGTGATGATTATAACACGCGGAATGTGTCGTCTGTATTATGACGCCATTTTCGGTCATAATCGAAATATGGCTCGGATTTGAAGTGCCCCTTTAAGTTCACGAACCGAGAGAGCGAGAAAGGTGTCACGATTCGACGCACCCAGTAGAGCTTGTCTAATGAATAATTGGATAACGGTGCTATGAGAGAGAGAGAGAGAAAGAGATATGGAGAAGGAGAGAGATAGTGTGTGAGTGAGCGGGAGAGAGAGAGAGGGGGAGTGAGGGAGGGAAAGAGAGCGTGAGTGAGTGACCTGTGTGTGCAGGGGGGGGGGGGGGGGGGGCAGCGCAGAACGAGCGGCATACGTGAAAGCCAGACGTTAATTAGCCTGTACCCAAACCTTGTATTCATTTAATTCTCAATTATCATTTTGTAGAACGTGAAATGTCAATGCGATTGCGAAATATTCTTTCTCTCTCTCTCTCTTTCTTTTCTGTGAGATTTGAACCAGGGTGGATCAATTATTATTCTCTATACAAAAGAGGTAAAATCTGGAATGCCAGATCGAGTATAAAAGGTGACAAGAGATGGTCGTGCGCCACTCCCCCTTAAATAGGCTACTGATTCGAATTAAAATAGCTGTTTGGTGCTTGGTGCAAGCCCAGGCTTTTGTATTTTCTATTAATTTAGTTGAATAAGCTTTCCTCAAAAGTAGGGATAGTCTCTCTGTGTCTCTCGGCAGGGGCACGCTACAAGACTTTTGAAATTGTATGCATGTACATGCACATAATTGGTGCGTCTTCAACTAAGCTTTTCACCATTCCTACAATGGCGTCTTTTTCGGCACGTTTTGACGACATTACCAGGCAGCTCACTGATGATACTCTCAAGAGGTAGATGAATGAAACCAAACCAGGATATGTTTCTTTCCCTCCACAGCTAATGACATACATGTTTGGAGAGAAATTGTGTTGCCTTGTTTTTCGTCAGTGAATACCTATCAAGACACGCTACTATTTTGAGCCGCTTTCGTTTAACCGGAGAATCCAACGAAAACTGACGAAGAAAATTATGTTTATGATTTGAATTGAATGAGCCACATTCACACTCCACATCACTCCTTCAAAACACACCAAAAGTTAAATCGATATAAAAAAAAAAGAATTTAGATGACTGATTGTAAACTCTAATAATTGATTTGTCCCTATTTATATTTTTGAGAATGTGACACATTGGAGCTGACATCTAAATGCATTTATTAAAGGCCCTGATTCAAACAGTCCACCTTCCATTCTTGAGTTACGAAAAATGCAACAACGAAAAAATTAAAGTATGAGTATGAATAATATAGTATTTAACGTTATGTAAGCTCAATATTATTGGTTGATTTGTAAACAACATTTTACTGCATTGTTGCCTTTTAAATTTGTATATTGCTTCTTCTCGTACACTCATCTTGAATGCTCTTTTCACTTTTAGAATTACGACAGCTTCTAAACAGAAAGACATGACGGCACGCGTAGTATAACACTTTGGACTCTCTGCCTACATTAAACACGGGTAGTGAACCATCAAGAAATTGAAAAACGATTTACTTAGTATTCTACGCCGCCATTCCCTTAGCATCCCTAACACCGATTTAGCCAGAAGGAAAGCGACTCAATTCAACGTTTACTTATTCCAAGTTACACACGCCGAGGTTTACATTTCTCTCGCTGTATTGCCATTTCAATAAAGTAAAACAAAAATAATAAAATGATTCTACGTTTCCCCAGGCTCCAAAACTCCGCGATATATTTGCAGATAGACTCGTTCGGCAGCGGCCACTTTGAAGCCGTAAAATCGAATTTTCTCGTGACAGGAATTGAGTTAATGGGACTGCGGCGGTTCACAAAATAATATCCAACAACATGTTTATCGGTTCTTCCATGTTGAGGGGTTTGCTTATCATCCCTACCCGTTACACGACTGGCTTTAAAACACGCGCTATGAATATATGCGGAGTGATGATTTAAGAGAATACGCAAATCTTCGCAATGGAATTACCGACTGGCCGAAGTACTACCTCCTCATTTTCGCTATCGTATTAAACGAGCTAAAAATAGACGGGTTTATCCGGTCATGCACCGCGCGTACACGCCGCCGCGAAGTGTTTCATCAATCTTCAAGAGGAGACGCTTGTCACGTTAGGTTGGGGATGAAATTGACATTGATTTTTCCTTCCTCGTCCTATCATTTTTTCCCGAAGATTTATATCCGGAGGTTCCTTAGGAGTTGTCTACCTTGCTTAGGTTTTTTCTTTTTTTAAGAACACCTTGTAAATGTAACTTGATTTTGCTTCCATTCTGAGGCACAGTAGCATTTTTATTTGAAATATCGACTTGAGACCCAACAGCTTTAAATAAAGTAGGGATCCTTTGCTTGATATCCACTTCCCTTTCTTTCTTCCTTGCTCTTTCTCTCTCTCTCTTTCTCTCTCTCTCTCTCTCTCCCTCACACACTTTATCTTATGAATTAATTCCTCTTTTACTTAAGTCTTTGAATTCATCCCGTGTTTCCTTCACTTACAGTATTCTCTTTCTCGCCTCAACATTTTCGCCGTTGAAAAGTTTGAGAAAAGCAAAAAAATCACGCCGCGCAAACAGTCACCTCTTAATTGCCCCCCCCTTTCCCCTTATTCTCTCTCTCTCTCTCTCTCTCTCCCTCCTATTCTCTCTCTCCCTCTCTCTCTATCTCTCTCTCCTCTCTCCCTCTTCCCATCCCCCTCTCTCTCTAGTTCTCCATCTACCTCCCTTCGCCTTGTTCCTGTCCCAATTTTCCACGTCGTCGGGGAAAGTTTGATTACAGCACAAGTCACGCCGCGCGCCATTTAATCACCGAGGATCGTGCCTCTCCATCCTACTGCACGTAATGAAGAGCAATTTGACGTCGAGGTAGATGCTGGCATCTCCCGCCTTTTTGTTGAGGGCCGTCCCCATTGCTTGTCGTATCTATGTTCGTCGACGTCAATATAGCTTACGTGACTTTCATGAGTGTTCGGAAACTTCGGGGTAGAGATATTTTTATGAAAAGAATTAGGCTATTTCATTCAAAAAAGCAGATCGTGCAGCCGATCTTAAAAACTGGGCGTTACAATAAAACAATTCTTGCCGACGTGAATTTGTCTGATTACCTTGTTCCACGGCGTTCAATGTTAATTGTGTTTCAAGTATCTCAACCTACATCCCTTGGATGTTTCGCAACTTGGTGGAAACGTTGTTATTTGGCTTCGGTACTCCTCGATTTCCTTGACATTGACCTAAACAAATGCCAGACGTACCAGCGAAATGTTAAAGTTTGCAAGTTCAGTTGTGCCATTTCATGAATACTCGCGACTAAGTATGGCGGCCAGGGGCGTGTGTCTGCAGGGGTAGTGACGTTACCACGATACGCATATAGACATGACTTTATAACCAAGTAGGAGAGAATGGAGATTTAGATGTGTAAGAGGCTGCCTCGATAATAATGTGACGTTTAAAAAAACTAGCAGTGCAAGTTACCACTTTACACTTTACGATCGTAAATTTTGTCACCGGGTTATACAGATCGTTACAGAATGTTACGGTTCATCATTAGTGTGGATAAAATTGGTTACCAACTAATGTGTTTCATTACTGAAATACCTAAGGGTTTTGTTCGTCACCGCACATGTTGACGTTATCTCCTCGTCCAGTTAGTCACGTCTCTAGTGACATTTCGTCACATCGCTGGTGTTACCTATTAAAGCGTTTTCTTTATCACCGCATTTTGGGAATCGTCACCCCACATGTTTGACGTTATCGCCTCGACAGTTTGTCACGTCACCGGTCATATTTCGTCACATCGGTGGTAACCATATAGCATGTCCCTGGTGTAACCTATACGTTATCGGTTACTGTTCGTCACCGCACTGCGTATGCACTGTATGGTTCATCACATTTTGCACCGACATATGCTGTTCCTCATGTCACAAGTCGCATTTCGTCACCGAAACGCACAAGTTTTATTTTACCACCGACTAGTGCTATTCGTCAACGAATTACGCAATTCGTCACCACACTGGTTGGGAAGCGATACCATCAGAACCAATTTTCATCTCGTTTCGTATTAGTAGACGACCCGATTCCCACTTGAGGGCCCCTATAAAGTGTGTCTTTTAGGAGGTAAAATACAAGATCAAGATATTTCTAAATTCTAGCCAGTGAGGACGGGTCTTGTTCTCTTTAAGCCGATGCGCCATTTTGGACAAAAAGACGGGTTGTCGACCGACCGCCCCCTTGTTTCAGTTATTCCCTTCCTATATTCTTTGATCTGTTTTTGGAGGATCTGAACTAGTCAGATGGGACGACATTACAGCGACAGTTTTTGCGATAAGGTTCCGCTCAAAATATATCTCTCAACATCTTTGCAGGGCAGGAGGACATATTTTTAATGAGAAGATTGTGTCAAATATATACCAAATACATCAAATACACTACAAATTACAGTGCATTTTTAAGCGCACATGTAGTTCGTATATATATATTCACCTCTTCCACATCTTTTTGCTGATGATGAGATCCTTTTGAAAAATTGAATTATTTATCCTGATATATCTTCGTCTGTAACTCTTTATCACCTTCATCATCACCAACACAGTCATCCTCATCATCTTTATCATCATCGATCTCATATGTGGACATATCAATACTCTTTCACTTGTTGAAATCACGCACCCGTTAATATAAACGAGGTCAGAACTGTCCGATGTCCAATCGTTCAAGCATTGGCGTCGTCGATCGTTTCTCCCATTCTCCTCCTACCATTACCCCATCCTCATCTGCCCTAACCCCCCCCCCCCCCCCTCCCCTACGCCTCTCGCTCAATCCCTCCCATAACTCATCCCACTAACCCCACGGTCCCCCAGCGATATTTGTTTCGTGCCTTAGCTATCTCCTACCCGGATCATTTCCAGCACGCAAGCATTAATTCGACGGCGTCTCCTTGGAGCTGATAGCTTATACCCCCGCCATACCAAAACGATGACAAGCAAGCCAACGTCGGGCCCCGGCCAGAAGGTAGTTGCGTGTTTAATTTAAAGATCGGCGGATAGTTTTCTGGTCGACTGCTCCATAATTCATCTATCCCAGCATCTCGTACGACGTATATTCTCTCTCTTTATATTCGCAAACGGTCGGTTCGTGATTTAGGGTGATGCCCCCGTGAGCTCGTTTTGTAATTGATTTAAGGTTCGACGTCCAGGCATGCCGAGCTGAATGCGTGATCGAGACAAGCGGATCTCTCTTGGAAAGGCTAACAGATTGCACGCATGTAACATTAGTCGGTTGTTCATAAGTGAAGCAAAAAGGGAAAAAATGCACGCTATCTTCACCCGCCCTTACTCACTATCCAGGCATAATTCTGCGATCCAGATAACCGATGGCGAAAAATTTAGAAAATGGCAATATTTTTCCAATTTTGTGAATTTTTAGATAGACTGAGGTATGCGGATATATCAATTTGCATCTTTCAGTCAAGCTGTTTTCCGTACAAACATCCCATTCTCTTGACAGAGCTCGATAAAGAAGCGATGAAGGGGTAAGACCTCGATTCGTTTTTTTTTTAACACCGCCCCTCCCCAATTCTCTATTACCCCTAGCTTGCACACTAGATGTGTGCATTCACTAACTGAATCCAGTCATTCCACAGTCGTATGCAAGAATACGTTATGAAACACATCTCTCTCTCTCTATCTCTCCTCCGGTTGACCCTCATCCCTACTTGCACACTCAATGCGTGCTTTGAATTTGAACGGTTGATTTTGCCTCGTAAGGCTCGTATAGCTCCTCCTCCTCCGGCCACCCCCTGCGATTTAATCTTAACGCAACCCTTCCCCTTTCACTCCAGTCAACGCAGGAAAGTATCTACGTTAAGTAAGTTTATGTATGCTTCTTGCACCATACCCCCCCCCCCCTCCGATCACCCTCTCAGATTTTATCTTTATACAACCCTTCCCTTTCACTCCAGTTAACGCAGGAAAGTATCTACGTTAAGTAAGTTTATGTATGCTTCTTACACCATACCCCCTCCCCCTCCGATCACCCTCTAAGATTTTATCTTTATACAACCCTTCCCCTTCATTCCAGTTAACGCCGGAAAGTTTAGTGTGCGTCAGTGGGGCATCACTTTTTTCTGGAGCAATGCGCTGAGGCGGCGCTGGAGATTAGACTGTCGATATATCGTCAGATCTTGTTAGCCATGTAACTCCCCGCTTGGAGAAAACCCTTGAAGTACATCCTTCCTTTAGCAACAGATACCGCTGATGAAAGCCTCCAAAAAAGGAACAAGTGCCCACAAGACGGAACCTCGTTGAGGGTGTCGAAATGCCATGGTTGTCAGGCAGAGAAACGGAGCCAAAAGACGACGCCAGCCAGAGAGTAAAGAAAACACGAAACAGGGTTTATGTCAAGTTTTCTCTTCTCCGTTCATTCTGTAATTTAATATTGTCAATGTCTCTGGTTTGAATTCGCAGTGCGTTCCATGATTAATGATTACAGATGATGGTCAAACAAAGAATAGTGTAGAGAAGGTGTCTGAGGTTGTTGAAAACTTTGGACGTTTTTCCGGGAGAGCGGCAGAACAGATCACTGAAAGGGAGCTGAAGACTTCATAGATTGTAATCAAAGGTTTCCACTATTATTGTGACAGGAATAAAAAGACCCGTTGCATTATTACCTACGCTATTATTACTTTGAAGGCAATTAGCCGTACATTAGTAGTTTAGCGCAATTTTCCAATCGTTCATTGTGCGTTCACTTTGTGTACAATATCACTTACGCGTGGTGCGTCAAAGACAGTGGTAATCGGTGACGTAGCCCTGCGTCAGCAGATTACTCTTGCATGCAACGTGTATAAAATATACATGTGTCTGCTGATGACCAATAGACGCTCTTTCTGTGATGTCGCATGCTGTGACGTCATCCATAGTAGATCGACATGATTGAAAGATTATGTTGATGTTCTCCTTTAAATCTCATTTGTCAAACATCATTACATAAAAAATATGAATTTGTGATGACAAGAACCCAACGTGACATCACACCCCATGAACGCTGAATAATTAACATACAATGGGGTTTTCCACGACCCTTAACACACCCTCGGTGGTAAACGCCTCCCATTTATTTTCCTTTTAAGCCAAAAAAGGAACGTTTTGCCGAGTGACATGTTGATCTACTCTGCTCTTACCCCGCTAATTTTCTGGAACCTTTCACGTCCTTATTTTGTTATCCGCTCTTCCTCCCTCGATATATCGCACGATCATTATCACGATCTATCGAGATAAGTTCAACGAGAACCCAAGGACGTCGGTGCCACTATCCTGTTTGGAAATACTTCGTGACATGCCTAAAACATGACGAATATCCAATGGGGAATACTAATGACATCGCGCCGCGCGATGGGGGCGAAAGGGGGAGGGCGTGCCCCCCTCATTCTACTCCCTTATTGCAGAGGACTAGAAATCGCCTTTGTTATGACTCATAGTCATAATAGAGCTGACTTTCTTTGGAGCTGAATCCACTCTCAATTGTAGTGAAATTCACCAAGAGTGGTTTAATGATTACTCTTTTGAGAGTGGGTTCCTGTTTAGACATTGATTTCCATTCCGATTGTAATGATTCCTACATTGACTCCCGTAAAGTTGATCTTCACTGCTGGACATATACGAATTTTCTCATTTGCGAGTTGTTCCCAAGAGCAGACCTACCTATTATGTATTTACAGTTGCATTTGGAATAGATTGAAATAGGTTTGTCAATGAGGGTGATTAGAGACCTTTGGTACACCTCTAAAGCCTGAATTATGGGGTCGCAAGCCGATTACGCCCCCGTGAGTTTTCTCGACTCTGCGTCGTCATTAATCAAGATCCGTTTCTCTTCATTTCGTTTCCGAGTTCGATTACTCATTTGCGCGCTCCTTTTCGATTTTCTTTCTCTGCCTTCTTCGATTATGGACCCGCGAGCGTGAGTCCGATAAATGGTCTTATTATGATCCAAGCCGCAATCGGAACACGATCTTAAAGTTAAAGGGAAAGTCTACCCTGATATTAAGTTGGTTAATTAGAAACAGAAATGAGAGGAACAGCTACGCCAGTGAAAGTTTGAGTAAATCTGATTAAAACAAAACAGTTCTGACTTTTTGAAGTTGTGATCAATCATAAACAAATTGACAATTCTGTGACGTATCTTACGAGGCCTCTCTTAATTGCTGTGTACTGAAACATTTTTTTGTATTCTCCTTAAAGAAAATTTTCAATCATACATGCGCCCAAATGCAAATTGTTTTTTCACAACCCCTGTATGAAGAAAAAAATCAATTCCGTCATCGATAGTTATAAAATAAACGTTTACAACATTTTGTTTACAGAGCAAAGTGGAGAGGAGCTCGCAAGATACGTGACATTGTTGCCAATTTGTGTTTTCCTAATAACAACTTCAAAAAAATGTATAACCTTGCCTATTTATAGTCGGATATTGCTCAAACTTTTACTACTTTGTTCCTCTCGTTTTTCTGCTTTTATTGATACCAGATAATTATCAGGGTGGACTTCCCCTTTCAAACAAATGAAATGTCATGCTGTTAAATGGCCGACGTCCATGTACGTTCATTCCCTGGTGGAAGGAACTTTTCTCCCCGTGGATTTCGGACAGATTTCCGAAAGTTTCCGAGAGTTTCCATAAAGGGAAATCTAACCCATTTTGTTTCCACATTAAAACTACATTGCAAACAGCTGTGAGCTTGCTTTTAGAAGAAAAATTTATAACGAATGGCAAGGATATGATTCTACCTTGGAGGGATTTGTTCAAGTGATATTATCATACTCTTCTCTTGTATAATTTTGTGCAAAAGTTATTTCAAAAAATAAAAACACGTATCAGAAATGTTGACTTGTATGCCATGAGGGCGCTATCAACCTACAGAAAGTGCGCTAAAATGCATGTTACTTCGTTCCCTCTCCTACCAATCGACATCGTGGATTCATGTTCTGAAGTGATTACCTATATGTATTCTTTAACCGGCACCACTCACGCCCAAACCACCGTACATAATTATCATACAGTTTAGGGGTTCAGTTGCACGACCAAATTGGCAGCTTCATGGTTTGATCCGCGTTTCCATCCAAACTTAATTATGATAAATTGATTTTTCGACGTGACTTTCTTTCGTTATAAACTGAAAAACAGACTCCAGTTGCGGAAAGTAGTTTCATGCATTACCACTGATGTCCATGGAAGCAGGATTATATTCTGTCTTTGGAGCACTGTGAAATTACTGGTCCAAAGTGTCTAAAATGGTGTTAATCTGCCACTTTGTGTTTCTATGTATAGCAAGTAAGGTCTAGACTATAATTAAATAGAACATAAAACAAGAGCGTCGTGTGAGCAAAGTGAAAGTATGGTGTGAGGAAGAGAGGAAAGTAGAGGGAAGTTGTAAAGAATTATTGTGTCGTCTGCGTTTTTCTGTCGCCAAATATCTTTTTATTGAGTAGCTGCATTTAATATCAGCGAAGCCTCGTAAATGGACCGTCTCGGTTCTCGGAACACGCCACCGATACGAGTTTGACGTTATGCTCTGCGCGTGCAGCCCGTTTAGTAATTTAGCTCAAGTTGTTTCGTCTTCCTCTTCTCTCTCTTACTCTCTCTCTCTCTCTCTCTCTCTTTCCCTCCCTTCCTACCGTGATATATTACGTACTTTATTCTTAATAACGCATAACCATAATCAGCAATATGAGGTGCAGCGAAATGTGATCACATATGTCCTCTAGAGAGCGAGGCGAATCGGCGGGATTTTCTTTTTTGATTGCCGCATGCGAGCGCGCGAGTGGAGATAAATTGATGCCGACCGTCGGAGCTTTGAGGGGGAAAAAATTATCGGAGATGGGCGACCGTTGGTTGAGTAAAGCGCTGGAAATGGTGATAAAGGGCAAGAGGGAACGAGTGATGTTGAGAGAGGGAGATAGAAGGATAAAAGACGAGGAATATCGAAGAGTGTAAGATGACGACCGTGTTCAGTAAAAGGAGTAGAAAATAGCAGACGTAACAGAAAGGAGGAAAGGGAGACAGTAGAAAATATATTTTAACGGATATAAGCAAGGAATATACAAGGCAGGAGGATGAAGGCGGATAACTTTTTGGTAAAGATATTCTTTCCCTGCAAGTCTTCTTTTCACCGAGGTATGACGGGTTAATTAAAAACAAGTGACGAGAACCCGTGATGCTATCATACTTCGATAATTTCTGTCGTAAATACCCTTCGTGATCAAATGCTACGCCCCATGATCAATGCATATGTAATCTTGATTGGAGATGGATGGAAGATCGTTCCAGTGACTATATACCTCCGTTGAATACTGCAGTGTAGTTGAAGGAATCATCACATTTTTTTAATTACTGAGTACGAACGTAGGTATCGCTTTCATGTTGACGAAACTTAATTTGTGTCCATTTATTTATTTGTATTTCTATTTTCGTTCTCTTTGTTCTGCAGAATGTTGAAAGCTGGTGACTCCTTCCTCCAAATGGCGTCTGGTAACCTGGTGGAAGCGCTCATCAGACGGACGCTCCTAGAAGACAGCATTCCTACAAGCCATGACCCTTCACCCCGGAGCCATGACCCCTCACCCCGGGTCGACGAGGGGCCAAAGGTCAAGAGCAAGAAGCGACCTCGAGATGGCACCGGTGACGGCGCTGTAGGGGGTCAGAAGGGAGCGAAGACAGGAAAGGGACGGGCCGATGGAGGAAAGACAGGAGCTAAGAAGAGCTCTGAAGCAAATAGCTCCAAAAAGGACAAGGGACCCGAGTCGAAAAAGACAAAACAGAGTGAGAAAGTTGAGATTGTGGACGATAGGAAAGAGAAGAACAAGTCAGACTGCAAACAAAGTGAAGCGGAAGAAAGAGCAGAAGTTTTAGATAAAGATGATGCTCGGCCGATGGAAGGAGAAGCGAAAGCGGAGTGCTTGCAAAATGGTGAAAAGACACTTCTAAATGCCAAAAAGGTGCTCATGGAAAATAACAATGAGGATACTCTTTCTAAGAAGCCTGAGGGTGAACCAAAAGAACTTGATGATCTTGGAGGAAAAAGCGGCAATATCGCGGATGTTTCTAGTTCTGAGGACACTTCTAAAGCAGCTGCTGGTAAAGATACCATTGTACCCTCAAAGGAACGGACTGTAAAAGGCCATCAGAATGAACGTACTGGCAAAGCACCAGAAGCATTTCCGCATCAGCAGCCGAAAGAACTTCCCCTGAGATCACCAGACCAGGGGAAATCGATCAGATCACATACGATAGGTGGGCTGACCATTGCCAGTATGATAGAAAAGACGTTAGATGCAGGGATCATTTCTTCTCTCCGTGGCGAAAGATTCAAGGACATTATGCTACCAAAGTCCAAGGGGAAGGACAGAGTAAGTCGAGATAAGGACGACGGGTTTCCAATGAAAATGGTCAACCAGAAGAAAGATGGCAAATCTGAACCTTCTGTGACATCTTCAATGTCGTCATCGACTTCATTGAGCGTCGCGCCAGCTGTTTCGAACAAGTACAGCGTCGAGCGTATCCTTGCCGCGCCAACACGATCGGATAACCCCAAGAAAGACCTTCTCCTCAAGGGTATCATTCCCGCCACAAGAAACGTTGAAGGTCAACGTACTTTTGATCCCAAGCTGGTGACGTCATCTTCGCGAAAGTTGATGGCGCCGTTTTCGATTGATATACCAATTGCTTCGAGCGAGATGCCTTCGAGTTCGTCGGTGACCTCGTCGGGCAACTCGATGGGGAATACCCCTCCCGGGTCGGACAACTGCATGGTGTCCCCGGACGGAAGCGATGAATCCATGTCGGGCAACCACAGCGGAGTGAGCGACGGCGGGGCTACGAGCCCGTCGCCTGGGGATGGGAGCACGTCGAGCCAGAATAAGAAGAAGAAGAGGAAGCGATGCGGGGTTTGCAAACCATGCCTGACCAAGCAGAACTGCGGAGAGTGTTCCAGCTGCAAGAACAGACGGACCGGGCATCAGATATGCAAAATGCGGAAATGCGTGGAGCTACGAAAGAAAGCATTGGTAGGTCGATCTGTTCAGGAAATTATAGATTTGGAATAACTCGGTACTGTGAACAACTCTTACTCGGCAAAAAATAGAGACCGAGATACTAGTAGGCAAAAGAACTTTCCCATTTTCAAGATAACTGTATAGGACTGTGTAAAATAATTACTGAAGATGAAATAATCAAAAATTCTAAAAAGTTAAACTCCACAAAAACCTGAAAATCAGGGCCAATTAGTGATCCGATGTGTTGCTAGCACGTCACCTCTTCAAACCTCATTGCTACGCGATACCGATTTGGCATGGTGCCGAGTAATTCCGACTCTAAATAGGAGGCGTCTCTACTAGACTCTAGAGGGGTGCGACATTGGCCTTTAACCATCTAAAATCTCAATGGACGTTCGGGATTCTATTGAAAAGATCTGAAAGAAGAATCAGAATTTATGTCGGTGAACTTGAATGTCGATTACCCTGACTGCATAATGTAACGGCCAGTTTTCTATTAGCAAAATGCAGTTTTTATTTGTTGGATATTTTCAGAAGATTCTTTTGGAAATACCCTTTCCCTTTTCAAAAATTATATATCGACAACTCTGACCTCTGATCAAAATATATCTCACCCCTCCCCCGACTTGTTTTATTTATTTATTTTTTTTCAACGAATATCAAAGACTAAACTATGAGTATGTCTTATTGATCTGAAGTTTTTCACTCGTTTGAATTTATCTGAACTGTCAGAGAGAGAGAGAATAAAAATAGAAAAGATTGTGCCAACCTTTGCAAGCTCAACTTTCCGATCTTTGCACCGTATGAGCATGCCAAAGTCAGTCAATTTTGCTGTGAGATCATTTTTGTGATATCGCCCTCTTTAGTTATAGATAGGGGAAAGAACATGTCCGCGTGCATAGGAAGCAGACAACAAAGCCGGAAAGTGAAGATTGACATTCCAAATTCTGTTTCATGTTTCCTATTTACGTGAGTATGCCTGTTACAAATTGTTAGAAAATCACTTTTTGTTTATGCTGTTTCATTTAGATGTGATTTAAAATTACATTGAGCTACTTTTTCGGGTAAACAAGGTCACATTTTGGACCGTCAATCGGTGCCGTTGTTGACTCGTCCAGAGCAGCATGCAATGCATGCCTACTGACTGATATTGACTGCATAATGTTAATGGGCTGGCTAGCGCCGTACGGATGTGCGGCATCTGGGCTCTCCTCGGCAGGGCTGGGGAATGGAGGAAACGTCTGGCCTGACCGATTATAAAGAGTGATCACTGATCAGTAAAACTTAGTTATATGAAAATATGAATTGTAAATTTGCATCATTTTAGATCTTCTATTCTAGTTTACTAGTTTACTAATGTGAAGTATAAATACTTCACAGGTGTCAGGAATGTGATGTGGTTCTGATGTGATTCTCAAAAATTATGAAGAAAAACAAGACAGTGTTAAAAAAATTTAAGTGGACTCGAGAGAAGATAGCCGTTACTTTGTCTTTGAAAGGTGAAATGATGATGGAGGTGGATGATCTACATGTATGTATGTTTCATGGTGATTCTGCTGTGATAGAAAGGAGGTATTGCACATGAAAATGAAGAAGGTCTGCATGTGCAACGTAGAATCCAGCTGCCAGGTTCACTTCTCAGCTCAATTTGAATCGGGCAATTTAGTAATGGTGTTGTAATCGAATCAGGGGCCTATTTCTTCCAATTTAAAAGAAATTGGGCTATGAATTTGAACCACTGATCAATAATCGGAAGATAGAATAGCAAATAGCAATGGGAAAAATGTGTGCTGAGGTTGAAGTTAACACATTTTGGGCAATCAAATACTAAAAAACATGCAGACCTGGGATTATTTTGTCATTTGGAGTTGTTGTAGACGAGGATTGTTGATGTTTAGTTTAGAGCCTTTTTGTGCATCTGATACTATAAACAATTATTTTAAAGTTAGTCGAGGCAAAACATACCAGCCCCCATTTTGGATTATAAAGACATCACTTAAGGCTAAGGAGCTAATAATCCAAGGTGTGACTATGAGATTTATTTTAGGTATTACAGTGCTATTATTCGCCCCTGGTTGGGGGCAGATTTTCAAAGGAATTTCATCAGAATTCCCTCCTGATTTACCAATTCAATACCAATTTCAGGAACCTTATTGGTGATCGATCATCAGCATTATTGGAAATGAGAATTGAATTTGTGAATGAGAACCTGTTAAGCATTTAAGTTGTGTGGATGCACCACTTGTCGCTGCTCTGCATGCATTAGCTTGGTAGCGTGGAGAGTCACGTGACCAAAAACCTGATTAGTTCACCAGTGTTTTGAGCACAAGCATTTAAACTGCAAAAAATGGTTGAGTTTCTGTTCCATGGGTGGGTTTTTTGTAATGTTTATGGGTAGTTGCCTGGTAACTTCCGGCAAAACTCTGGAATGTGAGAAAAACCGATGACGTAAATACAGCTAATGCAGACCTAAACTCATTACCGATAATGGCTGGTACCATGTTAAGACTGGTAGTAGAGGCTGAGGCTCTAATTTCCAAGAAACCTCTTTGCTGTATTGTGTCTTGTGGAACAGGTGGCATGTGAGTGTGTGTGTGTATTAGGGTTTTACAGACGTGTATCAATCAGATATGATTATTTACATCTGGGGACCGACCTTTAAACGTCACCATCCGAAAGATGGTTTTGAACCTGCGTCCTCGGCTGAATCAGTTTGTAACTTCCATTGTTAGCTGGATTACATCTTTATCTCCCTCTGTCTCTCATTTTGACTGGATTAAATGAAGAATGTTTTAGTCATTGATATAAGTATTAGAGTACTCGTAGACCCATTATAACACGATCTCATAGATTGTAATTTGGGTCTCTGGCTGCACGGTGAACCTCATGTTTTATTGTAATCAATCGGTTTACTAAATGTATTCAAATTTATGGATGTTTCTTTCTTGAAGACCTAGTGATGAGATAATATTTGGAATCCAGTCTGCATACTTTACGTTTTGCGTTGTTTATAGATTGTAGAGTACGGTAGATGATAAAATCATACAATACAGTTGCAGAAAATTTAGGGTTAAAGGGCAATCCAACCCTTGTAATTGCTTCATTTATGGAAAAAAGAAAAAATAAGATATATAAGTAACAGAATGAGGAAATTTTGAAATAAATCGGAACAATAATAAGAATGTTATGAATGTTTAAAATATGAGATCACTAAGTCTATAGGAATTTTAAATTGGCCGTTTGGTCACTGGAATAAGACGTAGGACGCTGATAAATCTCACATTTGCCGTGTACACAAATATCATTAATTCCCGTTTTTCTTGTGCCTTCTCCCTTGGGGCTCTACTCAAAAGATATTGTCGATGGCATGTTATTATGGGTCCTCTAGAGAGAATATCATTTTATCATTTTTTTTCTTTATATCTTTCCTCGTGTTATTCTTTGTTTTCCTTATATCATTTTTTTTCTTCTTACTTACACCCTGTATGTTATCCTTTTTTCCCCCCGTCTTTCCATGATCTATTGTTTACCATTTTCTCTTTCTGTCTTTCGTAATTCTTTGTTTTTTCTTCCATCATTTCTTATGTTTTGTTTGTTGCTATCATTCTATCATTTTTCTCTCTATCTTTCCTCATTTTTTTTTTATTTCTTCTATCTCCTTTTCTTTTGTAATTCTTTGTTTTTATCATCCTATCAACCCCTTTGTTAGTGTTTGTTTTTCCTTCTATCACCTTTTCTTATGTTATTCTTTGTTATATCATTCTATCACTTTCTCTTTTTGTCTTTCCTTATGTTATTCTACATCTTCCTTCTATCACCTTTTCTTACCTTCTCTTGTGTTATTCTTTGTTTTTATCATTCTCTTTCTGTGTTTCCTTATTTCATCTTTCAGTTATTTCTTCTCTTACCGGTATGTTGCTGTTTGTTTTTATTCTTGTACTGTGATCTCTTTCCCGCCAAAACACACTCACTTTCTGTTGAAGTTTGTTTCCTGGCATGGTTTGGGTTCACACTGCAAGCTAGATCGGTCAAGAGCAATCTAGGAAGCAAACCGGTCCTGTGGACCACATACTGTAGCTTCCTTGCACGGGTGTGTTCTCACTCACCGTTCGACCGCTCTAGCATCCAGGAAGTGAGTGAGAATGGGGTCTTGAAGAGAAAGAGGATATTATGGATAGGAAAATTTTCTGTATCATTCATTGTTTTTGACAGCGCAAGTATTAACATACGGTATGTACATGTACACGTCCCAGCCTTGTCTGTTCTCAATTCTCTCCATGTGATCATAGAAAAAATATAGTAATACCCTGTGCTATTTTCATAATTATTCCTTCGGGATGTACGATAAGGCTGCTGTAAGCATTGTTAAAAATAGGCATTACAATCACCATTAACAAAGAGATGAACTTTTGTTGATAGGTGTTCCATTCACCAATCGGTTTAGAAATGCAATGGCAACTTTTTACGGTCGTTTGTTTCAATGTAACTGGATTAATTCAGCGGGGCACTAATGTTCTGCTGCTTAAAGTAGAAAAATTATCTGAACTTTAGAAACGCAGATTCCAACTAAGTTTTGTAAGGCATTCAACACTTTGCAGGCCTAACAAGGTTTACATCGGCAAGAATGAAGGAGCATTCACGTTTAAGACAGTGGTCAAAGTTTAGTTAGGGAAGCTATGATACCGCTTTGTCAAGTAGCGCTTGCGTCTCGGCTAGCCGATCAACCTGTTGTCGGCCGAACCAGTTTGAGGCAAAATGTTTGGGCTCACGTGGACTCCGTGTTTACGGGGAAAGCCCCAACTTTAAAGCCTTTAGCACCAGCTGTAAAGAAACAAACAACTAATCCTACCAGTCACAACACACGAGGAGTTATGGTTTCTCTATGTGCGACTTGGCACAGGTTCCATGTCCCCATGAAAACATGGAATAGTCCAAGATACTATCAACAGTGTTGATGCAACTGGCTGCGAGCATTATTATGAGTCAGGTTGTAAAATACGAGCAGAAAACCCCCCTATTTGGGCGAAATGGAACTGTCTGTCTGGCCTGGTGATGGGGATGTGTGTGAAGCTGATATTTTTAGGAGGGAGAAGAGAACAAAGAACAACCAATCAGAATAGAGGGTTTCCTTGCATGCAGCTGCTTCAACTGGATAGCTAATGAGCTGTGTACCTCTGACATGAAGTCAATAGGGTGTGTGGCAAAGGCTATGAGAGTATTCTGTGTGTGTTTTGTGTATGTGTGTTTCCACTGTAATCCACACACTCCATTGTAGTGAATAGGCCTTTGTATAGTTTTCCACTGTGTGTAGTCACCAGCAGATGTTTGTAATGTAAGGCAGCCTAGCTATACACAGTGGCCAGGGTAGTGATGCCCTTTAAAACTAAGGTGTGGGTTTTTGTGCTGAAAAATGGACAACAAAATGGTTTCTTTCAAGGCCTGGAATTATATTCAAGTGGACAATTGGCCCAATTTTTGCTGATTCACTCCGGTGAATAGCAGAGTTGTTAACACCGTGTGCGTTTGGTGTGTGGAGTAAAACCGGAGATCTGATATTACTTGAACAAGCTGTGTAAAATGACATCAAGATCTGTGGGTTCATACAGTTGACATTGTATGCATGCCACAAATTCCATTCATAGATAGCGTGTTTTGTATACAATCCTGTCTTCGCGGACAGCAGCTCATACGAGGCTCGCTTGCGCAACCCGGCCAGGCTTGTATGTGTTGTTGATCAACGAAGATCCCGTAGCACCACACGTGGAAATTTCATATTTACCGCGGGATCTGTAATGTGATTTCCTTGTTTTGTACCGGACAGTCAATCTTATTACCAATTGATGAACCAATTTAGGATTACATATACCAGTAATTGCATCTGAATTCCTCTCGTATCACGTTTTTCCTGGAAAACATTCAACTTTGTACCGCGTGGACAAACCAGTAATTACTTCAGGAATAGGCAAAACAAGGACGGCTCTTCTTTTCCATTTCCGATTCGCTACTCGAGGAACCAGGAAATATAGTATAGTAGTAGTACTCGTTGTGTTGACATCACGTGATCGTGATGGTGAGTGGAAGAGTAAGCGTGACTTAACATGAACTGCAAGTAACAGCTGAAGACGTTCTCCACCTATTCCCAGCAATTAACTCTCCTTACGATCGAGTCTCCGTGTACAAGTGGCTTAGTCAATTACGGCCTTTTACTCACAGGAAATGGCTTGCTGGCTGCGAATTTCCGCGAGGGAATGATCGCTGGGGCCTCCCCTAAGTGATTTTGAGGGCTTGTTTTCATAGAAGCAATCAACTACTCTAAACTGTGTTTTGTCAGGGACTTTCTTTGATCTTTTAACACTATGCAGGCGGCGGCGGCATCAGGAGCCGGCCAGCAGCCTACCGGTCTCTTGGATGGAGGGTCGGCCGCGGGGTCACCAAGAATGAAAGGCGTTCGGCCCCCTTCCCTGCCTACGGTAAGTCGCAGCGATTGTCCTTCAGGGGGGCGTTTCACAAAACTTTTCATCAGGGACAAATGACAATTTTTGTTATAAGCTACTGAAATCCGTGCTTCTGATTGGTTATCAACAGATTCGTCACTGATTTTGTCATTTATTATTGAAAGAAGGCTTTGTGAAACGGGTCCCTGGTGATAAAAATTGTGGAAATAGAGAACAATATTTCGGGAATGGTGAAAATTATCCAGAATGAGTGGAGCATATTGATTGAAAATCAATATCAGCACTTGGCTTATCGGTAAAACCTGTTGTTATGGCCACCAAAACTTTGAGGGCACCTATCTATAGTGGCCGCTTTTATTCTTTCCCCTGTTCGCTTTGTACAAGCTATCTAAAGAGTGTTGTTGTTTTATTTTTGATGGCGTGTATCATTTATTTATGAATATTTACGCCTTTTTCACTTGGGTGGCCTTTGTAAAAATGTTAAAAGAAACATCATAAAAGATACAGGTGAGGGTAGGTTTTTGTTGTCAGAAATGTTTGATGTTGCCGAGTTAACATATCATTTTGTATGTTTACTGCAATTACAATTTAATTCAAACTTCATTTTTGCACATTTTAAAGTTTGGTTGTGTCTCAAGTTTCAGTGATCAATGACCTTGCTATCTTCATGTCAACACTTGCGTATTTATTGGTGAAGTTGTAATTTGACAGTAAAGGACAGATTATTTTCACTCATTTGCTTAGAATGGCATTAATGCATATTTTATAGAAATGTGTATTAATTGTAGCTTTCTGGACTTGTCATCTTGAAGTACAAAATCAATTTAGGTACACAGAGCCATCATGAAATTTGAATAATGTAAATTTGTCTGACCAAGACTGCATTAAATCAATTTTTATTCCACAACCAAACTGCCACAGCAACATCAAAAGAACGTAGATCAAGAACAATTTCACCGTCAATAAGACATTTTCATAGTGTATACAAATAAAATGTACCGGTATGTACAAGTTTGTATTAGCAACAGGCTATTACATTCACCTGTTGTATACATGTATATTGTATTTCAAAATTTAAATACAATTACTTGTAACAGTTGACTGAAATGATTTGTAACTGCATACATGCCCACTGTTCAGATTAAAGAGGGACATTGCTCTTTTTGGGAGAAGATAATTATCATTTTAATACAGGTGTTCCTCTTCTTGTACAAATTTGTCTGTAGTATTGAATAGGAGAGTTAGGATTTTTCCTCTTTTTTTTTTAAATAGCATAATTTGTACAGATTTCTGATTTTCAAATGTTGGCATGTATGTAACTGTAGGCACTTCACCAAGATGTACATGTATGGATTGAGTTTGATTACAATGTACATTAAGAAAATGAGCTTTTTGACAGAGTGCTCAACATTAGAGAAAAGCAGCAGGCCAAGTTATCTGTTACCAAAGAACTTGATTGGATCAACACCAACATGAAAATGAACCTTGGTCTAAAAAGTACTGGTAGGCATTTTTTGTTGTTTCATAATTGAAGATGCTTTTGGCTCCTTCATCCCCAAACCCTTAAATCTGTCATATAAAGATATGATAATTCAATTCTTGAATTGAGAAAAACAAATCGTAATAAAACTAATGAAACAGGTGGCAAGTTGGCTCAGTTGGTAAAGTGTCTGCCCATTGAACAAAAGATTGTGGGTTCGAAATTCTACCCAGGCGGATGACTGAAGCCTGCACTCTGTGTTAACGAGCTCCTCCCCTGTTTCATAGTCGAAGGCTATGGTACAGTGTAAAAACACTATCCCTCGGATAGGACGTTAAATGGAGGCCCCGTTTAGGAGAAACACCACCTTTGCACGACAAAGAAGCCACTGAACAGCATGTATTCGTGTAAGAGTAGGGGAAAACCCCAGTTTAGTTGTCCACCTGCACACCCGCAGTCAGTTATACAGGGAGGAGAGACCCAAGGGTTACAGTGATTCAGTTTGCTTTTCGCCTCTCAGGCAAAGGCGACGCTAATACTAATAATGATTATAATAATACATGGAGTTCTATCCCCATGTTGGTCTACTGATGACAACACCAGATATTTTTAGGTTCCATCAGTGCTTTCCTAATTATGAATTTCAATGTAAAATATGATCTTAAAGGAACACAAATAAGAGCATCGTTCATACAGTGTATCTATCCCTAATGAAACACACAATTTGCCTGTACAACCTCAGAGATAAAGAGAGATGCACAAAAATCATAACCTGTTAGTTTATATATTTTAGAAAAGTTTTGTAAAGGACTAAATACTGGTTAATATACTTTACTTTTCCTTATGTGTGTATCACTTTCATTTTACCTCCATGTTTACATGTAGTTTTTTTTATAAACAATGGATGTGTTCATCAAGTCAATACAAAATGAATTTCTTTTGAAAAGACAGCATACATATACTCATACACACACTGATACTCAATTACTCATTCTAAAAGAAAAGGTCTTAATAGGATCACCAGTATGCTTGACATTGGATGTACATTACCCTACTTTTAAGCCTAAAACACAGAGTGTAACAAATATTGATATAAAAGATGAAGCAACAACTTTGCTAAGACTGCAAACAAGAACCTACAAAGAAGATGATGTGTAGAAGAGCATTGATGCCTACATGTACATGTAATTGTCAATACTTAATTATTCTTAGTGTACAAGACGTGTGACACAACTTGATTAAAACATCAGGTACTATCTAAAGTCATTCATACATCGATAATTCCCCTTCCCCCCATTAAGGTTTAACAAGTGATTTTTCCATTACAAAAGTTAATTTTGTGGGAAATTGATGTCATTTGTCGGCCAATTGCCCTGCAGACGTTATTTATAGCTGGGCCTATTCCTAATATAAACAACTTGGAGTCATCTTTGTAATGTTCTCTAGTTTTGGATTGATTCCAAAAGATTTATTTCTCTTTTGATATGGGAAGGTCTCGAGTCTTGACCCATGGGCACCTGAAAACTCAGACTGGGCCACCAAAATGTTATAATTGTAATACTGGTACACTGTATATTATATACATGCAATACATGCCCTAAAAATGTGTCTGTACCCCAATGTACCCAAGGTTACTGGTAGTTTGGAGCCTGGATATTAGAGATCAATTTAACTTTTTACAGCTGTAAAGTGAAACTGAACGCTACATGTGTAGTCCTTTTGTTAATCAAGACTATTAAACATGCTTTAACATCCACTTCCTCTTATCCTGTCGGCATTTTGAGAACTGCGTTTTGTCAGTTTTGAGAGGGAGGAAAATGTCCCATTTGCATTTTGCAGAAACTGAGACAAGCATTGATCAAATAAACGTATTAATTTTATGATGAAATCATGACTTGTATCTCTTAAAGATGAAGTTGAGTTCTGGTCATCTGATTGCATTGTGAGAGAAACGGTGTGGAATCGACCAGAAAAGGTTGATCATCTAGCATATAAGAATTTATGTGTATTGCAAGGTTCTGGAATCATCAAAATAATAAGAAATTTGGCCAAGTCTTGGTAAAGTTACACTGTACACAGAAAGATGTATATGGGACTACACGAACCCATGGCGTAAAAATCCTACTCTCAAGTTTTACGATGTTACATGACATATTTAGAATATGAAGGCATTTGAAGAGCCATGCTTTGCAGGGAACATGTCTTGTCTGATGTTCTTCCACACTTGCATAATAAGAATGATAACGCTCACAAATTATTTTTCACCTCTTCCCAGAACTCAACCTTCTCTTTTAACACTGGGTTGGGGACGAATTCACATTTACATCTTCTTTTGTTGACTTAATCAACATTTGCAAATTTCCTGAACTATCTACCGTAATCAATTTTCTGGCAACTAGGGGTGACTATTATTATGCAAACAAACATGGGATTGTTATGTACAGTTGTAAATATAATTGCATCATTTAGTCTGTAAAACAAACATATTCAACCAGGATTCAACTTAGTCTATAAATTATGGTCTGACTGTTTTGTGCATGCACATACACTGTACAGTACATTAGTCATTACTGAATAGGAATTGATATTTTTAAAGGACATTTCCCCGTTACTGCTACATGTACGGACATAGATTCCAATTTTTAATACTGGAACACCATTGTAAAATTTGTTTTAGAAATTGGTTTGTTAACTTTCAAAAATGTTAATTTATTCCTCTAACATTTATATTCTTGACAAAATTCACCCTAGACCTGCTTTCAATGTGTAAATGATAAAGTGCTGCTCTTACACCTAACCTGTCCCTCAAAAAGTCGACTCAATAGACCCCGTTTTATATGCAAATGAGCTCCTCTTGTTACAGTGTCCTATCCCATTCACGGAGATTGAAGGAGTTGAGCCTATTGTAGGGCAGGTTATTCAAAGAGACTGAAAAGAAGTATTGATTGGGGCGCTCTCTCCCACTGAAGCGTGCCAAACGAGGTTTATAGCCTATTTTTTTCAATGGAAGTCGCCTTTGAGTTTGTAAGAGGATTTGAGGACAGTGTTTGTTCAGAGCACATGGAAGGATTAGGTCTTAGTGCACTCGAAATGTGAAAATTATTTGAAAATAATTTTATAAATTACACAGTACTATATTTGGGGGAGGGGGGGGGGGGTGGTTTTTGGAGACCTCATTGTTATGTGTTTCTAGAAATTATTAACCCAATCATGGCTCCACACTGACTTGTTTGTATTTTTTCCCACATGGGATTCAAATTATTATATTTTTTTAGTGTGTGTACTCTGTACAGCGTATACCTGTGCTCTCCCTTTAAGTTTCTTAATATTGTGGAGGGGGTAGAATTGATTGTTATCATCACAGTGCACAATTAACTGGTATGAAGCCTTTTTTTTATAGATATATGAGCAATGTTGTCTTATTCTCAACCACTGTTCATGTGTACTGAAAAGCATTGCTACACTGGTAGAATAATGTCTTACAAGGTATGCTCCAAACATAGTACATGTAGGTCCATGCTCCAAGTCTATCCACACATTTTTCCACAACCAGTAAAAGAGAGAGAGAGAGAGGGGAGCAGGAAAAAAGGGGAAATTTGAAACAAACAAAGCCTCTAAATAATAACCACGGGAGAGGAAATACAAGTTATCTTATCAGGAAGGGAAGGCACTGTCGATACAGATAATGACTGTACAGAGAGTTGAGTGGTTTGGCGGTGAGGAAAAGCCAATTTCCACGTATTTCACCTGTGCTAAAGGAAAGAGGAACAGGATCTCGGAATTGGCGCCCCTCGAAACTTACATGTACAGTGTAGCACACAAGGTCTAGTGATTTGTTTTCCAGGCTTGTTAAATACTTAGAATTAGTGTAGATTACCGGAACTTACATGTTCTAAATTTGTATGATTTTTCATGGATCGGCATGTACATTTTTTTTAAATTCAGAAAAATCTAACCAAAGCTTTTGAAAACTGGGGGAAAGAATTTAAAAGGTTTGCATATGATTGAGTAGACCACCACAATTCTGGTGACTTATTTTCCTGGCTTGTTC
The DNA here is from genome assembly GCF_000002235.5 of Strongylocentrotus purpuratus. Lineage (NCBI taxonomy): Eukaryota > Metazoa > Echinodermata > Echinoidea > Camarodonta > Strongylocentrotidae > Strongylocentrotus > Strongylocentrotus purpuratus. Next base: position 16,198,727 of record NW_022145595.1, read on the forward strand.
AATACTTAGAATTAGTGTAGGATACTGGAACTTATATATATATGTAGGATAAAGTTCTAAATTTGTATGATTTTTCATCAATCAGCATGTATATGTTATAAGAATTCAGAAAAATCTTAACAAAGTTTTGAGAACTGGGGGAAAGGATTTTAAAGGTTTGCATACAGTATATGGTGTTGGTGATCTTTCTCTCTCTCTCTCTCTCTCAATTAGTCTTATGTTAATCTAGAGCTAATCTAGAGTGAAAAAATACAAAATGCAAGTGTTCAATTTCCGCACCCTCCAAAACACCACCAGAACAATAGGTAGAGACCCTGGCTGTGTGGTTACTGGTTTACTGTTGGGAAATTCATGCTTTGTTGATCAACCATAAAGAAATCCAATAAACCACTAGGTCTTTTCATTACTTTCCTTTTTTGTTGCAAGTACACCTACTCATGGTCCAGTAATTAGTCAGGATGGTCGACATGTTGTTTATTAGTGCTATGAGGTCATAGCTACTCGTAATGCATTTCATTTTCAGGGTGCTGTAATAATGCACGTTGGCTTTGCCTACATGTGCATACAGTAGTTTATACTGTCCCCAGCAAGTTCTAGACATGCATATTGTGCATGTAAGGGGGCCAATTATGAGTTTATTATAGTTGCTTCCTGCATAGTGTGTGCATGCTCAGCCAACGGGTCAATTATTGAAACAGAAAGGTGCCCTGCTGCATGTGAAAGAGAGATTGATGGAGTCGTGGTGGGAGAGAGAGAGAGAGAGAGAGAGAGAGAAGGGGAGGGAGATAGGAAAAGAAGGGGAAAGAACTTGCCCTTGCATCTATAGAGCAAAGTGAAAATGACAAAACAATGAAGCATGGGCAGTTTTTAATCAAACGGGAGAGTGGGGATGGGAAGGAAAAAACGGGAAGGCTTTGAGAGAGAGAAAGAGAAAGAGAGAGAGATCAGAATAACCGGCCATTAGATATGCCAGTCACGACACGCACGCACGCTCCAAGGGCCGGGAGATATTGATTTGTGTGTCGGAAAAAAGAGCAGGGCTTTACTACCACACAATTGTAAGCATTTGGAAGATTAAGTGCATATTGCCAGTTTATGTGTGTGCGGAGTGTGTGTGTCATTTCATTCATAATGAGGGCACCTATAATACATTTAATAGGCTGAATATATAATGTAGTTGTAAGCCCCTACGTGTACATGTACACATGTGTACTTGAAATGAAATTTAATTCACCATCATGACAATATATACAGGTATCATAACAGATAACAATATCAAAATTACATATGAATTGAAGTAATAACATTCAAATTATAAAGAAAATATGAAAGTATAAACCATAGTACAAATCGAAGGATTGACAATTGAATGCAGCAGGTGCAGAAGTCATAATAACATTATGCTTTAAAAAAAAGGGGGGAAAACGGGGGATTTCATTTTGGTATGAGAGACGTGGTCTTAAAACAAATTATGCATTATAAAGAGAGAGACGGTGTTTCTTGTAAAGTCTTTTGAATCAATTGTTAAATCAGTTTGTATCCAGATAATAGATAGAACAAAACAATTGATAATTTAATGTGGTTTTTTTTTATACAGTAAGCAAATTCAGCATTATCTTGGCTAAGTACTTTGTATTCAGCCAAATGTAAATGTAATATATTTCTTTCATTCCCCACACACTTTATTCTCTCCCCACCAAAACCTCACAAGTTGAAACAAACACAAAAACCAATATTTACATTGACACATTTTGTTTCTATATTTGGCCGACCACAGATAACAGCGCATAAAGGGGAGCTTACCACAAATGTTTTCTAAACCATTTCCTTGACTTGTGCTACTACTTTCAGCATGAGGGCAGTGCAGTAGAAAATGACTATGATTATCATATGACGTGACAAGTACATGTAGATTTGTGTTCTAAATTAATAACAGTTTAATAATACTAAATTATTTTTCCTTTTGAAGGTTCTACAGTAATTGACTTTGATATGTCTTTTGGAAAAATCAGTCTGAAAGGTAATTTCGACAAACACAATGTGGATGATGACAGTAGTATTGATTTTTTTTTAATGAATTTCATATTCCTCTGTCTCCTCCTCCTTCTCGGAACTCCTCAATCTTTTTCTTTACCTTCTTTTCCTTTACCTTCTTTTCCTTTACGTTTTTTTTCTTCACCTTCTTCTTCACCATCTCCTTCTCCTTCTTCCCTTCTCCTCCTTCTTCTCCTCCTCCTTCTTGTTCCGTTTCTTGCTTTGAAAAACTTAAAAACTCTTTACATGTACATATCATTAATTGCATACATGAACATGTACTTACAATGTACTGTAAATAGCACAAATGAGACTCGAAAAGGGTTACTATTGTGAAGCCCTACCATAGAGAGAAATTAGAACCTGGCAATTTTCAAAGGGTGACAGAACTGGGTGAGTTAGAGTGTGAAACCTACCACCCCTGACCTCTTCATGTCATCCTGCGTCTAAAAGGGTTGTTCATGTCTCCATCATGTCATGAGGGTACAACAAGTCTTGTTATGGGTGACCCCTTGTTAGCTCCATTTATTTAACAGACACTGCCCAGATCCAACCTTATTGGCATCCATCATGATTTCAAGTTCGACTCACGTTTTCTTACTTTATCGAGCAATGTGTTGTGGACTTGGCTTCGTGTATGCCTGTATGTGTTTGTAAATTGTCAACCTAGAAATATCTTTGCCTGGCTTTCTCTGCTTGACATGTACAGTACACGTTATCTATGTTGATATTCACCGTAGGCCTACATGAAATGCCGAGATTAAAACCAAGTCAAGTTCTTTTCAAGAGGTGTTGTAGAGGTACATGCATCATGGTCAAGTGGATACATTACAGGATTGTGGATCCCGAGGTCCGTGGGTCAAGTCCCGTCATCGCAGCACTAATGTCCATTGGCTGGACATTAATCTACATTTGCCACACTCGACCCATGGGATGTAGATGGGTACCTGGTAGGAATTAATTCCTTGAAATGCTAGAGCGCCGTAAAGGCAGCCGTGCAGAAGCCGGGGGTAATAATAGCGGAGCGAGCGCCAGGAGTGTCAAGTATGACTGACATGAGCGCTATAGTATACAAGAACCCACTATCAGCGTGTCCACACACAAAAAAATTTATCCCGAAACTCTATAACGATACGTCGTATAAAGAATCATCGTATAAATTCCAGGATGTCCACACACAAGAAACGTCGTCACTAAAGAATCGTCGTATAAAATGCCCCCTGTCCACACACAACATTTTCTGTGATTCTTTATAGAGTTTCGCGATAGTGATAAGAGGTCTGGTCTCATTTCGCTCGAGGTCACGTTAAGCCCCGCCCAGTTAGTTACACTAGTTACACTCCCCCTGTCCACACACAACATTTTCCGTGATTAGGCGTGATTCTTTATAGAGTTTCAGTTCGAAACGATGCCCAAACCTGCGTTTCGTTAAACTAGTTTCGTTATACGACGTATCGTTAGTGAGCGTCCACACCTACAATTTTGGTCGTAAAACTATCGCGAAACGGTATCTCTATCGCGAAACGGTATAGCTAATCATGATTAATCACGGAAAATGTTGTGTGTGGACAGGGGGTATTACTACATGTCTTACTGTTATTATTCAAACACTCATGTTTTGATAATGTAGACAGTCTTGAATCAGGCTACTACATGTACACAACCTGCATTCCACATTCCCATTGTTTATCCTCAGTGGGAGGGAAATTGGCAGGCCCTGACCTAGCCTAGTCTCATCTATTCAGACCTCTTTACATAAACATAATTAACAAACCACACTCCAAACAGGACCAAAGTCGTAAGCAAACCCTGTAAGGCTGTATAGCACAGAAAACTGGGCATGTTGACGTTGAGAAGTTTCACGTGTGTGCTAGTTTCCATGGCTCTTTCACTCGCTACGTGAATGCGCATCGAAACTGCGTCATGCGTTTGGGAAAGGAGACTATGACTCAGATCTGGGATAGAGGGAGGAGAGAGCTTCACAGGGGGTTGCCCTCAAGTTGACCTCAGATGAGGACAAACTACTACAAGCACGGAGAAGAAGAAAAAAATGAAACTCAGGGTTTGTGTGTTGGGTTAGGAAGTCTGTAAACTTGTTTGTGAATTGTTGTAATTAAGTGCCCTCAAGAAGTAAGAACAAAACTGCTGTAGTGTAGTATAGTTGCCATTGAAGAGAGGTAGTGTAAACCAGTTCTGGCAATCATTTACATGTACACATGTATGTATTTCCGTTTCTGCAGGTAGTAATGTAGGTAGAAGTTGTAAAGTGTAAACCAATTACACTCTATTTCAATCTTTTTCTTTCATGCTGTATTGTATGGTTTCTGTAACCGTAGTTGATCCAAACATTACCCAATTTAGGCATAAAGTAAGGCATAGAATTGCTTTTATTTGTTCACACACACACACACACTTGACCTCATTTGGGCCTATTTTTTGTGTGTGACCTAGATGAGGTAGGCCTTTGTTTGAGTGCTCATAACAAAAATGTTAAAAGGATACAGGACCGGCATCTACCTAACGTGTATCTACCGGTACCTAACCGATTACCAGTTGACTAGAGGAGGGGGCAGACCAGGGCTCAAATTAATTTTTTGCCCACGGGGGCTCTTCCAAAAAAAAAGAGCCCCCGTGAGTCTTCTCACGGGGGCGCTTTTCGTGCTAACGGGGGCTCTTATTTTAATACAAATTTCCATTGAATTGGTACCCGTGAAATTCTTTGGTATTTTATCATTATCATTTATCTAAGTCAGTATTTTTCCTCTTAGAAATTTACTTGTTACATAGCTGTTATTGACTTATTTACATTCTTTCTTTACTTTTAGTCTTTACCATATCCTTCCAAAACACAGGGGCAGATCAAGCTTTTTGCTAAGGGTGGGGGGGGGGGGTGGGCCGGTGGGGTACCCCAAATACGATGTGGAGCATCGTCCACGAGCCGCGTAGCGGCGAGGCGATTTTTGTTGTTGCTATTTTGAACCCCCGTAAGTGGTGTCTTCCTGGCATTTACTAACATGCGGATCATCGTCCACGAGCTGCGAAGCGGCGAGGCGATTTGTTGGTGCTTTTTTGAACCCCCGTTAGTGATGTTTTCCTGGCATCTACTGACATCTACTAATACTGTGTAGGTCTGGACACATGATAGCATTTTTCTGTGCACATCACATCTTTCCTTGGCAGCCCAAGGGGGAGGGGGGGGGGGTAAACCCTCTAAACCGCCTAGATCCGCCCCTGCAACATCTTATGCCTTCTTCTTCTTCTCAACATTGATTTAATGGTCGGGTTACATTATTTGCTGGTCTTTAAGAATCACCAGATTTCAGAGGATTCAAACTTTCACAACGAAAAACTTCTCCATGTTTCAGTCCTTGCGCGATTGTCGATCTCCAGCTCCAGCAGATATTGGGCGTCAGCGTGCACACCGGTACTACCAGCGCAGTAAAGCCACTGCTGACGGCCGCACCGCGAGCTTCCGTTGTTTGTATCGGGAATACTCGTAGAGATGGTAGAGAAAGCGCCATCTAAGTTCCATTTCATTGGTTTAAGGTTTGAAAATTAATACTCAATATTGTGTTAAAGTTATATCAGAAAAGATAATCTTTATTTTATAATTCCACGGGGGCGATTTTTAATTTTGCAATCGCCCCCGTGAGCAACCTGACGGGGGCGATTATGGAGCTCACGGGGGCGAATCGCCCACCGCCCCCGTGTATTTTGAGCGCTGGGGCAGACGGACTATGGTAATTTTTTATTAGATTTTTGTCATTCGTTCTTTTTCTATTCCTGTAGAGATGCATCAATACTGTGTGTAGCTGTCCGGCATACATGTACGACTTCACACCATAAGTCTACAATATTAGTCAAAACATTGCATGCAGTATGCAAAAAGAACCATTTTTATAGGCAAGAGTTCAATGGACCCCAATATTCAACATTTACGATGTACAATCTGCCTGGGGCCTGTCTGGTGGAACAAAAATGAGACATTTGGGAATAGGGGAAAATAGGGGAAAACAGTGAGACCTATTTATAGAAAGTAGGTTATATATAAATGATCCTGTTGATGTGTTGTCACAAGTTTTATTGCTCTGGGGTTCCATGGTAGTATGGGCAGATGTAATGGTGTCTGGTTTAGCAATCAAACCTGCACCGTTTCTAAGGATCTACCCAAATTTGATTTCAATGGAAAGAACATCTGCACAAAAGGAGCACTTGCATGTATTTTTTATGATATTAATTTTTACTTCATGTGCATCTGTTATGTACATTTTACCTCTATTTTTATGATGACTTTATTTGTATGAAAGCAGAAGAAAGGAAAAATACAATACTAAGAAATCATGAATGATTGAAAAACGTGATCACTTGGTCTACGTGAATCTCAAGTCAGTGATGTGGATTGTGGCGCAGTGACTGATACCTCTCCCATTTGTCGGGAACAAAAATATCATTAATTTCTGTTTTCTGCGGACTTCTCAAAATAGTTCCTGGATAGAGAAAAGACCCTCATGAATCTATTTTTGACAAATGGAAATTTGCACCGTTGTCATTACCTGTGGTTGAGATAGGGAATTGATTAACATCTTTCTCTGATCGTCTTGAAAGTTCATTCTCTTGAAATTAATTATTGTGAAGATAACTGTTAAAGTTAGTGGGAACGCATTTTGCCATTACCAGCTGGAAAGCCAGACTCTATATCGCAGATCTGGACTTGATGCGGTTTCCGGCTAAGGCTGAGCCGTCAATGAGTTGTGTGTTGATCCCACTCTGTGTAGAGGGATGATCCGCCTTGATCCGTGCCCATCTGTTTGCTTGTCTGCGCACTTCTCTTAGGCCTCTGTCTCTCACAAAAGGACTTCATTTAAAAGGAAATGCCCTTTTTGGTGCAAATGAGACTTGGCTATTGTGTTCTTTGGTGATTCTATGTACAGAAAATTCATGATACATAATGTAGAGGTGCTTTCCTTCAATAGAATGGTCAGTTTGGTTTATTTTGTCTCTCCTTTCATTGTGAAGAGAAGAAATGGGGTATGGGGAACATTACACATGATGCACATGTTCTTTCAGTAGATTGAGTCCTCATGAGTCCAGACTAGACTTTAAGCTGAGAGGGATTTGAATATGGTATCAAGAAGATTGTACTCGCACACTGTTTTTCCCCCTCTACCAAATAAGTCTTTCCGAGACATCCATCGAAGCAGTGATCCCATTCTTGAGTATGACTCCTTTGGTATGATTCAGCTGTTTAACAGATTGTGCTTTAGTTTACTCGTACTACTTTTCCAAAGTCATCTTGTCTTATGAGTGGATGTGTTCATTTGCTTCCTGAAGTTCTACAGATTGTCTAATGGAATTCCTGGTATACTGCGCAAAATACCAACAACTGTAAAAAGTATCTGTGTTTTAATTCAGAAATTGCCAATGTGGTTCATTTTGGACCCTGTTTGTCTAGATATAAAGTGTTGATTATTGTTAAAAAGTAACAAAGCAAGTTCTCTCAAATGCGACATAATGTATATGTATGTCTTAACATGAACTAAAATTACCTGCAAACCTACTAAATTCTTTTATTCCTCTTGGCTCAACAAAAGAACTAAGTGATACTTGTATTCAATTGGTAAAATTAATTTGCTATCAGGTGCAATTATCCTTTACTTTTCTTTCTTTTGTTGACTCTGCAGGGGGGGACTGATGGGCAGGACATGTCGTACCTACCCAACGTGCCGGTCTCTGATGGAGCACCACCTAACCAAGTGGTGGGTAAGAACGGCCAGGTCATGCAGTGGAATCCTGCAGGACCCAACGCACCACCGGCCCAGCCGCAGATGATGAATGGCTACTCGGACCAGTATCCTCACCATCTACCCAACCACCACCTTCCCCAGCACCCGCAACAACCACAACAGCAGCAGTCACCACAGCTGCCACAGTCGCAGCCACAACTCAAGGGAGAAGATGCACCAAAGACAGGCCAGGAGCTGACTCGGAAGGAAGCGCTTCCTAAGATGTCTCCAGGAGAGCCGGCACCAAAGACTGCCAAGGGGGTGGAGCAGGGCAAACCGGGCAAGGAACATGGTCTGTCCGCATTCTCCCCCACTCCTGATTCAGTCAGTAAGCCTCACGCACCGGCACACACGCCGCCAGGGATGGCAAGAGAATTGGCAGAGAGACATTACTATGAGAAGATGGTGCAGCAACAGCAGCAGCAGCAGCAGAAACTTGCTGATCCCCATGAGATAGCTGCAGCAGCCGCCGCAGCAGCTGCTGCAGCTCACAGAAGCATTCCACCCCAAAGCTACCCCCATCACCCTCATCACCTATCAATGCCACATAAACCAGAAATCAACAATCATATCCCTATAAAGAAAGAGATCCTTTCCCCGGTGGTTGGGGTCACTGGAACTCCTATACCTCCTCCAGATAAGAAGTCCCTCTCCCCAGTCGATGCTGCAGAGTCCTTGCTTTCATTAAGTACTACACTACCTGATAAAACCAACCAATTCACAGTCGGTAATTCTTTCAGTCATGCCAAACCCTCAGTCAGCACCATGATGCTAGCACCTCTTCCCCAACCGGTTAAAAAAGAGAGCACTGGATCCAAAAGTACTCCTGGGCCCCGCCCATCTGAGATCTCCTCCCCGTCTTCAGGTGCCCCTACAAAGATTCCCCTGAACCCACTGGAACCTGCCCATCCAGATGGGGTCGCTGCCAGAGCAGAAGTCCAGAAGATGGCCCGACAGGTCCCGCCGAGCCCCTACAGCAACATCATGCTACCAACCATCATGCAGAAGAGCGACGGTAGGATGGGGTTGGCCAAGACCGCTCTCTCCATGAGCTCTCATGGGATCAGCTCCACTCACGCCATCCAGGGGGGTACAGGGGACAAAGTGGAAGGGGGCGGTAAGGGAACCACCCTGCACCCTACCCCACCCACCGTAGATTCCCTCATGGAAAGGCAGAAGTTAGAGAAGGGTCTTCAGACGCCGCCCAGATCAACGGATAAACCTGTGATCGAGACTCCAGAAATGAAGCACATGCAGTTAATCTCTGAAGATGCTCGCATCGAGGCTCCAAATTGTGGTTGTTTAGGTAAAGTTATTTTAAGACCTACAATTTGAAATTTTGTCACATGATTCAGTTTTCTCCAATGAGCCAATATCACAGAAGAGAATATGTTGTTGTTTTTTTCTTGTTTTTTTTTAATTTAAAAAAATGGAGTTACCATCCTTCTGTTATTCAGCCTCATTGTACTTGTCAGTGTAACGTATCATTTTAGGCATTCAGATATATTTCTGACAATGTGCATGTAAACGAATTGCTCAAATTAAAAGCTACAGACATAGCCTTGCTTCAGCTTTTTATTCTGATGCTAAACTCCTCCATTTGAATAACTCCCAAAAGAAAAAAAAGTGATACAACCTGAAGTGCTAATATATAGAATTTCATATTATATGCCATCTAAATTTTGATTTTTTAATTATTTCTTCAAGAAATTTTCTTGTCATCACCTTGCATTTAAACCATATATCCTTTCTTAAAACCTGATGTTTAATTTCATCGCTGTCTTGGTTTCATTTTATGAACAGAAAATGACATGGATGAGGCACCCTACTACACTCATCTGGGAACAGGTCCCAACCTACCAGCAATCAGAGAACTTGTTGAGATAAGGTAATTATTATCAATCATTCAATAGAGGATTGGGATGAGCTGGTGGATTAAAGGGGAAGTCCACCCTGATATTGAGTTGGTTTTGATAGAAGCAGAAAATTAAAAGAAATGGATCAGTTTTCTACTTTTCTTAAAACAAAGATAATATCAGGTTGGGGACTTCCCCTTTAAAGCCTTGTACATTTATCACACAGGAAACTACCTCTGAAAAGCAGTTGCTGCAAAAATAAGAAACCATGGCAAGTGAGGTTGAAAAGAGTGGCTGCGAGCATCAACAAGCCCCTAAGCATATCCGCGTGTTACAAGATGGAGAAATATGTATCACCCTACATTTACACTACTTTTATTTTGCTGCAAGGCTTTCTTTCTTTCTTCCTTGTTTCTTCTTTCTTTCATTCTTTCTTCTCTATTTATTTCTTGTTTAATGTGTTTTTTCTACATCTTGTGTGAACAAGGCTTTGGACAACTGATGAAAACGATGATTGAAACGATGATTGAAATCGCAATAGCATTTAATAACGGTGTTTATTGACTCATGATCATATGTACATAGCAATGAAATAGAGCCCCTTATCCACCGAGTACACACCATAACAATGTTGCGTGAACCCTGAAACCGGTCGTACTCCAATAACATCATCTCAACGAGGGTAATACAATCTTCTGTCCGGAGTCAACCCTCGCTGGGAGTATCGACCGCAGAATTACGCTTCCTCCTCGCTTGCGAGCCTGCGTCATTCATAAAAACTCTCACCCCGATCTCTCAACGGAGGCCCCTCGTTCGTTGCACTGCCCTCGTTTGGCTCGCAACCAAGCTCCTGTCCAATGCATCAAGCTTGTGCTATTTATTTCTCGCTCACGTGTGGTTTTGACACTCTAATCTGCGCCTTGTTCTACTTTGTTTTCTGGTTTCATGTCGTTAAGAGAGCCTTGTAAGTACTACAAGGTGCTTCCTTTTCAGTTCCTCTTCTTTCTTTGTTCACCTGTAATCTTTTCAGAACTTCCTCTTGCTCTCCCTTCTCTGTATTTTTCCTTCCACTCACCATCTCCCTCCACCCCTCTCTCTCTCTCTCTCTCTCCCTCCCCCTCTCTCTCTCCCCCTCTCTCTCTCTCCCCCTCTCTCTCTCTCTCTCTCTCCCTCTTTCTCTTTCTCTATCTAACTATCAATTATTATCTCTCTGTATCCATTTGTCTCTGGCCACCTATCTCTTCTACACTTTTTCTGTTTTCCTGTTTTCCTCTTTCTTCTTTCCTCCCCTCGTGTTCATAAATGTTACATTTCCTGTAAAACTCTTTTCTTTCTCTTCCCCTGCCCTTCCATCCCTTTTGCTTTTAGCCCAGTCGTCCATCTTCTTCACTTTCCCACGTCCTAATAATCCTTGTCTCTATCCTTTCCCATTTTGTCAACTTAAAAAAAAAATTCTCCTCCCTCCCCCCCCCCCCCTGCCCCGTTCTTACCCTCTCTCTCTCTCTCTTTCTCTTTCTGACACCCTTACCTAACCTTGCTGATATCTAATTTTGGAATTCTCCTATATTGAGTGCGGGATGTCACTTGCATTTCGTGCTTTCCTGTGGGGTTATTTATGGCCATCTTTAGCACCTACTCATTCGTGGCGGATGACTATTGAACTGCCTTCATCCAGCCATGCAGAGAATGAGATTAAATATAGGGTGACACTGACATCCTGTATTCGCCTAAAGGAACTTGAAATATCTCACTAAACATGTTATGTATTTATAATGCGCTTTGTATCTAATGAAAAGGCATGTTATAAATGTAATAATCTATTATAACTACAGCACAAAGCTGTATAGGATTCAAAATTTCAAATATGTATCATTTTATAGAGTTTATCATGTCTCTACCCCTTTGAAATGCAATACAAATTAAAGTAAGTTAGTCTTATGTTTATATGACATCATGCGAATTAAAAGTTTGACACTAATAGGGGTCCGGTACACACAGTCCCCCAAAATTTAATTGAATAACACTAACTTTGGAAGTGAGCAGGAACCTGGTGCACAATACCCCCCTCACCCCCAAAAAATATGATTATATGTTAATTAATTAATAAATAAATGGAAACATTGATAAATAGATGAATTAATAAATAGATCAATAAATAAAAGAATAAATAAATACAAATAAACAATAAAAAATAGAATATTTCTTCAAAACAGAAATGCAATCAAAAAGGGGAGGGGGGGGGGGTGACCCTTGAGAATCGAATTAGAATTTCAATTACGATCTTTTTAATAAAACCATTTGTATCTTGGCATACCTGGTCATTCAGACTACTATAGCATGTATTTTGATTTATGGCAGCAGGTTTTGTTCAGGAAATGTTTGTTATAATTCAAGCTTCCTTTTCTCTCTCGAAGGACACACTCACTGCTTCACTGCGGCAAGCATGGAACTTCCTCAAGAAAAAAGTGTAGTTGTATATTATACCTAGTTATGTGATGCCTGTTTAGTATTGGTTTCCAATTCTCAAGTTTATAGCACGGAACAAAGAGTGATGTTGGCTTGAAAAGATTGTTTAAAACTCAGGAAAATTAGAATTATAATGGTGGCTGATTTCCGTGATCAATTTGATTTTCTTTTTATTATGACGTAGCTCCTAAATTACAATGTTATTACGCCGTGGTGAAAAGAAAAGAAAGAATTGTTGGCGGAAATCGTCTACCATTGAAGTAACCTGTGGAAAAGAAATGGAATAGAGTATTGATAATTTCATTTTTAGGATTGTCATTGGCCTGAGCAAAACAGAAATATCCCAAAAACTTTCATGAAGAAAAAAAATATTGAGGATCTGTTGTTTTTTGTGGATATAGGACAAATTAAATTTCAACTGAGAAAGAACACAACAGAAAATTCACACATACTGTCTTTCATTAATAGATTTTAGTTTTTAGAAAGCCACCATGGATATTATACTTATCTTTCTATGCTCATTACTCAGCCCCTATACATTTTCTACCAAAGTTGTTCTGCACATATCATTTATTTGTAATCTTGAACATTCAATGCAAGTTTTGTTGAATATTGTGAGAATTTATTTTCTATCATTACCAGAACTCAAGCTTATCTTTAACCATTCTCTCTGGTTTTGTTTCTTTTTTACCCCTTCAGGAGTGGCTTCCAAGGTAGTCAGGTGAGGATAGAGAAGGTCGTCTACTCCGGCAAGGAAGGCAAGAGCTCAACGGGATGTCCCATCGCAAAATGGGTAAGTCAAGGTTTGAAATGTTAAAGTTGGTCATGCATAGGTATATAGAGGGCAGCACACTGAGCCAACGGATATTACGCTCCCGTTCATACTAGTATCCCTTTATGCGTACGTCCATACAGGAGGGTAAAACCCGCTGACTTAGTGTTCCCAAGTTGCCTTCTTCACGAACGATTATATACCCACGCATGATCATCTTTAAATAACGTTTGGATCTTTAATAGCAACTAGTTGATGGTGGAGAGCACAAGGAAATTGATGTGTGCATCATGCTTCGGCGACAAGTGCTCTGAGGTCGAATTCCTACACCAACCAACTTCCTAACTTTGTCACAAGTGGGGAATGAGAGTAGTTGCATTCGTTGATCTGACCTGGGCTCCAGGATTTATCTTTTCAAAGATACAGGGTTAGGGCTGCGACTCTGTTTAAAGCCTGTCTGCACTAGCTTGGCTAGGAGGGATTAGACCTCACTGCGTGGTCACTGACAGGTGGTTATCTTATCAAATCAGCTCTCAATTAACGTAAGAAAAAAGGGACCGCTTAGCCATTGTTTGCTATATAGAGGGCGCAAGTAGGTACAAGTAGTGCGGTCCCACTTAAAGGTTAGGTTCGAGGGTTGGGGTTTGGTATATACTTCCATCAGTGGTTGAAGTCAGCGATTCCCCCATTTTACAAAATTAGCTGCAGAGCATGTATCGTACAACTCTCGTCGTAGTTACATATTGAGCATATTGAGCAAGGGTGTGTTTGCCAGCCGGGATAGTAGAGTGGGAAGTGATTAGTTATCTCCTCTAGTAACCTGTAGGGTTGTTCTTTGTGGACCTGGGGGTGTTTCACAAAGACTAAGATCAACTTTAGGTTGAACATAACTATGGCAGGCCATTCATGCCACTAGTTGCTCTCACCATTGGTCTCTCAATTATGATCTTTAGATACTATAACAAAAATGTAAATTCTGTAGATATGTAACCATGATTTGTACGCCCCTTGAGAGACCAAGGCCAGTAAATGGTGAGAGAAAACAGTGACATGAACGGCCTGCCATAGTTAAGTCCAACTTAAAGTCGATCTTAGTCTTTGTGAAACACCCCCCTGATCAAGGTACCCAAGTCACTTCCCAATCCAGATGTGATCGGTACCCGAAGCAGATGCAACCTCAGATAGATAATACTCAGAAGGTGGATATGTGAGCGTATTGAAAGTGAAACTCAACAGTTAATCAGTCAGCGGGAAAATGCATGATGATGCATTCTTTTTTAGAGAGGCTATGTTCAGCTTAATCTCTCTAAAGAGCGATTGACTGTTCATTTTTAATGTTCATTTTACCCAAGTGCTTGTACACTATCTTGAACCATCATCTTTAAATCCTATCTGAGGGACTGAAGTTAATTACCCTGATCAAAGACACTCGCGTACCAACTTGGTCTTGAACCTAAGTTAATTAATTTCCAAGACCATCGCTCTATCCACCAAGCCATATGCCATTGTAGTAATGCTACACATGCTCCGTCAACATTTTCTCTACAATTTATTTTGTCAGAAATAAAGGATTATAGTCCTGTCTAACAAAGAGTTGATATCAATCTCAACTGTAGAGATGGGAGACTTCAAACTTGTGATTGATTAGAGGTCTTGCGATTGATTCAAATCAATCGTAACTCTTTATAAGACGGGGCCCAGGTTGACATTGGGTTTTAGGTTAGGGTTTAAGTGCAGTTATTGTATTTGGTCGAGGGTTGAAGTTTGGAATTCAGTTACTTTAGGATATTGACACCGGATTCCAGAGCATGGGTCATGGAGATTACCTCTTTTCTAGAACTATTGCTCTATCCTCCAAACCAAATCAAATTGCATTCAGTAACAACTTTTCCTGTTGCCATTCATTGTAGATCATCCGAAGGTCGTCGACGGACGAGAAGATCCTCGTCCTGGTCCGTCATCGTCCAGGACATCGTTGCGACACGTCGTACATCATCATCGCCATCGTGGCATGGGAAGGGGTCAACAACTACGTGGCCGACGACACCTACGAGATGCTGCGGACAACGCTGCCCAACGGTGCCATCCCTACGGTCAGAAGATGCGGGACAAATGAAGAGTAAGTCATCGATAGAATATTGATCAGGGCCATGTTTCATAACACTTGTTATCAATACCAATTAAAAAAACTGTTGTTAGCCAATTAACTAATTCCATATGATTGGCTGAGAGCACATTTGTAAAAGCATTTTGTAAGAACTTTTCCATCTTGTCATTTGACGAAAGCTCTGATTGCTCTGGATGTTCATTCTTTAAATGTTAGCACTTGTTTATTTTTATAACATTTTTTATGAAACGGGGCCAAAAACTACATGGCACGTCGTGCTTATCTTTGGTTACTGTAATGGAATTGTAGCAGCAGGCCTGTTAGTGATGAAAATCTTTTTTTCACTGATTTTCTCTTTTCAAATATATAGAATATAATATCTTGTTGGACAAGTCATGTCCATACGCTACCAAATATTATTGAATTGTATTATGGCATTATGAAGATAAATTTACATAAAAAAATGTTTCATTTGATGCATTATTTGATACAAGCTCAAGAAGGGCCTTCAAATTTCTCTCATTGAACTATTTCTTTTTGTCCACTTCTTCAGTAAAACGTGCGCCTGTCAAGGGTTCAGTCCCGACTCCTGCGGGGCATCCTTCACCTTTGGCTGCTCCTGGTCCATGTACTACAACACCTGCAAGTTTGCCCGCAGCAGGACCCCCAGGAAATTCAAGCTCCTAGAGGCCAATCCTGAAGTGGTAAGTACCTAAGGCCCATCTCTAGGCCTGTTTTTATTAGCTTAAGATTGCCAAATATCCCGCAATTTGAACTATCCCGATCGCAAATTTTCCAGTTAATTTGCGTCTTCATCAGCCTGAAGTTGCAATTAACTGGATATTTGGTCGAGATAATCATCCCAAGATATCTTGGGCTAGTTTGCAAAATATCCTGTTATTTGTCGAAGACTCGCACTATGCGCGAACGCTGAGCAAAATATCTTGAGCTAATTTCGCGAGCTTGAGTTTCAAGTTTCGAGGTCAAGTCTCGCTGAGCTGATGAGGACGTGATTTGTAACTTCAAGATTATTTCCCAAATCAGAAATAGCAGGCTATTCGGCAACCTCGAGCTGATGAGGTCAAGTCTATTGGGAGATCATTCTGAAACAATTCTGTCAGGGTTTTTGAGACAGTGTGACTATGGACATTGCCAGAACAAAGTCTCTCTTTAGCCAAGGACATATTTTTTGGTTCTCAACCAATCTTCCACAAAATGTCTTAGAACTTGAAGAAAGTGTGAACATCCTGAAGCAATGGAATTCTGTCAGGGTTTTTGAGAAAATGCGACTATGAACATTGCCAAAACAATGTCTCTCTTTAGCCAAGGACGTATCTTTTAGTTCTCAATCAATCTTCCACGAAAGGTCTTAGAACTTGAAGAAAGTGTGAACATATTGCCAATTTAAAACAAAGTCTCCTTAGCAATGATATCTTTTGTTTTGCAACCAAGGTTCTTTGAAATGTCTTGAAACTTGAAGACATCCCAAACATATAATTCTTTCACTTCATTTGAACAAGTCTTAGAAATTGAAAAGGTGTGAAACATAAAGTTTAAACACTGTCACAAATTATATACTCATTTTCCCCAATAGACTGTAGTGTTATGAAATCATTAGGAAAAGGAAAAAAGAAATTTCTGTTTTTATTCATAAATATCTTGATAATCAGACGGGCAATCGGCTTGTAAAAGTCATGGGATTCCTGACTGACCTAAAGATTTATAATTATGATCGCAGCATGAGCCAAATCCAGGATTTTGTTTCAGAATCTGAGGCAATGAGTCACTTTTATAGCAAATTGAAATCATAATATGTTGCATCCTTCTTCTCCCATTTTCAGGAGGACGTACTATCGGACCGCTTCCAGAACATGGCCACCGACCTGGGCCCTCTCTACAAGCGCCTGGCTCCCGAGTCCTTCAACAACATGGTGGTGTTTGAGGAGGAGGGCAAGGAGTGCCGGCTGGGGAAAGAGACTGGGAGGCCATTTGCAGGAGTTACTGCCTGTATGGACTTCTGTGCCCATGCCCATAAAGACCAACATAACATGAACAACGGCTGTACTGTGGTAAGTAATGCAGTCCTGGGCCCCATTTTCACAAAATTTGTCATGAGTGACAAATGACAGTTTTCGTTATAAGCTACTGAAATCCTTGTTTCTGATTGGTTAGCAGCAGATTTGTCATTGAAAAAAGGCTTTGTGAAACAGGTCTTTGGAGTATCACATAGTTCTGAACTAAGTAAAGGATTTTTTATCCTAACGCATTTCTGAAATGATGAAGTAACAAAGATTAAAAGTGTTTGCAAAAACAAAAAGGGGCTACTGAACACATGTTGTAAATGTTTATATTTTTTAGAGTTGAGATCTGAGTAAGAGTGTATAACAACCATTTGCATTTGGAATGCCTGCATTTTTAAGAAATCAGATATTCAACGTTTTTTGGTAACATCGTAATATATTGTAACCAATTAGACAGTTGTTTAAAAAAAACTATGGTATGATATAGCACCAAGAGATATGCTTTGTTTTTTGCAATAAGTGTTTTCTTGTTATCAATTTCACAATTTGATGTCAATTCCATGTGATGTCAATACATTAAAAAGTCATATGGTTTACAAAGTTAGGCCTGTGGGATTTGAAATACATATTTGTACCAGTTATACTAAGCTTTATGTTTGTTTTTTTCGCACCTTGCAGGTTGTGACGTTAACGAAAGACGACATACGGAATAAACGTCCTTCTCCCGGCGACGAACAACTCCACGTCTTGCCCCTCTACTACCTTGACAGCACAGATGAGTTTGGCACCGCCGAAGGACAACAGAACAAAGTCCGCAACGGATCTATCGAGGTACTCACCCACTATCGACACAAGATCAGGGTTCATGGTGGAGACCCCGTGGTGCCCAAAGGTGCCATGAAGTCTAGGAACTCCTCAAGCAGTAACTCAAGTCCGGGAAGAGCCAAATCCGCTGCTTCCGCCGCAGCGGCTCAGAGAGAGCTGGAGAGGGAACGGGAAAAGGAGAAGGAGAGGGAAAAGGAGAAGGAGAGGGAAAGGGAGAGGGAGCACGAGAGGGAAAGGGAAAGGGAGCACGAGAGAGAAAGGGAGAGGGAGCACGAGAAGAGGGCGGCTGCAGCGGCATCGGCGGCTCAGAAGGAGTTGGCGGCGGCTGGTCATGGGATACCCAAGGTTGAGCAGCCAGTGCCTCCACACATGAATCCTCAGACGATGCAGATGTGGCCACACTATCAGCAAAGCATGGAGGCGTTGAGGGCGCAATGGCCAGGGATGGAGATACCTCCAGGAATGGTCGGGGGATTACGTCCCGACTCTCATGCCCTAATGATGATGAATGGACTGCATCGTGAGATGCTGACACCCGGCGGTTCCATACCTCCAGAGCTGGCCCACATGTACGCTCATTACGCTCGCTTCCTCCCTCCTGGGTACGTTCACCCTGCAATGGCAGACATCATGCTTCGAGAGCAGCTTCAGAACAACCCTGCAGCCCTTGCAAGATTCATGGCTCCCTTTGGGCAGGATCCTTACGGGGGACAATCGTCAAACCCTTACATGCATCTTGCTGCGCAATATGGAGCAGACATCAAGCCAGACCCATCCATGCTGAACAATCCTCGACTTGAAGGCTTTTATAGTCCGTACCTGAGTCCTCACTTGACATCACCTCAGGGAAGGGAACCAGGCCGTGAAGGGGGGTCACACCTTCCAAGTGACGCCTCTTCCAAGTTTCCTTCCCCTACCTTGAACGGTGTCCGGCCGGATCCTCATCACCCTCATACCAGCCAAGCGCACCATCCAACCTCATCTTCATCAGCGACATCGTCATCGACATCATCAGCTCAGCCACACCTCTCCTCATCCCACTCACACAAAGATGGCATCTGGAGACCTCCAATATTCCAAGACAGTCCCAAGAAAGAGCCCAACTCTGGAGGACATCACCACAGCAGCAGCAGTAACAGTAGCTCTCGCCCCCCAGAATCCCGCACCCCTCAGAAGTCACCTGCCTACTCCCCCTCCGTAGATAAATCCATCAGGCCTGGTGACCCCAGAGACCCCTACATATTTAGGGACGACACCCCAAGCTCCAAGCCAGTCCATCATCACAAGTCCGAGGGGAAGTCGTCCAAAGGCAAGTCTGATCCCCATCACCTTCACCAGGCAGCACACCCTGAGAGGTTAACACCTCATGAAGGCAAAGACATAAAACCAATATTCCCTATCCCAAGTCTTCAGGATCCCATGAACACCCCTCCACCTGCGCGGTCTGAGGAGGAGTACTTCTCCGACAGCGATAAGTGCTTTGAGGACCCGACTATTGGTGGGGTTGCAATTGCCCTTACACATGGCTCTGTTCTCTTTGAGTGTGCAAAGCGAGAGCTGCATGCAACCACGTCTGTTCAAAACCCCTGCAGGCAGCGGCCGACTCGTATCAGCCTGGTCTTCTACCAGCATAAGAGGATGACGTACAGGAACCACGGTCTGGAACTCTATGAGAAGAAGATGGCTGCACGGTCGCTGGAACAAGAAAACGGGGAATCCCCCAGTGGGAAGGGTGGTAAGAAGGGTAAACGTCCAGCCACGACGGACGACTCCAACAAGGAATCGGTGGCAGCCAAGAAGAAGAAGACAGAGGTTGAGAAATCCCAGATCCCCACCAAATGTGCAGTTACTCCCTCCACGAATACGACAGTGACTTTGGCCTCATACGCTTTCCCCACTGTTACTGGGCCCTATCAAAAATGGGTTTGATAAAAGAATATAAGCTCAGGTTTTTTATCTTTTAGGCTTTCAACTGAAATCAAGACCTGGTCTTTTGACTATACCATTCAGCAATCCCCTTGAATAGTAATCGGGATGTTGTTGATGTTCCATTTCCTATGTCTTTTCCCTAGTTTGTGAATACCATGTCTATGCAGAGAATATATGCATAATCCAATCGTATGCAATGATATTATAACATATGTTATTAATTATTGTCCCTGAAAGAAACATGTTTTCTCGAACCATGTATGTCAAGTAATCTTGTCCGTGAGTGCAATATTCATAGAGTATATGCACTCCCTCTTAATTCTCTCGACTGTTTCGTGAATCGCGGAAATACTTCTAGTATTAGCTAGAAATATCCAGGACCAAAATTTTGTATAGAAATACAAATGTCATAGATTCAATATATATTTCTGATTAAATCACAGAGAAAATAATGATAAATTTTAATCTGAAATTCCTAACGATTTGTGGAAAAATGAAGTTCTTTTTATATATTCCTCAGATTTTTAATTGTAAAAAGCTGTGCTGTGTTACTACATCTATGTGTTTGATAAAGTGCTAGAAATGCAAGTCTATTTTCCAAAGGTATTTCATGAGCCAACTCAAGTGTATCATTTGAGTATTATACATATGTGAAATAATGTTTTAAAGAAAACTGAAATGTGGGTATATAGACTTGGCTTCCCCATACAATTTTGATAGTAATATAACGGTTATACCTTCATCATGTTGCAAAGGAGGAAACATGCTTCTGGTGAAATACAGCTCATGATATTATCGTTGCAAACAAACTCTGCCAGGGAAAGTGTCTTTTGACAAAGTGTTTTTTCTCTAGAAATATATATGTTATCCCAAGTCAGTGTTCCTCACTATGATAAATTGGAAGTGTTTATTCCGACCTACCTCTCAACTTTTCATTCAATTCCTTCTTTATTTTCTCTTTTAAAGAAAAAGTTCAGCTTAAAATGTGTTTGTTTTAAAGCTGTTTTATCATTTTCAATTTTGTTTTTTACATTGTCACAGTTGACTGAGAACAATGCTGCTGCTCCAAATTTGATAGAATTGGGATTTAAATATCCATATGTCTCCTTTTTTAATGAAAGTGGTCAACTTGTTTCTGAAAGGAAAATTACAAAGGAATGCAAAAAGATATTTTCAAAATGTATAAAGAGCATATCGTGTAATTGGGGAAAGTTACATTTCAAAGAATGATCACACATTTGCAAGTGCTTTCAAGTTATTCTCAAACACTGTCCAATTAGTATTTATTATTTGCTGTTGTATCTTTACATTATGCGTTGAGATATCTCATGTTTTACTTCTTCTCTTTTTTCTGTCGTAGATACAGAGAGATATTGCGGGCAGTGATTCTAGTCATGGTCTTCTTTGTAACGAATTGAAATAGATGTAACTCATAAATGGAAAGGTATTTTTTTAAATCTTAGGATGAATTTGAATCATGAACCAGTAAAAGAGTGAAATAGTACCCAGAAGAGGGATATTTGAGCATGTTGTTCTTGAAATACTCCAACAGGAAAAATTGAGAATTAGTTCTATTTAGCAATGCGTGTGTTTTACCCATCATGGATGTGCATATTAGCTTGTAAAGTGATTCTTAAAAATGTATATATATCTGTAAAGGTTTGATTAGTTCAATATTGTAATATTCTCCGACATTCTTTCAGTAAATTTGTGAATTTTTTTTCTCAACTGGAATTTTACAATCACCCGCTCGGCTTTTGAAAAGCCAGTGGATTTTTAAGAAATTATTGTCAATTTTTAATGAAATGATGATTGAATAATGATGTTGTATATATGTATTATGAATAGCTGGGGAGCTGGTTTTATGTGTGTACATTTAATGGATAGAATATTGTGTAGATATAGACATAAGACTCGCAAGGGATAGGGGGATCTTAAAGATTTGAGAAATTCTTTGAAACAAATTTTTAATTAATGAAAATTGAATTGAATAATTCATTGAATTAATTGATTTTTATTGTAAAATTGTGATTTCCCCTTTCAGCAAGTCAATTTTGTTTTGTTGTGTGTGTGTGTGTATATGTATTTGTGTGTGTAAAATGTTTAAATATTGCATCAATTATGGAATGGATTTTGAATTTCTTGTAGTTTAATGAAGAGAAATTATGTGATTCTTTTGTTAGGTGAGCCCGGCTAATTTGTCTACCAAAATTAAATTTGAATGTCTGATTTTGACATATCTCTTCTCAAGAAATCTTATGTGTCTGTGTCTTTCTTTAGAGTCCTTAGTGACATAATGTAGATGGTTTCATAATGAACTATGGTATGCATTCAGTCCCAGAAACATTAATCAAGTGATTATATAATAATATATAATAATTTGATTTGATGTTTGGTTTATGATTTTTTTTTTCTCTCCAAATATATGGACCATTAAAAGCAAAAATGGTTCTCTTTCAATTACTGGTATACAATTAGGTCGACTTTAATATGGAGAAAAGAGATTACAGCTGTGTAGTATGTTGATACCTGCTTCGTGATGATGAAGATGGTTCATGTCTTGAAGGTAAGGATAATGATGATGATGGTACCTGTTAAGGGTACAATGGTGATAATGATGCTGATGATGATTATTAAAAGATGGCACTTGTTATGGTAATGATGACGATGGTACCTTTCATGATGGTGACGATGATGATGAAGATTGTTATGATGGTACCTGTTAAGGTAACATTGGTGATAATGATGGTGATGATACCTGTTATGAAAGCAGTGATGATGATGGTACCTATGATGATTATAATGATGATGGACAATGGTGGTAGGGATGGTGATAATAATAAAAAACAGTGCTTATGAAGCGCTTACCACCTGAGTCTCTAAGCACTATAACAAACAAAATGCAATAATAAACAATTACATATTAAACAAAACAAAAAATTACTAATAAACCTACAAATTACAATACATATTAAATATACATCTATGTGAACAGAGGAAATTAACATCAAAAGCAGTTTTGAATAAATGTGTCTCAAGATGGATATGAGTATGAAAATGACAGGAGGTACAATGTTCAGGAGATTTTACAGAAATACTCTTTAGAAGCTGTGTTCACGACAATACTGACGAAAACCATTGGAAACGAAATTTGGGTGAAAACATCGGTAGAAGGACTATATGAAACAATGTTGAATAATAACGACGATACATTTGATCCTAACGAAATTTAATTCTATTTCAACTCGGCCACTTGTTTTGTAGCAGACATCGATACGTTAAGTGGTTTAGCGCCCCCTTGTGTCCTCCTATTCGTTTACTATCCTACACAGTTTATGATGCAGAATGATAATTCTCTTCTCAAAAAAAGGGGGGGGGGAAATGAGAAAATAGGGGACAGACAATAAAGTGAAAGAGGGAATGAAGGAAGAAAAGAAAGTAAGACAGAAGTTAAGGGGAAAAAAAGATAAAGGAAGGAAGAAAGACCGAAAAGAAGGAAAAGGACAAGAGAAGAAAAACGGACAGAAAGGAAGGAAGAAAGAAAGGGAGAAAGAAAAGAGAAATAAAGCAGAATAAAGTAAGTTGGATGTGAAAAGAAACGTGACATGAAGATGATACGACAGAACTTCCACTCAAGCGATGTCCTTGTTTATTCGCACTCATCTACTTTGCAAATCCGGTGCCCCCCCCCCCCCGCCCCCTCTGACACCAGTACCCCCTCAATGCCTTGGACCCATCCTTTGACACTGTTCGTGAAATTAGGTCACACCACTCACGATCAAAGAGACTTCGATAAATCAACTCAATGGCACAGTTAATATCCCTTTTGTACTGCCGATAGAATTCATGTTCGAGTTACGTAATAATGTATGTCATCGTAATGTTCGCACGTTT
The DNA here is from genome assembly GCF_000002235.5 of Strongylocentrotus purpuratus. Classification (NCBI taxonomy): domain Eukaryota; kingdom Metazoa; phylum Echinodermata; class Echinoidea; order Camarodonta; family Strongylocentrotidae; genus Strongylocentrotus; species Strongylocentrotus purpuratus. The sequence goes on from NW_022145595.1 coordinate 16,222,414, forward strand.
AACTAGGTGACACGCAACGCTCAAGGTTATTGAAATTGACCTAAAGTCTAGCAATCACCAAAACATGTTTTGCTCTTGATGTAAACTAGGGATTCATAACTCTATAATATTACATTCAAAATATGAGCTACAAATAATACATCTACAACTTGAACTTAGAGATATTGCAGTTTACATATACTTTTCTTTGTGACCGAAATGTCAATGTTTCATCTTCGTTATAACAAACAAGATTTGCGAATCATGCATTATAAAGCCCCTCTACAGTGTTGGGAGCCCCAAAAATCTGATGGCATAATTTCACTTTAATTATTGTATCATAATGTGCAAGAGGATGTAATTTAAGACACTTTTCTGCAAGGATTTCCAAAACAAATTTGTTTAAAGTCGAATATTGATGAAAGAATACAATTTAGGTTTTCTGCGTACAACAGAAAATCCAAATTATGAATTCTTTTATCAATATTTTGTCTTCAAACTTATATTTTTTTTGGGGGGGGTGGGGGGAATCTTTGCAGAAGTTTGTCTTAAATGGCATCCTCTTTCACATTATGATAAGTAAAATCCCAGCAGTGCAGAGGGGCTGATCTATTGAGAAAGGAAAAAAAATAAAATAATGTGTCCTCATTTCGAACAAAACCTTTTTCTTTGATGACCGTAACATCCTACATTGCATAATGTCTCGCTCAAGATCCGCAAACACAGTCATGTATCCTTCTATTGAAATTAGTGTGGGTTTGAGGAGAGTGGGAGATCCTATGAATGCATGTATGAGACATGCAGTCCTTGATCTACTTTCGTGCTTGGCACATATACGATGACATTGTGATACCACACACCTTCCGACAAGCCTACTTACTGATAGTGAAGGGGATGCTAACGATTTGTTTTTTAGATAGCCTCTTTTAATTTCCGGTTTCCGAAATTTGTACTATTTTCCTCTTGATTAATCCCTCTACGTCTTCTTTGTACCATTCAGTCTTTTTTTTTCTCCTCCTATGACTTTTTCATTTCAATTCCAAATTCCCCTGAACCCCGACGCTCCTTTCATGCCGTACTCCTCTTAAATTATTACTCTTTGATATGCCTCCTTACTTTGACAAAATATGGGCTGAATGAATTTATAATATTATGTTTCATTATGTCTTTCATCTTGAATTTACAGATAGAACATAATGAAATACATCTTATAGTAGAAGGCAAAGTATAGAAACCAACTTATATTGCAAATCATATTAAACAATACGTTATATGAATGGGCAATACCATATAATATCGGAATCATAATATATGCGAGAGACAAAATTGAACAATTACCAGAGAACATGGATTGTACCTCTTCTAGAAATGAAAATTTAAGATAATCTTCATAATGAATTAAATCCATTATCAAAAATCCTCGACAGTGTATCGGCTGTATTCAATATCGAGGAGTATGTGATGAAGGGATGGCTGGACGCAAGCCTATACTGGATGCCGAATCGTGAATCTGACCGCACTTGGTCAACAAACACAAGTGCGTGGTCAAAGTGTTGGGTCCAGAGGTCAGCTTGGTCCTAAGGGACCTGTCCTCTACAAATATTGACACGAGGTCATCTAAAGTGACGTTAGCCTTCGGACGACCCTTCGAATTAAGACCATGGCCGTAGACGAGTGGCCTGATGTTGCGAATGGCACCCCTTCTAATCTGTAATATTAACACGATTTGATTTGATTTGATTTTGATTTCTATATCATCTGCTCAAAAATAATATATATGTTCATGCGGATATATTTATATAATTATATTGATCAGTATCATAGCGCTTACAAAAGAAAATGGTGGAGAGCAGGACAACATTCACATAATGGGTACATCATATCAAATTACTACGGGAAACGTTTGTTTTGAGGGATCTTTTGAAAGTGCAAGACAGTTTAATTATCTGATTTAGAAAACAATTACATTATTAATGAAGGTTTCCCCGCCCCTCTCCCCCCCCCCCCTTTGTTATGATTATTTATGTTTATTTCAGTGCTCTACTTATAACAAACAATGACAGATAAGGGATTCAAATTTCTTGATATTCTTTGTTCTTAATTGTTTGTTTGTGTTTTTGTTTGTTAGTCTGTGTGTGCTTTTTTTTCTTTATGTATTATATATTGTCTTTTTTCAAGGGGGCGTGTTTTTGGTTTGTATTTTGTTTGTTTATTGCTTTTTGCCTTTTCCATATTCCTTTTTTTCCCCGTATAAATATGCCATTTAGAAGAAAATAATTCTCTTAAGTAAAACTGTGTTGTTCCAGAATCATTGAACCCACTGTGCATCACCAAAATGATTTTCATAGAAGCTAGTCAAAACAAAATTACCTCAAGCAAAGTGTACAGGTCTTAGCTCCAAATAAGGCGGCACAGGTTTCGTTTGATATTTTTGTTTTCGCGTACACGATTGGATTGTCCAGGATATCGTAAGGTAACACTTTATTATCAATACTTGTCTACAATTACATAATCATGATAATAGTAATGATTGCAAGGTTTAAAAACATATTTGTTTTGTACCCTGGTCGGTACATGCTATTTCTGATTGTATTCTAGTCAAAACAAAATGTTATCTCTCACAATAAGAATTTTGATTTAGAGGAAGAAGAATCCGTATGACAAAATCTATTCAAAGTCTACGCCATTTTATCATTTATGACAAGTTCCAATAAAAAAAAATCACACAAAATACATGTTAGCTTATTTCCCCAAATAATCTTTTTTTTTTTTTTGTTTTTTGCAAAGTTTAAACACATATTTGTTTCGGACCGTGGCTGGAAATGCTATTTCTGATTGTATGCTAGTCAAAACAAAATGTTATCTCTCAAAATTAAGAAGGAGTAGATCTAGAGGAAGAAGAATCAATATGAACAAAATATATTCTAAGACTACGCCATTTCATCATTTATGACAAGTTCCAATTTAAAAAAATCACACAAACACATGTGAGCTTATTTTACCAAAATAATCTATGTGTTTTTTTTTATCAGATGGTTTGTTCCATGACAAGTGTCTAAAGTATATTATAAAATGCTGAAAAAGTCGAGTGATATTGAAAAAGATTTCTATTTTTTTTTATTTTCAGACATAAATTCACTAAGGTCTTGCAAATGCAAACAACAATTTTGTCATCTGCAGACCCCGATACTTTGACAACATAACGGAACAAGAGGAAGAAAAAGAAGAAGAAGAAGAAGAAGAAGAAGAAGAAGAAGAAGAAGAAGAAGAAGAAGAAGAAGAAGAAGAAGAAGAAGAAGAAGAAAAAGAAGAAGAAGAAAAAGAAGAAGAAGAAGAAGAAGAAGAAGAAGAAGAAGAAGAAGAAAAAGAAGAAGAAGAGGAGGAAGAAGAAGATGATAAGAAGGGAAAATAAAAAAGATAACGAAGAAGAAGGAGGAGAAGATGGAGAAGAAAGAGAAGAAGAAGGAAAAAGATCAAAGAAAAAGAAAATGAAGCAAAAGAAACATTAGAATATGAAACAATTTTACATGTACTTCTCACGTTTTGTCGTGCAATCTCTCACTCTCTCTCTCTCTTTCTCTCTCTCTCTCTCTCTCTCTCTCTCTCTCCTCTCTCTCTCTCTCTCTCTCTCTCTCTCTCTCTCTCTCTTTCTTTCTTTATGTATTGGGCACCCCATTTATCAAGCCTTGGCTTTTAGGGGCACCCTGACCATTTATACTGTATTAAAAATTTCATACATGCATGATTTGTATATTGATTTTTTATTTTAAATGGTTTAATAAAAGGAATTGAATTGAATTGAATCATAATTCTATGTACTTCTCACGTTTTATCGTGCAATCTCCCTCTCTCTCTCTCTCTCTCTCTCCCTCCCTCTCTCTCTCTCTCCACCACTATTTCTCCTTACTATTGCAATATAAACCTTTCCGGTCTGGAAGCAATCTAATCACTCTTCAACAATTCTTATCTAGGCAAGGCCCACTCTTTGCCCATTAAAACAATATCTACGAATTTTTGGGTCAATGTCGACCACAGGCTATCATTATTATGAACTTTTTTTAAGGGTCAAACCTGTATCATACTGTCAATACAATTATTTGGTGTTTATTGATGATAATCCTATATAGTGGATTCTATTTCGATCAATAATCTTTTAATTTGATTTGATTTGATTTGATTTGATTTATACCGAGGATGCGTTATCATGATATTATTTCACACAAAGATTCACATAAAGACAAAAGAAACGCATTGGAGTATTTTATACCGTGTCGGGTAATATCGTAGTTACAGGAAACTCCGTCGAATTGCAAGGAAAAGCGGGAAGAGAGACAGGGAGAGGAGAGAGATGAAAAGAGACTTTAGAAGAAGGCAAATCTGTCCCAACACCATTCCCTCATTCAATAGCCTTTTTAATTAATTTATATCCGGTGCCGCCCGTCTCTCCATGGCCACCCTGTCCCTCTCCAAGGCACCAGTACCCCCCCCCCCCCCCCCCTGGTTGAACCTATACGCAACGCCATTTATGTTAGGGCCGTTGACCCATCTTCATTATTGAGGGCAATATCATCCATAGCAGTCAATCGTGTAAACATGATTGCGAAATGATCGGCGGAAGACCGGACCTAACATTTTTTTTTCTTCAAAAGGGGATTAGGCTAGCCAGACATCCGCAAGACCTATGGTTTAAAGTGGCATATACACCATCATTTTGAAACAATTATTTTAGTCGCCCATGCAAGCTGCAACATTCATCATCCTCACGTGGGCCTAAATTCCTGTGGCGGATATTACAGACATTTGATCTCTACTTTCCGGTGCCATGAACCAAAAAGTAATTTGAAAGCTTTGAAACTCATTAGAAAACGAAGACAATAGATAATCCTGTCAACTTTTGTCTCAGTAATCACTATATCAATGAATAGCGAACTGGTTAATCACTATTGTAATCATATGGTATCATTCACTATAATATAGGCACTAAAGTTCTTCATATTGAAATGTGTGTTTTTCTAAATATAAATTTTAAGATCTGGTAATGAATTTACCACCATCAACTTTGTTTCAATTACGATATAACTGCTATGTTACTTGAATTGTCTGTTCATGGAGTATTGTTGATGAGAAAGGTATAATAAGCCCATGCTACTCCATGGAAATGTTTTATACTAATTGATTAGATAAACCTTATTGGACTGACGCCCAGACACTCTCCGAGAAAACTACCCTATAGTCAAGGATAACATCCCCTGCCTAATCCCCGCCACTCCCAAAATCATCTTCACTTATTCGTTCAGACCGTAATTTTCACTTCTCTCTCCCTTTCGTCTATTTGTCCGTTGTCTTAGAGCGAAACGGCCCCCCCCCCCCCCGCCCCCATCGTAGTAACAGACACTACTTACGATGGTGGCGATAACGATGATGATTATGGGGTCAGTAATTAAATTGACGATTAAGGCAGCCATTTCCCGTTGACAAGAGCTATCTTGTCTTCTAAAAAGATCTAGGGAATTTTGGCCAAACTGGACAATGTTTTCAGTTTTATCAATAAGGACTTATTTTTAGGCTGGTAAATAGTCTTGAGCAAATATTTAGGTGCAATCGTCCAAAGTTGTCATGTCCCAAAGATATGCATGATGATAAAAATTAAAAAGGGCTATCTCTTTAAATACGATAACGAGTTTTTTTGTTGTCGTTATGTCTTTTTTCCCCTTTTTTGTTATGTGGCGCCAAGTGGTGAGACTACATAGCGCAACTGACATTTCGCAATTCGTTTTATCTTATTATAATATGGACACACAACCGGATTGCAGAGACTTTCAAGAATTCAACTAATACGAGCGATTTCAATACCTGATCATGTACTTTAGAAATCACGATCTTATTATCAAATGCACCAATAGAACGTTCTCACGTTCTAAAAGGTGATACGCTAAAACAAGCCATTCAAATGATAACGTACATAATTTTATTTGTATACAATCACTGGAGACAGTTTTTTTACATTAAGTCCGGCCTTCTTGTCTTGTCTCCAAAATTACTGAACAAGTTTAGATTTTGTATTTTCTTGCTCTTATTGTCTTCTCAGCTTATGTTATTCTCCTGTTACAAATTATGTTGTATCTTGTATAATATATGTTTGTTTTTGTATGTTTTTAATGAAAGTATTGATTAAATTAAACTGAAACTGAAACTGAACCTTAGGTTGATACATTATATTGAAAATCTTTGCGATCAATGTTACATAATAGTTTTTGTTATATTTATCATAAATTGATACGATACGAAAGATAAAAATTTATCCAAAAGAGATATAGGCCTACCCATATTAGGCGTGGTCGATAAAATACTTCGTTTTCATTAGTTTACCCAACCCCCCCCCCCCCCCTTCAAAATTTTTCACCTACTTTGTCCCCTACTTTTCAACCTGAATGTGTGATTAACGGAAATTAAATTTCCACCTTTAAAACGAGTTTAGCAAATCGTCCAAAGCGGTTGGCAAGAGATTGTAACACATGATGATATCCTGTCATGTTACTGATGATGTATTACACACGCTGGTGGAAGTCATTAGTTAAGCATGTGTTATGCAAAAATAATGTCTATTGTCAAATGTCCCCCCCCCCCCCTCCCCCTTGATATGATGAGCACTGTGGAATTAAGTGAAAGTCACCTTGACTGTTCGATGAAAAAAAAATTAAAGGGAAAATAATTGCTGATTATACAATATTGTACTTTGTCGAACGAACGATATGGCGAAATGAATTTTAACATCAGGGTGTAGCCTTTGCGATTCATGAAATGAAGTAATCTAAAGTTTACTTTGATCTGCATCGACTGAGGAGGAAGATAATGGATGCCCCACCCCCCCCCCCCCCATAACAAGGTAAATACACGAAAATCGTGTCGTTGTCTTTTTTTCCTTTAATATCAAATTGTAATTGAAATTGTAATATTGTTCATGTAATGACGCACAAGCAAACAAAAATTAATTAAAAAATACAATGTCTAATCGTCACCAAAATGGAATCCTATCCCTCTCTTGCACCCCTTCTAAAGCAATCTCTTTCGTTGTTCGAAATGACAATAGAGTATAATAGTTGAATGACAAACCAACTGTAACAGCTGGTACCTAGATTAAAGGGGAAGTCTACCCTGGTAATTACAATCAGAAAAAACGAGAGAAAAACATTAGTTAAAGTTTGAACAATACCCGATTGAAAATAGAAAAGTAATACATGTTTTAACTTGAAACACAGATTGGCAAAACTGTGATGTATATTGCGAGGTCTCCTCCAATAAAACTTGCAGTAAGTACAAACATGAAATGTGCCTGCGGTATCAATAGATCCAAATGGCACAGATATGATAACCAATTGGCCTGCTTGTAACAGATTTTTATGATGATGCGCCCCCCAGCCCCCCCCCCCCCTGGTCCGGATCGAGAGTCCAGGGTCCTCTACTGACTACGTAGGCAGGAAGAGTGCAACGTATTTATTAGCCCTTCAACCGGGGGCGGGGGCGTACACCAGCTTGACCAACTGCTGGATACACCACTGAGACTGAGTGGAGGCTTACGCTTTATCAATCATCGTTTTTTTTTTTCTTCCTTGATTTCCGGAATCTGCATTTTTGAAGGGTCGTCGCTGAATTGAAGAAAAAAAAAGAAATCAGTGATATCGATGGGTTCATTACAATCAGCCACGTGACTGCAATGAAAACACGTCACTGGTAACTCATGATTTTTACAAATTTCAATTCCAAAGTATTTTTAGAAAATAGAACTGAGCGATTGGATTACGAACCTAATTGGAACAATACTCCTCTCCGGAAAAAAAAATTGATATTCGATTTACTATTTCATTATCTGTATCAGAAGCGTATCAAGGAAATGATAAGTAGTGGGGCGGTAACCCCCCCCCCCTTTTTTTTTTATTACGGAGGACGATGATCGAATGCACCACGAGGAGAAACAATATATTAAAATGAACAAAATTGTTATGCTTTTATTATTATTGTTTATATGTGTTTTGCAGTTTATATATTTATTTGTTCATTCATTTATTCACTTACTAACTTATTTTCTATTTATAGTTATTTTTGTATATCATGGAGATAATGAGAATAAGCCAGTTCATTGTTGCAGTCTGAGCATGAGCAGATAAGGTCATTGCGGACCAAATTGTGAAATACACGGAGACAAAATCCTGGATACGTGCTCATGAAAGTTATGTAATCATTATTCATATATGCACAAGCAATGCCTGATAAACAGGTGGAAGTATTCTTTGAAAAGGGGAAACAAAGGCTATTTACGTAGCACCTCCATTGCTGAAAGAGTGATTATTTCAAAATGTACAAAATGGGACCTCTTCATGTTTTGAAGATCTGTGGATATTCGGAGTCATTTGGGACATGTGCTAACCATGAACTAGTCTATTAAGTAGTAAGTACATACATGTGCATAAAGACATTACTAATCCTTAAAGCAACAAAACGTAAATAAGTAAACAATAGAGTGTCCACACGGAGTGGACCAGGGTTTGACCGCAATGGCACAGTCAAGGTCCTCGAAATGACATTTGATGGTCTCGTGGGCTATAGGTCTATTGTGATGTCCCAAACTCAAGGAAGACAAAAAGAAAGAGATGAAGGGCACATGAAAGACCTCGACACCAGACCTCGACGGAGACAAACCGCATCTGCATGGACCCTAGGTCTAAGAAGTTTATTGTCCAGGTAAGCGCTGATCAATAATCAATCGAACTGTGTGGTCATTATGTTCTTAAAATACATTGTGGTCGTAGCAAGTGGTCTCAATAATCCACATCACATGGTATTTGCATGACCGGGGGTGGATGGGGCACATGATACGCAAGTACTTTTGGTCAAGGGCCAAGCGAGAAGGGATAATGAAATCAAGTGGACAATACTGGCTTAATTAATACATTGTAATATACATGAGGCAATACCTTGGAGGGAGTATATACCAGTAGATGAAACCACTTTGTTTTCAAGTGCTCTAGAGAGTTTTATGCTTCTATTTATATATACATTTCATCTCTACGTATTGTAAAGTTTACATCAGTTCAATTAGTACAAACCCTGGTACTTGATCCAGCTCCCAAGCAGGAGTGAGGCTTCGGGGCGCCCGCCCTGTATTTTTATTATTAATGTTGAACTTAAAATACATAATTTCAAGCACAAGTGCTGTCAAACGCAAAGTGGCGTGCCGTAATAACACCCCTCACTACCCCTCCCCCTCCCACGAAGACATGGCCCATACATATCTACATCAATAAAGAGGAGGAGCTACACCCCCATTTTGTTTTGTTTTTTGCTGTCGTTATTGGGTTGTTGTTGTTGTTTGTCAATTTTTTTTTTCTTCTTGTTGTTGGGCCATTGAAGAGTCCACCCGTCTGCATGTTAACAGTTGTTGGTACACATTATACGATATCCCTTTGTTGAAACATTTTTCAACCCCGTTTTTCGTTTGTTTCTTTTTTGTTTTTGTTATCTGCCCATTATTCTTTGAGAGTCGTATGTGTGTGTGAATTGGGTGTTTACAGACGTTTTTCAATCAGACATGATTATTTACGTCTGGGGACCGACCTTTAAACGTCACCATCCGAAAGACGTGACTCAGTTTCGAACCTGCGTCCTCGCGGCCTGAATCAGTTTGTAACTTCCACTGTTAGCTGGATTACAGGCGCATGCCACAACACCTAGTCATTTGAGAGTCCATCCGGCTCCAGAATTTTGAAGGAAAAAGAGGGGTGCACAATTTTACTAAAACTTGCTGACAAGCAGAATGAACAAAATGGGACATGTTCCAGTTCCACCCCCCCCCCCCTCCCGAATCTGCTAGTGTGAATATGATATGAAATCAAGAAGGGGCTCAAATGCATTTCCGACACCTTGCGTTTTGCACTTCTTTCAATGCGGGAGATCGCATCGCTGACCTGGGATGAAAATAATACACAACACGTATTCATATCGTATCAAGTGTCGATTAGCCTATCTGAAAAGGGATATTGAGGTATCAAAACACATCTATCAAGTTAACGAGAGTCCAAACAAGTCGTTTAGTTTCACACCCCAAAAAATAAATCTAGCCCTATTCAACAGTATAACATTAATCATTTTTTTAAAGTAGGCACCCGCCAACCTTTCGCTATCCGCTATCATTTTTATTCATAACTCTGGATTTAAAAAATTGACAAAATGCTGTGTTATTATTGATACACACAGATGTTGTGGCTCAGAGTTTTCAAAAAGTGACAATAGAATTTTATATACTAAGCATTACTTCAAGAAAAGCATTCGAAGAAATGTCATAAAACCTATACCCCAGATGAATTTGACATCCAACCTTTGTAATCAGTTGATTTGTATGGAAGCAGAAAATTAATAGAAACAGAATGGCAAAAGTTTGAAATGAATCGGAAAATATAAAGGCTGTTATGAATGTTTGAAATATGAGATCACTATTGTGACGTAGGACGTGGACAACTCTCCCATTTGTCGTGTACAAAAATATCATTAATTTATGTTTTCTCGTAAATTCCTTCTCCCTTGGGGCCCTACTCAAAATAGCATATTATTATAGGTCCTCTAAAACGAATAGACCATCCTGAGTAATAAATCTTTGATTTTTTTTTATTTTTAGTCATTTTATATGTTGGAACAGATGGAAAAGTAGTCCGGCACTAAATCACATTGACATTACCGCTTCAGCCATCAGTTTGCTTTTCTGATTTTTCTGCTTTCTTTTAGTCTATAGAGTAATTGCCTATTTGGGTTGGATTTCCCTTTAACTTTGCAATGTGAAAGCGTCCGTTTGATACTTCTTATTTATTAACGATTATAATAAGTGGAGTACTTACGCACGGAGCACACGTATTTGAAACATGATAATCGAAGAAACATCTTCCCTATTTTCACAACAACATTTTGTTTTGATGGTGTTGCAATGTATCCATAAGCAACCATGTATCGATAAATGTTTAATTTTATTTTGTTTTTATTGATTTTAAGAAGGTGTAAACAAACCAAATATTAAACAGTATTGAAATATGATAATACACACGAGAACTGCAACGCCGTGAGTGTTCTAATAATATTTATTAATCGGAGGGGCGGAATCGGAGGGGGGGGGCGGGCGGGCCTTAGTGCATCATTCTGCTCCTCCTCGAATTTCAAAACAAGATTCCATGTCATATCACTCCTCATCTTGTTACTCGATCCTTCTCTATCAGACTATGGGGGCCCCCTCCAGCTCTGATGACGAGACTGTTTGGGATTTTCCTTTCCATAACACGAGGGCGTTGCCAGGGGCATTCTTGATTTCGGGGTTGGATCCCCTTTCCCTTCTCTATCAGACTATGGGGGCCCCCTCCAGCTCTGATGTGGCGACTGTTTGGGATTTTCCTTTCCATAACACGAGGGCGTAGCCAGGGGCATTCTTGATTTCGGGGTTGGATCCCCTTTCCCTGATAATAATTTCCAGTTTCTCCGATAATTCTTAACCAAGGAAAATAGTGTAGTTATTATGATCGTAGAGAGCAGTTTCCCCCACTCTCATTGTTTCTCTTGTGGCGGCTCCGTTATTCACCAGTGGTTCCGCAATTGGGGATAGACCTATAGCGCCCGCCCCCTCCCCCAACTTACCGCTCGCATTAAGCTTTCTTAGTTTTCTTTCCCCCTGTACTCCCTAATTTGCTCATCAATTACACATTAATTTAGAGCAAAGAACGGTTGTTCAACTGTGATTTTCGCCTCCCGAGGTTGTGATAAAAAAGTGGAAGTTTCTTGCGCATAATTTTCATGAATTGTTCTGTGAGAGCGTTTGGATGATTTTTAAACCTGAATTACTACAAATCATATTCACATGGAGTACTATGGAAGTAGAAACTGATTCAAATCTCCCAGGAATTTTGATTATCTTGATTACTGCGCTTCTGTATAAAAGAAACCTATACGTCTACGAATCTGCTGCAAACCTTTGAAGGGTCACAAAACTTTATGGGCTGTTTCGTTTTATTTTGTTTTGTTTCTTTCTTTATTATTTATCATTTTTCACTTGCGGTCAAGCAGGTCCTTCCGTCTGGCCAGGGTCCAGGGTCCAGTATAATAATGGTCAAGAGCTGCTGGCAAGTGACCGTGGGTCGACAAACTTTCAGCGGTCAAAATTCAGTTATCTGCAAACAATGGGTAATAAATATAATGCAAAGTAAAGTCTGCAGTGTCTTGTTGATATGGGCCAAAGAACTTTGAGGTGTCTGTAACAGAAGACCTAGGACTGCAGGTTGTAGTAATAATTATTATTGGTCAGTCCAGGGTTAACAAAAAAGTTCATTGTCATCAAATTAACCGAGCAAGCATCAGCCCCGAACCCCCCCCCCCCCCCGCATGCCATCCCTACAATGATTTAGAAATAAAAACAATGATTGTGTATACAGAGTCAGATGTCTTTACATTTGTTTGTTTGTTTGTTTGTTTACATGCTATTGTATTTACTTCAAACAAATACAAAAAGGTTATCACGTGTGTGTTGTACGTTGGCATATCATGAATGAGGAAATAGATTGCTAAGGATTTATCGTTCTCCATGTTAACAAAGAATGTTCTTTAGTTCAAAACATGAAATTAAATGGTTTTTTAAATTTCTCGCTGAATCAATTAGATATACTAGCTGGAGTTTGAAATTGCAAGAATTGTGATCCTTTAAACGGTAGTCGTCCGGAGGTAATTGTCCTGTGGAATATCGGTCCTAGGGGTTCGTCGTCCGGGTCGATAGTCCAGGGGTATTCGTCCTGATACAGCTCAACATATAATTGACTTTAATATTTCTGTGACTTAACTATGATGACTGTTCAAAAATATTTGAACTAAAATGAAAAGAAAAAAAACACCCTCTCAAAAGTCGATCTGAAAAATAACGACCGTAGTTCGAACTCGTCAATAAAACCGGTTAGATCGGTTTGATCGTCACACGCGTGTGTTGCAGGTGTTTATCTTTGATATTGACATAACCGCTAGCAAAAAGAAAGAAAAGAAGAAGATTATTCTGAAGCGCAAGGTGAATGAATTGTTGTTGTGCACGACGTGCTCGGGGGCGTGCTGCGATGACGAATCCTCTTTCCAATTTGATGGTGACAAACAATGCTTGGAAAAGTCAAAGGGGTCAACAAATATTCATTGATGTGATTTGATAATTTATAAACACAATTCATGTCAAACAGAGGCAACCAAAGGATACACCTATGATAATTTGGTAAAAAGGAACTAACTGTGCATAATGCTGATCAATGCTGTTAGTCATATTAGGTTCTATAGGACACCTACCCCCTGGACATTCACCCCTGGATAACCACCCCCGTCAACTACCCCCTAGGACAACCACCCTCTAGGACGACAACACCCAATGACAACTACCCCCTAGGACACAACTACCCCCAGGACAAATACCCCCGAACAACTAACCCCAGGACAACTACACCCGGACAACTACCCCCAGACAACCATCCTCTAGGACAACCTCCTGGACAACTATCCTAGGGGGCAGTTGTCTGGGGTTAGTTGTCCGGGGGTAGTTGTCCGGGGTAGTCGTTCTAGAGGGTGGTTGCCCTAGGGGGTAGTTATCCTAGGGCGTAGTTGTCCTAGGGGTAGTTGACTGGGGGTGTTTATCCGGGGGTTGATGTCCATGGGGTAGGTGTCCGGATACGGTCCTATTAACACAATGCCAATGATGGTATAAAACCAGCGACGATCCATATAGAAAATATACCTGGTAGAACCCAAATCTACAAATTCGCCTCTGGAACGATTGCACAGTCGAAAATTCACTTTGTCTGAATAATTTGTATTTTAGGATTTTATCTCTCGTCGAATGACTGTCTTGCTTTACGGCCGATTTAATCAATATTAATTTATAACCTCAACCAATGCTGTCTTTAATCCATGAAGCCGTTTGAATAAAAAGCTGGATTTGAAGTAAGACACAAAATAAAAATACGGTTTCTTTATCACGTAAATCCATGACCTCAATGAATATCCTGTTTACCATTTTGCTTTCATGCACAAAACATTTCAAACTGAATAAACAAGGCTATTAAGCTACATTTAATGTTGTTTTCGCTTCTTCCTCTCGTTTCCACCCCGCTACGTTAAACCTTCGGTCTTTGTTTGCCCAGTGAGCTTAAAATCCTAACTCCTTGGTTTGTCATACATATTCATTTTCCATGGAACATTCAGTTCACCAACCGTAATATAGAACAAATATTTGTTTACTTCGCCGAGTTCCTCTTTGTTGACACTCAGATGAATCAATTTGCACCAGCGTCTATTGCCCTCGTCTCAGCATGCTCAGCTCATTCGTTGTTTGCCTGACTCACCCGCATAACATGAATATTTATTCAAAGGAAGAGTAAATATTTCTCCGTACCTCATACAGGGCACTTCAATATTTTGCCAATATTTATTATTCGCTGGTTTAACAGTTCAATAGGCGTGGATGAAAATCATGAATGAAAATACACGAATCGTTGGCCCGTTCGGCCTATTAACCTTAGTATTTTTTAATGACAGTTGAGGTCGTGACAACTGTATCTTCGACATCCTACCATCATTACCGGCTTCATTTCGCTATCATAATCGTTCATCACAATAGTAATGATCGTCATTTTAATTCTTACCAAAATCGCCATCATCGACGATATCATAGTCACCCTCATCTCATCATCATGACCACTAAAAATCACCACAAAATCATTGTGGACATCACTATCGTTATTATCATATAATCGTGGTCGTCCGTCGTCACCATCAACATCATCATCATAATCACCCCCGTCCATACTAATCCATTATCGTCATTATACTCATTATCGCCATCATAATCATTATCAACATCATCATCATCATCATTATCGTCATCATCATCATCATTATCATCATCAATATCATTATTATCATGCCAAGATTTTTAAAGGGGAGTTGTTTTTTGCGGTGAATCAGCCAGCCAGTGAATAAGCGGGGAGGGGGGGGGGGGTGTAAGGAGCACTCTTTTTTGCCTAATTCGTGAAAAAATAGTTAGCAGCAAATAAACGGGCGGGGGGTAAGCACTCCTTTTTTCCCTCAACATCCACCCCCCCCCCTCCCTCTTGAGCAAAAAATAAAAAACATTTTTACTTTATTTTGCCCAATTTTTGAAAAAATATTTAGCGGCAAATAAGCGGGCGAGGGGTAAGCACTCCTTTTTTCCCCTCAACTTCCCCCCCCCCCCCCCTACAGCAATTTTTTAAAAACTTTTTCTTTTACATTTAATTTGTTTTGCCAGGTGGGAGGGCATAGATAAAACACAGATAAAGGGTGTCTTTACGATTCATACACACCCCCTGTTTGCCAAGGGGGTGTTTGAACACCCAAAACACCCCCCCCCCCCCCCTCGATACGCCAATGATCACCATCAATACTGGTCATTCCAGAACCACAATCGCATTCACATGGTCATGACCAGTTTTTACAACAATATATTTCCAGCCGTCTCTGTACATTACCTACTTCCATAGTCAATTGAAACACATGACTCTGTCTATAGGGCATCGATGTCCTACACAAACTAGGTTTTGAAAGTCAAGTACTGTCACCAATCATTAATTATCAAAACGGATTTTCCTTTTCCTTGTACATGACAGCTTGTCACACTTTTCCTATTTGTTATTTCCCTCTTAACATGGTCAAAGAGAATGTTGAATTCTGGTGAATTTGAAACAATAAGTCGTGACATTTTCATTCTTTTTCTTTTTCAGGGGAAGAATTACTAATTCAGCAATGTCACATCATTGGTCTTAAAATTTATGACCCGAAATTAATTTGGACTCAATGTTGATCCCTGTATCAATATCCGTACCACTGTATGTGATTTTCATCACGATTATCACATGATTAGGTTAATTTCTGATTAACTTAATAATTCCAAAATAGTGCAATTTGTACACTTGCTCTCTACCTTTGGCAGTTACTTGATGCCAGTTTCATTCACAATCCAATTTAATGATAAGTACTGTATCTAACCAAATATACATGTATTTAACTATTCCTACTACGTGTGATTTTTTAGTATTGTTTCTGCGGTGCCATTCTTTGTTCTTGCATGGTTTAATTTCAAACGCTATCATTTCAGGCAGACAAAAGTAATAATGCTGCTCTATGCCAGTGGCGAATCCCTCCTTGGGCACAGGGAGCACTTGCACCCCCCCCCCCCCCGCCACGCCTGCTAAATCAAATCTGCCATAGACTTAATTTTGATACGCATGTACTTATGAATTTGTATGTGAAAAAGCTCCGATATTAAAAGCCTTTATATTTTACCTTTGCCCCCCCCCCCCCCTTCTGCCAACCCCCCCCCCCCTCACCCCTTGCCACTAAAGATATCTGAATCCATGCCATCCCCCATGCTTGCTTTTTCTATTAACACCTTGTGATCGGTGAATCTCATGACGTGATCAGGTGGTAATTAGAATGAATGATTATTCACGTTACTGATCAAAAGTCGAATAATTTTTAAGAAACAGTCCTCACGGTTATCCTTATCGTAGTTACAGGGACAGAGAATGACACAGTTTAGACAAAAGGTGAAGAGATAATTTGGACACGACTTGAAAGTGCAGGTTGGGTTAAGGTGACATGCTTTGGGGTAGTGCCGGCCCAACGGGGGCAGGGGCGGCTTCAGGATTTTGTCAAAAGGGGGAAGGTGATGCCCGAAACGGACTAATGTGAGCCCCATAGATCCGCGTCTGTAGGGTAGTTGCCCCTCTCCACACAATTCCACGGCAACTTTGTTTTAAGGTGCAAGAGAGGGAGTAAAGGGAAGGAAGACAGAATGAGAATGAGACCAAATTGCGCGCCCTTAAAAATCTTGACAATGTTCCCGGCTTGGTACGTTGCAAAATAAGCATTGCCGCCCCTCCCCGCCCCTCAATGACTGGCCTTCCGCTACGCCCATTCGAATGTACGTTATCAGATAGCTGACAGTCAACACATCACATGAGTACCCATAATTTGACATTCGATTCATTGCTGTCAAAGTCATGCCCCAGTCATACCAACGAAACCAACAACAGAGCGAACAAACAAATGACCTTACCCCTAAATGGCCAAGAGTCATTCGATTTGAGATAAGTGCTGAGTCGGTTTGGCGGTCATGACTGAGACCGACACAAGACCGACAGCAGATCGAACGAACAACTAAATCATTCCCCCGGGGGTGTTGCATCAATAGAATTGATCCGATCAAATTTAAGATCAATGTTGAGGCTTGGTGAACCCCCCCCCCCCCCCCTCTCCCCTCCCCCCCCCCCTCCCCCCCCCCCCCTCATTAGTTTGGAGTCGACGTGAAGTCGGTTTGTAGGTGTAACTCAGGTATTACATTACTACAAGTGGTAACGATTCGGTCGGTTCTGAGTCGGTGTTGATTTTGAGTCGGTTTGTCGGTTTGTCGGTGTGACTGAGGTTTCACAACTGTTTCCTATCAGATCGATATGATCTGGTGGTCCGCCGAATGACCCAATCATATTTCCGACGGCAATTCCTGTTATTCACGTAGAACTTGTAAGTTCCAGGACCCACTATACTACAAATGTCAAGGGTGTTTGTGAACTTTTCGTGTTATACGATGACAGGGTCAACTGAAGAGCACAACGGGCGTCATTTCCGGCGTGTATAGAGGGTACAATAGCGAGGACAAGTTCGATAAGATAGTCGTTCGATTAATGTTTAAGATCAAGGCTATCCCTTTTGCCGCTCCTTGCGAGCTGATAATAAGCACGATGGCAATTCTACGGGAACGGCATGACAATGTTTTCAGTAAGCTTTTAAAAAGTTAGTTGTCAAACTCTACTAAATTATTTGATAAGTAAACATTTAAAAGGGGTCCTGAGTAATGTCAAAACGTAGTTTTATAATTTGATCATGTTTGATTCAAATCAATATTGTTAGTGCCTGAGCTCATGTTCAAAGTGTACTTTACCATAATGCTAAATTAAAAAATCACTCATCAAACTTTTAAATGGTGACTTCACTGACTTACGTTTTTGGAGTAAAGAAACAAGAGACCACTAAACCAAAAAATGATTATGATTGAATAATGAAGTGATGTTAAAAAATGTCCGTGTAAGTCAAATACTGTCCAATAAGTTATTAATGTCTAGTTCATCTCCATAGCTGCCAATTTTTAAATGGTGCGAAGATAATCGTATGCGTATCTCCTATAACGATTAAATCTTTCATGGAAACTTGTTTAATTAATTAATAAAGAATATTCAACAAGGTTACATGAAATCAAATTATTATTATTGACGTGTTGATTAACTTGACTACGTGAATTGCGCTGACATCTAAGTAAAGAAATCGTATAAATCAGAAATTGTATTTTATGTGACGAGCATTTCTGTTCAGTCTCAAAAGACTGTGTAATAAACATTACCCGTTCCTGAAAACTATACTTCATCTAATGGCCTTAAACACCCAACGGCAGATCCATGACTATATCGCCATTGATCATGGTTTTTTATGATTTCAAAAATTCACGTTCAATATTATAAGGCAATATATATTCTAGCCTTTATTTTCAGCCTTCCTGTCTTAAATGCCAGCACGTGAATCAAACCTTCAAAATCTGTGCAAAATATTTTCCCGAATTTTACGCACGATTCCTTTCCAGGAACTTTGCGCCCACAATTTCCTACGCCCAGACTGACAATGCCAATAATTGACTAAGTGTGGAGATGTCGCTATGATTATGATTGTAATTGATTAGCAAGTTTTATGGACCATAGTTATCCCTTTTAACTTGAAAATGAAAAGAAAGAAAATGGTATTAGCATTGTTACATTTTGATATGTCACTTTTTGTCTTCAGCTTACAATGTGAGTCCAGAGGGGGTCCTGGTATCATTAGGAGAGAGAGGGGGGGGGGGGTCGTCTCAATGTATGCATGTTTGAAATGCAAATTAACAAAGCCATTAAATATCATGATAATAAGGTGTATAGGCAGGATGATAAGGGTCGTGACGTCGTCTTTAATGTTCCCTTCCCTCTTCATTTTCCTTCTCCTTCTTCCCTACTTTTTTTTTAATTTGAAGGGGGCGTCACCCATAGTTACGTCACTGTTCACTTTTAATCATTTTTTTATTGTCAGAGTGCGATACGAGTGCACGATGGCCTGAAAAGGTATGTGAACGGACGAAAATATTGTGTAGACCACTTATCATAATGTAAAGCCGTCTAAATTCCAATTTTCTAATTTACTTGATAAATTATGCATGTCTTGCACATGATCATGGGTTAACCGAATTCCTACAAAAAAAAAACGTTCGCGTGATGATGTGACGTCGTTCATGACTCGCAAGGTCGCCAAACTCTGCGTCTTTAGTACACAAAGACATTAATGGCTTTTTCAGTTCCCGTCGTGAAAGTTTTCAGCGGGTATGTCTCGTGAAACCAGAGTGTGGCGTCATCGAGAGACATCCAAAGACAATTGGTATTATAATGACTAGGGGGTGTTGGAAGTCGTCCTATGTCACCTTATAGTTCCAACCCTTTCCCCTACTCCGTTCTTTCTTCCTCTTTCTCTCTTGTCAATTTTTTCCTCTTCTAATTGAAATTTGGGGATAACTTGTTGGCAACTCCAGACCCATTTCAACTATGTTCTTTATGGCGATGTCCCTGCATGATCATGACGATGTCTTATCCTCATTAAGAGGATACATCCGCATACCTTTTGTTATTCCGTGGTTAGGTTGGTTTCGTGGCCAGATCACATGCGTGCTACACGTATCCATGCCCTGTCATTCCTTACTTCTCATTCTCTGGTGAGCCGGCCGATGCAACTCCAAAATATTTCCGCAAATCTCGTCAAATTGGAAGGGGAAAAAATCCCTGTTTAGTAGTGGTTTACATCAATGTTTTTAGACTTTAGTAAATATTTCAACCAACCGCCACCAAAAAAAAAGATCCTTCGTTTCGCTGTACCGTGTAATGTTGTATTGTCTTGTTATGAATCATGCTATTTTCTCATAATTACCACAACCAACAAAATCGAGTCTCGCGCGAAGTAAAAAGTTCTATAATAAGCAACTTTTGGTTAGAAAAAAATTAACAAAAAAATCAAATATTATAGGGCGAAAATGAGCGTTTAAAAAAGTAGTTATATCTCTCTCTCTCTCTCTCTCTTTCTGTTTCTCTTTTATCTTTGTCTTTTACTTTTCTCTTCCTATCTTCTCTCTCTCTCTCTCTCTCTTTCTCTCTCTCTCTCTCTCTCTCTCTCTTTCCCCGTCAATCTTTCTCAGCTCGGCACTTTCTATCGTTCTCTTTTAGTTTCCTTTTTAATAATTTACCCTTCCAATTTTAGATTTTTACTATTTGATACAGCATCGATTATTGATGAACAAATAAACAAACAAAAAGATACTCATTCACACGATCTTATTTTGATTGTTTTTGTAATTTTACATTTATTTTACGCAAATTCATAATTCATTGTCTTTCTTTTGCACATTGCAAACTCTACTTCATTCTTTTCAATCTTATCAGCACCAGCCTACTTTACTTTCTCCGTTTCGATTGTGTTCTGAAACAAAATGATGAGGAAATCGAATCGATTTCGTCATGGTCGCCATTTTGTGTTCGAACCGTCTGAATCACGTGATTCGCCAGCTCCCTTCCCGCTGTACATCCTCACAAACCAACACAAAAACCATGTCAGTAAGGACACGAAAGTCAGGTTGCTTGAGCTAAGAATGCTCGCAGTACTAAAGGAACTGAAAAATCACTTAACCATTTTGGCATTATTGTGATCAGACGCTTTTCAAACTTTTCTTTTTTACTTTCCTAGTCTTTAACATTCGTTCTATTTGGCCACGGCTCTGTGCTTTACGCTTTCTATGGTCTTTCCAGCATAATCCCAATGATTAATCATGTATCATAAATCAATAACATAAATATATACGTATGACATTCTATCAGGTCATAATACTGTAACAACTTCAATTCATCCCATAAACTACCACATAATAATGTCCTATAACCATCTTCATCGACGTAGATCATTTGGAGCGTAACGCAATCTCCAAATATCTACGAATGCTTATAATGCAACAATATTTTCCATCTACTTGCTGACTTGCTGTAGGCTCTATTTTAATGTTGCAAGTGCCATTTAGATTTTTTTCAAATGCTATCTTATATGTTTAGGGAGACGCCTTCCTATTGGTCTAGCCTTTCTTCTTCGCCTCTTATCATTTTACTCGGCATAGACCCTGTCCGTGCTCCGAAACGACTGTCGAACTCCATTTGGGTTCGTTGATCGTATTCGGAGCCATCTGGTCATGACCTTCCGATTTCCTTCCCGCAGGTCGATTCCCGATCCCAAGCATACAGATCTCCGATATTTTCCCGCTCAACGCGCGCGCGCATGTTTGCGAATCTCCCGAAAATTTGTAGCTCATCGAGGGTATTGAATTCAATGTCTCTAAAAGTTTCGGGTGGTTCGCTGAGGTTGTAATAGCTAGGGGAGCATCGAAAACCTGCCAACTTGAGACGAGAGCCTCCGCAGTACTAAAGAAACCGATAAGTCACTTCAATTCATTATAGAGACCAGATGCTTTCTTTCCCATTTTCCCTTTATCTGCCTTATCATTTTCGTCATTTCTGACGATCAGGTTTGAAACTTATTCGAGCACTTTAGCTCTTCTGTCTAATCTGGCTTTGGTTGTTCATAGCTGTAAGAGGCCTGGTAATATCCTGAATGGATTTTTTTTTTGTTTAAGTTCCATCGGCTATTGTTAATATCAGCCTGTTCATGTCTTCTCTACATCGTATTTTGCTTATTGTCTTTGGTTGACAAATAAAGGCCATACTTTTTCCTTCCATAAATGTTAAATATCTTAACTAAATACATCTATTATTTTGATATATGTACACATCAATATAAAATATCATCTCAAGGCTAGATTATGACTGGTTTCTTTTCCGAGCTTTGGCGATGACCTTCTCAATGTGTTTCCATGAGGGTCGTAGACGAGGCTTGACATTGGTCATCTCTGCTGCTAGGTCACGCAGAGGTCGACTTCTAATCCCCCTCTCAATCCGAGCCAGGATCTTGCCCAAGGAATATATGTCAGTTTGAACACTCATGGGTTGTAGATCCAGGATGTATTCCGGAGCCAGATGCGGAAAGAGAATGCCATCTTTGTACCCTGTTATCTCCTCCTTGGGCACCTGCTTGTGCCTGAGGGGTATGGTCTGAGTAGAGACTTTCCCCATGTCGATGATAAAAGCATGCCATCGTTGGTCCTCCAGTTGCCATTGCAAGAGAATGTTGTTAGCTTTCAGGTCGTTATGCAAGAGACCTTTCTCGTGCATGGCTTTCAATCCGTGAACGATGTCCATCATGACGAGGAACCAATGTTCTTTCGAGAGAGCTGGGATCTGGAACTTGATGGCCTGACTGAGCGAGTAGATCGTACCGGTCTCCTTGTCACCAAGGAACTCGAGTACGAGGGATGGAGCGCCTTCGATGTCGACGATGCCGAGTGTCTTTGGGAATGAGGGGTGGTCAGCGAAGGCGAGATTGACCAGGGCTTCCATGGTGATACGAGCGTGATCGGCTTTGATTCGAACCATCCTCATCTCATCGTCTTCATCCCTCACGGCCTCACTGATGTACGGCACCTTGACGGCGACAGCCTCACCCTGGAACTCTCTCAAGAATACTTTCCCGAATGAACCCTTTCCGATGAGATCATCATCCTCATCGACGTCGGCTCCTACCAGGAATGAAAGGTCTTCGTGCTTGATGACGGGCACCACCACATCTGAAGGAATCAGCTCAACCACAGCTCGGTCTACGTAAGCCATGTTGTCATACATCGAGTCCTTTTCATGAAGCACATTCTTGTGGAAGCTGAGAATGGAAAGATTGAGAAGAAAAAAAGAACGTCATTGTTTGTTTGTTTGTTTGTTTGTTTGTATTTATTTCTGCATTTTCAAAATGAAACATAATCATATACATAAAGTAACAAATATTTCTTCATTTTACATAATTATACATTTTTAAGTACATTGAATAAGATGCATACAAACACAAATAGAATTTCAATGAAAAAAGATAAATTACAGAAAATGCAGGAGACCGCCATCATGAGCGGTAAGCTTGAAATCGATGGCGGCCTCGTTATGAACCATCGATTACTAATCTTATTCATTATTGATACTAACACAATTATCCTCTATGAGAACTCATCACATATGGAAATATAACAAAATAACATTTAAAAACACATAGGCAGATTACGTGACTGTGCCAAATCAGTTGAGGAACCGTCACGTATTTGGTGTCACATGGACATTGTCATTTCAATTTTATCTCATCATGGTGACTGTTTAAATTTGATTATACTTACACAGAGAGTTGATATCTTAGTTTCTTGATCAAGCTTTCTTGTCTGCAATTCTGGTATTGAAGATCTTCTAACATCTCCTTCAGTTCACACTTCTCTCGCTCTCCAGGACTGAAAAGAAAGAAAAATCAATTTAGAGTTAAATTGCAGTACTTCTTTTATCTTCTGTCCGTTCGATTGTTTTCCTGATTGCACTTTGCTTGCTTGTTTGTTTGATTACGTTTTGTTGTTGTTGTTGTTGTGTGTGTGTGTATTTTTCATGGCGGAGAAACTTGCAGGTAAATGAATCTTTGATTTTGGTATATCCATCTTGGCGAATGAATTGAAATGATTCAGACTTTAGTTGAGGATTCTTCAAACTTAGCTTCAAGTTCCAATCAAGGTGTGACATTTTTATGACAAAGAAGTACAAAAAACATATTTTGAATTATTACAAATATAATATTCTAAAGGTATCTAATCTTATTAGCTTTTCATCTGATAAAAGAACTACTTTACCTTTTCTCTGCAGCCGAATCTCCGCATTCAAGAAAGGGATCTCCAATAGCCGGAATACTGATCTAAGAGAGTAAACAAAATCGGAATACGGGAATTTTATTTGTTATTTCAAATTCCCCAAAGCTAATGTTTGCAGTCATTTTTACTAAATAAATATGAATAAAGACTTCAATTCCTCATCTAATTAATGAAAACTTTCATTACATGATTTCTTTTCCTTCTAGACACAAAAGCAAGTAAAACTGTAATCAATGTCATATAATTTAAACACAAACTTCATTAATTAAAAATAAATTTAGGATAATGCGATATATACTCAATCAAATTTAACGGTGTGACGTACCATTTCTTCGAAGGTCTTTTTGGTCCTGTTCAAATTCGCAATCTCGAGTTTCAAGTGTGCATTGAGTTGGTTCATGTCATCGAGAGCCTGGAACAGGTCAGTGATGCAGATTGAATCCCCAACCTTTTCTATGAGTCCATACTGAATGGCGGCTGCGGCCACTGAAGCTTTCATACTCTGAAGAAAAGAAAAAAACAGAAAGAGTAAAATAATTGAGGAATTCTAAACGAAATGCACATATATATATTTAATTAGTTTTGGGATTTGAGGCCTCTATAAGGATGTTGAAATCAATCTTGTGTCAATTTACATTTATCATATTGTGTTTTCGCCCCATAGAGATCTTTACTTTCAGAGAGTTGGTCGACAGTATAATTATGTTTAAGCTTAAATGAAATTTAATCGCCCAAGACAGACTAGCGGAGCTATTTGGTAACTTATTCCTTTCGAATAGCGCGCTGTTTTGGTTTTGAACCCAGGCGTCCTGTTTTCAAGACTTTTTGTTGTTAAACTTGATATAAAAAGTATTCGAAATTAAAAAAAAATAGAAAAATAAAACTGAGATGGGAGGCTTCTTACCTGTAGTTCTTCCTCACATTCCTTCTGTTTATTCTCAGCTAGTAATAATTTCTCCTCCAGGAGAGCAATCATTTCGATCATCGTGGATGCTTTCTCTTTAAGCTCCTAGGAGATAAAGGTTTGGATATTGTTAGGTCTTTACTTGCACGGGCTTAGCATATTTCACTGTTAATCGATAAGTGCTCTGTCTACACACTATTTCTGCGAGAAAAAATAATAACGAGAATAATCAAAATTTGTATATATAGATAATACTTTTTTTTAATTATTAAAAAACATTATGAATAATTATGATAATGATAATAATAATAATAATAATAATAATAATAATAATAATAATAATAATAATAATAATAATAATAATAAATAATAATAATACTACTACTACTACTACTACTACTACTACTAATAATAATAATAATAATAATAATATTAATAATGATAATAATAATAATGATACATGTAATGATAATAATTACAATATTTTACTTACCTCGTTGTTTTTCTTCTGGAACTCTATTTGATTTTTGAGACCTCTGTTGTGAACGTTAAGATCTTTGATATCATCCTTGTAGTCGTCAGCCATAGCGAAGGCAGTCTTAACTTTGTTCTTAGCCAGCTGTAGGGATGGCAAAACAAACAATAAAGTTAAGACTCATTCGTGACATATAGAATTGAACATTCCAGGGATCAATGATAACTATATATGTAAATTTCTTTGGACTCACGGGGATAAGAATTTTACTAAGGAGAAAAGAAAGAGAATGCAAACGCGTCTAGAATTCAAGTACTGTTTCATTACCTGACCCGCAAACCTTCATGGCAAAAGAACTTTTTCTTTTGTTAGAACTTAAACAAAATCTATATTTATATAAATAAAATTGTACCACAAAGTTTTTACCTTGATTTCATACTCGAGTTTCTTATTCTTTTCCTCAATCTCCATTCTGAGTTCTTCCGCTTGTTCGACCTTTTCCATGGCAGCCTTATTTTGCTCCGTGAATTCCTGAAGAAGAAAAAAAAAAGAATCGTAAATCGGAAACGGATTACAGACATGAAAATATTGTCACTTTTCCTAATTCCTGAAAACACACAAAAAGGTATTAAATGAAGGCTAACATTTGTTAAAGCTTATCTGCCGTAGTTTACAGGAGGGATTAGACCGCCCTGCAAGGTCACTGGACATGTGGTTATCTCATCAACTCAGCTCTCAGTTAACATAAGAAAAAGAGGATCATGGGGGACCAATGGTCACCGATTAGGCATTGTTTGTTATATAGAGGGCGCAAGTAGCTACAAGTAGTGCAGTGGGCCTTTAAGCTTCATTTTTTAATTATGCTCACGTTCTAGGTAATAACCCTTATACCGACAACGTTTCATTTTCATCCATTGCTGTGATCTATACTTCAAAAACAATATACGAATTGTTTGCATTTCGATTTTCCTGAATCCTTATGCATTTACCTAACTGACTTCAACAACTTTTTTCATCTTCCTTAAGGCCCGGTCACACAGGGAGGACGCATGGGGAACGCACGGCCAGCGCATTGGAAATTTGCAATTTGGGCCAGTGCGTTGTCGTTCGCTAGGCGTGCGTCATCATTCGTTACTCGTTCGTCGAGCGCGCTGGACCAACGCTGGACCAGCGCTATGCATGCGTCGTCATTCGCTGTGTGCGTCGGGATTTTTTGAGCATGCTCAAAAACGTGCGCCGAGCTCGACGCATGAATATACACGCCAAAGGCACGCCAGACATGCGCCGGAGCGCGCTAGACCAGCGCCAGACATGCGTGGAGCGCGCTAGACCAGCGCCAGACAAACGCGGAGCACACGCCCTGTATACGCACAGCGCGCTAGCTACACGCCGTGCATTTTGTGTCAGCTCGCTAGCTTTTCCAAAATTATGACAAAAGTTAGGCACACGTTCTTTTCCGATTTCCAATGCGCCGGCCGTGCGTCGTAGAACGCGGTGCATGCGTGGACCATTCGTCCAGCGCGCTAGCAACACGCTGTGCATTCGTGGAAGTTGTTTTCATGTGCGCTCTGTGTGCGCCCTGTGTGCGCCCTGTGTGCGCCCTGTATACGCCCCGTATGCGTCCAGCGCGCTATGCATTTGGTGTCAGCTAGCTGTATAGCTTCGACAAAAGTTGGGCGCACGACAACGCACTGGCCAAAATTGCACATTTTCCATGCGCCGGCCGTGCGTCCCCCATGCGTCCCCTCTGTGTGACCGGGCCTTAAGATAGGCTGTGCACAACTTTTTTTTTTTTGAATTACCTTACACAGCTTTACAGAACAAATTTACAGTGTATGTACTTGGAGAGCACCAAAAAAAAAATTAATATACTAATGTAAAGCGCTTTGAGCATGTTTTTGTAAAGGCGCTATATAGTATGTAATTTTATTTTGTTTATGTTGTGTTTTAATCTTTTCTTTAAAATTATAATACAATATTATCCTCACCAGACGCTCTTTCTCAGCAGTCTCTAATTTCTCCTGGAGCTCTCTCCTGTCCTGCTGTATGTCAGCGATCCTCTTGTCGAGTATTTCAGTCGCTTTGTGGATGATTTCCAGTCTTACATCGGATTCCTGAATTAACATGAACATGTTCAATATAAAAGTAGATTGGTGTATACATTGGTATTGATGGTAATAAAGGTGATGCAGATGATGATGAGGTTGATGATGATGATGATGATGATGATGGTGGTCGTGGTCGTGGTCGTTGTAGTGGTCGTGATAATGATGATGGTGTTGGTGGTTGTCGTCGTGATATTAATGATGATGATGATGATGATGGTGATAATGATGATGATGATGATGATGATGATGGTGATGGTGATGATTATGATGATGGTGGTGGTGGTGGTGGTTGTGGTGGTTTTGTTTGTTGTCGTTATAATGATGGTGGTGATGATGGTGATGACGATGATGACGATGATGGTGATGATGATGATGATGATGATGATGACGGTGACGATCATGATGATGATGGTGGTGATGATGATGATGATATTGATAATGGGAATGATGGTGATAATGATGATGATGATGATGATGATGATGATGACGGTGATGATGATGATGATGGTGGTGGTGGTGGTGGTAATGGTGGTGGTAATGGGGGTGGTGGTGGTTGTCGTGATTATAATGATGATGATGATGATGATGATGATGATGATGATGAAGATAATTATGGAAATTACCATAATGATGTGAAATGTGAAAAACGAGTTTGTAACCAATGAATTATGCATCGACTGTAATCATAACTATGTTATAGATTCAAACATGAAGTTATAAAGAGGGACTTGTAATAGCAATGGTTTAGGTCTCGGACATTCTTAAAATTACATATTACTATTTTCAGATTATAATATCCTTTTTTCAATTGTAAACACTAAAAAAAGAATATTAACTATTTTTGTTTTACCTGGCATTCCTTGCGACTGTCTTCAAGTTCCATGGAAAGTTCTTCCTTTTCCTCAATCAACTTTGAACCAAGTATGTGACGATTTTCACTATCTTGACTAACAGACTCGAACTGATCTTGCAACAGCTATCAGGAAAAACAAAATCGAAACCACATTTATAAAACATTGTATACATGTGTACGGGTACATATTAATTCTTCCAAAAGTGCCTCTAAGAGCATTTTATTCCAAATCAATTCAATGTTTATTATTCACAAATTCAATAAATCATACATAATACACAGATTCTCAAGAAAAAAAGTGACCAAGGCCAAAAGCCGGAAGCGGAAATAATGAGAATTTCTCCCCCTCCCCCAACAAAAAAACGCTATTGAGATTACTTCTTCATTGTCAACAACATTCAGTTCAGAAATAAATTTCGAAATATAAAATAAAAACATGAAAATTCAAAGATCAAAATAGGCCTTACCTATCTTGAAAATATAATGAAAGAAATACCTGAAACTGTGCCTGACTGTTTTGAAGTTGTGTCAAAAGATTGGCCTTTTCTTTCTCCCATTTCAAGGCTTCTTGCTCGAACTGTGCTTTTTCGGTGGCTGCAGCGGCGACTTTTTCTTCTAAGACCTGAAGAAAGTAGAAAAATAAAGACATTTTGAGGTTATGGGCATGGGTTAGCGGAGGAATAGAAGAGATTCATAATGTAATTAATTAACTCGTGTACTCAAATGCTTGAAGCTACGACACGAAGTCCTAAACATAAGCATACAGACAGCCATATTTTATTTGAGAGAGAGGAAAGTGTCGAATCGAAATGAGGTTAACTAATTGTTTATTCTGTTTGAAAAAAGAGCCAATAATTAAAAAAAAAAGAAAAAAAAATCCTCAATAACTATATCTTTTCCTATACATATCAAGAGACTGCAATATTTGTCTTTTTAAGAATACGTGCCCCTATTTTAATTGCGCTTGAAAAAAGTAACCCATTGCGAAGTCCTTTTGAGATTTATTACCTGACATAGCTCCATACTTTTCTCAAGTTCCTCGAAAAGTCCATCGTCTTGACTCTCAACGTGTGTAGGTTCCTGACGGAGTTTCTCATTGTCTTGGTTCAAACTCTCCATCTCTTCTTGGAGATGCTAATTATTATAAATAGATCAAACATATAACATAAACGTCAAAATATGAAATTAATTTTCCAGGCAAAGTTTAGATTGTACAGTATATCTGTAACAGATTGAACAGACTTCACACTGTTACAAAAATATGGCAATTCTGATCACGACAAACTGCATCGATCGTTTAAGTTTCCTTAGCGTCCAAACATTTCAAATCGATTTAACCGAGCAATATGATAGAGAGTAATGTATATTCTCACCGCATGAACTTATATCTTCTACAATATTTTTCAAAGCGTTTCATGTGTCAGGAAAACATGGTGTAATGACACATTTGCAATGGGTGTTCTCTCTCTCTCTCTCTCTCTCTCTCCCTCTCTCTCTCTCTACAATATATATATTACCTTGCATAGATTACGCATGGATCCGAGTGAAGTTGAAAGGGTGCCATTTTCCTCCTTCAGTTTTGCAGCAACTTCTTGTTCTTTCTCACCTTCTTCTTCCAAAGAACTAAGTTTATCTTCCAGTGCCTGTTAGAAGGAGATGAAATTTGATTTATTCAATTTTTAAAGTTTCCTTTCTCCTTTCCAGAGAAAGGGAAAAGAGGTGTTGTGGCGTAGTGGATAAGTCGTCGGACTGTGAATCACAGGGTCCGCGGTTCGAGTCCCGCCGCGGCACTAATGTCCTTTGGCAAGACATTGATCTACACTTGCCACTCTCCACCCAGGTGTTAAATGGGTACCGGTGGGAAGGAATTTCTTGAAATGCTGTGAGCGTCGAAATCGGCAGCCTATAGCATAGCCGGGTAATGTTGGAGCGCCTTGAGGACCTTGCAAGGTCAATACGTGCGCTATGTAAGAATCCAATATTATTATTATTATTAGATCACGACTTCACAGTTCTTTTCAAGTGGTATTTCAATCAGCGCCATTAATTCCTATAGTTTAATATTGTCTAGTTGTTTATTACAAGTTACAACATAGACTTCAGCAGCAATCAAAATCATATATAATCATTATCGGTTACTACTTTTAAAAGAAGATCCATTACTGGTCAATTTTGGAAAGTTGGAAAGCGTCTAATGATTTATATGTTCATCCCTATTTACATGATTAAGATAGACCTATATTACAAAAACAAGCAATGAGAATTTTGGCCTAATAAATTACAAAACGTCCAAACTTATTAATTAAGTATATTGAATATTGTGTTGACAGAGTATCATTCATTTTGCGCTGTTTTTGTGTGTAGATAGTGTACATAATCGTAGCTATCTCTACTTACATATTTCTCCTTGTACCCCTGTCCTATTTCAGTTGATAGTTTGTAATTATCTTCAGCCAAGCTGTCAGCCAGAGATTGAAACTCTATCTTCTCCTCGTGTAAAATATCATATTCTTCTTCCAGTGCCTATGAGAGAGAGAGAGAAAGAGAGAGAGAAAGAGAGAGAAAGAGAGACAGAGAGAGAGAGAGAGACAGAGAGACAGAGAGAGACAGAGAGAGAGAGAAAGAGAGAGACAGAGAGACAGAGAGACAGAGAGAGACAGAGAGAGAGAGAGATGGAGAGACAGAGAGAGAGACAGAGACAGAGAGTGATAGAGAGGCAGAGACAGAGAGTTAGACAGAGACAAAGACAGAGACAACAAGAGATACAGAAAGGGATGAGAAGGAGGGGGTTGACAGAGGAAAATGGAAAGCTTTTTTTTAATTCTCTTTTTGATAGATTCCAAAAGAACATCTAAGGGTGACATCAGTCTATGTAATGATTACACCAAATTTCATTACCTCAAAAAACAAATCATTCAAATTATTTTGTCATTGTGTTATTTTGGTTATGAAAGAGATATATCTGTCATATTGAGTTATTTTTAATGTGATTCTTCATATTTTTCATTAAATAATCAAAGTTACCTGATATTTCTGAGTGGCTTCCTCAAGCCGAGTTGAGAGGTCGTCGTGTTTCTCTGCTTGACTGTTAGGTTGTTTCTTTTCAGGATCCGTTTTCTTTCTGATGACCGGGATTATCTCCCCCAGGAACTAAATGAATCAATTGAATATAATTATGTGGTAATTAAATATGTCAAAATTAATGTATACATTTATATTCTGTTTTAGATTCTGTTTATCATTCATTTCAGTCTCCCGTTTAAATATTTTCATAAAGCCAATGGCATAATGATAGCTCTTATACAACAATAATTGTAATACTAGTACTAGTAGTCTAGTCTGTACGCACGATTTGTTTTATTCTCTTTGCCAAACTCCGTTAACATTACATGGCATTTTATTCTAAGCGTTTGGGTCTGTAATTATTTGATCCTGCGTAACTCAAAGCTTTAGAAGTTGTTGATGTTGAGTCAATCTTTTTCCATATAATTTCAATGTTTTCGATAGTATTTGATTAAACTTTGTAAAGTGATTTTCTTTCCTGTCCTAAATTTGTGTAATGAATTTGTTATATTTTTAATCTATCTAGTTAAAACAAACCTACTCAGAAGAACAACCTGATAGGAAATTGTACCTGGCGCTGTTTGGGAGTCTTCCTGAGTTTAAACTTCTGTTCATGTCTCTCCTCTGTAAAACTATTATAGCGAGGCTGGAATGATTCTATCTCCTCCTGGAATGATTCTCTCTCCTCTTGCATGGGTTCTATCTCGTCGTCCCATTCTAGTTCTCCCCCTTGGTCCTCGGCTGTGAAACTCTGTTCTGGTTCCTAAGAAAATTAATGCAATCTCTTGATAAAAAAATATATACGCTTCGTTTCAGATATTGAAGAAAAGAGTAACAAAATTACCGATTGTAGATTTATAATTACATGAGAAGACACTGCCTTCGTCCGATGTCCGTTTCTAGAATGTTATTAGTACCTTACATTAATGTACATTCTTCTTTGTTATATTCAATGCATGTTTTATTCTATTTTTATATTTTGACTTGTGCTTTTGTATTGTTTATACCTGATATTGCTGGAGACGTTCACTGAGCTGAGCTGAAAGTTCGTCTTTTTCCCCCTCCAAGCTGAGAGTAAGAGTCTGCAGTTGTTTCTTCTCCGCATACACAGCCGCGAATCCCTCTTCCAATTCCTACCAAAATGAATTCAATTTGCACAATAATCTATACATATAAACAAATATGGAGTTGGAGAGGCAATTAGAAAGCCATTGTTTTTTTCCTTCAACTGAAAGTACAAGATTGTACATGCCATTTTTTGAAAATATTCAATGTAATCATCTGATCTTTTTCGAAGATATAGTCATAACATTACAGATATGAAATAATCCTATCAGAACATAATTTTCAATCACCAATTAGTGTTTATATACCTGGTATTGTTTATGAGCTTCACTCAGCTGAGCCGAAAGATCATCTTTCTCTTCTTCCATGCTGTCAGCGCGAGATTGAAGTTGGTCTTTCTCTTCATTCACAGCTTTTAGTTGATTGTCCAATTCCTATATCAAATTAAATAAAATAAGTACTTGATTGATATTTGTGTCGAAGAAAGAAAGGGAGAGCAAGAGAGAGGCGAAGAACATGAAAATAATACGCTTACAATACTTTCATTAATTCACATTATTTTATCATAATGATAATAATAATAATATTGGATATTTATATAGCGCACATATCCACCATGCATGTTGCTCAAGGTTCTCCAACTATAGTTCATCATTTATTCAAAACCATATATCTAAATCCTATAAAAAAAACTACCAATACTGTAGATGAAAGAGGGAACAAAATTAAAACGCAAGGGTTTAACTTACCTTCTTATCCTTCTGCATGTTTTTGATTTGAGAAGAAAGATTGTCCTTTTCTTTCTGTACCACTTCCATCCCACTTTCAAACTTCTTGAGCTGCTGAGATGCTTTGGCAAAATTTTCCTCCACCTTCTGTTGAACACAATTAAGAAAAAAAAGACATACTGTAATAAACCTCATGAAATACTGAATTTCTGATGATAATAGCCGATGGCGTATCAAGTAAGTGAAGGAAGGGACGTCTCCTCCCCCCCCCCCCCCCCCACAAAAAATAATAATAATCAAACTTGCAAAGAGTTTAACATGCAGGAAGCCCAAGTACATCCTCTCCTCGGAAGATTTCAATAATAAATCACTCCTTTTCCCCCTTATTTCTGAGTATTGACATGACTCGTTTTTATCCCTTTTCTATGAAGCTTACAACAAGCTAGGGGAAATGGGGTTAGCAATACATATTTACATAATTATGTATTATACATATTATTTGGTTTGTTCTGATACACAGCTATCTAGTTCTCACATTCATTACAAAATGAGGTTATCGATGGATCCCATTTGTGAGGGTGGTAGTATACTTGTTTGTATTCTAACACTATGCTCTCACAAGAATCCTACAGCTATTAAATTTAATTTTTGACAATATTGTCATGATGGCCAAGCTACCTGACAATCTTGCTGACTCTGCTCTAGTTCTGTGGAGATGTCGGCCATTTTGGTTTTCAAGTGGGCGATCTTTTCTCGAAGCTTCTCAACTTCTCGAGTCATGGCTGCCATCTTTCCGTCAACATCAGTGTGCTAAAAAAGTTCCGGGGCAACCAAATTATAATTATCGATGGGTAAGTAAAAAATGCTAAATTATATTTGCCCGACTGGCATGCAAAACGTTGTATTCTTTTATAGTGGTTTACTTGATTGAATTCGGGACAGTGTTGTTGGGGAAAGTGCACGAACGTTTAAGTAAAGGTAGTTATAAAAACTTTGACATTTTTGTTATGGAAAAGGTAGATTAAAGATAAGCG
The DNA here is from genome assembly GCF_000002235.5 of Strongylocentrotus purpuratus. Lineage (NCBI taxonomy): Eukaryota > Metazoa > Echinodermata > Echinoidea > Camarodonta > Strongylocentrotidae > Strongylocentrotus > Strongylocentrotus purpuratus. The sequence goes on from NW_022145595.1 coordinate 16,256,600, forward strand.
AATAAAATATAGGATTAGAATAACAGATTTAAGAGTGTCGCATTTACATGAAATGTCAGTGAGGGAAACTTTATAATTCCATGAATATTTCCATTTTATTGTAATTTCATTTAAATTTGCAATTGAATATTGCAAATCATTGTTATCTGAATATTCCTCAAAATCCTTTTTGAAGGTTTAAAGTGAATAAACAAGTGGTTTAAATAATCGTAAAAAACAATTGTTTACTTCTTGGGTCCCGACAGGGTTGGCAATGCCGGCCACCTTCTCCTGGCGAGTTGTATTCTTGGTCATCACGCGGTGTTTCTCCTTTTCACCCTGAAATAAAAAATTAAAAATATCAATAGTGAAAAGTAGTATATCAAACAATAATGCTATGCTTTTTTTTTATTGTTGTTGTTGTTGCGCAGGTGCATGTACATATACATATTATTGACGATTTAAATTAGAATGATCATGATGTTTCCTTAAGTTAGTCAGAAATTATAATTGATGATATTTCGATATTCAAATCAAAATTGTTAAAGATTCAAAGAAGCATTGAAAATGGGCGAATGCCTATGGATTATAATGTTCCTTGATAACTCTGTTAGTGTCTTTTTACCTTGAGTTTTGACTTAAGATGTTTTAGCTTTAACTTGAGAAGAGAGGCCTCACTGGCGTGACTGTCCTGTTTTGCGAGAAGGACTTCGTTCTCTCGCAGTGCGGACTGTATCAAAGCAATGACAACAATGGTGATTAGGATAAGGATTTTTATTTTGCTGGTAAAAAGAAATAATTAACGACATCAACGAAAAAGCCAACCAAAGCAAAACAAAACTTCTTCTTTGTCTCCTGAATTCCTTTTTACATTTTTTCTATTTCTTCTTCTTTTTTTTTACCTTTTATTTTGCTTCTTTTTCTTTCTTTCTTTCTTCTTCATCTTTCTTCTTTTTCTCCTTTTTATTTTTCTATTCCTTCCCCTTCTCCTTCATCTTTTCTAAGATTTCCCTTTTCTTCGTCCCCTTCTTCTATCTTCTTCTTTCTTTCTTATTTTCCTCTTGTAATTCTCAGTAATCTGTCATCTTGTACTTGTCTTTATTATCAAGTGAATTTTTTAAAACCAATGATGTTCTAACATGTCTTCAATGAGCGAGATCAAATAAAAAAGATGACCACAATGATAATGGCTCAGCGACAGTCATGGTTGAGCAGTGGTCTCGTAACCGAGAGGTCCCAGGTTCGAAACCAAGTCGATGTGCCAGTGCCCTCTGGTAAGGCATTAATCATCATTACCAGGAGAGGAATTGAAGCCGTCGGTCCCCTGGTTGCTTAATTACGAGCTTACACACGCTGTCTTATAGCAGTCAGGTAAAACGATCAAACAATAATAGATTTTGTACCTACCCGTAATCTTTCCGTGTTTCGTCTTAGAAGAAGATCGAGGCACTCACACTGATCACCACATTCCTGGATCAAAGAGATCGATTCTCGACGTTGATCAATCAAACCCTGACACAAAAAAAAAAAAAACAAGAAAAGGATTATTAAAACACTCATGAAAGTCAAGAAATATAGGAGTTGGCAACTGCATATATTTTACCAATCCCGCCACTATGGCCCGAATTCAAAAAGGAGGTTTGTCGACAAACCGAGGTTTATGTGCGTCATACGACGCGTTTCGACGCGTTTTTACAAACCTTGGTTTGTAAAAGACAAAAGGAGGATTGTCGAAACAAAAGGAGGTTTGTCGACAAACCTCCTTTGTGAATTCGGGCCAATAAGGCCAAAGGAGAGATGAAATAAAGCTACATGTTAATGACAGTTTTCTTTTAGTTGCAGATATAAATGCCTTGATCATATTTGCTCACACTCTGAATTCGTAATTGCGAGATGATATTTCTTTTTCTCTAAGAAATACTTGGCTGATCTGCATCGTAACTCGTCGGAAAATGTTAATGTTTAGATTCAAATGTTTTTTACGATATATTTTTGACATATTTTTATACTCATGGTACGTGCATGAAATACGAATATAAGCTAGGATAATCTTTACCCCCCCCCCCCCTTTTTTTTTAACAAACAATCTCTACTCTGCAATTTTTTTAATTATTAGTCAATGTTCTTAATGGAAAGCGAATTTGGTACACACCTGGAGGAGTTTGGCTAGCTCCACATTCTTCTTCGTAACCCGTGATATATCTGCTTCGTGCTGTGAGATCAGATCATCTTTCTCTTGGTGCAGGCGCTGCAAAAAAGCAACCAAAAGACAAGCAAATCTCAAGGGATAACGGCCTGATTTATCACTCATTAGTGGGGTAAAAAAATGGACTTGAACTTACAAAACTATCATTGTTATTTTTGCTTTTCTCCCTGAAGAAATTGCAGAAATGCAATATTTTCAGGGAGAACTCTGTTTTTTGTTTGTGTGTATGTTTTGTATTTTGTTTATATCATGTTAAATTTATTTTTTGCAACCTTGACTTTTATCATAATGTGCGAATAAAGAACATGAAATGAAGAGAAGGACCATAATAATTTGATAAGCACACTGACATTAAATTAAATATTTTCGAATTATATAATCAATGAAATCATACTTTCTCAGAAATGTTAAAGACCGTCAATACTACTGGGCCAGAAGGAATTAGACCACACAGCGAGGTCACTGCTGCAGGTGGCTATCTCATTAACTCAGCTCTCAACTAACATAAGAAAAAGAGGATCATGGGGGACCAATAGGCACCGATTGGGGAAGTTTTCTATATAGAGGGAGCAAGTAGCTACAAGTAGGGCAGTGGGGCTTTAAAGGGAATTTACAAAATGAAAACACAAAGAATGGAAGAGCTGTTTTAAAGTGACACTCCAAAATATAGCCCACGGAAAAAGAGGCTTATCCCTCAGAGGATCACAATATTCTGAGAAATATTCTTCTACAGTAGATCTTATGACCAAAGATTTCGCGATAATGTACCTCGAGTTGTAGACCTTGTTCTTTCATTTGCCTGAGCGAATCGTCAACTTTGTTTTCCACCAGCACATGGTCATCTTCGGCTCCGTCTCTTACAGGATGACTCTGAGAAGTAAAATGCGGTATCAAGTGATTTGATCAAATTCACTTATAAAACACTATTAAGGTGTATGATATTTCGAATTCATGAGAATATCTGAATTCTTTTGACAACTATTATTATCACTTAGAAAGAAATGACCAGTGTTATTGCTATGGTGGATCCTGCTTATTGTACATATGAACTTTATATTTACACCTTGCAGTTCTTAATAATACTAAATGCAACCCTATATTACCTGGAGTTGTGAAGTCAGATCTTTCTTCTCCTGTTCCAAGTCGGAGATTTTCCTTTGCAAGGTCATAACAAGGCTTCCGCCCTTGCTCTCTGTTCGGTCATGCGCCTATATAATTATTATTAAAGATAATAGTTAAAGAATATTATTTTCATAATTCATGATTACGAATTCTCAATTAAAGGGACTTGGTAACATTGTTCAGATGAGATTTTAGGTGAATGTAAATCGTCACAAAGCAATAAAATGGCTCTACATTCCATTACATACATTTAAGTGTTGACAGATTTTTTACAGCCTGTTTTATGTCCTTTTTTCATGGAAAAACGGTTGGAAAAATTCAAAAATGGTTGGGAGAATTTACTGTTAATCACTGTTAGAGGGTGTCATACATTGACGCCTTCAAAGAAAACCATAGATATCTTCGTGGATTGAGAATTTTGTTAGAATTTTTTGCATGTCAGAAGGAATATAGTAAGTAACATTTTATACAAAAATTAAGCAATTTTTTCATCAACCTTCAACAATGTTACCGAGTCACTTTAAAGATGGACTAACTTTAAATCATAAAAACTATATCATATAAAAATCATATAAATCATATAAAAAATAATACCTTTGGCATTGTGAAGTCATAGACGGTCTTCCTAAAGAACTCAGTAGTCTTTTGATCTTGCGACTCGGGTTTGGGAAGGTCTGTCTGGGTGTCCTTAGACTTTTGGGTCTGGAGTTGATTTAAAAGATAAAAAGGCAGTCAAGATCATAAAACTTGTTATCAATAACAAATGCTAAATATCTGTGACAAATTTGCTCTCAGCCAATCAAATGCCACGATTTTCGTAGCTTATAATAGTTATTGTAATTTCTTATTGATTACAAGTTTTATGAAACAGGGCCTTGTTTCTATTTCACCTGTTTTCGAAATGATTATCATTGGCCAAGCCTTTCCCTCTATAGCTTTGTATTCACACTCTATTTCCTGATATGATTTCATTTCTTTCTCATGCTCTCTCTCTTTCTCACTCTCTCTTTCTCTCTCTATCTCTCCCTTTCTCTATCTCCCCCTCTCTCTTTCTTTCTTCTAGCTGTCTCTTCATCTCTCTCTCTCTCTCTCTCTTTCTCTCTATCAAAAATTCGTTCACGGAGCTTTTGATTTTATATTTTTGATATCATCCTGAAAAAAATTGATTTATTTGATGTTATTATGTACCTCAAGGTTTGTCTCAAGTTCTTGTTTCTGTTTCTGCAAGATGGCGATTTCTTTCTCCAGCTCCAAGATCTGATTGTCTTTCTTGGACTCGCTGGTTTGTAGTTTCTATTTAGCACAAAGATAAAAGAACATGTAAGTCATGGAGTTTTTAAAGTCATTTGAATTTTGATGGATCACCATTATTGTAATAATGCCTTGTCTTGTTTTGTTTTTGTTTTTTAAATTATTATTTGCCAAAGTTATGTTCACGCATTATCGTTATGACTATGATTATCATTATCAAATGTCTGCATGATTTAATGTTTTTTTTTAATTAATAGTAGTTTCATTATCGTTAACACTATACAAGTCAATTGCTTCAATGTCTTGTTGCCTTATTTGCACTGTGTTTATATACATATCAACTTTTACTATGGTTCATTATTTTCAAAGTAAATTATTACACTTGTGTTTGAAATGAAATGATATAAGTGTTATACCTTTAGATCTACAATCGCGTCATCCTTCTGAACTTTCAGCTCACCAAGTTCCTGTTTTAGAGACAAGACTTGAGCGCTTGCCTGAACTTCAGCTGTTCGTAGGCTCTGAAACAGAATATGACATTATAAATCTTTAGAACGTTTTTTTCAAATTAAACAGAATCTTGTTCTCAGTTTAAACTTTTAAAAAAGAACGACCCCTTAGGGTTAGGAATGTAACAAAATGGTATTACCTCAAGTTCTGATTCTTTATAACGTTTTGTTCAAAATAAATAGAATCTTATTCTCAGGTTAAACTTTTGATATAGAATGAATCCTTGGGAATGTAGTAAAATGGTATTACCTCAAGATCTGATTCCAGTTCCTTCTTCTGTTGTTCCCAATCGACAGCAGCGTTGTCCTTAGCATTAGGCCTATCTAAGTCCTGCGGGTTAGCAGAGTAATGTATACTGTATATAATATAATAATAATCATGATACTTATCCGATAACTAAGGTATGCTTACTGCAAACAATAATTTCACTTTACAAACTGGATCAAGTTCGGCTATCATGTGAAAAAAATGTATGTGATTATTATTCTGAATTGCACATTATTTTTGACATCAGTCATGTTCCAATTTCATAGAAAAAACAAATTGTTGATTGCGGCAGTATTGTCTTGGTGACTCATGGTTGTATACACTCATACCTTGATCTGTAGATTGAGAAACTGGTTGAGTTGTTTGGTGTCATCCAGCTCTGATTGAAGGTTAGAAACAACCTCTCCGGCTTCCTCGTAACGCTGAAGCAAATCCTGAAGAAAATAAGATTTAGATAACGTTAGAATAATTTAATTGAGGTTTAATCATACATTATTCGGCTTCATTCAATCACTTAGATTCAATATCACTATTTATAAGTCAACAGAGTGCAAAGACTTTATCAAACATTCAAATAAGTTTCATGAGAAGTAGTTTAAAGCATTTAAAGATGAATTCTTAGTCCCTTTATGTTATCTTTATGAATAGAAGCATATTTTTCATATAGATGTAACTCCCTCATTTTAAATTTTTTCGAAGGGTTCCCTGGTTAATGTGCATATGGAATGCTGTTGTTTATTACTATTAGGGTTTCGTTTTCATTGCTCCTATTGAAGATTTTCTTCATAATATCCACCCTTGACCTCCCTTTTCTTTTTAGATGGCTCTGTTTTTTGTTGGCTTATTTGTGGGTGTGTTTTTTTTCTTACTTGTTTGTTTGTTTGTTTGTTGATGTGTTTTTTCCACAAATAATCAACCTACCTCAATCTCAAGCGTCTTTCTGCCATTGCCAATTTGAAGATCACTGATCTTGTGCTCCAGGTCGTTGACAAGTTTGGCGGCTGACTTGCGCTCTTCTTGGGTTTGCTATGAAGTTGAAGATAAAATTTCACAAATCACGTCAAATTTGAACAGAAAGGAGGTAAAGCCACTAAGTACAGATGGTTCTGACACAAAGTGATGGAATCCTCTATATGACATTAAAACTGCTCAGTTATATCATGCTTTTTATATTGCTCTTAATGTTTATTTTGTTTAAGACTACCACAGTTTATTTGCATGTTGGTTTTTGTTTGTTTGATAATATATTAATTATAAATTATGTATTACCTTCCGGTCAAGGTCCAGATAGTTGTTCCTGGTCTTGAGATCGTCCAGTTCATTCTCGAGTTCGACGATGCGATCGGTCTTCGTCCTCTCGAGATCTTGGACATTCTATCAAAGAAAATCAAGTCCCGAAAGTTACTTTCTATAATCCATCAATTTTAAAAGACATTGCATGTTTTACAAATAAAATTACATTGTAGACACACACAAACATTGAATCCCTGCTGTCGAATGATTTATTATTTTTTTGCTACATTTTTAGTTTTCATCATTATCATCACCTTGATCTCTTCCTTCTTGACCTTGACCATGTCATTGAGATTGATGACGTCATTCTTCATAGATGTGAAGGTGCTTTTCATCTCAGTGACTATGGTCGAGATGGGGGAGTTAGATGTGTCCACGTCCATTGCTCGAGCCAGATCCTGTCCAAAAAAGAGATGATTTTGTTTAAAACCGTTTATATTTCTTACATTCATCCGTTTGAATAATATTTTACCAAACAACCCTGTTAACATAATATTTTGAGACAAGTATCTCCTAAAAGTGATTATCTTTTTACAAAAATATTGATTTGTAACATGTATTTCTCAAATTATAGTAATATTTGTATTCAACAGTCACTTCGATCAAAGTATGTGTTAATTTATTTCTTTTGTTCTTTTTTCTGTCTTTTATGTTTAATTCTTCAAATCGAATTCCGTCTTGATATTATTTAAAAACAATTAACCTCATGGCTTAGTTAGGATGCCATTAAAAGACAGGAATATTCATCAATTTTTAGTTTTTATCTTACCAGGATAGACTCTTCTAGGTCAGCTTTGGAGTCTTTCTTTGGAAGAGAGTGGCCATTCTCTTTCAGTTCCTATAACACAATAACAGAAAATCATGATCAAGGATTCATAAAAGAATGATTATTATCAAAATTGTAAAAAATTGAAAACAAAACAAAATTAAATTAATTGTACAATAAAAAAATAAAATAAATTATTTAGAAAAATAAAATAAATTATTTAGAAAAATAAATAAAAACAGAAACGCAAAAGTTAGGCTAATGTTACAAAAAAAAAGTTTCCTTTCTTCAAGGTACTTCAGCTGACTGAACCATATCGTAATTTTAAAATCTGTACGTCATGCTCACAGAATGTGATTGTCTTTTTCTTAATTTTACTATTTGATCATATTTTTTCTTACACATATTAGCATTTTGCACTTGGAATTAAATTCTAGTTGATTTCTGGAAATCAACTACAGAAGGTCTTAAATGCTTGAAACAGGATGGATATCAGGAGCACACATCTAATATCTGACATGTTCAATTTCTCACTTATTCCTTAATTTTTACCTGGATGGTGTTGTTGAGCTTTGAGATGACGTGGCGCTGTCGGCTCCATGTGGAGCTGAAATAGCTAGCTAGGCCAGCAGGAGCATGGTGACCGGATACTCCAGCGATCTCTTTGCAGGTCTTCAAGAGTGCCTCATTACCCTAAAATCAAAGATGAAAACATTATTATCAGAGCAACTTTGAAATGACATGAACATTTTGTTGGATGGAAATCAGAACTTGAAAGATATCTGTTACTTTCAAATAACTGAGCATATTCTAGCGATCTCTTTGCATGTCTTCTATCCTCGTTACCCTAAAATCAAAGATGAAAAAAAATATTATCAGGGCAACTTTGAAATTACATGAAAATTTTGTTGGATTGAAATCAGAACTTGAAAGATATTTGTTACTTGCAAATAAACTGTGCATATTCTTATGAGAATAGAAGATTATAATTTGATTAAGCTAAAAAAAAAACATTTTTGGACCAACCCATATATCATTGCTCTTTCATGAAAGCCGATATGGTGAATCGTATCCCAATCTCCACAAGGAATTAATGTTTGAAACTTCGATCGGTTTTAACTACTAGCAATGCTTTTCATGAATAAGTTTACATCTACCTGAGATTAATATTTATTTTACGCATTTTTAATATCGCATTGCTTCGGAACAAGAAAAGAGATTTTCAATTTTAGAAACAATTTAAGCCTACCTTAATTGATGACTGCATAAAGCATGAATTAAAGATCATTATGTATTTTTTAGCTCCAATTTACCTTGATGGTTTTCTCAAGGTAAGCGGTTTGCTCTTTGGAAGTTCTGATGTACTTTTTGAAGGCTCGTGCAGTTCTGACCGCATTGACCTCGGAACCAAGGTTGAGCTCCTCTTGTACGTCAAACAAGAGAACATCATGGTCCTAGAATAGAGAGAAATTTGAATAGAGTTGGATAGGAATAAGACAGCTTTTATTATGATGGTAATGTAAAACTAGATACGCATACTAAAATTATTAAATATAACAATTTCGAGCTTTTTTCCTACTTAATGGTGCTATTGGAACAGCGAGTGGGGAACTTTGTTCCCCTAAAGGTAATGCCAGTGGCAAATCAATCTGAAAATTACTTAAATGATGAGTGAATAGATTATAATCACACAATCATCTCAGTAAGAATATAGTTTCATTCATGTTTTCTGCGAAGCGGACGGTGTGGTTTTAAAGAAATGTGATTTTGTGTGTATGCAAATGAATGCACAGACTGTAAAACTGAAAATACAAATTTCTTTCAAGTTTATAACTTGAACCTTTCAAATAAAAAGCTCAATTTGTACTTACCTTAAGATGTTCTGTCATCCTCTTGATCTTGTTGTCTGTGTGGGACATCTTTAGTCTCAATTTACAGACCGTTTCTGCCGGGGTGGTCGTAGGCGCAAGATCAAAAGATTCTTGAAGGAATTTCAGCAAAAGTTGCACGCTCTGCCAGAGGTAAGTATAGGGCAACATCGATAATGTTTAATGTCTGTGTCTTTGATTTTGATTCTAACCCTATCGAAATGTGATACAAATTGATGACATGGTATCCCCTGAGCCATCATCATCATTTTATCTTGATCATAATCGGTTCAGTTCAAATGAATGGATCATCATCATCATCGTCATCAAAAGATTTTAATATTGTCACAAATATTTAAATGACCAGTAGTAATATGTGCATTTAAACGAATATTTTGCGTGTGTGGGGTATTAATAAACATCGTGTAAATCAATTTAAGTTCTGTTGAATATAATCTCGCTTGCCTTTCGTGGCCATATACTAGCCGTCATCATCATGCCCTTTCCCCCGTTCTCCCTTTCTCTCTCTCTCTCTCTCTCTCAAACAAGTTCTCATATATTGTCAATTTCACTTACTTCGCCGCGGATTTTCTGTACTTTGAATGAATCTGCGGGTCGTGCACCAAGCTGTTCCTTCATGTGGGGTAAGATGGTATCACCCAACTTCCTCAGTCTACTTGGTAGAAGAGGAAGGTTTTTCTTCTGCTTTACTGTGACACTCATTCTGAAACAAACAAAAATATCAACAGATTTAATAAAGTAGCAGTGATAACATTATTGTGAAACATTCATTTTAAAGTAGGCGTAATAATTAAGTGCACGTAATAGAAAGAGAAAAATTCAACGGAACTTAGGGTCCACATATTTTCATCTGAAAAGTGTAAAAAAAACAAGGTAAATGATTTCAGCTTACCTGCAATGTCACGTAGGTTGCTTTCCGTTCGCTAAATATCAATGATTTATAACATTAACGTATAAAACGTCAATATTATTGCAAAGTTTCGATAAGGTGCGGCTAATCGTGTTCGATAGTGTGCTGTATCAAATCATTGTGAAGTTTGGTTGCTAAGACGAATGCGTAACACAGGTAGAATTTCGGCTTGATCGTGACGTAACAATAAACTTTGGTCCAATGAGAGCGCGTAAACCCTCTACGCATGCGTACTAAAGGAGCAACTTTCGGTTGATCATGACGTAACAATAAACTTTGGTCCAATGAGAGCGCGTAAACCCTCTACGCATGCGCACTAAAGGAGCAACTTTCGGATTGATCATGACGTAATAATAACTTTAGCCCAATGAGAGTGCGCCTACACACCTGCGCATGTGCAGCAGGTTAAGCAACTTCAGCTTGATCGTGACGTAACAATACAAGTTGGTCCAATGAAAGCACACATAAGTCAAGGCCTGCCAAAAACGTCCGTGCGCCTGTGTACACAAATACTTGCCTAGGAGGCTCGACGTAATTTTTCAATCACTTTGGCCTCTCTCTAGGTTTGAATGTTCCTTTTAGCATGCTTTCTATTGTTATATTTAATAAATAAAGTATGTGACAATAAAACTAATATGAGTAGTATACTTTTCATATCAATTTTATATCCATTGTATAACTTAAGGTGATAATAAACACTAGAAATAAAAGAACATCGCCGCATGCCAAACCTCGGACGTATTCTTTGTTTAAAGGAAATGAAGGAAAAACGGTTAAGGGAAAATGAAGTAAAAAATAAAGTCAGAATGAATGAGACAGACCCTTGTAAAAACTTATATTGATATTAACTTTAGCACAATTAAAAGCCTCCACTTTTGATAAATTTTGTCATGTTCATAAAAACTAAGTTGCTTATAATTTTGCAGTTTCAAATATTTCATTGTACTGGGGTCCCGTTTCCATTATATCAATTTTCTAAAGATAACCTTCTAAAGATAATCTATTTCATACGGGCATTATGGTGTTAGTGTATTGACAAATTGAATTATCATCCGTCATTTTACCTCCCCCCCCCCCTGAAAAAAAAAGTAACCTGGAATGAATGCTATTCTATGTATTTTGTTGAAGATAAATAATTAAGCGATTGCTATGTCAGCAATTATTTATTTTTTTAATCCATATAAAACCATACAAGATATCAAAAGGCCAATACATCGAAGAAAATTAAAAAAATTAAAAAGTACAAAAATCAGCTTCTATCCGCGAAATATCAGGGGAAAATAATTATGATGGAAAGAGAAATAAACAGGGAGGGAAAATTAAGAAAAAAGAGGGGAGAGAAGGGGAGAGGGGGTCTTATCAGAGAGAAAGATGGGAAAATTCGAGAAAAAGAGGGGCTAAAGTTATAATCATTGGTGTTGCTTACAGGCCCAGATATTGAGAGGGGCAATTGAATGGAGGCACACGTTCATTGATAAGGGGGGGGGGGGGGATTGGAGGGGTCCATTCATCTCTATTTCACGTCCCACTCCTAGCCCCTTTATTGTCTCTTTCTATCTCAATCTATCTCACTCTCTCTCTCTCTCTCTCTCTCTGTCTCTCTTTTTCTATCTTTATCTTTATCTATATCCTTCAATCTATATATTTATTTCAATGTCCATGTCTCTCTCTCTCTCTCTCTCTCTCTCTCTCTCTCTGTATTTCACATCCACTCCTCCTCTAGTTCAGGCCTATCTATATCTACCTCTCTCGTTCCTTATCTCTTTATTCTTATATTTAGACCAAATTTCATGCATGTTTCTGTACTTTCTTTATTCATATTTTGTAAAGCGCGTAAAAAAGTTATGTTTTAATGTTCATATTATTATCATTTTTAAAACGATCATACAACCATCATCTATTATAAATTGCGAAATTATTTGACCAGAATTTAACGACACCCTTTGGAAGTTTTTTTTTTCCTCTCTCTCTCTCTCTCTCTCTCTCTCCCCTCTCTCTCTCTCTCTCTCTCTCTCTCTCTCTTTCTCTGAACTTGAGAGGTCTTTCCTGGAAGCATCCGCAAAGGAAGCGCACATATTACTTCTCGGTATTTGAAAACAGTGGCGTAGCGTGGGTTTAGCAAGTGGGGGGTGGGGGGGAATTGCAAATTTGTCGATGATTTGGGCACCAGGGTTAGTACTTGATGGTATACAAGATAACATGGCCATTGAGTGAAGGGATAGTGGAAGTGGTCGTAACTATCATCTTCTTATGACTATAGCATTCCACTTCTCAACTCTCTCTCTCTCTCTCTCTCCCTCTAACTCTCTCTCTCTCTCTCTCTCTCTCTCTCTCTCTCTTTGTTTGCTCTCTCTCTCTCTCTCTTTCTTTCTTTCTTTCTTTCTTTCCTTTTTGCTACATATTTGGAGCCTGTGTCCCCGTGCCCCCTAAATTGTAGCAAAGTTTGACGGATGCTTACAATGATCCTTTGCCTACTTACCATCAATCTATAGAGACACCAAACTACATGTATAATGTTACAGTGAACGTGACTATGACTCATACATGTTTTAGAACAGTTTGGCGTACCATGTATCAAGACAAACAGTAATCTCAATCATCGCCATTTCATGTGTAGGCCTATTTCGTTCAATATGTCATTTCAGAGCTACATTGAAGATTTATTGATACCCCCCGTATCTGATTGCTTTTATGGGTATCTTCTACTCGTATAGCATCTCTCAAAGCATACCCCACCCCGCTAAGCCGCTTCATGGCATGCTGTCCCCACCCCTCCCTTGTCTTTAAATAATTTTTGTTATAACGTTAATAAAATTTGAGGCATATAGGCCTAAATATTAAACTAGATTGTGTGAAGAAAATTTGTTACAAGCTTCTGAAATGCTTGCTTCTGATTGGTTAACAGCAGATTTGTCATCAAATGAAAAGCATCTTGTTTATTGTAGTTGCTTTTGATGTTGATGTTAATGTTGTTGTTTGTTTCATCCAAATAACCCCATAATAAAATGCTATCCCATCAATTATCATGTCAACGGGTTGCTAATCTATACATTAGCGCAGTGGGGTGGCAAAGAGGGTATCCCACTCCCTATTAACACTTTGAATGATAAATGTATTTATGTTTTTGTTCAATTTGTCAGCACATTGTTCGCTTTGCCCCCCCCCCCCAGCTATGCAGATGGCTCATATAAAACTGGCTACATAAGTCATGAGTCTCTGAAAATCCGTCAGGTCGTTTGTAAGTCGTTCATAAGTCATTAAATATGATTTTCTTCTGTGAGTCAATAACCCCTCTGCCCAATGCATTAACGAATTGAGATTGGCATATTGGCACGATGACACTATAGCCTACACGTTTCAGATTAGCACGACCGGGTCAATAGCCGAGATACGCCGTCAACAAACGAATTTCCAGGTAACGATGTGTGCTCAGAAATTAAGTGCATAATGCCCTTTCCAATCTCCATGCACCTTATCGAGTAGCACATAATATTTAATAACCGTATATGTATCGGGTCGAGAAAAAATAAATGTCTGAGAAATAATGTGCCTGAATATTAATGAACAAAATAATTGAGAGTATGTGGCTATGAATGCATCGCTACATCCCCGGAGCTACATCTATTTAAAAAAAATATTTTTAAAAAAAGAATTAAAGAAAACTGTAGGCCTATATACCCTTATATGAGGCAATACTGATAGTTTTTTTTTTGTTGAGATTATTTTCGTGATATATCGAATGATGGTTCACTGTTGTTCCTTATTTGATAAAATATATGAGTTAATTGTGCCAAAAGAGCCCGTACTCACTATGGAAGACAGTCGGAAAGCTATACGGGATGGAAGTAGGCCATAAAAAATGTTGTAGGCCTACATAGGTGAAATAGAAAGAAAAAAAGGGGAAGGGGGGGGGAATGGAGAGAGAGAGAGAGAGAGAGAGAGAGAGAGAGAGAGAGAGACGTAAAAGAATGATAGAAAGGAAATGGGCAATGAAAAAAAGGAAGAAGATGTTACGACCTTTTTCCAAAATTCCTCGATGCCCTTTTATTCTCTCAAATTCCATCCATCTGGTAGGGCCGGTGCCCGTCCCCCGCCCCTTGGCGGTAGTATATTTGGCGGAAGTATATAGGTGTCTTATGTCTTCCTTTTGTACCAAAGCTGGAAAGAAATGTTTAAATACCGACGGACCTTGGGAGAATATGAACGTCAGATGATAATAATATTCATTATGTATATTTATTGCATACTTTTTTTATTTTTTAAATACATGTATGTGAATTTACATTTAAAAAATAGGAAAAGAAAAAAGAACGGTACCGGTACGTGCACTTTATCATTTACCACAACTTATCACGCTTTCTGTCAAGTTGTTGTACAATTCCAAAAACACAGGCTAATAATCAAACAAAATTGATCAAAAGATCTTGGTAGTTCAACAGCTTTTTATTTGAATAATTCTGAGTCAATTTCGATGAACTAGGACCCCTATTGTGTCTTGCAAGAGCTACGTGCAAATCAGAATCGAAGTCGATATTATTCTGGAAACCTCAGTGCTTCGTTGCACGTACGTACGTTCTGGAATATACATTTAGCATACCTAATTGATTATGTGCTCTGATTGGTCGAATATGACCTACCAACAGCGACCTTGCAATTTTCTTCACTCTGATTGGTCAATCCGCTCCTGACAATAGATCTAGCCTCCAAATTAGGATTATATGCAAATTAGAGCACCCTATTGCGCATGTTCGCATACATATCGATTAATGAACGCGATCCCTGGTACAAAATCAGCTGTTTGAGACATTGCTTCACCAGGGCATTGTGAAGGAAAGGCACGGACGGAAAAAATCTGGGTTTTGAGAGCTGTGAGGCTTCTAATATATCGCACCTTCAGTTCGTATCAAAGAACAGATATAAAATAGATCTTGGGGAATTATCTGAGCCACTCTGTTCAGTATTCTGACAGACAGAACTCCATATTATCGCCTTGAATTGATCGGAACTGTACTCTGTACCAGCCGCCTACACTACGGCTGTACAAAGTGAGTGAGCAGATCGGACTCGCTTCAAGTTACAGAAATTCCATCCAAGTTTCAACGATTATTTAGGCAATATGTTGGACGTTCAGGACTTTCCCCGACTACATCTATCTAGAAATATCATCGAAAGTGTCCGGAACAACATAAATGTCATAGGTAAGTTTTCAATCAACCATCTTAACCGTTGTTTGGGTTGCTTGTGGAAATATAATTCAGTGACTTTGTGCATGTGAGCGCCACGGTAGTCCCTTCTCTGACTCACGGCCGCGCCGATCAGCTGGTTGGGTTTATGTCCATTGTCTGGTGGTTGTTCGTACAATGGTGACGAATCGTCTCCTGCGGAGCTGTGTATTGCACGATGGACAGACAATTCATTGTCCGTCTCTGGCTGTGCAAAATTCTGACTTTTCAGTGGTGTACGGTTATTGAGAGTTTAAAATATTGGTTTGTCAATCACTTATTGATGTAGACCTAGACTACATTTCTTACTGTAGTCTAGAGTCGACCTAGACTATCTCAATTTACATTTCTTCAGCTTTTACTAGTTTTACTCTTTTTAAATAAAAGCAAATTTGTACGTTTATTCTCAAACGTCGACAAATATTGAGATCATCAGCAGATCAGTCATGTTCTTAATCATCCTCAAAGGTTAATGCTACTTAAAGTTACCAAGTTGACAAATAATTCCATTCACTTTCCTTATTTTCTGAATATCAGGAATGAAGGAGAGTTCATCATTTCCAAAAGATTGAAACATTTGCTGGAGTACAAGTGTATGGCCTAGGCCTATGGGATATCCAATAGCAATACTTCCGATAGGCCAATTATTCATGCTAATTTGTATTTGTCTAGACAGTCAAATCTGGTGGGTATACAGGTACATGATGTAAGTAATTAATGGCATTCTGCAATCGATTTCACAGGATTAAATGAGAAAAGCCTAAGTAAAGGATCTTAAGGAAATTCTGGTGTGAAAGATGAGACTTTTTCTTAATAATTGATAGAGAGCTCTGGAAAAAAAAACATATCCCCCAAAAGGGTCTGTGAACAGACAGGTATTTTCTTCACTGCTCCTTTATAGTGACTCTCGCTGCAACCTTTATTTTTGTGTTAACACACAACTCCCAAAATCTGAGACCCTACCTCCACCCTCAAAAAATAATAATGATCATGGTATGCGAAGTATACAGACCGAGACAGTAAAATACATCTACTTGGAGGACTTTTTTTTGTAACATACAGTACATGTACACTGTACTTTTGTCTATTGATGCTCTCCTTAAAGACAGAATTGGTCTCAGCTGAACATGCCCCTGAATAAAATAGACTGACTTTTTGGTTGAACACAGACATTCAAAGAACTTCATGGGGAGTTCTACCAAAACTACATTCCTGTTGAACAGCTGGGCAAACCCCAGGTTTATAGATTTTGGAAGTTGACAATGATATAGCACAATTCACACTAACAAAAATCCTGTTGAACAGCTGGGCAAACCCCAGGTTTATAGATTTTGGAAGTTGACAATGATATAGCACAATTCACACTAACAAAAAAAGATGGATTTTATATATTGAGAGCTGTACTGGATCCAGTATGTGCTTGCGAAGTGTTTGACCAAAGAGATATTGGTTTGACAGGCACTCGATAAGAAAATCTCATGTGATTGAGCAGTCACGTTACACATGGTAAAGCCACATGGAAAGTTCTACACCATGTACTTGAAATCCAGGGAGTTCCCTTAGCATTGAACTTTACCCCAGGTTCTATTTGCTCAAGCGCACCTTCCATTGTATTTTCTACGTGGCATTTTGCCATTGCCTTTCAGTGTTACTCAAGCGGGATCCCTTTTGGTGGCTTTTCTATTTTTAGGATTATCAGTCAGTAATGAGCATTAAGAGTTTCATTTTAGATGCATGTACATGCACTGTATGTAGGATTATTTCTAGTCATTTGCATGTGGGGGTGTGCTTTTGATATTCAGTCGACCGTCTCTTTTATATCAAACTTCCATTGTGCTTAATCTCACATATCTTCAAAGGTTAAAAAGCGTGGGCTCATAATTATATTTCTATGTGAGTACTCTATTTTGGGCTCAACTTGTTTTTTTCATCTGTTCATGTGATCTATTAAAGTGAAATAGATAATGGATGTGTCATAATTGCAGAGGGTTGACTACTCTATAATCGTGTCACATATGACATTCTTATTTGGTGTAGTCATTAGAGTTAATTTTGTTGCAAATTTAGTGGCACTCCCCCACTCCCTCTCCCCCCAAAAACCTAAAGAGAAAAATACAATGTGCAAAATAAATTGTGCATTTAAGGGAAGATATAAATTAATTAAGTTTGTGTGTACTTGATCCTTCAGCGGTGTCACCAAAGAAAATGTCTAATACTGTCCTTTGATATAGAGATTAGAGAGATACATGGACAGGTCTTTGGATACTGTTCTGTGAATGCCAATTTTGTTCAGTGGAAAACCTAGATTTATTTGCTAGTCAGCTGTGTGCTGTTCACAAGGGATCCCAGGGAATTTCCTCGCTAAATTGACCCCTTCCTGTTCCAGCCTTCTTCCCCCCTACACATGAATTATTTATCAGCGTGCCCTGGTAAAGGCTCCTCTCTGCATAGTAACTGTGCCACTCTGCAGGGAGTGAAGTGCGATTGGCTAGACTGCATTGGCATATTCATACTTGTTAATTGAGGAGCATGTACATCATGAATATGTACAACTTTCTGTTCCAGCCCCCTTTTCCCCCTACACCTGAATTATTTATCAGCGTGCCCTGGTAAAGGCTCTTCTCTGCATAGTAACTGTGCCACTCTGCAGGGAGTAAAGTGTGATTGGCTAGACTGCAACGTGAATATTCATATTTGCTATGAGAGGAGCTCGTACATCATGAATATATAGTACAACTTTCTGTGCCCTGTATCCAGGGTCTCATATATTTTTTTGCCAAGGGTGCTTGAGGAGTTATATTTCTCATGGAGGAATCAATGCCTTATGTTTCACAATTGAATTCAAGTGCTTACATTCAATTTTCTGGCTGGTTATAATGTATCTGTAGTCAAGTTTTAGTTGAGAATCAATAATAATAATAATAATAACATTGGATATTTATATAGCGCACATATCCACCCTGCAGGGTGCTCAAAGGCTAAGCACTCCAATATTTCCCCTGCTCTGCTATGTATTCTTTTCAGGCAGTAGGTATCTACTGTGTTTTCCTTTTAATGATGTAAATACATCTAAAAACATGCTAACTATTTAAACGTATTGCAGGTTTTCCTCTGTCTTGCCATACTCTGTGACTCTAGTTTGAATCAAGAATCAATTTACATGTATATGTAGGTAACTACTTACAAAAATTATTTCATCATGCTGAGACTTGTTTTTATCGGAGCTCCACAATAACATTTGTATTGCATCCAGTTGCTTTATTTACTATAGTCAGAAGAACTGAATGGTTTGCTGGGTAATCCTGTAATTGGAAAGAGTAAGAGCACCTTTGTGTAGAACCAGATGTAAACTGTGCATAACAGTACCCTTATCTTTGCATATACAATGGCCTTTATTGACACCCCTTCCCCTGCCACTCTACTCCAGCTTTGCATGTACAAACCACAATGGATTCATCATACAAAAGGATTAGTTATCCTTCCCGGTAGCTTATTTTCAGACTTTTCATTTTAGTGTGCGCCAATGTTTCCATTTTATATGATATTATATTATGAATGCTAGCTTACATGTGGAGTGCATTTATGATTTTTAAGCATGAGAACCTCCATACAGACTCAACTGGCAATAATTGATCTCTTATTCCTTGAGAAAGATTTGAACCCTTCACACTAGAAGAAAAAAAACATGCCTTGAACATCCCTGGTAACCTTGGCATGACTTTCAGTACCTGGGAGACCCTCTGAAACTTAATCCCTTGTCTGGTCCAGAGTAAGCTTGATCTTAAGTGGTCAAAGTCACCTTCACACATGCTACTACAGTGTACGTACTGTACATGTGATGCACATGTGTGTGGGTGGTCAGTGTCATGGTCATCCACATGAAGGAAATGTCCAGTATCCTTGACCAGTCACCAGATTAAGTGCATCTACATGTAGTCATCTTGACTTTTGATGTTGACCCTTGAATGTCACCTTCATAATCAATTCAAGATTTTCTAGTTCTTCTCCCCTGTCCTTACCTTACCTTACCTACTTATGTCTTTTGGCAAGACATTGATCTACATTTGCCACACTTAACCCAGGTGAGGTACATGTAAATGAGTACCTGGTAGGATTATTCCTTGAAATGCACTGTGCACTGGTAACGACTGCCGGAGCTAAAGTTAAAGGTAATAATTTCCAAAGCTCTTTGGAAGCGCATAGAGATGTTATATCATAACGTATTATGCGCTATACAAGAACTGCACTAGTGTTATTATGAAATGTTCTTATGTAAATTTTGTAAATAATATTGTATGTGCATGTATAGGCCTATTAATTGTAAAACTAAATATATTTTGCCCTTTTTTTATCTCCATGTGCAGATGGTCGTGGTCTTGATCATTGTGGGAACCATGAGGACGGTGACCAGGACACTAAGATGGCTCAGTTTGTTTCGCACCTCATCTTCCACACACTGAGGAAGGCCAAGGACAAGTACTTCAATGGCAAGCTTCTCATCCCCAGCAACCTCCCGGATCATGTGGCACGCGACGTCCTCCTCATGGCACGAGAAGAACCCTGCGGGGTGCGCGGATGCTCCTTGGACATTGTATACGAAGATGGAGAATCGTGCAGGAGATTGGGAAGGGTCGCTGTCGACCCTGACACAGTAACGACTTTTGAAATCACCGTTGTGGTAGGGAGGGTATCGCCGAAATGGTTCTTGACGAAAATGCAGTCGGTTTTAAGGAACTCTGTCGAGCAGACCGTCTTGAAATCAAGTTACAAGCTTGTGAAGAATAAACTCTACAGACGGAACGGAAGCGTATGTATCAAGGAAGGATCATAAAAACTGTCAAGCAAGGACTCTTTTTTACTTTTTTTACATTATAAGCGAACTTTGTGGTTATTGCAATAAACTTTCTACACTGAGCAACGTGAGGTTATGAACTAGATCTGCAGATTTTCTTCCGCATATCTCTTATCCCTGATTCCTTTTATAAAGTCTTCAATTTCTTTTCAGATTGTTTACACGTACATGCATGTCCACTGCAATATTCTTAGTTATGAAGAACTCTCATCGATTTTGTTTGTCTACTACCAGTATTTTGTTCTTAAGGAGCACAATTAAAAGTCATTGTGCTAGCCTCGTGCAAACAATAGCCATAGGTTTTCTTTACTGTGCTGCTTAAGGTTTTCTAGTCTACTGATGTAATTGCGTTGCATTGGTGCTTTGTCTGAAATTTCTTATACCATTCCATTTTATATAAATGTACCATGTGCATATATATGGTGCAGGTTAATAAATGCCGCTTTTCTTTCTTGTGTTACACAATGGTAGCAATGAAAGCATAGATACAAATTTTTTGTTCTCATCTTTTTTTTTCTTGTGTATTCAGTATCCATAAAGTCTGCATCAATCTGATCTGTATTCACAGAGTGGCACCGTTGAGCGGTGCAAATAGGCAGTATATTAATATGCCACAGCTGATGTACAATTTTTGATGCTTCTTGTATTTGGTAAACTTGTTTTCCTTGTAAAATGTTAATCTCTGAGTATTGATATACTGCCATGAGCAAGTAATACATCATTAACAAGAGATCAAATCAAACTGCCAATTCATGTGATATTTATAATAAAATTTCAATATGAGGGGCGGTGCTTAGGAGGAAAAAAAGTGTCACAAGAAATGTGTAGCCTGTTGTGGTGCATACAGTGATAAATAATTATAAGTAAAAATGATTTGATGATTTGGCATGCTGAATGCATGCATTCAGTATGCGTTACATCATATATGGTTTCCAAAGGGGATTGCTTAGTACACGTAAAAGGTTCTTGATCAGGGTAACGTTTTGTTCTTTTTTAATAATTTTTTTAGTAGAGTTAAAGCTGTTCTGAAATGCTATTCATTCACCAGAAATATGTATTACTATGAAAGCATCATTTATCTTATGACCATTCTTTGTACATGTGCATTTTGTAGGCCTGAGCTCATTGAATAATTCTCTGAATACTACTTAAAGTGCATGGAAATGTTTTCATCTGTCAAGCCTGCATTACTTGAAACTTGATGGTTCAGTGGCCTACAAGTTAAAGTTCTTGAGACACAGGGTTTAGTTTAGCCAGTTAAACCTCGTTTCAAATAATGCAGGTCTAGTAAAGGCTAATAGGTTTAAGAAATGTTTTGTTTGTTGAGAAGCAGAATGGCATAAACTCATGTAGTTCAACAGTGTCATTCTAACTCTCAACAGATACATGTAGTATTATTTGATAAGGGAGTAGTTTATGTCCAAGCTTACATTGTGCACCCAATGACACATGTAGATATGTAGCTTTTTTAAATCATATTTTCTAGGAGTTTACTTTCGCTTCCTTTTGTTTTTTCATCTCTAAAATGTTACTTTTGTAGAATAGATGTATCATCTTGGGCTGGTATCTGAGATGTACTTAAAAATAGAAAAAAATTGTTTACAAAAAAAAATGAAACCCTCTAAATTCTTTACTTAAAAACATTTAACTACGTTTATTCATTTGACGTTTTTTTTATTATTATTAATATTAGTCTGGCAAACATGGTAGCCGTTACAAAAACCGATCATGTATCAGACTTTTTTGTTGTTGCAAATTCAGTGAAAACACATTTTGCAATTATGTTTAGTTGGTGAGTAGAGCTACAAAAATGTAGGGAGCTGACGCAATTACGAAACTGCATGATGCCGTAATAATTGCAACCAGTATCTAATTATAGCAAAGTAATTTCTTTACACAGGAAATATATTTGTCTGTGGTTTTCAATTCAGATCTGAAGCATGAACTTTTGTGGTTACATGTGTTTCCTTTAGCTTGCTACAGCTGTGCTAGTGTTCCGAATTTTTCACTTCCGTTTCCTTTTTGGGGATATTTCCCTCATTTTTGTTCTATTTTTTTTTTGGGGGGGGGGGGGGGCAGGGCGTATAGGGGTCAGTGATTTTCATTCACTTTCAGCTGAATAATTGCATTATATCATCCAGATAGAAAGTAGATGTAGTCTTAATTAAAGTTTTGTTTATACTTTACCGGTATTTCTTTTTAATTAGTGTTTAATCGACCTGTCTAAATGTGACTCTTGTTGTTCTGAAATATACACCTTTCTCCTGGATAATTCTAACCCAATTTTATATTTTCTACTTTGTTTGTACAGGACATGATTTTATTATGTTCACATTCACAAATTATAACAACTGGATCTTAGTTACTACCAATTTATGTGAACGTTCAGTATGTTTTCATGTGAAAAATATGCAATAAAATATGTGAAGAAATTTAAAAACTAAAAAACCATGACTCGTACAGATTTGTTTCCCTAAATCTATATTATATGAGAGTATCAAATGTTGCGAAGAGAAGGAGAGGTATAGTGGAGAGGGTGTGAGTGAGATGAGAATTTAGAGAGAGAGAGGGGGGGGGGGCAGAGAAGTTACCTAGCGGCGGAGATTGTGTCTTTGCTATGAGAAAGAGAAAAAAATAATTTTAAAATGAAAGGTAATTCTAAGAAGTTGAAGAAAGAATGAATGGAGTATTTATTTTAAATCCCAGTGAGTCAGTGAAGAAGTAAATCATAATTCAACTGAGTGAAAAGGTGACGTTAATAATAATTACATATTTATATGCCTGTTAGGTGTTAAGTAATTAGTTCCATTTGAAAGGTACACTGCACATTCTTTACGTAACGACTTTACACAACAGCTAGGTGGTTCACTCCTTACACAAGGTTTGTGTTAAGTTGTGTAAAAAATAAGCCCTTGTGTAATTTTTTATTGACACAACTTATCACAACCCTTGTGTAAGGAGTGGACCACCCTACTGTTGTGTAAAGTCGTTACATAACGAATTTTGAGTGTAGAAACACATAACCAGTTTCGATGCGGAATACAAAATAAAATCGACTGAGTTTTTCATGATATTAAATTTGGATCAATAATTTTCTCATAAACTCATGAATTGAGGCGTTCATATGTCGATTTCTCTGAAAGTAAATTTCTGAGGTGATATCATTAAAGCGGATATGTACAGTGTCAGAATGATTTACCTCGTAGCCTCTCACCACAATTTCCCTTTTCTTAGGAGTATAATTTCACGGTCATGTGACAAACACGTGATAATCTCCATCCTGTACGTAGGCTTGTCAGAAATATGGAGGATCTCTTTCAGCGGTGCATAGGTATATTATTTTAGTTGAAGAAAGAAAAGGTTAAAACAAGAAGAAAATAAGAAAACACAAAATAAGAGCCTGAGAAAAAGAATGAAAGATTTAAAGAAATATGAAAGAATGGTTGCCTCAGCATACATTTACATGTAGGCCTACGTAAATCAGGGGGGATTTAGTATTTTGTAAAAGGGCGGCGGCACAATTAAAAACGGTTATCTGATAAATTACGGGTTATCACATTTTCAGGTCCCTTTTGGACTTAAATTGAATTTTCATATCCCACTCTGGCCGACTATAGTGAACCGAAAGAAAAAATTCTAAAAATTATGTGACTATACAATGTATATGGCTATTTAGAGATTCTTACAGATTGTATGACTAAGAAATTTTAGAAACGGTTGTGAAAGAAGCTTGGATTTCTCTTGAGCACCGTTTACAATTGCATGACCGAAAAAAAACTCGAGTTACGTATTCACGGTTATGATAAACTTGTGTAACTTTTTTAAAAGCTTTCTGATCATTCATTCTTTCCCCTCTTCTTTACATAAATTATGCTTACCTTTAAGGTTACGTGGCTACACTTGCCTGGATAACAAGGGTAACAGAAACCAACACCATACCCTGGACATCACACCGGCTATCTGTCAAGTTTAGTGGCGTGGCGAGCGACTAGGGGCACTTATGTCAAAGGGGGAGGGGGCGTCTTACGAGTTGGATGATCTAGGAGCGCAAACAGTCATAGTGTAACCAAAATATCCTGGAGATCACAACCCCTCCTCCATCTCTCTCTCTCTCTCTCTCTCTCTCTCACTCTCCTTCTTTCTCTCTCTCTCCTTCTCTCTCTCTCTCTCTCTCTCTCTCTCTCTCTCTCTCTCTCCCTCTTGTTCTCTTTCTCTCTTTTTGTTAGTGGTCATTTGACATTCGATTAAGGGCACATGCCCCTTACGTGCGCCCCACCGATCAGGTATAAATCAAACATGTAAGGTCCTATCATGCACATCGGGGTGATCCGTTTTCACGTTTCCAATCTTAACCCAATTTCAACGACCCCTCTGATGTACAAACTGACGTCAAGGAAACGCACGTGATCGCACCAGGCAGGCAGGGGTTGGCACGGGACAGGATTTGCCCGCACCCCCCCCCCCCCCCCCCCCCCGCCCATGCACCCTTTTCCCTGAAATTCAATTTTAATATTGATCCGTCGATTTCCAGCAGTAATTTCAAACACATGCATCCTTAAAATAGGAATGGAGGAAATATTGGCAGAAGCAAAAGTTGTTTAGGAGAAATATTTTTCGAAAAAACGGGAAAGCACTCCCTTAATTTTTTCCATGAACGGCATCTTCTTCTACTTCTTCTTCTTCTTCTTCTTCTTCTTCTTCTTCTTCTTCTTCTTCTTCTTCTTCAACTTCTCCTCATATTTTCTTAATGCCTCGTTTGCCTCAACTTTTATTATGTTTTATCTGAGTAATTTCTCAACCGTAGCTTTTACCCTCTTTGTCAAAGACATACGAAAGTCAAACTCATGACAAATCATAATCTCATACGTCACAATCATGTTCACATAAGGAAGAGGGCACGCGGGGGTCATCTTACTAGCCAATACTACGTGAATAAAATGGAAGCAAATGTGCCTGGACATCGATCGGCGTACGATTATTGGAGGGTCCCAACATCATGATCAGGATCCCTATGTAAAGTTGATCTTTTTTTTAAATTTTTATCTAAAAGATATATTGATTCTTTTTTCAGAAACAATAGAATATCGATGTAAATATTCCGATTGCAATTAAATTAGACTTGAATGATTTTTATTATTTATCATTTAAAATGTTTCTATTTTGATTGGAGGATAATTTCTTCCAGTCGTATCTGCATGCTTCGAAAGCCATCTTAATAAAGAAAATAATATGACATAATAATTGTATAATTATTGTAAAGCGTACGCATTTAAGCGTGGTTGAACCACTGCCTGCCCCTGACCACTTTAAAACCAAAACCTTCATACCTAAAGTAGTCACTAAAAGAAATGTAAATGCGCCCCTCCCATCTCCGAATTTTAGACCTATAGAAGGCACCTGCAAACATGGCAACCCCTTTTTTCTCCATTGTCGGACCTCTTTCGAACTTGCCTCGGATTTGCCCGCCCCTTCAGAATCCTGTGATCTGCCCCTGTCCAGGTCTGCCCATAAAAAATCGAACCATGCTGTGAACTTCTCGTTTCCTCGCTTAATCTTTGAACTTTACTTAGTCCATACAATCATGACAATGTAAGTGACCCTGGTGTTTTAATGTGTATGCTAATCGGACATTTTTGTTTGTATTCATGTACGTATGTGTAAATACTCTCCTATAAAACAAAACCTATATAATTATGGTGGTAAGTGTTTGGTGACAATCTCTTCTCCACTCTTCTTTAAATAAATGATGTTTACCTTTAAGGAAACGTGGATATCCTTGCCTGTTTGAAAAAGTTAACAGAAACTAACCTCATACCCTGGAGATCATTAAATTTTGTAAAGGTTAATGGCGTAGCGAGGGACTAGGGGCATTTATGTCATTTAAAAATCGGACCATGCTTTGAACGTCTCGTTTGCTTGCTTAATCTTTGAACTTGACTTAGTCCACACAATGTAACTGGCACTGCTTGTGACAATTATTTTGTCTATATGTGATCGAGGCACCTGTACATCAGCCCCTCCCCCTTGAGTCACGGATTGTTTCTTCTTTTCTGTTTGCCATATTCTCAGACACTCTCTCCCTTTGATCTACGTTATCTCCTTCATTATTCATCTGTCATTTTGCACGTAACAGTCATTTGGCCTCAATCCCATCTCTCCCCCTCCCCCTTCTCTCTCTCTCCTCTCTCTCTCTCTCTCTCTCCCTCTCTTTCTCTCTCTCCCTCTCTCTCTCTCCCTCTCTTCCTATCTCTCCCTCTCGTTCTCATCTCTCTCTCCCTCTCTCCCTCTCTCTCACTTTCTCTCTCTCTCTCTCTGATAAATATGAACAAAAAAATAACAAACGCAATGGGGCTTTAGATTTTAAGGGAAATTCCTTACTTGAATATTACCAACGTTCCTGCAAAATGAGAAGCATTTCAAAGCCCCTCCCCCTCCCCCCAAAAAAAAACACGTTGATATGCATACTGTATACGTATAAAGCCCTTGAGAGACACTTCACCCCTCCCCTATACCTTGTTAAAATCTGGCTGCGCCTCTGGTAAAGCTGTTTGTGGACGTATGAGCCATGAAATATCACCCCACTGAGTCAGTTCTAGAAAACATTGTAAACTCCAGACGTCAAAGCGGTTCAAAGATCACAAACGTGCAGTTCCGTTACCTGGTCCGAAGAGATTAATGGCTTTGATTTCCTTTGTCATTTTCTGCAAATAATAGAAATTAATGATATAAAGCCAGTCTTAGCGAAGTTCACCCTGAGTACGTAGATATAAGACCATTTTTTAACCAAAAAAATGAGCCCATATTTACAGGAAACGATTATATTTTGTGCCCCACTGAGAAAGTTCTAGAAAACATGTAGACTCAAGACGTCAAACCGGTTCAAAGATCACCAACGTGCAGTTCCCTTCCCTGGTCCGAAGAGATTAATGGCCTGTTTTCCTTTGTCATTTTCTGTAAATTATAGAAATTTATGACATATAGCCATGTAGTCTCAGGGACATTCACCTCGGTACGAAGATGTTAGACCATTGTTCTTAAAAATGAGCCCATATTTGCAGGAAACGATTATATTTTGTGCCCCACTGAGTGAGTTCTAGAAAACATGTAGACTCAAGACGTCAAACCGGTTCAAAGATCACAAACGATTTGTTTTCCTTTGTCATTTTCTGCAAATTATAGAAATTAATGAGAGCCAGTCTAAAATGTAAGACCATTGTTCTAAAAAAAATGATCCCATATTTGCAGGAAACGATTATATTTTGTTTTGCCCTTCTTCCCCACCCCCCTGCTAACCGAAGACTTGAATAAAAATTAGATTGCTAAACACCCCCTGCATAAAATAATGGAGCATTGCCAATTAACTAGTGGACGAATCGTGGTATATCAGTAAATTACTGCAGGCTCTCATGCCAGAGATCCGGGGTTCGATCTTTGCTCGGTGCTTACATCCTTGGACAAGGTGTTTGGCCCACAGTCCGATTCCAACCACGCAGTGGCTGATCAAGTGGGGCCCGGGCCCCCACCCCTGGCCCCCAAAGTTTGTTTAAGAGATGGTAACCACAATTTTACATTTGTTTTGTTCAAGGAGGGGGGGGGGGCGGGTTAGAGAGAGAATTTTTTTTTTTAGTGCTCACTACCCCCCCCCCAATCACCCCCACTGATGCGCCGCTAAATATTTTCTCACGAATTCCCTCCTCCCCCCCCCCCCCCCCCTCTCCGCCGGCTCGATCCGCCCCCTGTATAAACGGGTGCCTGGCAATGCTGGGGTGATAATAATTCCAGGGACCGCAGGAAGAGCAGTATTAATTCTGAAGTGGCTACACTGAGTAAAGACGACCAAACTATATTTATTCATCATTAAGAAACATTTCCAACATTTCAATTCTGGGCTCCCTAGAATGTACAGCTGAAGGTCTATCATTTTGTTTGGTATTTTAATCAAAAGTAGGCAAAGTATATTAGTATATAAAATAAATTCCTAAAAAATATAATATTTTGATATCGCAGATTTCGGTACAGGCTAATTGTAAAACACGTTTATTGTCAATTTGTCATAACGCCCTTATCCGGTATCGCAGATAATGTCACAAAAGTCATATACAAATTTCTACATGGTCAGCGAAATATCGGTGAATTTTGTGAAATCCATATTCTGCCGTTTGGTCCTTGAGCGCACAAACCGGATTTGTGTTGGAGGATATGGGGTAGGGGCCGTTAATTTTTTTTCGGCTCGTTATTTTCGTTTTCAAAGAAAAGGGGGCTGCGGCCTTGTAGCCCTTCCAAATCGTTATAGGCTTTATGAATACCATTATACTGAAAATGTTTCAGTTTTTTTTAACACTTTCTTTGTTTTTGTATTTTGCACCCCCTTCCCGCCCTCAGCCAGTCAAATTGATCACCATAGTCCAAAACAAAGTTTACATGATGCTTTTTATCTTGAGTTCCTGTAACAATTTAAGATTGCAATCTTCTAGAAGGGAACATAATTCTCTGTTTATCGTCTTACAGACAATTTTTTTTGTTGCGAAAAGTAAAGCGTAATATTTCTTATAGTAATACCTTGATTTACGAACTACTATACGAGAGACTTGTCTTACAAGATTTTAAGTATAGCAGAAATAGTTATTGTTCGTTTTACTTACACGAGTTGAACACGAGTTGTGATAAGTCTTACACAGAAACAAGAAATAGGTGAATAAGAATAGTACCAATGCCCTTACATGTTACGTCACTGAATCTTGCACGTGACGAGCTTATATAGTATTACGTAATTGTCACATGACGTTTTGAAATAACAAGACGTATATCTTTGGACATTGCATCAGCTTGTGAGCCTTGTTCCAAGCCCCTCCCCCTTGCCCCCCCCCCCCTGATATTGGCACAAAACATAGCTATCGAAAAAACACTTTGATATATACATTAAAGGTACTATGTCCAATTTGCAGGCCAAAAAAATGAAAAAGTTAAATTCCAACTGCATTTGAAAGATAATACTAATTTAGAACTTCCCTAAAAAAGGTGGGGCTTGAAAATGTCTTCAAGTGGGAAAATAACGACTATTAGTTGCCAAATCGACTTTAGGGCTGTAGAGCCCAAAAGTAATAGTCTTGATTTTCAGACAATTGTACCGAATGGTCATACGTTTTATGCTGCTCTAAGATTCAATCAGTTTAATCTTGGCCATCACAAGAAGTGGGTTATTGATGTAGACAAATGCTCATGTACCCTTTACAACTCTTTTCATGTATGTTATTACCAAAGAAGAAAAAAGCCAGTCAGTCACTCAATAGTGTCTGAGAGTGAAGTCTAGCAAGTAAACAGGTTTCCTTGCATAATTTGAATATGAGGACACTGCTAACGTTTAAATTTCACAGAATAGGACATACATGACATATTCATGATTCCTGCAAAGTTCTACAGAATTTGAGGTTGGCTGCAAAAGGGACATAGTACCTTTAATGCTAGATGACATTCGACCACCAATCATAACCGTGCATGCGGGTATCACGATTTTCAAAGACGGGCTCACGCCCCTTGATCCGAAGAAAAGAATTCCAGTGTTCTTGTATTTTGCTGAATTTTGTGAGGTCACGTAAGAGTGAAAATGTACTTTTTCATAAAGCATAGTATTTGTTTGTAGATTTCAAAATTGTATTTGACCACCTGACTGCCCGAATATGATGAATATGAGTCGATTGCTACTACCCGAAATGATTGGTAATTTCAAAATTGAAGGAGACGGCTTCTGCCCCTTCCGTCTCCGCCCCCTGCCTAATAATACGCAAGTGAGCTTGAAAAGCGTATATCCTTAGTATCCATTTTTCTATTTTTTATCAGAATGATTGCCGTTCTCCGAGATGTTTAGTCTGATTGACGCAGCATGAAAATGGGGACCATGCATTTGAGTGATTGATTGATTGATTGATTGATTTATTCATTTCATATAAAAATTGTTTGCACAATAAGAATATAGTTGACAAAGTAAGATCAAAATTATGAAATGAAACAGGAACCTACTGGAAAGCAAAGCTTGTTTTTGTAGGTTCCCATGAATAAATATAATATGAACATTATTATCATAAATCATTTTAAAGTGTCTATACCCCCCCCCTTTTTTTTTTAACAACCTTAAATTCATTCTTTTTCTTTATGTCAAATAGTTTTGTAAGTTTTTTTTTCTCTTTTAAGTATTGATCTACTTCTAAAAAACACCTCCATTTTGATATCTTGGAGTTATCAAGTCCTACAAAATCCCTTAGAGAGGCTAAGTGTTTCTGAGTCTGTGTATTTATGCAATAATCGTGGCTCTTGCTTCGAATTACTCGGAGTTAGGAATACTAGAACGAGAAAATAACAAAACCAAAATAAAAGAACGTACATGTACATCCAATACTTTGCCATTACAAATTCAAAACAAATAACAGTGAACCCACATGCGCAACTCGTGATAGCTTATAGTATTACGTAACAGTCACATGTTGTTTTGCAATGACAAAAAGGCGATTATTTTGAAAAAGCGTTTATTGTACTCTGAATTGAGTGATGTAACGTTACGGAATAGCCGATAGCAAAAAAAGTCAATATTGGGGTTAGTTCTGTGAATTGCTTAGATCTCTCTTGGAAACAGATCAATTGAGGAGAAGAAGATCACTTTGATAACACAGTTTGAAGACTTGCTCAAGGAAATAAGCGAAGAATCGCGCAGATTATTATTTTGTATTCTTTGAATTCTATACACGCCTCTTGAAAATACGCGACATAATAGAATTTTTAAGAATACAAAATAATAATCTGCATGATGATTTGCTTATTTCCTTTAGCACTTCTACATGTTTGTGTTATCAAACATTGTGAGCCAATACAGTACTGTTCACCAGGCCCGTAGCCAGTTGACGTTTGGGGGGGGGGGGGCACATACATGTAATCGATCGACGTCCTGGGGAGGGGTCTAAACAAGTTCAACCGATCTTGGAAATTGTTGGGGGGGGGGGGGCACGTGCCCCCCCCCCCCCCCCATGGCTTCGCGCCTGCTATTCACTTCATTTAATTGAAGTAATAATAATTGTGTACATCATCTCCATTCTTAATAATTAAATGAGATTTGCAGGGATACGGCAACTTTTATATCAACTCTCCGACTTGGTCACAGTTTTAAAATGTTTTTTTGACAGCCATCGGATGCTGGCATTATTTTGTCTTCCAAAATGACGAAAAAATCGTATCAATATCTTCTAAATTGGCAGGTAATCAGGGACCATAGAGATTCTATTAAAACATACGATCTCTATATAGTCGGAGGGGGTGGGGTCGTGTTTTTTCCCCGGTTAGATCCGTCAGTTTGAAGTGTTGGGGAGGTTTGGCTTTAGTTTTTTTTTAGCAGAATATTCTAAAAAGGCATATAAGCAGATAGTTGCTGGGCTATATGCCTTGACACACCTGAATAAAATTGACTCATAACAGATCGTATTCACGCGGAACCACCTGCTAAAGGATGAGAGTGATTGCTTCATATACCCCCCCCCCCCTCTCTCCTCATTCTGAGATGCAGAGAACCACCACATGAGCTCTTAGCGAGAGCCTGCTGTTTCAGCACATTTTGTAAGATGTTTCATGATGCTGTATTGTTCACGCTTTGCCTTATGTATTTATCAAAAATAAAAAATAAAAATTTATATGCAAGGGACAATAGCCACCCTCTTGCAACCCACTTCAGAAACTATTTGTTACCCCTCTTCGGAAAACCAACCCAATCGATTGTTAGATTTTCAGCTATTGTTGTCTGGAGGTAATAATAATTGTCCAAGATGCAGGGTGGTATTTTTTTTTCATGACCGGGGGGACGAATTTGCGAGGGAAAATCTGTATTCCGTTGGTATCACGGTGATACTGACGGAATACAGATTTTCAATAATATTACTTGTCCATTTTGAAGAATATTATGCGTGGGAGATAGCGATCGAGCGAGAAGATTTTTGCATCCGTGGGGGGGGGGGCGACCCCCTACACAAAACTTGTCCCCCCCCCTCCCCCCACTATTGCCATTATGGGTAAAGTTGTGCACTTCTCGAATCATATAATGAATCTTTACACTTCATTTATTTCCATCAGTCGTCAAGAACCAAAGATGGCGCTATGGCACAGTTTCTCTACGCTTATCAGCAGAACTATTATAGATAGCTTTGGTAAATATTATCAAAAGTAGCTGCATGCATGGTCAAAGTCAAAAAGAAGGAGAAGAAGAAGAGAAGAAGAAGAAGAAGAAGAAGAAGAAGAAGAAGAAGAAGAAGAAGAAGAAGAAGAAGAAGAAGAAGAAGAAGAAGAAGAAGAAGAGAAGAAGAAGAAGAAGAAGAAGAAGAAGAAGAAGAAGAAGAGAAGAGAAGAAGAAGAAGAAGAAGAAGAAGAAGAAGAAGAAGAAGAAGAAGAAGAAGAAGAAGAAGAAGAAGAAGAAGAAGAAGAAGAAGAAGAAAGTGAAGAAGAAGAAGTAGAAGAAGAAGAAGAAGAAGAAGAAGAAGGAGAAAAAGAAGAAGAAGAAAAAGAATACTGTCTATCTGCGGCAAAGGAAAATAACAGAATTTCGTAGGAAAGTATATTTCGCGTTTCTAGAAGCATTATGACTTCTATATAACCATTGCTGAACTATGCATTTAAGAATTTCACCAGCGGAAAAATGTAATGGGGGACAGATCAACAACTAAAGCATATAGAGCCCAGCCCATAGGCCACATGCACTCCGTGAGGTGATTTGAAACAGCCTATCAAAAATATAAAGTAATTTATTTTGTTTTTTAAACAGTTGTTTATAGTTCCTTATCATGCTATAAAAATGTAACAAAATATCAAAGGTCTAAATATCTGTCTTTCGATCCTACCTTTGATTTGAGCAATAATAATAACCTCAAAAAAAAAAAAGGGGGGGTGGGTATTTCTTAATGTCCAACCACACCAGGCCTCAGGCCATCGGTAGGTACATAATTACATTTAATGTACCAATCAGTAGCCCACAACGTAAATTCAGTAATATTTGTTGACCCCACTACATAGAATCCCGTCAAACATTCAATTTCAAACAACAAGTACGACTGAAGTAAAGACTAGGCGTGGCGTCAAGCAAAGCGTGTTCTCTTTCTCTGGTTCTGGTCTTCAAAGGACCACGAAGGTGATAAATCAGGTAATTTTCATGCATTTAAATATTTTCAGTAAATGATTACAATGAAAAGTTTCGACCCTGGTATGAGTGAATGGTATAATAACGTATGGAGCTCTGTATGCGACTTTGAATGGACACTGAAATGATTGCAGGTCCCACGTATAGTTTTGTATGTATGGTTAGATTAATAGAGTGCCCAAATCTGCGCAAAAGCGTAACTGAGCTGCGCGATTCTGATTAAACAACACACAATTATGATAATGAATTGACTTTGTAGCTTTTGTTTGATGTCTGCCTGACTTGCGTACCAGGTAATCTGACTTAGCAACCAGGCATGCAGTCAAGAAGTTTGTTGTAATGAAATGACTTTGTAATTGTAACTTTTGACCAGTGGCAGTAGGGGCGCTGGTCCGAGAATAAGGATCGTCTTCATAAACGAAGATCGTCTTTGTTAACGAGGACCAATGCGTCCTCAAAAACAAGGATCGTCTGCAAAAAAGCAGATGTTCCATATTTTTGATCGGCACATTGGCGATGCAAAAAGCGGATTCCTGGATGATTTTCTTTAATGCATTTTACATTGGCTTTGTACAGAGTCAGAGACCTTCACATTATGAGCAACAAATCCTTGAGAAGACGGACAACCCATAAAAGTAGACGGTCAACTAGGGTTATTTTCCCCTAGGAAATCCAAATTTGGCATTGCTAGCGGGTGGTTGGGTAACCCGCAATGATGCAATTAAGTTAAAATATGTTGATTGATGTACTATTACCAGTCTCTTTTTTATGTAACAGATTATATCATGCTTTGTATGGTTTTGAATAAAATGAACTGAACTGAACGGAACTGAAAACGTCCGCGAAAATGCAGACGATCTTTGTTTGTGAGGACGCATTTTGTCTGCATTTATGAGGATATCCGCGTTTATGAGGACGATCCTCATTCTCGGACCAGCGCCCCTACTGTTGACTTTTGTTTGATGTCTGCCTGACTTGCATGCCTGGGGCCCATTTCTCGACACCAACAACAAGACAGTTATAACTCTATCCGCCAACTACGGAGATGTCTCTGACCTTACTAAACAGTTTCACGAAGAGCTTACTAGAAGTTGGTCCAATACCCGGGCATAAGGCTTCTACGCCTACGATTTGTTTTTTCCTATTCTCTTTTTTTCATTTGTGTGTTAATATGTTTCTGTTGTATTTCCTTCTGTTTCAAATTTGTATTAGGTCTATAGTAGTTGTAAATGCTAGGTGGAAGATACATTTTTGTGGACAAGAATAAATAAAATTATCAATTATCAGATATATAATTCTTTATGATAATTGCTATATAATATTATCTTTTTAATGATGTTGTCACATTTTTTAAAATGATTTATTAAACTATGATGTGAATTTGTCAATGTGTATTTTTAAAGCTTGTTTCTTTTTGGGGGCGTATTTTACGATAAATATGAGTTATGACAATGTCAGTCTTCAGACTTTTGACATGTCTTTTTATTTTGTATAAAAATTGTGAATCCATCACTTTCATTTCACATGCTTTTTTCTCTCAATTGTGTTGAAATTGAAATGCGTTGAATAAAATGCTCATCATGTGATGGGAATATGGTGTAAGTTCTTTGATTAACCTCCATACAACTCAACCAAAAACAAGCAAGTGAAAATTGTTTAATTTACAGATTTTTACATAAAAGACGCGAGGAATTCTACACCGGTCGTGTGTTTACCCAGTAACAGGTGTTGTCAATCACCAGGATTAGCTTTCACTTCAGTTTTATTTCAATCCAGCCTTATGCAAGGCTCTCGATTTTTCACCCATCGCCTCATATGGTAAAGTCATTATTTGACACTTCACTTACCTGAAGACTCTCTGAGAGACTAGGGGTATTTCTTGACGGGAATACAGGTTTGCTGTGTGCGAGACTTGTACACCCATCAATGGTATTTCCAGCAAGTCTGGTGTCAGCGAATGATAACCTTCTGCACATGGAAACTGACAACGATCTCCCTTTAAACCATTTTAACCAAGGAACCTGAGGGAACAGAGGCAACTCCTACCTGAAGAAGAGTGATCGTTCAAGAGTGATCGGTCAAGATGTATGCCTTCTACCGTGAGATCCACCCCCCTACTGGGGTGGAGCACTGCGTCTACTGTCATTTCTTCTCCCCGGACCAGCAGAACCTGGTGGTGGCAAAGGGCTCGGAGCTCACCGTCTATTCCATGATCACTGTCGACTCCAACAAGCCCACAGACAAAGGTGAGAGTTTGCTACGAAACAAACGAAGAAATAACTACCACTACGGCCATTACCAGCACTTATTCTATGTTAATATAGCTCCAAAATATAGCTCCCTGATCACTGTAGACTCCAATAAGCCCACAGACAAAGGTAAGAGTCTGCTAGAAAACAACATTAATATAGCTCCCATTTTCATTTGTCAACAATGGCCCTAAATACAACATAAATTCAGAAGATGAACACAAACATTGGTGGGCTCATACATCTGTCTTATACCATAATGATGATGATTTATTTATTTATTTATTTATGATGATGATGATTTATGTACAATATCATTACCATTGCCAATTCTTGCCATTCCATAAGTGTATACACCTCATTTGACTAGCTTATGATAGAATTTTCTGATTGTGATTTTCATAGTTATCTCTATTTTTTTTTTTTTGGGGGGGGGGGGGGGGAGGGCCGGAATATGTAATAGGATTTTTTTAATGAAATCCTTCGTAGATTGGGAAAGAATGGTAAAGAAGGGGGTATTTTTCACATGGAAATAGAAACTTGTTTGAGAAAAGTTTAAAGCTGATTTCCACTTTCATGTACTCTTCTTTAGATTCTAAACCCAAGAATAAGCTGGAGGAGGCTGCCACGTTCCACATCTTCGGCAAGGTGATGTCTATGCAGAGCGCTCAGGTGACAGGGTCAGGACGGGACGCTCTTCTTCTCAGCTTCATGAATGCTAAGGTGAGGACGCTGATCATTCCTCAGCCAACTGAAATCAGACTTCTTGGCAGGAATCTGTTTATAACTGTCTTTAAAAATGTGCCTGGCTGGAATGCTCCCCAGGGAGTGGCAAATGTGTATACATCGTGTGCGGGCAAGCCTGAATCTGATGACCGGGTTAATAATATATTTGTAAAGCGCTTAGAGACATTGTCGATGTATAAAGCGCTATATAAAAGCGAAATATTATTATTTATTCTTGGTCCCAACTGAGTGAAATATCTTCTCGCCCTATTCCAGAGTTGTCATTTTGGAGGATCAAAGCAATTTTTGCATTATGAAAGTATGCAATGACATACATGTTACGGTAACTATTATAAGCTTATAAAATAATTGAATTTGAATTTGAATGGCTATGAGGAGATCTGTCATAGAAAAGTAGCAGTTGCTCTATATTATTTTGAAACAAAACAATATCAAAACAAATCAAACCATTGTAAACAAAGAATAAATTGAACCAAGAATAATAAAGTTGCAAGTTTTTGCAATACATTGTGATCTAGTATTTCTTGCCAGAAAAAAAATTGGAATACGGTGAGCAATTGTATTCAATGTTCTGTTTATTTCCTTTTTCAGGTATCCATTGTCGAGTATGATCCTAACATGCATGATCTGAAGACGCTCTCTATGCATTACTTTGAAGAAGATGAAACCAAGGTGAGTAAATCAATCAGAAAATAATTGATGACCTCAGAAGTGAATGGTGGGGTAGCCGGCAGAAGAGCTGCCCCCACCTTTTTAATAAATGAAAACTTGTATTGGGTGGATATCCTTCCTTTCCCAAGAGTCTTTTGGAACTAAATGTCTTGGGGAATATATTTTTTAAGTCCTTTTCTAGAGGGAAAGAAATCATGTCGAGAGATTTTAAAAAAAAAACAACTATTCCTTCCTCCTCCCTTTTCCTTTCTCACATTCTTTGATACGCACTTGTAATCTACTCGCAGAGAGTTAATTCTTTCTATTTCTTACATTTTTCTTTAATCTTATACAGTACAACTACATATCCAATCTTCAATATCAAATTTAATTTTGCACCAATACATACCAGTATATGCATTTATTTCCCAATGATTTTCCTTAAAATTTTTAGGGAATGCTGCTCGGAAGGACAGCTTTGTAGTATGCTCGTTCTTTGTATCCTCTTTTAATGAGTACATGTACAATAATATTAGAATATTGTTCTCACAGTGTTCAGGCCCTATCCAACATTAACCTTATCGTGCATTCAAATAATTTAATTTATTTCCAGGAGGGAGTTTATCGTAACATTTTCCACCCCGTGGTGAAAGTGGACCCTGACCATCGATGTGCCATCATGCTAACCTATGGCTCCAAGCTTGTGGTCCTTCCATTCCGTAGAGACGGCTTGGTGGAAGACCTTGATAAGTCTATGAGTGCAAGGTAAACCATTGCTGTGCTGCTGGAAACCAGGGCCAGTTTCTCGAAACCGTCATAAGTCTAACGTCTAACTAATGGACATCCCATACGAAGGTGTGTTAATTCTATAACACGTTTCAATGGGATGTTTTAGAAGTTAGACTTATGACGGTTTTGAGAAAGGGCCCCCAGTGGGTATTTCACAAAGACTAAGATCCACTTTAAAAGGTGGACTTAACTATGGCAGGTTGTTCGTGCCACTTTTTGCTCTCACCATTTACTGGCATTTGCTTCTCAAGGGACATACAAATCATGGTCACAATTCTACAGAATTTACATTTGTTGATAATTCGTTATTGAAGGGAAAAATATTATCTGAAGATCATAATTGCGAGAGCAACTAGTGGCATGAATGGCCTGCCATAGATAAGTCCAACTTAAAGATGGTCTTGGTCTTTGTGAAACACCCCCTGGACACTCTATCATGTTACCAATTTTACCATATAAGTACAAGTTCTCGGGCATCCCATTGAAATACATGGTTATTTTAGTTAACTATTTTGTATGTGACTTAACACTGTTTCTTAAGAAACTTCTAAACTTTTTTTTCTTCTGTTTTCTTTACTTTCCTGCACTTTCGCAACTTTAGTAATATATTCAATTCTTGTAATTGTAAAGGTGAAGGTAAAGAGTATCCTCTTCTTCAGTTTAAACTATAATGTTTATGGCCTGAAAGATTATCACACTGCAATCATTGTATTTCCAAATGTGATATTAATCAATCAATAGTCCAGTTCACATAATGTTCAATAAAATTCAAAATTTATGTTTGAAAAACATTTGCCTAATTAAAATGAACCAATGAGTAAATTTTGTGAATTTATGAGATTTAAAATAGAAGTTACCTTGTCAATGTGCTTAAATTTTGTTTTTATTGTCCATTTTGTATGCCTCCGTTACAAAGTAACGGGAGGCATTATGTTCTCGGGTTTTCCGTACGTACGTCCCGTTCTCGTGATAGCGTTATCTCGAAAACCGATTGATGGATTCTCGCTAAACTTGGGTCATTAATGTATATATTTTGCAGAGCCAATGAACTGATTAGATTTGGGGGTCACAGGGCTCATTATGTATGCAAAAATAGCTCGTGATTGCGTTATATCTCAAGAACTGATTGGTGGATTCTTGCCAAACTTGGGTCATGTATGTATCTTGTTTCATTTTGTGAACCTGACAGTACTCGACGCGGAGCCCTGATGCCCAGCTACGTGATCAGGCTGAATGAAATGGACGATCCGATTTGTAACGTTCTAGATATTCAGTTCCTGCACGGGTACTATGAGCCTACATTACTCATCCTCTATGAACCACTCCGCACTTGGGCAGGGTAAGCATGTCTGTAATGTAACCGTTTTTCTTTCATTCATTCATTCATTTATTTTTCCTCTCGTGGGGTGGAGCACCCTTACAGCAAAAAGTGATTTCCATAGGGGACCATCATCATAAAAACAGCCAGGCATCAACACTATGCAAAAAGGCACAAGGGGTGCTTGAACCCCAAGTTGAATGTCAAAAAAGGGATGGGGAAGAGAAAGAAAGGAGGTGGGGGGGGGGGAAGGAAATGCATAAAGAAAATGATAAGATTCCCTTAGCTCACCCTCCCTCTAATCCTTGGCCTTGTTAATTCACATTTCAGCTACCAAACAAGACCACGGTCACACCCCCCCCCCCCCCCCCCCCCTCCACCCCCTTTTCCACCCTCAACAACTGGACTGGTGGTACATCTCTATCAACATCAACCCGATGACAACTGAATTGTTAGAGTCCCATATGCCTAATACAGGGACCACCTGGTCGCTCTAGGTAATAGGTTACTGTTTAATATAGACAAAAGGTAATAAAGGCCTGATTATGATAGTCAGATCCAGAATGTTGGTTTCAGTGATTTTAAATATCAACCCTGGTCAGCTTCAAAGGTTGTTTAGACTAGCTAAAATGTAAACAACCTAATACAAAGGCCGGTAATCATTTTTCATCACTCTTTCTCAACAGGCGTGTAGCAGTGAGACAGGATACCTGTTCCATAGTGGCCCTGTCCCTCAACATGGCCCAGAAGGTCCATCCTATCATCTGGTCTCAGAGCAGTCTACCCTACGATTGCATGCAGGTCCAAGCTGTTCCAAAGCCCATTGGTAAATATTTCAACTCCTTGTGATCTATAAAGGGTAATTATCAGAGAGGAATGGTTGTATATGGGCAATTAGGGACTTTTTGATTTGCATGTTCACTAGTGGACTGCTATGTATGCGGTCATTTTTTAAGCAGTGAGCATGCTCATTGACGAGCTCATCGTTCGTAGCCGAATTCTTAAATGCGTTCACCCTTGTTTCGCTGTCGGTCAAATATCTGTGACGGTACTGTTCATAAGTCATATTTTGTAGATACGAAACAGCACATTAACATCACAAAATGGACCCAATTGACATGGTTCTGCAAGCACAGAGTGGTGAAAGTGTCAGCTCTCTAAAATTAACACGTTCGCTTGTCTATAATTTCCCTTAAATAAAAATTGTTGCAGTTTAAGGCATTACATCTGACTTTGGACCCTGCAAATTTCTACAACATACTCAGAA
The DNA here is from genome assembly GCF_000002235.5 of Strongylocentrotus purpuratus. NCBI lineage: Eukaryota > Metazoa > Echinodermata > Echinoidea > Camarodonta > Strongylocentrotidae > Strongylocentrotus > Strongylocentrotus purpuratus. Next base: position 16,297,053 of record NW_022145595.1, read on the forward strand.
AATTCTATTTGAACCTCCTATAAAAAAGTAAATATGAAACCCTGTGTATGGTGTGTCTCTGAGCTCAGGCACGTACTGGAGCACCACTTAACTTCTTAATAATGATTTCTTTGTTTCTCTTCTGTCTTTTCAGGTGGTGTTTTGATCTTGGCGGTAAACTCTCTCCTCTATCTGAATCAGAGTATTCCACCGTATGGTGTCTCTCTCAACTCACTCACAGACTGGAGTACTGCTTTCCCCCTAAGTAAGTCCTAGAAATATCTTTGATTTCTAAAAAAAAATGACCTTATTCTTTGAAAGAATTATCTGATTTGCACATGATCACCAGCTCAGTCTTGTAATTAAAAAAAAGTCAGAAAAAATCTTGGAACCAGTGGGATTTGAATCTGACATCCATTGCTTGACAGGCAGTGACTCTACAACCAGGCCATCACTGGTCCATGGAACAGTCACGATTAACTGAAAACAAATACCTCAGCTCTCGTGACTCATACTGACTTTTCAATATTCATCAGTCCACCATTAGGAGATTTAGGACAATAGCTTTTAATGTTAGGCTTCCTGGGAAGAATAGGATTTTTGACTTTCAGAGTGCAGTATTCTGTGTGAGGTTGATGATGTTTGTACACTGAGGCCCACAGAGATGATGATGATGCGAATATACAAAGAGCTTGATTCTAAAATGAGCTAAATCCACTTTTGATTAAAATTGAGTTATTGATATCAGAACATTATCCACTTAAGTACCTGTCTTTCAACAAATAATTTACTTAAATTTTTGGAGCAATTAAGAAAAAATGCACCTTCTAATATCACTTTTCCATAGACACCTGTACAAAAACTGGTAAACAATTTATTTTTTCTCTGAAGTTACGAAAATGTATTTAGCTCCTTTTGGAATTGCCTCATACAAGCTCTGCTTTTTTAGCAAGCCCCTCCGTTTTGAATTACTTCATCAAGGTCATTTTTTTTTCCTATTGTTCAGTACTGTTTTTTCCCAATATTTCTTATCAACTAAATTTTGTTCTACATAATACTGAATTTACTTTGTTTATATTATATTTGACTGTATTATATTATGTCTGTTTATATTTTGTTTGTTTTGAAACGGAAATAAAATCTGAAATCTGAAATCTGAAATCTAACTCTATATATATTGTTTGTACTCTGTACAGAAACCCAAGAAGGAGTGAAGCTATCAATGGACTGCACCCAGGCAACGTTCATCTCCTATGATAGACTGGCGCTGTCCCTCAAAGATGGAGAGATGTAAGTTCTTTTAATCTCATTCATGATACTTTATTTTAGCCAAGTCCTTCCAGTTTCTCGGGACACGATAGACCAGGTCTTCCTGACTGACATGGCATTCCTTAGGTCTTCAACTGCTGGTCCAGTGTCTTCTGGAACGTTTGTTTTGGCTGGTCTCCCTCTTTCTCTTCGCCCATATGATGTAGTCCGTAATGAGAAGTTCATGTGTTTATCATAATGAATCCAAATTTGAATGTGTGAATGTTTTATAATGCATTTTATAGATACATCTCCTACATAGATCATAGCATAATGCCTTTTCCCTATTCACCTGTCACAAAACATGCTCAAGACTATAGATAATGTCACTTGTCAGTGATTTATGCATTATTTTCTTCCTTTGGTGCCACTGTCACTATCATTATAATTTTATGTTTTCATATATTTTGCATTCATGTCCATATTGTTATATTTCTGTTTCTGTTTTCAGATATGTCTTGACTCTTCTTGTCGATGGGATGAGGAGTGTTCGAGGGTTTCATCTTGATAAGGCTGCCGCCAGTGTGCTCACAACATGCGTAAGTAAACCTACCTACATTATTATTTTATGACACACCCTATACGTATATGGTGTGTCATAAAAATAATAATCTTGTGGCTTAATATGAAATGTTGGTGCCTCATAATTGCACGGTCACTAGACCACCTGTCTACAAAGACCACACTTCTTTGTTTCCCTTGAAAATAGTTTCCCATTGAAACATGTACTAAAGGAACCTGTACATAGAGACCACCTGCCTATAAAGACCACTTTTCTTGCCTCCCTTGGGTGGTCTTTATAGACAGGTTTCACTGTATAATGAATAGAATTTAAATAGTATCCTTATTTGTCACATTTGCATTGACAATGTCATATTTGATGATGTTTTTGTCATTTCAGATATGCCCCATGGGAGACGGGTTCCTCTTCTTAGGTTCACGTCTGGGTAACTCTCTATTATTGAAATACACCGAGAAAGTATCAGAAACCAGTCCAACAGGTCAGTACTATTTAATTTCCATTTTGGGGTTATATTATCCTTGTTTGTTTGGTATTGTTTCCATGGAATTTTTTGTTGTTGCTTGTGTGCATATTTCTTTTTAATTCATTTTTATTTTTATGCCTCCGTTACAAAGTAGCCGGAGGCATTATGTTTTCGGGTTGTCTTTCATATGCCCGTTCTCATGATCGCGTTATCTCAAGAAATGGACAGATTACCATCAAACTCATCTTGCAAAGCCAATGAACTGCTTATATTTTAGAGTCATGAGGTAAAAGATAAAAGGGTCATACATGTTTATGAAAAATAGCTTGTAATCACGATATTCTGAGAACTTGTTAATGGATTACAATTAAACTTGAATTTGAAAAATTTCTTCTGTTTTGGTTTGTGAAATTGCTCTATGGTGGAGCCATCATTTTCGACTGCTCGCAGTCAAAGTTCCATCTAGTTATTTATGCACTAAACTGCAGGATAGTGGTATATCAACTAGTCATACAAGTGCATAATCTGTACATAGCTGGGAATACAAGTTTTGATCAGTCATGCATGTTAGTTCCACAAGTGGATCATGATAATGTTTTGAAAAAATGACCTGATTTTGTGTTGACTTGTGTTACATATTATGCATTAAATTGTCCTTCTGTATTTTGTCTTTCAGATGCATCGAAAACTGAGGAACCGAAACCGGTAAGAGAAATAAGTTACTTTTGAGAATTTATGTAGTACATGTCGGGAGGCAGAAGAGCCTTAGGACTGTGTTTACATAGCTAATGATGTTGAATCTTTTTCGTTTTTTTAAAACTTGTTTAAAACTTTGTTTTGTTGTTGTTGTTACTACTCTGTGTTTATAGTTTTACATTGTTCCATATTTCAGTCTAAAGGATTGTATAATATATTAGCACAGATTTCATGCTCTTCTAAATCTCAGCGGATGATTTATGACATTTTTTGAAATATTTTTGTTATATAGGGTGAAGAACCTCCAACCAAGAAGATGAGAAGTGATGATGCAAGTGATTGGATGGGTAAGATTGTTTGCTTTCTCTCTATCTCTCCTACTTCTTCTTCTCATCTTTTCTTCTTTTCCTTCATGAATATTGTTTTGTTAAAGGGATTGACTATCTTTGCCTCAGATTCTAAACAAAATCCTGGATTTGGCTCATGCTGCAATGATAATTATAAACCTTTAGGTCAGTCCGTCCGGAATCCCTTGACTTTTACAAGCCAATCGCATGTTTGATTATCAATATATTTATGATTGGAATTCAAAATTTCAAAAACTGTTTTCCCAACAGTTTTTTATAACACTAAGTCTTACTCTATTGGGAAAAATTAAATAAGGATGGTAAAACCGGTCACTCAAAGATTTTTACTTTCTTGAAGCACAAGTTTTGTAGGGCTTCAATATTACATCATAGCACAGACACTGATAACACCTAGGACCATGCATCTCAAATTGGTAAAACTGGAAACCTTGTTAAACAATGCCTTCAACGTACATTTTACAGTATGTTATGTATGATTTACATTTCTGACTTGGCTTAATTTGCTCAAAAGATAAGCTTTTCCTTCACAAATATAAGTAATACTATAAGGCTATTAGATGGAGATATTCATCAATAGTAATACAAATTTAAAAAACACTTTCATGTGTCATCAGTGATTTGAAAACCTTGTGTTCAGTCTCTATAATACTAATATGTGTTTTAGAATTCAAAATGTATAGCCATAAGTCATTTAAAAATTGATATGGTAGTTTTACCGAAAAAATTGAGAAAGAGAAGTTATGTTTGTGAATATGCAACTACATGTAATATGAAGAATTGTTAATCAGTATTAAATATTCAGCATACGTCTGTATTTTTCTTGTCCCCTTTTTAGCGTCCGACACCAAGTTCTTAGATGACCCGGATGAGCTGGAGGTGTACGGGAAACAGGTTCAGAAGACAGGGACACAACTCACATCTTACTCCTTTGAGGTATGTCTTTCAACCTATCTATGTGTTAATGTAGGCAATGTTGCAAAGGTTACAAACATGTATTACAATAATAATTTTGTAAGATACATTTTCATGAACTTAGTCAGTTTTTCTCGTTCCTCTTGATGTTTTGTTGCCCTTGGCATAAAGTGGTTAAAGGCCCTCTAAAAAAATTCAATGACAAAATTTCATTTGAGTTGTATCATAATGTTAAAGAAGATGTCATTTAAGGCATACTTCTGCAAACATTTCCCCCCAAAAATGTGTTTGAAGACAAATATTGATAAAAGAATACATAATTTGGGTTTTTGCCATCAAATTTTTGGTGAATTTGGAGCTGATCAAGTTCTGTAAAAGAGCTTAATAAGAAAAAAATATTATTATTATTTTTATTATTATCCAGAATGCTAGGAATTACACATTACACATGAGCAGAAAGAACAAAAATCAGGGAATTTCTAGTGTATTTCCAATGCAGTACGTTGTGCCATTCTAGAAAAAGAGCAATTAAATTGTAACATCATTGGAGTCTATATTCAAATTGGCAATTCTTTGTTAAATTTTGAAATTTCTTTCACATGAAGGAGTGGAAAATCAGATTAATTGTTGCCAATTTGAGGAGGAAAAACTGATTAATTTAGAAAATGAGAATTTATTTATTTATTTGAACATAATTCATCAGGATAACAAGATCAGAAAGGACTGGTTTACATCCTGGTCCTGAATAATAAAAACTTACACTAAAACATAAAAACAAAATAATCATACATATATAATGAGAATTGTTAAAATCCTCATGAAGTCATGATAAAAATATTTAGTGACCATAATTTGTTGAAATAGGTTTTCTTATACATGAGAACTCTCTAAACTGCTAGGGGTTGATGGATAACATGTTTATATTCTCTTTTTGTTTAGATTTGTGACAGTCTTCTCAACATTGGTCCATGTGGTAACATGATCATGGGTGAACCTGCCTTCCTCTCTGAAGAGGTAACTATTATAATATTGATAAGAATGATAATGATACTGTTGATAAAAGTGATATAATTTACAAAGGATCGCCTGTTTCAGATGATGATATTGTTTGTATATTTATTTATTGGTTTGTTTGTTTGTTTTGATGATATTGGTTCATTAGTTTGCTTGTTGTTTTTGTTTACATCATTGGCTGTCCCCAAAAGTGGACAAATTCTAGTTTAATCTGGCTTAATTTGGTCCACTGATATATGGAGTACGAGGTTTAAACCTCTTAACCCCACCCTCCTTCCCCTTCTTCCTCTTCATTAAGATATTGAGAGAGTTGTATATGAGGTGGAGCCCCTTGCATACTGCTGTGTTTAGACACTGTACAACTTTACTGTCATTTAATGTTATGCTAATTAAGTCAAGTCCCTGCCCAAGTCTGATTGTTATGCATGCTCTTATCACCATGAACTTGACGGACAAAGAAAGAGGATAAAATATACATTTCCTCAGGTAGACAAAGGAACATCCCTTCACTGCTGTTATGTAAAAATGTGTAGAACAGGTGTGACAAGCATATTCACCTGTTCTACACATTTTTACATAATGGCAGTGAAGGGATGTTCAGATGCCATTGCTATTGTGTTTTCCCATAGCCCTATAGTGCCACTACCACATGTTAATATCTTGCCAAAGGACACTGGTGCCACGGCGGGACTTGAACCGCGGACCGTGTGATCCACTAGACCACAACACCTCTAAGTGTGATGATATTCTTGTATGTTCTTCTCCCATCTGTAGTTTCAGGGTAATGTTGATCCTGACCTTGAATTGGTGACGACCTCAGGATATGGCAAGAATGGAGCTCTCTCCGTCCTACAGGTAAACTACTGCTCTTTGTCCTTCACTCTCAGATGGTCGATTGTGAACTTTAAGATTGACACTGTTAAATAATGAGGGAAATTTTGTTATATCTTTGATAAACTTATAGTACGTTATATTTAATCTGATTTTTGAAGATGTCAAGATTCCTAAGTGTTGAGATTCATAATAAACGAAAGTAGCATTTATGGTATTCAAATATAGATGTGTTTTGATAATTTGTCTACAATCAGTTTTAGTCAAACCAGTCTTTAAATAGTAGCCACTCCCCTACAAAAGCCACCTGTCTATAAAGGTCACTTATATTGCATCCCTCTAGAGATAAAGAAATTCTGTGTTATCTATCTACAGTGGCCACTTTTCACTTCAACTTGGCTGGCTATCAGAGAAAGATATGCCAATAGAATTCAAAAATGATTTACTTATTACCTCATTGTTCATCCATTAACAGAGGACGATTCGACCTCAGGTGGTGACGACCTTCAACCTTCCTGGATGTCTGGATATGTGGACCGTAAAAAGCCTCAAGGAAGCGGTAAGATATAGTTTGATATTGATGTATATATTGATTGGATACATTGATATTTAAAAGATGCAGGGGCAACATTAGAATTTTTATTTGAGGCACACTGGTCTCAACTAGTTTTTGACAAGCAGCACAGATACAAAATACATTCTTGCATCTTGGGGACCATGTTGACCAAACTGTTGGGATAGGATAAGCCTATCGTCAGGTATTTGAAGTTCAATATCAGAATTATAAATAAATCTTGAAGTAATGCTAAACCTAGTTGTAAACTTTACCTCTATACACAAGGCCTGGTTTTATCTCTTTTAACAATACCTGTATTTGGCACAAAGACACTCATCCAAACTCTCTCATTCTTTCTATTTTTCTTGTGCGCCTCGGAATAGAATTGTCTAGATAGACGGCGCTTTATAAATGCCTATTATTATTATTGATGTTTGATGGATGGCCAGTTGGCAGTGAAATGACTGCATCATTGCCCTGATGGATAACTAAATAAGATGTGTCGACACAGCTAAACGACAATCTTTTCATCCTGTTTGGTAATTTCACCTTTTGTATTGTATAATTACAGAAAGCCGATGAGAAATCTGAGGAATCAGAAGCCAGCCCGGAGGACAAGGACAGGCATGCGTTCTTGATCCTGAGCAAGCAAGACTCATCCATGGTACGTATCCCTCGCCTGGCGACCTCAATGTAGTCCTGTGACCTCTGAACTCGATACATCCCACCTGCAAACCAATTTGGGAGATATTGGAATATTGCATTTCATATGAAAATTTAAACAGATCAAATATTCCTGGAATATTAGTTCCTTATAGTGAACAGGAATATGGTGTCCAGTTGGATAAAAGACTGGATCACTTGCTAATTTTAGTGGTTGATGATGACTAAGTAAAAGGTTCGAGACATGGCTTGTTTCCATGGCAACAATGCCCTCACAGTTCAAATCCACAGCGTGCTTTAACCACCAGATCAAACCAAAGATGAAGTTCATCCCTCCATCTTTGCAATGTGGATACAGCATACAGCAAGTTGTGCAACGGATTCTAACTGTAGCAGAGACTTGCTAACAGTTTCACATTCTGCACAAACATCTCTATAAATCCTCCTTTCTCTCTCTCTCTCTCTCTCTCTCTCTCTCTTTCTCAGTTTCTTGTCTTTCCTTCATTTTAAGCTGTGGTTTGAATGGAGGGTAGCCGGGAAACTCCATGTTACATGATAACAATTGCTGTCTGAAACCATTAAACTAAAATGCACCATACCGAACCACTCAAGCTCTTTACCTATATTTTTGACGAAATATGCCTAGAGCAACTTTTCCTAAAGCAAATAGGGGGGGGGGGCTGAAGAAACATATTTCTACTTTTGTTGTGCAGGTACTAGAGACAGAATAAATTCACTCATAGATTCTTAGTTAAAAAGGCATCGTTTAACAATGTTAAATCTGAGATGCACGGCCCTAAGCGTTATCACTGTCTGTGATATGCTGTAATATTGAAGCCCTAAAAGAATTGCGCTTCAAAATGATCAAAAAGTGCCTCAAAAAAGTAAAAATCTTTAAGTGATCATTTTACCATACTCGTTTTCCCCAATAGACTGTAGTGTTATGAAAACCGTTAGGGAAAACGCAAAATTTGGTTTCGATTTCCAATCATAAATATCTTGATAATCAGGTTCCTGACTGACCCAAAGGGTTATAATTATCATTGGAGCATGAGCTAAATACAGGATTTTGTTTCAGATTCTTAGACAAAGTTACGGGATCCCTTTAATGTTCTAGGGACAGCCTTGTTTCTATTTTCTTTGTAAGAGCACAACTCTTTTTTTCCGTAGGTGCTTCAGACGGGCCAGGAGATCACGGAGGTTGCAGCAGGAGGGTTCAGCACCCAGGCTCCGACCATCTTTGCCAGTAACATGGGTGATGATCGCTACATCGTCCAGGTCATGAACAAGAGCATCTGCCTTATGGAGGGAGGTGAGTCGATAATGAACCTGGGCTATCATCTCCTTGACAACAATTCCCTGAATTATCGTTCCCCGGACATCTTCCACATGAACAATTAGCCCCCCTCCCCCTTCCACACTCACACACACACACAGAGTCAAACTCAAATGTATTTATTGAAATCCAAATCCTGACATAGACGGATCATCATCAAAACAAACCCCCAACAAAGCAAAACAAAATTGAGACGTACTGAATAAGAACTAAATTCTCAACAAAACAAGCAAAAGTTTAAATACAATACTGCTGATTTTTATTATCACATGACGCTCTACAAAATTTGTAATATGGTTATTATCACACACGCACACACAACTACCCCTCAGCATGACTATCCTCTTGAGGGTAAGAGGGCGGTAGCTCAGAAGATGATTGTTCTAGAGTCTACATGTAGTCATAGGGGTGTAGGATAATTGCTTAGAGGGTGGTCATCAAAGGGGTATTTGTAACCGAAATAGGTAGTACAGTGTTGTAACACTGTGTAAACTACTAGCTCATTACTTTTGCACTTTGGTAATTTCACATGAAACCCTGGCACCAGCAAATGATGAAACCTCACAACATTATCTATAAATCAATTTCTTGTCTCATTCCGACAGTTGAGCAAATCCAGCACATGGTGTTGGACGTAGGATCCCCCATCAAGCAGTGCTCTCTGGCCGACCCTTACCTCCTGCTGCTGACCGAGAACGGTGACCCCATCCTGATGACCCTCAAGCCTGATCAACAGGGCAGCGGTCATCGGCTTCACATGACCAAGCCAACGCTCTCTCAGGTTAGTATTTTCTTGATTGGTGTGATGGTATTGATGATGATGTGCGTGTGTCTGTAATTGGGTTTTTACAGACGTGTACAATTCAGATATGATTGACGTCTGGGGACCAACCTTTTTACGTCACCATCCAAAATACATGACTCGGTATCGAACCTGGGTCGCCTGAGCCAGTTTGCAGGCGTAGACAGAGAGCTGACCAAGTGAACCAACTCGTATCTCCCTGATTGATGATGATAATAATGGCTTCTTATGCTTTCACATCCATCTCGCCGTGATGTTCATGGCACTTAGTCATTATTACCCTTGTTATAACTGAGCCGCCAAAGTAACTAGCACCCAAGCATCTTGAGTACCCATTTACACCTGGGTGAAGAGTGGCAAATGTAGGTTAATGTCTTGATCATGCTACCAAACCAACTCCAAAACTGAGTACATATTGACTAATTCATGTCCATTCTGTGAATTTTATTTTGTGTGTGTTGTATTGACACTCTGGATATCAATATATTCAGTGTGACTGGGGTCATAGCATATTGAAAGAGATAGTTGTGACATGGTCATGTGCACATACATGTACACGAGAAAGGTCTTAGGTTAAATCCAAAAAGTTCCCTCCCATGTACAAACTCTATAGGAATGAAGCTATTTTGGAACTTGGTGTAATGCCTGACCAATCAGAAGCAACTTGAGGTGACACAACTATCTCTCTCTTAAGTAGCTATGACTGGGGTGTAGTGATTTTGAGTTCTGATAAAGATGACAAATGTAGTTTTCTCAGAATTCAACATTATTTATCCTAACATTGCCTACAAACTAATGATATTCAAAATAATCTTATATCCCAATCTCCAGAAATCCAAGATTGTTGCCTTGTGTGCATACAACGACACAAGTGGAATGTTCTACACAGCCAGCCTCTCCGCTAAAGAGAAGATAAACGCGAATGCGACAGAAAAATCATCATCATCGAAGACTGAACCAAGCAGTCTGAACACCAGGTGAGACCCGCCTTTCAAACCCTGTTAAAGGCATTGTTTAACAATGTTAAATCTGAGATGCATGGCCCTACGTGTTTTCAGTGTCTGTGATATGGTGTAATATTGAAGCCCTAACACAAAATTGCACTTCAAAATGATCATGAAGTGCCTCAAAAAACAATAATCTTTGAGTGACTTGTTTTACCCCACTCATTTTTAAAGAAATTATAAATGATGTTGGGAATTTATTTTTTTAATTCCAATCATAAATATCTTGATAATCAGACAGGTGATCGGCTTGTTAAAGTCATGGGATTCCTGACTAAAGGTTTATAATTATGATTGCAGCATGAGCTAAATTCAGGATTTTGTTTAGAATCTGAGGCAAAGATACCCCAATCCCTTTAAGACAATACACAGTTATTCATCTTTTTAAAAATGCATGGGCATATTTATCCCTGACAAGGGTACCAACGTAGGAGGCATGATGGCTCAGTGGTAGAGCAGTGGTCTCGATACTGGAAGGTTCCAGGTTCAAAACCTAGTCGATGCGCCAGTGCCCTTTGGTAAGGCATAAATCCTCATAACCAAGTCCCTCAGAGAGGACTTAAAGCAGTCTGGTAAAGCAATCATCAAACATTATCATCACAATGAAATTAATTATTTTAGAAAATGGAGGTATAGAGATAATCCTATTTCCTTTATTTCATACTTGTATTTTTCTTCTAGCAACGTTGATGATGAAGATGAGCTGCTGTATGGATCATCAGAACCTGTGGCCTTCATCCCTGCAGCACCGGAGGTTGAAACATCAAGGTAAGAAGAAGCGGTTTATTGCTGTTTGGTCTATAACCAGTTCATCTACTACCCAAGCAGTCTGTTCCCATTATGGTCTGCACCCAGCCCATCTACTGCCCGTATGGTCCAGGACTGATAATTACCCGATTTAAATCGGTTTCCTGATTTATTAATTTGTTTTTCCTGATTTTTTTTTCTTCTTCTTCTTCTTCCCGATTTCAGGGTTTTTCCCTTATTTTCCTAATTTTCTTACTCAAAAGGGGGGAATGTTGTTGAATACCATTCCCCCCCCCCCCCCCCCCCCCCCCCGCAACCTTTTTTTTTTCACTCAAGAGGGAGTCGTTGAGGAAATTCATTATAAATAATAATAATTGTCAAATGATCATTGGACCTTATGGATGGTAGCAGAATGGGCATAAGACAAGCTGGGAATTAGACTAACTGGTTGTCAAACTAAATGAACAATAAACCAAATGGGTAGTAGACTATTTGGAGATTAGACCATATAGAAATTAGACCAAATGACTATTAGTCTAAACGGTCATTGGACCAAATGATAAGTTGGACGAAATGATTATTAGACCACGTGGATAGTAGATGGGCTGGGTGTAGACTAATTGTGAAGTATCATTGCTCTGATGACTTGATAGGTTTCATTTTTCAATTGATGATGCATGCAATATTGCAATAGGTTTACCGTTTTCATTTCAAGGTGCTCGACCTTGGAAATGATATTCAATGTTTAATAATGATAATACAGTCAAACCTGCTTTAGCGACCACCTGTATAGAAATTCCACCTTTGTTGTTACCCTTGAAAATGGTTTCTCATTGAAACATGTACTAAAGGAACTTGTACATAAAGACCACCTGCCTTTCAAGGTCACTTTTCTTGTCTCCCGTGGATGGTCTTTATAGACGGGTTTCAATGTAATTGGATTTATATAGCACTTTTCCCAGAGGATACAAGGCATCGTCCCTTAGTCTATCAATAAATTAAGAAGAATTTTTGAGGTATGTTTTCAGATCTTTTTTTGAAGAAGTCAAGTGAAGTACTATTTCTTAGAAATGCGGGAGTTTGTTCCACATGCCTGGGGGCAAGGATTGAAAGGAATACAGTATAGCCTCACTATTTATGATGTATAGATACCTTATGTCTGGAGCCAAGAGGGTGGTTTCTTATGTCATTTTACAAAGCTAGCTCTAAACAGAAGATCTGGGGGGTGTTTCACAAAGATCCCAATTTGAACTTATCTTGGAATTATGGAAAGTCGTTAGCATCTATCAAAATATTTTGTAAAAGTTATTTTAAAAGGCATAAAATGTCGATTCAAATCTTCATGTTTTCTCTACTATCAAGGAGATTTCATGTTCTTGATGTGGAATGTATAAAAAAAGTCTAATAAATAGAATTTTTGCTTTTGAATATACTTTATTTTGAGCCTACAAATGGCTATCCCTAATTTTTAAGTCCAACTTAGAGCTAAGTTCGACTTAGGATCTTTGTGAAACACCCCCCAGGAGTAGAAGCTAATAGTGGAAGTGGTTGATGATGACGAAGTAAAAGGTTCGAGATATGGCCCGTTTCCATGGCAACAATGCTCTTACGGTTCAAATCCATGGCGTGCTTTCACCACCAGATCAAACCAAAGATGAAGTTTTCCCCTCCATCTTTGCAATGTGGATACAGAGCATACAGAAAGTTGTGCAACGGATTCTGGCTGTGGCAGAGACTTGCCGACGGTTTCACATTCTGCACAAACATATCTATAAATCCTCCTTTCTGGTCTCACTCTCTCTCAATTTCTCGTCTTTCCTTCTTTTAAAGCTGTGGTTTGAATGGAGGGTAGCCGGGAAACTCTATGTCACATGATAACACTTTCTGTCTGAAACCATTAAACTGAATCCCCAGGATCAAGGAATTTTTGTACTGCATACCAAACTTCAACCATAGTCTTATCATATCATGGATTTAAAAATGATAGAATATCCTGGGCCCCGTCTTATGGAAAGTTGTGATTGATCGCAACTTATTTACAATTGATTAGAGGATTTGCGATTGATTCCTACCAATTGCAACTCTTTATAAGACGGGGCCTTGAATTGAACTGGCAAAATGACCTTAATAGAATGAAAGTTCGTTATAACAGTGTTCTGTGCAACAAGGTGTCAACATATTCATGGTTACATCAGACATGAGTTATTGAGCAGTACATTTTAAAAAATGATGCACTTTTCATGTTTTCTATGATTACCATTCACTTCTTTTGTTTTATGTAGCAAAAGTGAAGAAGATAGTGAGAAGAGCTCACACCAAGAGACAACTTACTGGTGTGTCTTCTGCAGAGAGAATGGACAACTAGAGGTAAGTTCTCTCCAGAGTTTGCTCTTGTTATATTATCTTCTTTTTTGTGACTATTTTGAGTCTTTACTGGTTACTGAATCATTGCGAGAGTTGGGCTTGTGCTATGAATAGTAATAGAAGAAAAAAAATGTATACCTGTTTGAAAACATTTCTTTTACAAAATAGGTTTAACCTCATTTTTCTCAACCATTTTATTTCTTGTAATTTACCTTTTTGTCTCTCAATGTTTCACCTCGACTCTTGTCTCTTTTTGTCTTCATCCCCTTCCTTTATTTTACCCTCCTTTCCCCCCTTTCTCCCTCCTCCCCTCTCGTCTCCCCTCTTTTGTCCATCTGTCCATCTCTCATGTATATCTTTGCCTGTCTTCTCCACCCTCTTCTCCTCCCCCCTCTTCTTGTCTTTCTTTGTCTTTCTCCCATTCCTCTATCTTACCCTCTTTCTCCCTCCTCCTCCCTCCTCCTCTCCCCTCTCTTTTCTCCATCTGTCTCTCTCTTCTGTATATCTTTGATTTCTCTCTCTTTCTCTCTCTCTCTCCCTCTCTCACCTCCTCCCCTCCTCCCTTCCCCTTGTTTTTGTCACAGATGTACAGCCTACCAGACATGGTGTTAGCTTTCTTGGTCAAGAACTTTCCCATGGGCTCTAAGGTGTTGGTGGATAGTGGTTCTGCCTTCATGACAGGGTAATTGTCTACAGTTTATTAAAATTATGTCTTATGTTTTATCTTCTTATCTATAGGTTATCACTATTTTATCAGTTGGGGGTATTGAATTTCAAAATTAAATAAAAAAAAACACTTCTATTTTACCTTACTTTTTTTCTCTTCCGCCGTAATATTAATTCAATTCAATTCATAAATGGTTTATTATGCAATTTGAAAATACATACATCGTAATTATCATTTTTCATGAAAAGCAAGTTAATGTTATAACTTGCCAAATGTTGGGACCATCAATCTGTCAAGCCTCAGTAGGCTTTAAATGGAGACCCCTTTTATTCTTTTTATCTTGTATGAATTCAGATAATGTACGTTGTATTCTACCTTGAAATTCTTTGTATATATTTTGATTTTTGCATGTTTTTTAAACTGAAGAATGGATAAAGAACTAATAATTAAAGGGTTGTTGAAATTGGCATCAATAAGTAGTTAATCATGGATACTGCTTTAAAAGTCCTTCCTACGACATATTTGTGAATCGTGTTCCCTGGGATCTTAGAGAAAGAGAGAGAGGGAGTGAGAAAGAGAGAGAGAGAGAGAGTCCTTCTTGGCGTAGTAGCTTTACTTTTAAGGAGAAAAAGAAAAAGGAAGAGGAGGAAAAGAAGAAAGAGTGAATAGAGAAACTAAAGCATGTTACATTCGATAATTACTTTTCAAAATGGCAGAGATCAAAGCCAGCAGCATGAGATGCTTCAGCAAGTTCAAGAAGTCCTCCTGGTTGGTCTGGGACATGACAGAAAGAAGATCTACATGCTGGTAAGTCTGTTATCATTATGTATCCTTTATTTGGCATCAGTTGAGTTAAGTACCGGGTGCCAAACTTATTGAGGTATGGCTGGTATGGAAACTAGTAAAACTGATATTTTAAAACTGTACAGGTAATGTATTTTATCTTAATCTTTTGTAACAAAATCTCTCCTTTTGTAATGTATTAAACATGCTCATTTTATATTAGTGCTGTAGCCGAACCGCCGAACCGAACGAAAGTTCGCCGAATATGGCACTTCCGAACCGAACCGAACCGAACCGAATGCAAAGGCCTGGTTCGGATGTTCGGCAGAAAAATGTAAACGTTTTTGCAAGCTAATAAACTAGTCATTTTGTACCTAATTTTCATTTCATGATTGCTCATTTTATATTTACTTTTTTCCCATTTTCCGCCTTTGTGATTTATGCCTATCCAGTGGTGGGCGCGACTTCACTGGCGCCATTTAAATCCCAAATCCTGACCACGCTACGTCGCGATCGCAAGCCATAAACAAGAATACATGTGCGTGACCGAACCAAGTTCAGCTCAACAAAAGAAAAATATTTTAATTGTAACAATATCGGACAAATTTTACAATATAAATAATGAAATAAATATATATAATAGTATGGTATCTATTTATTCAGGAAAAATAGCGATTTTATATTCTTCCTATTGAAAATAAAAACTTATAAAAAACAGTTCTTGACGAGCCATTCAAGATGGCAGCTTTCATGACTCTAACAATAGACAACAACCGTCTCGGAAAATCTTTACAAAATATCATTTATTGACAAATTGAAAACATGATTCTTTTAAAATTGAAAATAAAACATGATTCAAGACGGAAATACGAATGTGAGTAGTATTTTTCTTCACAAATAATTACGTTTAGAGCAGTTTTTTAATGTGAAATTCATGCTGGTCGGAAGCAGTGTGCCGAAGTCCTCCGTGCTGGTTGGGCCCGGCAGGCCAGCCAGCCCGCCCAGTGCAGACCGCCGTGGCTATAACGCTGCTTGCTATTATAATATTACCGAACCCCGAACCGAACCAAGTTCAGGTGAAAAATTTCCGAACTCTGCCGAACCGAACCGAACACGAACATAGCGTCTGACTTACAGCACTATTTTATATTTAGAGTTATTACTATATTGGACTAATTACTATTTCATTACGACTCCTTCACATCCACTGCATCACAGTGTACGCATTTTTTTCTCATTTGTATCATTTGTCTATTTTGTATACAATATTGTTCCAAATTTCTTTATTTCTGCATACATTGATCGTTTTAGAGATGTGGAATAAATGAATTTGAATGAATGAATCTGAACAATCCACTTGTGTATACACAAGTATATGAAATAAATACATGATGGTACAATCTACAGGTACTGTGATTTTAATGGTTGCTTTTCATTTATTGGATGGTGACCAGGTATATATATATATATATATATATACATGTCAAACCAAATTAAATAATTCATATGTTAATTCTTACAGGCACTAGTAGAAGATGACATCATGATCTACGAGGCATTCCCCTACAATACTGTCACACAAGAACATCATCTTAGAGTTAGATTTAGAAAGGTAATCGTATTTGTACAGTGAAACCTGTCTACAAAGACCACCTAAGGGAGACAAAAAAAGTGGTCTTTATTGGCAGGTGGTCTTTATGTACAGTTTCCTTTAGTACATGTTTCAATGAGAAACCATTTCAAGGGAAACAAACAAATGTGGTCTTTGTAGACAGGTGGTCACTAAAGCAGGTTTGACTGTATTTCGAGTTAGCATGGACAATGGATCTTCTTAACCTTATATTTGAGAACCCCTCCCCATTGGGTTTATCTTTTGTTTTTAGGAGATTAATGTAGTTGTAGGTAACATCGTGACCAACGAAGCAATTCCCTACCACACTGTCACACAAGAACATCATTTCAGAGTTAAATTTAGAAAGATAATTGTCTGCAAACGCAACATAGTTTTCAATCAGGATCACTCAATTTGGACTAGCATTCATTTTTTTTAAAACCAAAGTATTTACCCTAAATTTAAGAGAGAAAAATTACTTTGCTGGGCATGTGCATTTAGACAGCATTAAGATAACTACACTCAACAAATTCAGGTTTTATCTATCTTATTGCTGTATTTTTGGAAATAACCTCCTTTCAGCTCACCCACAATTTCATGTTCAAAATTCATTCCGTCAGATCTAGAATGATAATCTGAACTACGAAACACGTCATTTGAAAAGAAATACTTTCCTTTCCTTCAACAGATCCCTCATAAGATATTGATGAAACCCAAGAAAACGAGAACGTCTAAGAAACCAACAGCAGAGGGCGGTACCAAGCCGGAGACGGAGACAGAAGCTGAGAGCGATACCAAAACCACATCAAGGCGTGTCAACAGACTCCGAGAGTTCCACAACGTCCAGACATACTCTGGGGTATGACAATTATTATTAAAAAAGCTTCTTCTTTTTTCATGTACAGGAGCTCTTTTTAGATTCAATATGTAAAAAGGATGGGGCTGGTTTCTCAAAACGGACATAAGTTCTTGGACATCCCACAGAAACCCATGTAATATAAGTTACATGCTTTTCAATAGGATGTCCATGAACTTAGACTTATGACAGTTTTAAGAAACTGGCCTCGGGTTATCTATCTCCCTGGGGGGGAGGGGGCTTTCCCCCAATTAAATCAGTCATCTTTCACCCTGGGCATTTCTTTGTTATGTTTTTGTTTTGTTTTATTCATTTTTACTTTTTTGCTGAATATGTTTATATGCTGTGTACTTTATATATTCAAACATTGCAAGAAAACGCTATATGAACGCCTCTGTCCTGTAATAGACCAGTTTACTTACATACTCAAATGTATGGATGTTTATTTCCTGGGGACCTAGTGACGAGATATTCCATTAACCTGTTATCATTTGTTACTTGTTGCTATGTCTGGCAAGCTTTCAGATTGTCAAGAAAAATCTTTGTTTAAAAAGTATGCATGAAATTTGAAACTATCCCTGAATAAGGAGGTTGTCATTTTTTTCATGACAAGTGAATTTGATTTCAATCCTTCCAACGATTATCTTGCAGGTATTCATAAGCGGGTCCCACCCATACTGGCTGTTTGTCACCTCTAGGGGTGCCCTGCGTACACACCCTATGCCTGTAGATGGCGCCATATCATGCTTTGCTTCATTCCACAACGTCAACTGTCCCAACGGGTTCTTGTACTTCAACAGAAAGGTAACATCTGACACAAACTTTATAATGTATCTGTACAGTGTATAAACTGGCTCACGTTGAGCAAAACTTACCATAATTTACTGCAAACAAAAATAATACGCAATATATAGACCAGGATGAAACAAAATCACAAAATGTCTGAAATAAAGTGAAAGAAAATGGAGACAGAATTAACATAACTTATCCTACGTCAGTGCGAATGTGTGTTTTATTGGCTCTACATGAAAACAGTATTTTAGAATGTATACATAAATCAGATAGAACAAAAAAGATATTTGTCTTTTGCATCGCATTATGTTATTACGACTTGAAAATTGTAAAAATCAATGAATTTACACTTAAATGTATAGTGTAAAGAACATTTTGGATAATGTAGATTTCTATTTCAATCCCCCTCTTCATGGTGTACAAGAAATAGTCCAACACTCACATGAATATCAGGTGCCTTTTTCATTGTCATTATGTAATTATTTACCGTACATGGAGATTAGTCGCTTTCCCCTTCTAATATGTTGAGAATTTCATGAATTGGGTGCATGTACATGTATCTTCCCTGTCAACTTTTGTATAATACTTCTGTCATCGTATATCTGGGACCCGTTGCACAAAGCCTTTTTTCAATGACAAATGACAAAAATCAGTGACAAATCTGCCCATAACCAATCAGAAGCAAGGATTTTATTAGCTTATAACAAAAACTGTCATTTGTCACTGATGAAATGTTTTGTGAAATGCTCCCCAGTATTATAAGAAGTTGCGGTTGATTAATTTTGCCTTAATTTATATCAATTTGCATGCAATATTTTTTTGTTGTATTGAATGAGCTTCATCCTTATGCTTGCATTGCAGGAAGAGCTTAGGATATGTGTGTTACCGTCCCATCTGTCGTACGACGCCCCCTGGCCAGTCAGGAAGGTACCTCTGAGGTGTACCCCTCACTTTGTGGCGTACCATGTAGAGACTAAGGTAAGAAAAGTAGTGGTTGTTGTTATTGTGGGACCACAGAGGACACAATGACACACAAAACAACAACAACAAACATTTTTTGTTGTTGTTGTTACAGTGGAAGTCCTCTTTTATTTATCTACAAACTCCTGTAAATCTTGTACAAAATAAATAAACAAGATGAATCAAATTATGATATAGAAAAAAAAGAAAAAAAATCGTTATGACATATCATTTTTAGTTACAGATGTTTGGGAATTTTGTCTTTTACAAATTGAAGAGATGAAAACTTAGCAGTTTTTAAATGGCTTGAATAACTGCACCCGGTTAGTCAGGGTTTAAACTTGGACTAAAGTTGGTACACTTTTATGAATACCTGCTGTTTTGTTTTTCCATCCCAGACATATGCAGTAGTCACAAGTGTACAAGAGACCAAGACACACGTATGGAAAGTGACGGGAGAAGAGATAGGGGAAGAACCTGTAGAGCGAGGTACGTGAAGTATTCAGTTGGTCGATACCGGCTCCTGCAAAAAAAAAATTGCAGTTGGGAAGAGGTGAAATATAATTTGTGAACGTTATCATTGTTATTATGCAAGTGTTGAAGAACATCAGATAAAGAATGTTCCCTGAGAAGCATGGCTCTACAAAAGCGTTAATATATTCTAAATATGGCATCTAACAGCAAATGAAAATCGGGACTGAGTTTAATGCCACATGATCGTGTAGTCCCATATACATAGTTCTGTGTACAGTGCTTGTAACTTTACTACCTGACTGGGCCAAATTTCTTATCATTTTTATGATTCCAGAACCTTGCAATACACACCAATACTTATATGCTAGACAATCCACCTTTTCTGATCGATTTCACACCGTTTCTTTCACAATGCAATCGCATGACCAGAACTCAACTTTATCTTTAATATCCTGCAATTAATGAATTCCTAACTTCAACCATGGACTTAAACATAGTATTTAAACATTCTATCCATAATGCTTTATCTTTTACAAAATGAAGACTGGGGCAATTTGTCACCAAACCATTTAGTGGAGGACCGGAAGAACAGAAAATGATGCATTCATTCAATTTGCAAAAACTTAAAATGAAAAAAAAAAACTTAAAAAAATTATTGGGGGATTCTAATTAGGAGCTTCTCAAGGAAATTGAGTATTAGTAACCTATCTTATTCTATTTTTCAGTCATGACACCCCTCTAAATTCTGAACACCCAAGATATGAACTACATTCAATTGATCGCTATGAAATTCTCAGGTCTATACGTTAAACCTTACTCTTGAACAGTGTTACTTAAAACAAACATCTTTTTTTTTCTTTTCCCTTCAAACTCTCTAGAATTTGAGCTTTATTAATCACTTTTTATCCACTTTGTATTTACTTAAAAATTAATTTTTCATTAAAATTGTTCAATACCAGACCATCAATATTTGTGCATATACTTGTATTTAGTATTTATTGTCTATTTATTGATATTTGACTTTCACTGGTGTAACATATACATAACATATAACATTGACCCCAGTAAATAAACAAGGTTTAACATATGACTAAGCACAATTACTTGTATATAACAGGCTTCTGTAAATTTTCTTTTCTACAACTATGTTTAGATGACCGCTTTGTGCCGACCACCAAAGTCGTTTTCTCCATACAGCTCTTCTCACCAGTTAGTTGGGATGCCATTCCTAACACAAGGTATATTATCCATTTCAAGTTTTATATGAATTGCGTCGTAGGATCTTGAAGTAATTGAACATAAGTCATCACAGAGTTAACAAAACTTACACTGAATGATCAAGACTACAAGTCAATGATGTCTGCAAATTATTTTTGTATATAAAGTTTTATAACTGAGTGAGCAAAGAAAGATACATAAATTGAGCTGATAGTCCTGACATACAGGTAAAATATTTTACATGATTCATACTTTTAGTTGAATGTGATTTCAGCAAGTTTTTGCCCAAAGCATAGCATCATTTACATTAATTGTTCAATTGGCATAGAATATATTTTTGTATTTTCTCTGTTATCTTGGATGAAAATTGAGATAATGATAAGTAGAAGAAAATTCAAATGTTCTTAGATTATGTAACAATTGAATTCCAATTTTCTATTTTATGAAAGAAATAAGTGATTTAAAATTGATAAGGAAATATACAATGATCTGTTAAAAATTATTAAACAATCAAATTTCAGTGATACGTACTGGCATTTAATTTGAGTTACAAATATGATTTAATTTCAGGATTGAGTATGAAGCTGCAGAGAATGTGACGTGTCTAAAGGTCGTTAACCTCAGCTGTGAGGGTACCATGACCGGAAAGAAAGGCTACGTTGTCGTGGCAACCACGCATGTGTACTCCGAAGACCTCCAGACCAGAGGATCGGTAAGAGATCTTCAAACCTGATTGGCAACAGCTCATGTGCCGGTCACACTTACGGCTCATTCAGATATATGACGTGGCAAAACCACAATTTTTGCTATGATGATAATGTAAAGTGTGATATGCTTCACATTTCTGTATCTTATAATACAGATCTCAGTGAATAGACCAGTTCACGGTTAGCACATTACTGCATTGACCCTGAATATCAACAGATCTTTAAAACATGAAATGGTCCCACATTGTACATTTTGAAATAATCACTCTACAGCGATGGAGGTGCTATATAAATAGCCTTTGTTTCCCCTTTTCAAAGAATACTTCCCCCTGTGTATCATGGAGTGCACTGAATGTGTATGAATGAATAATGATTACATAACTTTCATGAGCACGTATCCAGTACTTCATCTCCGTGTATTTCAAAATTTGTTCTGCAATGACCTTTATCTGCTCATGCTCGGACTGCAACCGTGAACTGGCTTATATGCGCAATTACTCTGTTGCACTCAATTGCCATTCATCTACACGTGTTAATAAAAAGCAACATTTTTTTTGCGTTTCACCAAACCATATCTGACACCAGACCAACAAAAAAAGAATAAACAATTACATTACCACTATTAGCCAAGATTTTTTTTTCATCATGGGTTGGTAGTTTTGAGTTATTTGGGGGATATGCCTGGGGTATGGTGTATGCAATCCACAAATTGACTACTGAAATACTGTCAATTGAAACAGGTGACTGTATTAGTACATTACTAGTTGAAATTTATGCAAATGTAACATTAATTGAAACTTGTCATTTGTCATACATCTCTTTTATTGTTAATACTTCAATTTAAGAATATTAAAGATTCAAGTACCAATCTTCTTTTTATATCAACTTTTCTTTTTATTAGGTTTACATCTATGATTGCATTGAAGTTGTCCCTGAGCCTGGGCAACCCCTCACAAAGAACAAACTCAAGGTAAGATTCTATGAAATAAAAAGAATGCCCCCCCCCCCCCCACTCTGATCCCCTTTGTCTACTGAGAGTCAGAAGGGTGTTGACTTACAAAATGACATTTCTTTCATTTTTATACCCATTAGAAGTAATATTTGTTTATGTATTTGTGTATGATTTGATATCCAGAAATCAATACTTATGTAATATCAAATTTAATGTAAAATGATAATCTAAGCATATCTTGACATTTTCAATTCTACTCATTGTTCTGCATTTGTGAGATATATTTTTGACATGCAGAGCTTATTTGTTAGAGAGAGAAAAGTAAGAATATTTATAACCAGAAAAGAAATAATAACGATTTTAACATTCTATTGCAATCCAAACAGGTAGACAATTATTTAAATTTTCCCACATGTGATTATTGCATTCAAAATATGTGTGTTGTAGTTGAGATTGGTAATATATCTTTTCACATAATTCTTGCTTTGATTACGTATAGCCCTTGTATGAGAAGAGACAGAAGGGACCGGTATCCGCTCTTTGTGAGGTCATGGGGTTCCTTCTCACTTGCATTGGACAAAAGGTGGGTCTTCTCAACAAATTATATTCATTTAACAATTGAGGCTCATTCTCATTGCCCAGCTGTTTACCACAGTGGTGAACTGCTGAGCAAGATTAGTGTAATGCACTTCACATTTCAGTATTGTATATCAAACCGATAAGTTAGCTGGACCTTTTGTTGCATGCAGATACATTTTTTTTCTCATCCCTCTTGTCAATTCATTGAAGGAAAAAAAACACCACTGTAAAGTGTTGCAGTCTACAGCATTATATGTGAAAGAGCCTATAGAGGACCCAATAAGTTCCATTACATAAATATATTCCCTTTTCTTTTTAATTGGAAGAACAATAAGGAGGAGGAGGAGGAGAAAAGGAAAGAAGATGAAGAAGAAGAAGAAGAAGAAGGTGAAGAAGAAAAACCAGGAGGAGGAGCATAAGAAAAAGGAAATGGAAAAGAAAAAGAAGAAAGAGAAGGAGGAGGAAAAGAAGGAAAAGGAAAGAAGAAAAAGAAGGGAAAGAAGAAAAACTAGGAGGAGGATAAGAAAAAGGAAAAGAAAAACAAGAAAGAGAAGGAGAAGGAGAAGTAAATGGAAAAAGAAGAAAGAAGAAAGAGAAGGAGAAAGAGAAGAAGAAGGAACAAAAGAAAGAGGTGAAAGAGAAACAGAAGGAGGAGAAGAATTTTGTCAATGTTTCATATTTTCTTTATTCCTCCCTCTTTAGGTGTACATGTGGCAGTTCAAAGACAATGACCTGATAGGCCTGGCTTTCATCGACACCCAGATCTACATCCATAATGCTGTTAGCGTCAAGCAGTTTATTCTGATTACTGATGTGATGAAAGGAGCGTATTTCCTACAGTATCAGGCACAGGATAGAACACTCTCACTTGTTAGCAGGGTAAGAGTTTGGTCTGTTCTAGATGTAGATTAGGTCTAGGACTAGGTCTAGCCTAGGTAATGACTAGGCCTATTGGAGGTAAGGACTACATCTTTCCCAGAATAGGATCACATTAGGTCTATCCTAGATAAGGACTGATGATTATATAAGGTCAGAACAAGGTCTATCAAAGGAAAGGATAGGTCTCTCCTAAGAAAGGACTAGGTCTGTCCTACATGTAGGTTTGGACTCGGTTAGGACTAAGCAAAGAATTAGGAAAATCAAGCAGTAAGTCTCGTCTACAGGCACTGTATGCATGTGGTCTAGACTAGTAGCTGCTTAAAATGCAACCTCACTTTTGCAGACGTGAATTGTAGTAATTGAGATTTCCAGCAAACTGGATATGTTATTTGTATTTTTCTGTTTCATACAACCCTTTCACTGCTTGATAAACAATATGGAATTACCATTTCTCTTGAAATGCAGTACCATTATGAGAATGTAAGATCACCTTTAAAGATAAGCTTGAGTTATGGTAATGATAAAAGACATATTCTCACAAAATCCAACCCAACTCAAACTAAATATTCAAGATTACAAATAAATGACATGTGCCAAACGATTTTGGTAGAAAATGTATAGGGGCTGAGTAATGAGCAAAGAAAGATAAGGAAATCAAGGTAAGTAGGCCTGCCATGTGCTTATCACACAGTTCACTATGTGCAAATGAGAGTTGTGTTTTTTATTGAAGATTTTTTTTTTACTTTGTTTTTATTTTACTAGTTCAAACATCTATGCAGGATAAACAATCCAGAAGGAATTATAGCCAGGTTCTCTCGACATATGATGCCCAAACCAGACCTCAAAATTACCTTTAAACTTATAAACACTCTTCTTCTTTTCACAGGATGCGAGACCTCTGGAGATCTTTGGCTGTGAGTTCATGGTTGATGACAAACAGATGGCCTTCCTTGGTAAGTTTCTATCTTCATTTAACCTGACTAATCTTGAGAAAGTATTCTTATATTGGTCAGTTATTAATTTGATTCAATGCCTATCAATTTTCCAATTCCATATCTCTTTACTCTTAACTGTTATCAATTACCAATTGTTTAATGCTTTTGTTGAACATTATCCATACAGTCTAATTATCATTTGATGTAACGCTTAGTAGAGTTACTAATCATTTCAGTTACTGCATATTAGTTCTGGGTCCCGTAACTAAAAGCTTAGCAATTGATCGTACCATTGAATTTTATGATTGATTGCTCATAGTGGTCAATGCAATCCATCGCAAAAATCAAGCGTACAATCAATTGCTGAGATTTGTGTTACGTGGCCCAGGTCAGGTGAGAAATATCCTATGCCCCTTCAGTATCTCATTGTCTAAAGCTATTTTCAAATTTGTGTGAAGAGAAAGTTAGCATGTATATGGAATGCTATTCAGAAAAAGTGTAGCATTTTGATTTCCCAATTGGCTTTTAGCGGTTTTCTTTAGCTTCGTAAAGAAAATTTCTGTAGATTGCTGATGACAATTTTTGCATGTTCAGTGAACTTTAACTTCAAAAGTGCTTTTGTCCTTGGCAAGACAATTGATATACATTTGCCACACTCAACCCAGGTGATGTAAATGGGTACCGGGCAGGATAGAGCGCCATTATGGCAGCCGTGCTAAAGTTTTAGGGCAATAATCTCCCTCTGTGCCTCAGAATAGTTTACTACATTGATGGCGCATTACAAATGCTGAAGTATTATTTATTTCTGGCTACAATGTTTTTGTTTCTCTTTCTCAGTGTCTGATGCCGACAAGAACTTGATCGTGTTCCACTACCATCCCGAGGCCCCAGAGAGCCACGGGGGCGCCTACCTCCTCCGAAGGGGGGACATGAACATCGGCTCAGCGGTCAACACCTTCGTCAGGGTCCGATGCAGACTGACTGACCCCTCCACGGAGCAGGTCCTGTCGGGTCCTGTGCTCAGGAGGCAGGTTGTCTTCTTTGGTAGGGTTACAGTTCTTTCTTCTTACACCCCATAAACCATTAACAAAATAAAACTTCAGTGGTTTTTAACTTTTTGGCCATAAATTTCAATCAGTTTGTAATTATGAAAAATGAAAATCTGGACAATCAAATGCCAATTCATATTGTAAAACAAGTTTGAGTGACATGAAGGAAAGACAATGAATGGGAATCTCAAGTGATTGGTCCACAACGTCTTGCACCTTTTATGCTGGCCCAGCAATAACAAAGTCATCTGCCTAATAATTAACCCAGTATTGCTCCATCTAAGAACACTTTTCTGCTGACAGCCGTTAAAACTATTGCCCAAGGTGATCTCAAAACTATACTGTACTGTACTGTACTGCGCCCGAAGATGAAGAGGAGCTATAGTTTTAAACCCTGCCCCCCAAAATAAGCAGTCAATATTTGTTTTATATGCCGCATCCCCCATGTCAATTCTCAAAATTCAACAAAATATGCCTGTCGAAGTTTTTTAGCCTAATTGTAGAGTCTAGGAAAATTTACCTGTGTTAGAGCATCTCAAACATCTTACTGCACGTATCCATTGTTAACTTCACACGCAACTATTCTTACAAGGACCCCCATTTCTCCTTGTATCTACAGCCACTCTGGATGGTAGTCTTGGCCTTCTCCTGCCCATGGTTGAAAAGACGTACAGGAGATTGCTTATGTTGCAGAACGTCCTCACCAATGGTCTCCCGCATGTAGGGGGACTCAACCCCAAGTCTTACAGGTGAGAAATTGGTTTCCAGGGGGGCGTTTCACAAAACTTGTTATCAGTGACAAATGACAGGTTTTGTTATAAGCTACTGAAATCCTTGCTTCTGATTGGTTATCAGCAAATTTGTCACTGATTTTTGTCATTTGTCATTGAAAAAAGGCTTTGTAAAACGCCCCCCAGATCTCATGGTCACTTTTGTGCACATGTGTCAAGACCATGTCATTCAAGAATACCTCATGGTTTGTGTGCACAAACTATAAGAATTTGAAATTGCAGTAGAAATGTGAAGGCTTTTGTGGCTATTGTCTATTTGGAAAATAAAAAAATCAATTCCATTCTCTCTGTAATTAATTAGGAACTTATTGCAAAGCTCCATGTTTGTAAATATATTGCTTGTTAGAATGCAACATGAGTGGAGTATTCATACAACTGACGAAAATATAGTCAAACCTGTCTTAGTGACCACCTCTCTAAAAGGGTCACCTGTCTAGAGTGGTCACTTATATTGTCTCCTAAGGAGAAACATTTATTTTTTAGGTCGACAACTTCCGATTTTAAAGGCATTCTATTTCAAATTTTCGGAGAACCCTTACTTCTGTGACAGAAATTGAAGTAGCATATAATGACATTGATGATTTATTGTAGTCCATGGCTTATAGGCTTTTCTTTGATATATAATTCATCCACTTCATTTTTTACTTTGGATAGGGTCTTTAAAGCCTATCTGCACTAGTTTGGCCAGAAAGGTTTAGACCACCCTGCAAGGTCACTGGACAGGTGGTTATCTCATCAAATCAGCTCTCAAGTAACATAAGAAAAAGGGGATCATGGGGGACCAACAGGTACCGCTAAGGCATTGTTGGCTATATAGAGGATGCAAGTAGTGCAGTCCCGCTTTAAATACTCTTCATATTCACCTTCTCTTTTTTTCAGGCATGTCAAATCACACATGCGTAACCTTAACAACCCTCATCGCAACATCCTTGATGGGGACCTTCTCCTGAAGTACTGTCATCTCAGCGTGGTGGAGAGAAATGAGTTCGCCAAGAAGATAGGAACCAGTGTGGATCAGGCGAGTCCAAACAAAACGGTTTAGTCACATATTCAATTTATAGATAGATGTTCCTGAGGACCTAATGACAACTTATTTCATTAACCTGTTATTCATGAATGAAGTACAATACTCGGCATCCAGTCTACATACATTACTTGTTGCTATTGTCAAAAACAACCTTCGTTTCAAAAGCATGCATAAAGTAATATATTGGTAAACCGCTAAAGGATGGTCAGAAATTAGCTCAAGCAACATTTTCTGTTGTTTTTTATTTCTATTTATTAATTTATTCAATTATTTATTATTTGTTTGTGTGTTTGTTTTGTTTATTTTTGTTCTGATTAATTTTGTTGCAATGGTGGGTGGGTAGAGCAGAGTAAAAAAAGTTTGAAAGAGAGTGAGCCAAGAGTTACAGGAAGTATAACAGTTTAGTTGTGTACACTAACATGATGAGGATGAATTAATCAATTAGTTAATGACCTTTTAATATTTTCTTTTCTTTTCTTCCTCAGATTATAAGTGACTTGATGCTGGCTGAGAACCTGACCATGCACTTTTGAAGACTGAGCATGATGAACATACCACCTTTTCATGCATAGCTGGAAACCCTTCAGGCTTAAAGAATACCATGAATTGAAACACATTTTTAACTTTACCAAATGTTTTGGACATTCAAGAATGTACATTACAGTGTGGCAGATGTGAGAAGCCATTGTTATTTAATATTGTTGGGTACTTTTAAAGAAGAGTCAGGACGGGCATTGTAGAACACAATACCTACATTCAAGAATTATTAGTTTGTAAGACAGATGCTTCTAAAGAAAAGTTGGGTGGATATTCATTAATATAACGTCTTTTCATGTCCAAAGATTTTTTTCTGAAAAACAAAAAGCAAATGTTATGCCTTGTGGGCGATATGTGCAACACAATTCTAAATAAATTTAAATAGAGCTTGTTTGGTGAGTCGAAAATAGCAAGGTAATTTTTATGCCTCCGTTACGAAGTAGCCGGAGGCATTATGTTTTCGGGTTGTCCGTCCGTCCGTCCGTACGTCCCGTTCTTATGATCGCGTTATCTGAAGAACCGATCGATGGATTCCTGCCAAACTTTGGTCATGTATGTATCTTGCAGAGCCGATGAACTGATAAGATTTTGGGGTCACGAGGTCAAAGGTCAAAGGTCACAGGGCTCATTAGGTATGCAAAAACAGTTCGTGATCACGTTATCTGAAGAACCGATTGATGGATTCCTGCCAAGCTTTGGTCATGTATGTATCTTGCAGAGCCAATGAACTGATTAGATTTTGGGGTCATGAGGTTAAAGGTCAAAGGTCACAGGGCTCATTATGTATGCGTAAACAGCTTGTGATCGCGTTATCTCAAGAACCGATTGATGGATTGCTGCCAAACTTAGGTCATGTAGGTTACTTGCAGAGCCAATGAATTGATTAGATTTAGTGGTCATGAGGTCAAAGGTCAAAGGCCACAGCACACATTATGTATGCAAAAACAGCTTGTGATCGCGTTATCTCAAGAACCGATTGATGGATTCCTGCCAAAATTAGGTCATGTATGTTACTTGCAGAGCCAATGAACTGAGTAGATTCTTGGTTCATAAGGTCAAAGGTCAAAGATCATGGGCTCATTATGTATTCCAAAATAGCTTGTGAACGCATTCTCATTAGAACTGACAGATGGATTACTATTTAACTCAGGACATTTTGCAGAGCCAATGAACTGAGTAGATTTTAGGGTCATGAGGTCAAAGATCAAAGGGTCATATATGTATATGAGAAATTGCTTGTAATCACGATATTCTGAGAACCTGTCAATGGATTACAATTGAACTTGAATTCGAAAAATTTCTTCTGTTTTGGTTTGTAAAATTGCTCTATGACGGAGGCATCATTTTCGACTGCGCGCAGTCGAATTCCATCTAGTTTATTTCTAGAGTGCACTGCACATATTACGATTTGACTGTGACCCCATTTTGGAAGAATTAACAACAAAAATTAAAAGAAGGTGAGGCCAAGAAAATCTTTTACTACAGCAAATCCTGTTAGATCTTTATTCTCAGTGAAAAAACTAAAATTTCACTATTTGTTTTGGTCCTCACGACTACAAGGATTTACAAAAAAATACAACCTCTCACTTTTTAGTTATTTATTGATGTTTTTCTACAACTTCCGCACACTGTCGTCATAATCTAGACCAATCTAGACCAATTGCTTGTACGTAATCAGTCAATGTTGAATGTCTTATTTAATTGCAGAATATATTTACCATTGCTATTTCAAGTGTCGAGAAAATTGCGTATACAGCTATCATTTACATCCCAATACTAGAGTACACTCTCATCTTTTTAACCAGATAACTGCAGCATTAGTTACAACTTCTTATAGATTCTACACATTCAAACCCATCAAAATTTCAAACAGTTTTGTGAACAATTTCCCAATTGTGGGGAAGCTCTTTAAGGTAAACATTTGTTACTCCATAATATGAACTAGAGCACATGTTTGCTAGGTATGTGAAAAAAATAATATAATGATGCCGTTTAAGATATCGCATGTTTCAATGTACCAGTGATTATTAAAGATGTAAAGAGTATTGCCATCATGATCTGACTCCTCTTTCTGATGTTCACCATTGTTGCATGTTATGGTTACAAGTTATGTTACGTTTGTCTCCGAAATAATGTTGAAACAAAGTGGATGGGGGCTCGTGAGAAACATTTTCTTTGTCAAATGTATGTTTTGTTTCTTTGTTTTGTGTATATTTGTAAATATATCAGCACATCAAATTGTATCTCAACGAATGAGATTTGTCAATTTTTTAATAAATACAAACTTTTAAAGTACAACATTTGTGCCTTTGCTTTGTTTTATTGACTCTGTCAAAGAAAGTGATAATTTACAACTTAAGCAAATTCTGATTTTCTGTCTGAGATGCAGATGCAAACCTCATTATGCCTAGGTCACACCAAAACTTTTCCATTTTGATGTCAGTTCCTTTCTCGATTTTTGAAATGCATACATTTTCACCTTGCAATATTTCAATGTCACTTTGATACTGTCTCGATGTCAGTTTAATGTGTAGATAAAGTGGAAACGCAGCAGGAAATATAGAATTTTGAAAATGTCCAAAATTTTCTTGGGCCGTTGTGTTGTCGATCGTTTCCCCCAAAAGCTAGATCAATTTATCTTTGGATCCAATTCAAATCATACATTCCCAGATTTATGTCGACTCGTTTCGCCGTTCTTTACATCAAAATAGAAACGCATGGGCTCAATGCATTGGTGTGACCTAGGCATTAGAGAATCACAAGTGTTTCAACATTTGATGAGCATTAACTTCACTTGAATTTAAAGCACACTAGTTTCTTTTCTTTTCTGGAGTTTTGTGCCTTCTTCCATTTGTTACTGAGTACTATGTTGCATCACTTCCACTTTAAAACATACAAAAGATTTCAAAATTGTAATATACATGGTTAATGTCAAGAATATGTTCTTTCTTTATCATACATTGAACTTAAAGTTCAAACACCAATTCAGTGTACCGACAGTCGGACTAGTCACTGAATACGTTTCTTGTCTTGCATGCAGGACTACAAGTTTCAATCATCTTCTCTTCCAAAAAAAGACTTGTTTCTTTGCCACAATTTCTCACAACATTCACTTTGTACAATAATCTTTCCTTGTTAATGGAGATTCAAGGCTATTTCTTGGCTGCTTCTTCATGCACAAGTTCAAAGGTCATGTCAAACTGGAGTCCCATCATCATCAGACTGTGGTCCTTTCTCAGGGTTATCTTTCAAGATTCTTCCATCTGTAGGGACCAGATTAGGGATACCATTCTTGACCGGGTAAGCTACATTGATGGCATCAC
The DNA here is from genome assembly GCF_000002235.5 of Strongylocentrotus purpuratus. Taxonomy (NCBI): domain Eukaryota; kingdom Metazoa; phylum Echinodermata; class Echinoidea; order Camarodonta; family Strongylocentrotidae; genus Strongylocentrotus; species Strongylocentrotus purpuratus. Next base: position 16,328,760 of record NW_022145595.1, read on the forward strand.
TGATTAGTTCATTGCTGTCAGCATCAAACCTACATCAAAAAATTCAAATAAAAGAAAAATATAAAGACTATGATACATAAAATCAAAAGATGTATAAAATTCTACTCAAACTTTCCCTGTCTGACTTGAGTTCTATCTTTGACAAGCTCTGCATTGAGGCTGAAGAGTGGTTAAATGTACATGTCTTAACAATTTGCATAACAGAATCATTATGAAAATATACTGGTATGTAGAAAAGGTAATAATGTAAATTAATTGGAGTAAACTATGTTATAGCTGTTTATTAGGTACAGGAAAAAAAGAGTTTGTCATCAATGGAATGCGTTGTCCTATGTGCGTGTCTATATTACATGAATGTGCATTGAGTTCAAACGTTTTAAAGTAAACCTGAAAGTTCAAACATTTTAGGATAAATCTTCAGATCTTGAGATCAAGATATTTGAAGTTTGGATCAAAACAAAACAAAACAATATCAATACACCATCCCCTCACATAAATGCCATGTCATGTGCCATGCTAATTTGCTAACATTAATATGCAACCTTATATGGCAGGTGAAATACCCATCTCAGAAAAGGTATACGGTATGGGCCATATTGGTTTATTGCATTTACAATCAAACTGAAAAAACAGCATTAAAAAAATACAAGATACCATTTGATTTTTTTGTAATAGTTATAACACATAGCACTGATATCATTATTGGACACGTTACAAGAGAGGGAATTCAGCCCCACTTTGCACGCAACTTTAACAAGTCAATAGAGACTAGGAGTAGGGCTAATAATAAGGCTAGCTAGTATAACAAAGCCCTATATAGTCTACATGTATGTATAATATTTTTTAATTGTGTTCTTGATGTTGTTGCAATTATTAGGTTAGGGGTGAGGCAAATTTAAATTGATTCTAGTTTCTTGCCCAGGGGGATATTTTTTTTGTCTAATGGAGACAACCGAGGGCTTAGGGTCTTTGCGTTTCTATCTGTTAAACATGCCATGCCTTGCAGTGGCCCGAGATTAGTGCCGCCCCCGCCCCTCACTACTACTACCACCAACCCCACCACCACCCTCAGTCCACGCAGCCACGGCCGGGCTCCTGCGCTAGCGACCGACCGTCTCCAAATCCAAGGCTTACCTCAATGGCTGTTTTGAGATCGGACATACAAGAATTTTGAGAAGATCTGTATCACTAGAATTGCTCTTCTCGGATCTAAGAGATACCATCGACGTTGACAATTGTCTGTAAGTATGATCTTTTGCTTTAAAGGCATTATAACGACAAAACAAGCTCACTCTCCAGCACACCGAAAAAACTCTCGTGGGCGCAGCCATTTTGGATGATTACGCAATATCACCGGGAATCGCATGCGTACGTATGCAAAGGCCATGCCAAAGCCGAAGAGTGCATGCATGTGCAGAGCTTAGAGCTCAAACAAAGTGACAGATTTTTGCTGTGTGACTTTTGAGCTGAGGCATTTAATTGTAAGTCGAAAGAAACCTTAGTTATTACAGCTACAGCCAGTGATGGATATGATTATAGAGGTCTAGATCTATACATAATATGTGTTCCAGTATAAAGTAAAGTGACCAGACTGTGCTGTGACTGAGCTGAGCTGAGTGAGTGTGATTCGTGTTTTGCAACTGCAACTGTAAATGTAAGTGTAATCACATGCATTTCTTTGGGTTTTTTTGTTGGCTTGTTGCTTTCTATTTATTAAACTAGATAGTAGTAAGGATTCATTTCACTCATTTATCACTGCGAAGTCTGTATAACTATAACTATAAATCATGGCTACCATGGCTACAGTACTGTTGGCTGATGAAATCAACGGCAGACCAGTGGTAAGAAATAAGAATATAAAACAGAAAACTGAGAAAATGAAAAAAAATGTTTTGTGTTTGACTTTACAGAATTCATGGAATATGAAGTCTATAAAGTCAGGCACAGATATCTGTAACCTGCAAAATGTTTCTCACATTATTATCCTATAGACCTAACCCTAGTCACATAATTCTTGTCAATTTAGAATATGAAATAAAAGAGATTTCAAGGGAAAAAGTTTTGTACATGCAAATGTTCTGCCAATTCAAAGATTGAATGATTATCAATGCTTATTTTATTTGTGTGAAATTCCTGCCGTCAAATAAGATTATGGTGGTAGATCAAATTCTAAGTTTGAAACTGAAAGTAAAACTTTTGATCGCAATAAAATAAAAATTATTGAAAACCGGCGTTACCTCCAAAATTTTAGCTGTTCAGCCACAGTGCTCATCAGTGAAATCCCACAAAATGGACACGTACAGTGTATGGTGCAGATTTAATTTTTCTGCTCATGCATCTAAAGACTATATTTTCAAGACTCTAGCTAGTTTGAATCAAATAATGTCACTGTCAGTGAGCCAAACTCGAAAAAGGTAGAAATGTGTACTTTATGGGATGTTGAACTCAACTTAAACAGATGTGATTTGTTATTTAAAATCAGGATAGCTCTTGAATGACTGGTAATCACAAAGAACATGGCTGCCGAGGAAATCCAAAAGGAGAGAAGAGAGGATGGGACGTCAATGTGGCTGTACAAGGGTCTTCCACCAGATGTAGGAGAGGATGAAACATTGGTGCAGGTAAAAATAAAAGGAATCATTCGATACGTATTGGATACATTAAAGGCACTATGTCCCATTTGCAGGTCACTCAAAGACAGTGAAGTCTAGCAAGTAAATGGTTTTCCTTACATAATTTGAATATTAGGACACTGCTAACGTTTAAATTTCACAGATAGGACATACATGACATATTCATAATTCCTGCAAAGTTCTACAGAATTGGATACTGGCTGCAAAAGGGACATAGTATCTTTAACCAGAGGTTTCTAATGAATATGTGGCCAGAGTCATCAGACAATCAAATATTGTGAGTTTTGATGTGGAAGGACATGATACTGCAGAGTCGCTTTAACTTACAAAACGCTATGATTTTTAAATTTTCACTGTATCGTGCTTTTGTGCCTCTGCAAAATAAGTAGACGTAGGCATGTTTTGGGGTTGTCCGTCCGTTTAGTATGTTTGTCCCTGTTCTCGCTAAGCGTTATCTCAAGAAATTTGGGTCATGTATGTATCTTGCAGAGCCAATGAACTGATTAATTTTGGGGGTCATGAGGTCAAAGATCAAAGGGTCATATATGATATGAAAAATAGCTTGTAATCATGATATTCTGAGAACATATAAATGGGTTACAATCAAACTTGAATTTTGAAAATTGCTGCTGTTTTGGTTTGTAAAATCCTTCTATGGTAGAGGCATCATTGTTGAAGATCCATCTGCCGGTAGTTATTCTCCCTTTTTGTTGAGGGGGAGCACTGTTCTGGCTAAGATGTCAGACGGGGTATTAAGACCAAAAGACAAAAAAAAAAAAAGTTAGGTGCTAGCAACTTCATATACGCCCAATGTGTTTTTTGTTTTTTTTGTATGGGAGAAATTACTTATGAATTAAAGCTTTTATCACATCACTTCATGACCATGAAAACAGAAGTAGTACTTATATGTATGCACATCTCACTTTCTTGGTTTTGCTTCTGTCAGTGCAATATTGGGAGAGTGTCCTGGAGATGTCTTGGGAGAATTTAGTAAGACTCTTAACATCTTTATTGATGCGAGTCTGAAAGATTCTCCCTACGACAAGAATGTGCTAGATTAATGACATCACACTACGTCCACGTCTGCGTGGATGGTGATGCCTGGGTGCCAGGGCCACCAGCAATTTGAAGATTTAGGCTGGACGGTAGTATGCACCTTGTACATTTATTACTTTTGAGGTTAAAGATAAACTTGAGTTCTGGTAAAAAAAAGAAAATGAATTCTCACAGAATCAAACAAAACTTACACTGAATGTTCAAGATTTCAAATAAATGTCATTTGCCAAACAATTTTGGTAGAAAATGTATACTGGCTGAGTATAATGAGCATAGAAAGATAAGGAAATCAAAGTAAGTAGCCCCAACACCATTTGTGTAGTTCCATATGCATTTTTCTGTGTACAGTGCTTGTTACTTTACCAAGACTAGGCCAAATTTATTATAATTTTGCTAACTCCAGAACCTTGCAGTACACATGAATACTTAAATGCTACATGATCAACTTTTTGTGATCCATTCCACACCTTTTCTTTCCCGATGCAATCGCATGACCAGAACTCAACTTTAAATAAAATAGTATGAACTTAGTTTGATATAAGTGATGCTGATATGGAAATCATGTTGATCTGAATAAGCCAATGTTGTCATACTGTGGAAATGTTTTTCTCTGTAATAATTTTTTTGTTTTTTTCATTTAAGAGAGGAGATTTGTGTTTGCTTTTCCTGTGGTCTGTAGGTTGGTTTCAAATATTGAAAAAAAGGTGTTGGCTAGTTATTGATGTTGTTGTTGTTGTTGTTGTTGTTGTAATACAATGGAACAAATGTATGCTGATATTTTAATATCCTCATTGAACTGTGGCTGAAAAATTTAAGGTATACCTTTTTACTTGATTAAAAATATTGTAAACGCTGTTATTTTCACGACCCCAAAACATATTCGCTGGTTCTTAAATTCGCGTGGCACGCAATTCAGCCCGTTCAAAGCACGCATAAGAAGTCATGCTTATAATATTTTCCAAGTTCTAAAATTTGTGCTTGCCAATTTTAGCGCAAAATCCGCAAAAATTAATGTACCGCAAATATTTCTACTTTTACAGTAAATGCCCATTCTAAATAAATGTTAATGTGCAATAATTAATGATTAATTGATTTTTTGATTCATTTCTTGTGTCATTTTAATTGCAACTTTAGAGTACAAGTAACCCCCAGAAATTCATCTCCAGCTTCATGAAGCGGCACACTCCTGAGAATCGCAGCTCCGAGGTGCAGCGAATCTTGAAGCACCAAGATGTGATCATGGATGGCATCAAGAAGAAGAAGAAGAAGCAGAAAGGAAAGAAAGGAGGCGTGAAGGAAGGGCGAGGGGGCATTCCACAGGGGAGAGGGAAGAAGAGACTGAGCTATAGGGAGAAAAGAAAGCTGAAGCTGTTTGATATTCCTGAAGATCAGCAAAGGTGAGGACAAGTAGTGTTTTTTGACAAACACATATATGATCACTCCAATATCATGATATCAGCTTATCATTCGTGCTGCACCTTATGGAAGCTCTTCAGTCAAATCTTGGAGGTCTGGGCCCCATTTCACAAAACTTGTCAAATGACAGGGTTTTTTTTAAGCTAGTGAAATTCTTGCTTCTGATTGGTTATCAGCAGATTTGCCGCTGAGTTTTGTCATTTGTCAAAAGGCTTTGTGAAATGGGTCCCTGATGTTAAAGTTACATTTGTTGTTTCCAATACACTGAATTTACAATCCACAGCGCCATCTAGCAATACCAGTGTTCAGTAAATTTCATGTGCTGCATTATGGATAAAAGTCAACAAAAATATTAGCTGTTCCATTGTTATATACCCTAGGAGATGAGGAGATTTTATCATAATTTTGGTGGGGAAGGTATCGATAGCTTATCTGGGTGAGATTTCCCAAAACATCAGTCTCATTGACTCTACTCACAATGTTTTGGTCATTTTGATCGGTGGCTAGCATTTTGCTGTGCTGCATGGGTTGTAAGATTGGCCTGCCGCGCAAGACTGCCGCGGCCCGCGGTGGGTTCGCTGTTAATTGTGAATCCACTCTATTTCAGACAATGGTATGCAGAAAATACTTTTCACGCACATCTCGTATGTGCCATCAAGTCTATGTAGTATGGACCGGTTGACTGTAATTTCACTCTACTGTCCTACGTGATGACTACATTTCTGTAGAAGCGATAGAATCTCATAAACCAATGGGTATCTCAGCAAAGTTAAATGTTTGCGGCCTGTAACCTGGGGCAACAGGCATCTTTTTAAAACTATTCACCGGTAGGCGGGCATGGCTAAAATCACGACTCCAATTTCGACCAATCAGATGACTAGATTTATTCAACATACTAAAGAGAGGTATATAATATTTCTTAGCATTATTGATTATTGATAAGAGGTTTTGTGATGTTTTATCTTTAGATATGAGCTGTTTGAGCCTCTCCACCAGCTGTGGCTAGACTACATGAGAGAAGCAGTGTTAGCCCACAACCCAGAAATGAAGTAAGTCATTTTAAAAATAAGTTAATGTCCCTCTGCACTAGTTTGACCAGGAGGATTAGACCTCCCAGGTGGTCACTGACAGGTGGTTATCTCATCAAATCAGCTCTCAATTAACATAAGAAAAAGAGGATCGTGGGGGAACAACGGGCACCGCTTAGACATTTTTATGCCTCCGTTACGAAGTAGCCGGAGGCATTATGTTTTCGGGTTGTCCGTCCGTCCGTCCGTCTGTACGTACGTACGTCTGTACGTACGTACGTACGTACGTCCCGTTCTCGTGATCGCGTTATCTGAAGAACCGATTGATGGATTCCTGCCAAACTTTGGTCATGTATGTATCTTGCAGAGCCGATGAACTGATTAGATTTTGGGGTTACGAGGTCAAAGGTCAAAGGTCACAGGGCTCATTATGTATGCAAAAACAGCTCGTGATCGCGTTATCTGAAGAACCGATTGATGGATTCCTGCCAAACTTTGGTCATGTATGTATCTTGCAGAGTCAAAGAACTGATTAGATTTTGGGGTCATGAGGTTAAAGGTCAAAGGTCACAGGGCTCATTATGTATGCAAAAACAGCTCGTGATCGCGTTATCTCAAGAACCGAGTGATGGATTGCTGCCAAACTTAGGTCATGTATGTTACTTGCAGAACCGATGAAGTGATTAGATTTTGGGGTCATGAGGTCAAAGGTCAAAGGCCACAGCGCACATTATGTATGCAAAAACAGCTCGTGATTGCGTTATCTCAAGAACCGATTGATCGATTGCTGCTAAACTTAGGTCATGTATGTTACTTGCAGAGCAGATGAACTGATTAAATTTTGGGGTCACGAGGTCAAAGGTCAAAGGCCACAGCGCACATTATGTATGCAAAAACAGCTCGTGATTGCGTTATCTCTAGAACCGATTGATCGATTGCTGCTAAACTTAGGTCATGTATGTTACTTGCAGAGCAGATGAACTGATTAAATTTTGGGGTCACGAGGTCAAAGGCCAAAGGCCACAACGCACATTGTGTATGCAAAAACAGCTCGTGATCGCGTACTCAAGAACCGATTGATGGATTCCTGCCAAAATTAGGTCATGTATGTTACTTGCAGAGCCAATGAACTGAGTAGATTCTTGGTTCATAAGGTCAAAGGTCAAAGGTCATGGGCTCATTATGTATGCAGAAATAGCTTGTGAACACATTCTCATTAGAACTGACAGATGGATTACTATTTAACTCAGGACATCTTGCAGAGCCAATGAACTGAGTAGATTTTAGGGTCATGAGGTCAAAGATCAAAGGGTCATATATGTATATGAGAAATTGCTTGTAATCACGATATTCTGAGAACCTGTTCATGGATTACAATTGAACTTGAATTCGAAAAATGTGTTCTGTTTTGGTTTGTAAAATTGCTCTATGACGGAGGCATCATTTTCGACTGCGCGCAGTCGAATTCCATCTAGTTTTCTATATAGATAGAGCAAGTAGCTAAAGAAGTGCAGTGGGGCTTTAAAGGGCAGCCCTACCTTTGTTATAAGTTAATTTGTATGAAAACAGAATGGCAAAAGTTTGAAATATTAATTAAACAATTATGAATGTTTGAAATATGAGATCATTAAATCTGTGGAATCTCAAATTAGCAGTTTGGTAAGTGGATTATGACATAGTCACGGACAACTCTCCCGTTTGTCAGGTGTGTTCTGATTTCTTCTCAGTGCCTTCTCCCATGGGGCACTACTCAAAATATATTATTGACAGCAAAGTCACAGCATACTATTATAGGTTCTGGAAAGAAAAGACTCTCCGAACGTTTCATTCTTTTTGTGCGTTGGAACCAATGGGACAATTGTCCGGCACTACATCACCGTGACATTAACGATTCGGCCAATTTGCCTATTACAATACATATACCGGTAGTGATTACAACTTTCAAAAGGTCATAAGTTTCATATTTTGTCCAATTCCATTGAAACTTTCACCAGTCTGCTTCTCTGATATTTCCCCCTCCTTTTAGAGTACTTTTCTCTAAGGGTTTCCCTTTTCTTTTAACGTTTACATTGTGACATCCACTTTTGAGCACTTATACGTTTAACTGAAACCACGTGGAGAGTACTGTACAAGTCTTCTAAATGTATATATATTTTTGTTGTTTTATAGTCCATTAATCCTTTTTAGAATCGTGAAGGTACGTGAGTTTTTAAGATAGTGGATGAAGTTTTCATGAATGTATATCATGAAATACAGTAAAGAATATTTTTTTAAGAATCTTGCAAAATGATAATCTCTTAGTTAGAAGTGATGCTCCTTTTGCAGGACAAAGAATGTCAGTTTATGTCTGAAACAATTGTCAATTGGTGTGATTACATATAAGTGCATTGTTCCTTTTTGGTTTCCCGATGTTTCATGTTATGTTAATTACAAACAAATTGTTGATTATGTAATATTGTAATGTACTTTAATCTTCAATTTATTCATTTAATTGTATTTCGTTTTTGAATGTATTGTTTGTTTGTATAATTACTTGTTCAAATTTATTTGTTAAATATGGAAATAAATTACTTGTTCAAATTTATTTGTGAAATATGGAAATAAATTCAAATTCAAATCAAATCATATAAATTGTGTCTTTCTCACTACAGGAATAAGAACATGCTGGAGTCAAGGTTGCTGAAATGTGAGCTTCATGGATGTATTTTGACAGGTAAGCAGAACCTGAAGAGGTTTAAGACAGATGGAAGGGAGGTGTGGGGGGGGGGGTGAGAGGAAAGTCAAGAGGGAGACAAACAGACATACAGTGAGAAAGATAAAGTAGAGAGAGGGAGTGAGGAATAAATGTAGTTAAGACATAAAGAGAGAGAGACTGTAGGAAAAAGGCTAAAAATAAGAGAGAAGGCTGTAAAGACACTGTTCTGAGGGCCCTGCATTTATCACCGCTGTTGCTAGGTACCTGTTACACCTTGGTGAAAATATGGATTAATATCTTACCCATGGATGTAAGTGCCAGCCTGGGGTTTGAACCCTAAACCCTAGGATTGAGAGTCAAGTGAATAAACCACTACCCAGTATATCACTACACTTCCACTTAATGACTGATGGCTAGGGAGATACAGATAAAAAATCAGTATACACAGTATAATGTAACTGAAAGTAATGTTCTCTTATCCAAATTTTTCACAGTCACTCGCTCCAAGTGTCCAGCCTATGTGGGCATATCAGGTATCCTACTCCAAGAAACCAGAAATACATTCAAGGTTATCACCAAGGAAAACAAAATGAAAAGTGAGTGTTAGTTGTACTTTTATTGATTTTTGTCTCTGAATGTCTTTTTATTACCTTTTTATTTTGTGTTTCTGTTTTTAGCTTTATGTGTATATATATTGGGTCTGCCTGCCTAAACAGACCAATGAGACTGGGGGTGTTTCATAAAGCTGTGCGTAAAGTTATGAATGACTTTACAAATGATTTGAATATGAAGAGCCAAATGGAAAGTTTTTTCTGACATTTTATCAAAGTGTGACTGTATTTTCCATAATCTCAATTAAATTGTAGCCAAAAATACACTTTGCATTAAAATGTTTTGTTAATAATGATAAGGTTAATCTACATCTGCATATTTCAACTTTAAGCTTATGCAATTAAAAGGATTTGAGAATCCCATTTGACTCTTCATATTCGAGTCATTTGTAAAGTCATGCGTAACTTTACACACAGCTTTATGAAATGCCCCCCAGGCGGGTCATTTCAAATGTGTAGTCACTATTACACTAAAGTTATAATCAAATAGATAGTCAACAAAGAACCTCTCAGGAGCTTTCGACTCTTGTAACAATCTAAATCATAAATGGCCAAGTCTGAGTACATTTTTTTCCTTATTAAAGTGTCCAGGGAGATGGTTGTCCTGGGCCAGGTCTTATAAACATTTGCGATTAATCGTAACTTATTTGCCATTGATATCAATCGAACCTGTGTACATAAAAGATAGGAGACAGCAAACTTGCGATTGATTGGAGGACTTGTGATTAATTTGGATCAACCGTAACTCTTTATAAGACAGGGCCCAGGGGGGGTGTTTCACAAAGATCCTAAGTTGAACTTATCTCTTAAGTTGGACTTAAAAATTATGGAAAGCCATTAGCATCATTGAAAATATTTGTAAAAATTATTTCTAAAGGCATAAAATGTTTATTCAAATCTTTCATATTTTCTATTATCATGGGAGATTTCATGTTCTTGATGTGGAATTTATAAAAAGTCTAAAATACTTGAATTTTTGCTTATGAATATATTTTATTTTAAGACTACAAATGGCTCTCCATACTTTTTAAGTCCAACTTTGAATTAAGTTCTACTTAGGATCTTTGTGAAACACCCCCCAGGAGTCAATGTAATAGTAGCAGGGGTTGTTACACCTACGGTATACACAATTTTAATCCAGGCTTTCATGTTCTTTCTTGCAGCTATACCAAAGAGTCAATGCTGGTTCATGTTCACAATCGACCAATACGCAATCACCATCTACGGCCAGCACTTCTGCCAGAGAAGCAGCATGCGAGCTGCAAAGAAATTCAAGGCCAAAACTACCATCGAGTTATGACAGCGGAGATTCTACATCTGACTTTTAAAGACTATCATTTGGACCTTAAAGCCCCACTGCATTACTTTATAGCTACTTGCGCCCTCTATATAGCAAACAATGCCTAAGCGGTGACCATTGGTCCCCCATGATCCCCTTTTTCTTATGGCAACTGAGAGCTGATTTGATGAGATAACCACCTGTCAGAAACCATGCAGTGAGGTCTATATATTTATAGATATCTGTTATTTTTCATGGATTCGTTGTACCTGATGGACCTATCTGCAGGATAAAAAACAGTCATGAATTTGGTTCAAATTAACATATTGGAAACATATGCGTTCCTACAATATCCATTGATCATTGTCGCGATTTAAATCGAGTCTAAATTTATGAAATTATAAATAATAAACTTGTTATGTTGTATAGCTCCCTCTCAAGGTCAAGATATTAATTTAGCTATGAAACAATGTTCCTTGACTAAAATCGACCGATAAGCTATTCCCGTTTGGTACATATTCTGAGATTTTCATGGTCGCAGCTACCATTGTACGGCCATAGGCACTATTTGAAATTTATCAAAATGTACCGGGAGCACCGGTAAATTTTTATATTCAATTTTTCTCGAAAACAGAAGTGTTTTACGGGCTAATTTTTTTAGTGCTTCTAATACATCCATAGGGGCATCCAAATATATCAAAATTGTAAAGATTCACTATCCACCCAATTTTCGAAATTTCCCAAAACTTTGTATTACCTTTAAGATATCCTGATATACCGAAAATGCTGATATGGTATAATTATGGCCCCACATTTGTATAGAATGATTGAATATTGAAGGCTGGCTAAAAGGCATCAGCTAGGAAATTCTCAATCTGCTAAACTATACAGTCAACTTCACTAGCGATCCTCTGCCAGGCTCACAAATGGGTCTGATATCAAGTTTGGTGATTGATACGTGCCATTATATGGGCGATCCTCAGGTAAAGTCATTTTAGTGCCTTGTTACCTCTTACAACTCCATTTGTATTATCTTTTTTTCCTTCTCATCAAATGAAGGATATACATTTAATTGGACTTTTTCGTAATGTAATCTAATTTAATGCACAAATCTTTGTGAAGTGCCTCGTTCACAAAATTCTTCCATTCACCTATTATGAATAATTGTATTTCAATTATCATAATGTGAATTGCATACATTATGTGTTGTTAAGTAGGACAAGCCATAGTGTTTGTCATACCTAGCAAAATAACTAATGCAATTCGCAATCTGACTCTAGAAAATTAATACAATTATTTGTGACAGGTGAATGAAGTAATTTATAACAAGGCTCTTCACAAACATTTGTGTATGTTAAGAAGTTATGACATGTAGCATGAACAGCATCATATTGTATTTGTAATACATTTAGTAAAAAAAGTCCAGCTTTTTACAAGCAATATATGGGTGGTGAAAATAGCATGGAATTTGTTTGAAATTACCATCTTCTTAAAAATCAAAATTTAGTTTCGCCTTTTCTTAAATACTTCTGAATTTCAGGGGTAATTTTATTCTGAATTCTGACAAAATTGATAAACGATGCAGCTACGGGTACTTGAAAAGTGAGCTCTATTGCTTATCAGTTTGTCTTTATAGTATGTCAGACTGTCGAGCCCTATTTATATTCATGTATAAGAATATGTCCTCATGAAGAAGAAAAAAGAGCAATTATTTTTTCCAAATTTCCTTTCCTCCCCATGCATTATCTACCGGTAACTTTTTTCTTCACTTGAGAATTATGTGTTCTCTCCTTGCTATCCCCCTCTCCCTATCTTTGTTCAAAATTTGTATATTAGGTGTTATGTTTTTCTCTGTAGTAAACAAAAATTGAACTGATAGACAAGTGTACTGTAAAGTCTGATCCATTGATGTATAATTATTGCTGTTTGCATTGCTGTATGTATATTGTATATTTATTTATGAAAATTAATCAATAAATAAGAAAACATAAGAAAACAAAACAAAAAGTGTTGTGTGACATCCATATGTTTATTCCTATGAAAAAATCAATGTGTATATGTATAACATAAGCTATTCATAACACTGTACGTGTGATTTATATTTGCAAGAACTGAAATTATGTGAGGGGGGGGGCAGAGGTTCTACATACTAAATCTATCAGAATAATCCATATGAAGTATGAGGCAGTGCAGACAATATAGCTGGCAGGCTATTAAATCTCTTATTTCTTGTCATTAATTATAATTTGACTGTCGACCCAATTTTAATTTTGCTCTCACTCAAGATGATGATAAACTACAGCCAGAATGTTCAGAACTTCACAATCTTTTATACCAATATCTCCATAATTGTTCCTGCAAATGATATAGTTTGGTTTACATGTAATATGTTTAGTGAGGTTTTGCATTTTACAGGAATTCAAATTCCACTTGAATGGTATTTCATGCTTTTCACTTTAAAGCTCATGCAATTTTATCAGGTGTTATAAATGTTGAATTTAACATTTTATTGAATTTTCCTACTCTCAAACTATTCATGGTTATTATTATTGTATTCTCATTTTTGTTTTCAATTATTTTATTATTATTAGACCCTACATGTTTTATTATAATTATAATTTTAAAAATAGAAGAAAAGAAAAACTAAAAATTCTGTTCCCTTTCTCTATCTCTCACTCTCTCTAAAAATTATAATACAGTGTTCACTTTCTCTCATGCTCTCGCTTTCCCCATCCCCTTCTCTCTCTCTCTCTCTCTCTCTCTCTCTCTCTCTCTCTCTCTCTCTCTCTCTCTCTCTCTCGCTCTCTCTCTCTCTCTCTCTCTCTCTTTAGATATTTATGTATAAACATATATATTTTTCTCTCTGCTCCCCGTCTAGACTGTTAAATAGTATTAATTAAACTTGCAAAATGCTATAGAAAATGACAGAGGCACAACATTCTGTTGTAGGCTCACATTTTATTCAAGAGGCTTTGATGTGCATGCATTCAAAGTTTGAAGGCGCAGGGTAGTAAAAGTTGGATATGCTTTCAAAAGAAAGCCACAAAAGACGGGGGCACAAAAATGTGTAGGCGTTGGTGCACATAATTTAAGAGGCGTATGCATTTAAACGTCATGTTCATGATTGTATTGAAACCAGGAAACGCTCTTTTAAATGAGGGTGTGCTTTCACTTGAATAGAGCTGAATTATACCCACCCCCCCCCCCCTCCTCCCCCTGCCCTTCCTTTCAGCTTCAACTACATGTTTGCTGTAGCACATTAAAGGTGAAATCTAGCATAAAGCACAGGCCAGAATGCTGCATGATTCGAAGAAAGATTTTTTTTTATGTGTCTGTGTAATACAGAGAGGAATGACCACGATAGGCCGGGAATATACTTCAAATAAATTGAAATCTAACAAACACGCACTTTTGACACATTTATCTGACATAAAATATTTTATATTATAGCGCATACAAATTATTACATACATTTCGATGCACTTGTATCATACACAATAACATATACATACTATAAAATACATTTTTAATTATAGGCCATCATAATAATGGTTAATAAGGATAACGAATAATAACGATACTAACATGATAAAATCACTTTACAAGGAATCACATTGCAATTTAGAATGATACTACAATAATAATACGGCTAAAATAATACTATACCGAAAATGTATTAATTAGCTTGGCGTACGATATGTATGAGAAACTGAAATTAATCTGCAGCTGCATGGCTTCAATGAATCACGTAGTACAGAGAGAAGGAGAAGGGAGGAACTTGAATCTAGAGCTTTGGTGCGACTGAAAAGACATAATGATTTGTATAATTATGATGATAAGAATAACCATTAACAATATTCAAGAGACATTCTTACTTTTTGGTTAAAATTGACAAATTTGCACCACATTATTCAACAAAGATTATGTTTTGTTTTGTTTTTTGTTTTTTGTTTAAACGAATTTGGGCGAAATAACAACACAAACAGAAGAATTCATCGGTGAAAGGTTGAGGTAATATATAGAAACTTCTTATCGTATATAAGCCAGCTGCAGATTGAGTTAAGTCATCATAAGTGATTTCCTTGCAACAAATTCACACAAGGTTCGCAAATTCCCCCCATTTTTTTGTTTTATTTTCATATCTCTTAACATCTCCCCAAAATTCATTCATCGTCACCTAACAAGAGGAATGACGCTTCCACAAACTTTTAAATTGTTCAACAACAACAACATTTCCGAATAAATTGTATTTTTCTTACAAACTAAAATCATTGGATTAGAAAATATGTTCTAATGTTTTGCCAACGCGAAGTTGTAAACTTATTTTTTTGTAAACGTTGACAAAAAAGTAATTAAAAAAAAACGAGTTGCTATGCACTTAATAATTATGCTATCATCTTTGCAAAGCATTTTTTTTTTGCAACTTCACAGAACTATTTATTTCAAAGCTTTTCCCCTTTTAGTCGAATCAACTCTTTGTGAGCATGTTGCTATTGACTACCCCCTTTAAGTACGGATCAAGTTTAACGGATTTGAATAACAATAAACCCTTTGAAAATCGCTGGTCTTTTGTGCTTCTTACATTGAGCAGACGACAGTGCGGGGATAAATTTGGGCGGGAAGATTCGAATTATATATTGGCTCATAATAGGGGAAGCTTGCTAGCCAATGTTATCGATTGGTTGCACTGCATCTTCAATGTGGACAATAACCAACGCCTCGTAAATCACCCCTATTATCCGTCCCAAAAGTGAAAAGAAAGGAGTAATTTGCAGGGCATATTGGTAAGCTTTAAACGAATTCCATAGCACTGAAAATAACAACATGCACTCTTCACGAAACAAAAGCCATATGCCTGTATAGAGTTCACCCTTCTGCTTCAACTGCTGATCAGTTGGAACAAGTAATGTTCTTATTACACTGCAGAGCTCAAGTTTGAATGCAACGATTCCCTCAATATTCTAACTATTAAATGGAGGCCTTTGGAGGGTAAAAGTTCTGAGTGTTTATCTTCTTGTATAACGTGAATTCATCTACCCTCCATATAATGATAATAATAATAATATAATATTTATATAGCGCATTTTCATTATTTTGATACGAAGCGCATAAACAAGAAGTACTTACATAGAGGGAACATTATCATTAAGTATTACTAACACATCGTGAACTGCACTCAAGGGACGGTTTAGTTTACAATACCGACTGACTGTAATTATTTACAGACCTTATGATATACAGTGCGTCCCACGAAAAAACGAAACCAAGAATTATCGATGTTTTATCATACCTTAATCTGACTTATATTTAATAAATGGCACATTATTTGTCAAGCTTAGATCCTCTTCTTTCATTTGATGCGACTCATAATTATGATGCATATTTTTAAGCATGGGTGATTAAAATCAATTTGAAGAGAGGGAACTAAAAAGTCATTTGGCGGGCAGTATTTGAATTTCAAAGGGAAAACCACATTTCTAGAAAGATCACTTTTGGCCCTTCCATATGACAATGATGCTCTATCAGGAATGAGCTAGGAATAACAAAGTTCTTTTTGTTTAAAGTGATGCTTGCATTTTCATAATTTTATTAAATGAATTCGTTTTCACTGGCTGCCCGCCGTAGCAACAAACGGAATAGGACCAGCTGTTTCAAATTCCATGATAAGGTGATTGCGTTTTGAGAGTGAAAGTTTTATTACTTTGTCAAAACATTATACCCATAAAAAACTAGTGCTTTCCTGAGGCCGCCCATGGCGACTTAATTGGTCAACAATGCTTGGATACCCCTTTAACAAAATAGAAGGAGGGAAAAGGAAAAGAGAAAGAAAACTAAGTAGATGAAAGGAGGTGCAAGTGTTTTCAGTTTAATTGTTTTTCTTTTTTTGACTTGCCCTAGTGTTTTTTTAATGGGGGGGGGGGGGTGGGGTCGAACCGAGTCGACGAATTATTTTATACAGCCCTAATGTTGCAACTGAGAATAATTTGTGTCCTGTTTGGTATTTGTTTTACACTAGCTTAGGCGCACCGTGCTTGTCGACTGAATTTTGAATTTGTTATTTTAATTTTTATTGAAATTTTTTCGTTGAAATTTGTCAATAGATTGTAAGATTGTAAGATTTTATTGACTCTATCGACCCCCTCTCAGGGCGGTATGAGAGAACAAAGTTAACATAACATAGTATCAATATAACCAAAGTATAACAATGATAAACATAAAATGACAATATGAACAATGATAAACATAAAATGATAATATGAACAATGATAAACATGTGATAATATGAACAAATAAACATATTCACAAATCAAGGCGAACTGGGCAATTCGAATAGTTTAATCAGAAGTATAACAAATTAATATATTACGATTTTGAAACATATCGGATTACATTAGCAACAAAACTATATATTCTCATCTGTCTGTTACTACTTTGGGATAATACCAGGCTTGTAACTTTTCTTTCCTCATTGTGTGGATAAGAGTAATAAGTCATATTGGAGTAGAATAAGTTTTAGCCACTGCAGAAAAAAACAATACTATTTTCAGTTTACCGTTTGTTTCCAAACATCTATCACGCCGAATAGATTCCGGAAAATGCCGAGATATTCATTTTGGGTAATTTGATTGATACGATTGGACAATTTTTAACACGTGACCTCGTAATCGTGAAATAAAGAGCCGTTGTAGCGTTGGCGCGTAGCGTTCCTTCAGTGTAATTTCTGCATCTACTCTATACGTACAGCAAAAATCAAAATGGTGAGTGCCGATGACTGTTAAAATCCTTCATGTTTGACCGCAATATGTTGTAATCCTTCTGTATTTTTTACTTATTTTGAATAATGAAATTTCGAATAATGCATGTACCTATTTATTTATATTTTAATAGTTGATGCTTATCTATAATTTTATTTTGTTTATAGGCTGGAGGAAAAGCTGGTAAAGACTCTGGAAAGGCAAAGGCGAAGGCCGTCTCTCGATCAGCCAGGGCAGGTCTGCAGGTAAGCTTCCGTTCTTCTAAATGTTTGTTGTCAACGACAATTTTGAGCTTTAAATTATTTCATACTGTTTTTGCAGGCGGTCAGCGAATAAGTGTTTACACTGCATTAATTAACATTTATTTTCCGCTCTTTTTGCAGTTCCCAGTCGGTCGTATTCACAGACATTTGAAGAACAGAACGACGAGCCATGGCCGTGTCGGTGCCACAGCCGCTGTATACTCTGCCGCTATTTTGGAATACCTCACAGCTGAAGTAAGTAGGAGTGGTTTTCTTTCCTTCTTTTGAGCCTTTCATAATTTTGTTTGTAATATGGGGATACATGTATGATGTAGTTATACTTGTGTGTATAAATGCTGTAAGCTGCAATTCTTGTGTATTCATAGACATTTCTAATTGACACAATGAATTGGGTCATAATTTTGAGAATCCAATGATCCAAATTTAGAGCCGGTGTTTTCCCGCGCTTATGAAGTGCGCGCGTTTGATTGGAAGTGATGAGTTGGATGACTATTTCTGATTCTAGATACTGAGTAACTGTTTTGAAGTTGAAGTTGTTATCCCTTTCAATCGACAGCAGTGAGCACTTTAAATTAGTTTGTATTTGTTGAAAGTTGTTACGATCTAAATTTTGAACCAGTTTCACTTCAACTTAAGCAAAGTTATGTCAGTTGTTTTGTTAATTTCCTTTCTCAATAAAATAAAATCTTCAAGTTTTAAATTCATGTTGATTGATTCATTTTGCAATTAGCAATCATTCTCCTTCCTTTGATCTGGATCTATATTTTTTTTCTCTTCATTTTGTTCAATTTATTTAAAATTTTATTTTTTGTCGCTGTTTCAGTTAAATCAGTGTTTGTTTTGTTTACAATCGAACCTTTTTTCACTTGTCTTTGCATGACTTCACGAGATCTTCTTGAGGGTATTCTAAACGACCCATTTTAAACACATGTTATTGGCAAGGGTTCATTACATTTTATTTCATTTAGACTCTGATCTAGAGGTCATATTAGATCTACGTTTCATTTTTTGGTTGCGTTGCCTCTATTGTAATGTTTTTTTGTTCTTCATCGATATTCTTTTGTGCGCTGTGCTAAACATGGGCAAAAATATTTTTTTTAGGGTCTAGAAGTCTCGGTCAGGTGTATGAAGGGGTGACCAAAGTTTGCGGACATTTTATTATTACAAAATTTGATATTGGATCTAAGATTTCTCATTCTACACATATTTATTTATTTCAATTATTACCAAATGGACGGCAAAGTTTTTTACAACAAATTGGTTCAACTAAAAAAAATATTGTCGAAGGATTTCAGAGATATCGCGATCTAAAAATTTGATGTAGTCTACGATCAAGAGTGCACTCTGCATCTAAAAAATTCTTTAAAAACGAGACCTAACTTCATGCGAGGGGGTTTACAGCCAATTTATATAAAAATGTGATCCATCAAAATAATATACAAATAACGCACGGCCCAGAGTGCAATAGCAATGAATGCAGTACACGCAAGGTTTCTTAAGATTGGTGCCGCTCTGTGCAACGAGCCGCTTGCGGCGAGTTGACAGTGAGCACCATCTAAAGAAACGACCGAGCGTACACTACATCATACATGCCAACTGTTCAGATTAAAGAGGAACATTCCTCTTTTTGGGAGAAGATAATTATCATTTTAATGCAGGTGTTCCTCTTCCTGTACAAATTTGTCTGTAGTATTGAATAGGAGAGTTAGGATTGTTCCTCTTTTTTAAAAAAATAGCATAATTTGTACAGATTTCTGATTTTCAAATGTTGGCATGTATGCTGCATTTAGGTTTCGCACAACAAGGTCAATTGCGTTATTTGTTTTAAGAAATAGCAACACAAATGCAAAACAAACTAAAGTTTAGATCTTAAGTATTAAGTTGAGAGTCTACGAAAGTTAGATCTAGAGTATGTTGGTTCTAGACTAGTAAGACTAGAGTAAGACCTTGCAGGCTTACCAAAAAGTTCATGGGATTCAGTGCCTTGAGTATAAAATAAAATCCATAGGGGGGTCTAGAGACGAGTCTACATCAGACAGCTGAAATTCCTGGCTTCATTATAAAATCCCAAAGTCAAAACATGCCTAAATCCAAGGCAAAATAAAGTAAAATAAAATTTGCTTTCTAATAATACCCCGGCCCGCTCTATATAGCTAAGCTACGCGTACGCGCGCTGCGCTACGATTACAATGCACTCAGAAAAGGGGCGTACTACACGTACGCGTGCGCGCTGGATATCCATGGTAACGTGTATTATAACTTTTTCGCGCTTTTTTCTGAAAAATCATGCTTGCATCAAAAATTTGTACATGTCATGTGACGCGTATTGACCAATCACGATGCTTAAAATACTAGAGCCATTTAATAAAGGTACAATATCATAATTTGCAAGGCAAGATATCATACAAACTGTCTGTACCACTTTTTACTTACAATTTTGAGGATATCTGCTGTCAAAATGAAGATTTCCAGACCCTTGGCCTTACCGGTATTAAGTTAGTAATTGAACAGAGTACAGACGCAAAATTTGTTGATCTTTTGTCAATATTTTCACGATCTCACACCCAATTCCAAAGAAAATTTTGTCTATGGGTAATTTTATGATCCTCTTTCCATTGGTGATATCAGATTGTTCGAAATCTTACCGAATGTTTGAGATAGCAAACTTACATGTACAGGTGTAGGTCACACCGTCATACTGGCAAGTTCTGTGCAAAAGTTATGGAAGTTGCACTGATGCCAATGGGACATGTTTACCACCAGCAGAATAACTTAAAAAATAATATGAGGGAAAGACTTTTTATATTCATGAGTTTGACAGGGACATTGATATCTTCACATCAGTGATTTGATAAAGTTTACAGGCAATGTTACATCAATATGTTAAGATTTATGATGGAAAACGTTATAAAAGAAAAACATTTACAATTATTGTTGATATTTGAAGCATAGACTTCTAGTTTTCATTGAAATACTAGGCAAAAGTGACGGCTTTGTTTTTGTACAGCGTCCAGACAGTCAGACACACAAACCCCCATCTTACCCTTTTGTGAAGATTTTGTTATATTTCATCTTGGTCTAGAAAAATATCAGGGCACAATAAAAGGGGGCTGTCAGAAATGAAAACAGGAAAGGACAAGACTATGAATTCACTTTACCGTATTTGCCGGCGTAAAGGCCGCACCGCCGTATAGGCCGCACCCCCGATTTTGACATTAAAAAAAAAATTAAAAAAAAAAAAAAAAAATATCGTTTTTTTTTTTTTTTTTTTGGTTGTTGTTGTTGTTTTGTTGCCGAAAACCCACGCGGGAAAGGACCTTCATTTAACATCGAGGTGCAGTTAAAGGCGCTGATTTGTGCTTGTAAACTTGTCACAAAATAATAGTAACAATTTCGTTTTTAGAAGAATGTGTAAGATCATTAATGTGAATTAAAAACAAAAGAGTACTAGGTCCTAGGATAGTACCTTGTGGTACACCATTTGTTATATATAAAAAAAATTGAGGAATTATTATCATAAACTACATATTGAGATCTATTAGAAAGATTACTTTCAAACCAAGATGACAGACAAATTTTAGTGTTGTTGTAGTTTCCGAGTGGTGAGTCAACACTGATTACTGAGCTGGGAGACATTGCCAGGCATAGCGCCATAAATCAAAACTAAAAAAAAAAAAAAAAAAAAAAAACAACTTTTTTTTACTCTTTCGCCGCATAGGCCGCACCCCGACTTTTTGATATTTTTTCTTCCAAAAATACTGCGGCCTATACGCCGGCAAATACGGTACTTAGCTTATATATTAGCGATTCTGACCATGCATGCTTTCATTCTTTGTTCCGCAGGTTCTTGAGTTGGCAGGCAATGCTAGTAAAGATCTGAAGGTAAAGCGTATCACACCCCGTCACTTGCAGCTGGCCATCAGGGGAGACGAAGAATTGGACTCGCTTATCAAGGCAACCATCGCTGGTGGTGGTGAGTACTGCATGATATTTCATTTCTTTATTGTTACAGTGGGGGGGGGGGGGGGGGGGGGGGGGAGAGAAGAGAGTAATACAACTATGGGAAGACCTGAAAAGAGCTCCATGTGTGGAGAGGTTGTACACAATACAGAATTGTCACTTTGCAGATACAGTATGTGAATAGTTAATTAACAAAATTCAAAAATGTTAGAGGTATAGATATTATTCTTTATGAGATACTTTATCTGTATGCCAAGTTTTTTTTTAAATCCTCATCCCATGGCCAAGATTCCAAGAGGGTGGACTGAGAAGGCACCAAAATAAGCGTGCCTTTTTAGGGTTAAGAGATCTCGACTCTTATACAGAAAAGAGAAAGAAGCTGAAAAGAAAAACTACTTCAGTGGGAAATCTAAAAACCAGACGAAGGTTTGAACAAATTAAAGAAAATCAGACTTTCAAGAAGAAAGGTGTGAATTTGTTGGTGTTACCAAAGACTTATGGAAAATTTTGGAGAGCACTAGACAATTCAGTAACTCTCATGAGTTGTGACAATCCCATTTTATTCACCAATTGTTTCAATATTGATAGTATAGAGTTCCCCGTTTTCCCAAGAAACTTGGGCTGTATTTTGGAAATTATGTTATTTGTTATGTTGGGTAAAACGATGTTAAATGTCATAACAAACTCGTAATCCGCGGAACTGACACTCACCATTAGTGCTTGCAGGGATATCTCTTTTAAATTTATGCAAGTACAGCACAGCAAGCTTTGCGCAGATATGACAGATGGCATGTCCCAATTTTGATTTGTTATGACAATTAACATTGTTTTGTGAACACAAGATATAACATAGTTTTTTTCAGAATACCACCCCTCAATTTCTTATCTTCACCTTACTGATATTGATAGTACCGCAGGGCTTGAATTAATCCAAGGCCACCATGGCCGTGGATGCCCCTCTCAATGGCCTTAGAGATTTTTTGTGCCCTTTCCAATTCTTCCTATTTGTGCTGTAATATAGGAATGTGCCCTACAGAAAAGTGGCCTTTCCCTAAAAACATTGAAATTTAAGGCCTGGTACAAGGTAATTTTTTCTTATTGCATGCTGCTGCAATAAAGAAACATTCCGTGTTGAAATCCTAAAAAATTGAAATCTTTATCAGAATGTAGAACTGATTCTTAGAATAAAATATGAAAACATTCAAGAAAAAAATTTGTGTCAAGTCAATGAAATTTTTTCTCAGCTTTGCAGGATTGTAACAGAACTGCAATCTTTTAAATATGTCAACAATATTTGTAATTTAAACAAAAATGTTTTTTTTCTTTTTCTTTCTCACCAGGTGTCATCCCTCACATCCACAAGAGTTTGATCGGAAAGAAGGGATCACAGAAGGCAACATAAGGCCTGGCTAACTTTAGCAAACTAGGTCACCTTTTTTCTACTGCTGCACCAAACACCACCACTATCGCGTAACTGTTCCCCCCAAATCTGCCGGTCTTTCCCGTACTATCAGTCTGTTGGTCATTTGTCGGTGGCTTCCTCCCATCGTAGCCACGCCGTCTCAGGTCGTCGAAAGGACTAGAACAAATAGGATTGTGACCCTGTTACTTTAAAGCCGAAGGCTCCAGCTGAATCGGACATCAAAATCAATCAACGCATTATGATTCTTCATCAACATAATCAGTGCTTGGCGAAGCTTTTTCATTGCACCATTAGTTTCACACATTAAAAGTTGCAGTGCAAGTGTTGTCGAGAGAAGTCTACAGGCAGTTTGGAAAGGTGGAAAAGTCCCTCATAAATACTGTCGTTTCTGCCTTTCAAGTTTCACTACATTTGAAATTGGTAGTGGTAACAATTCCATCTTTGGAGCAGCATTTTCTTTTTCTTCTCTTTTTTTTTTCTTGAATATCTTGTACAGTCTCAAAACTTCTGATTCAGTTATGTTTTTACAGGAGTAGGTATTCGGTAGAATTTGTATGAAATTCCTAATTGTATTATTTAAGCTCAGTCGTGTGAGAGAGATGTGTAGATGTATAGTTGATAACAATAATAAAAATCATTAACTTTTCATTCATGCAAGAAATACGCTTTTGAAGAAAAAAATGCAGGTTCGGGTCCGTAAAGGGCACTGGAGCGTTGTACAAAAAAATTATTGGGAGGGGGTTTTAGACATGTATATTGGAAGTTGACAATTTGTAAGTACCCCTGATTGGCCAAACGAAATGCATTCCAGCATAATCTTGAAAGAAAGGAAGAAATAGTGTCTCCGTTGTGAGATTTTAAACCAAGTCACTTTTGTGTGTATTGTATATTGTGAAATTCATTTCTTTTTTCATTTTTCTGTTGTAGCCGATTTTTGTAGTTTCCCTCAAGTGGAAAACATCCCAAATTGTATATTCTGTTTACACTGTAGAATCAGGGTGAGAGTGAATGATTTTTGTATTAAATGTTCTGTTCAATTTCACAGAGAAAATTTGGTCATTAAACAATTTTGGAAGTTCTTTGAAGTTTTATATAAAAAAGGATCGTGTCAGCAAGTGTGATTTCTTCCTAGTAAATTGTTTACTATGGTGATGGGTACTTGTGGGAGAATGTGAGGTGCCAATAATTACTAGGTAACAGAAAGGACTGACCAACAACTGTATCTGCCATCTTGCTAAATTTGACCTCGTAAAAAAAAAACCTGAAAGAATATTTAGACATTTTGAGTAGTTTCACCTTAAGCTCAAAATAAGCTAAAAATTAATTTCTTGTATCAAAATAAACATTGTGATGAAAAAGTAAAGGGCAGCGTCTCACGAAACCGTCACAAGTTCAACAACATCCCATTGAAATGCATGTATTAAGTATGTCACAGGTTACAATGGGATGTCAGTGAACTTGTGACGGTTTCGTGAGATGCTGCCCTGGTTATTATTTTTGGACAGGTCACATCTTGTAGACCCTTTTGCTAATGCCAAATCTTATGCATTCTTAAAGGCTGATGGCACTTGGAAATAACAACATGTGCATTCCATCCAGACAGTTGCTCTCAGAAATTTAGGACACAGCCAATGCTAGTTGAAACGGAGAGATACAAATACATTATTTAATTGGTCTTTTTTCCAAACAATTGTGGGATGTGGCAACCGATTCAGAGTGGAGAGGTGTTTGAGATGATCTTGCATGTATTACGTATTCTTTTGTCTCTAAGCCATGATACAACAAGGTTTTGAGTTTTGATATAAACAGGAAATTTGTTTGGTCCCAGTACATATGTATAAGAGGAACTACTCCTTGGGATAAGGGAAATTACTAATGTTAATGAAATGTAAAAATCTTGTTATGTCATGGCTAGAAGTAAGGAGATTAGAGAATACAAAGATGTGGGACCAGCATTCACTAACAGAGTTTATAACATTTGATGGGGTTCCGTACTTGTGAGAATGAGTGTTTTCACAGAGTGAGAGAATAGTATTGATACTGACGAGGCTACCTTGGGTAAACATTATATACTGCATCAAAAATTTGTTGGCTTTTGATTGGTTGAGAGCTCGTCACATGACCAGAAATATTTGACCTATTTTTAGAAAGTACTGTATGAGAGTACTATTTTGGTTTACTATTTGGGAGTTGGAAAAAAAAAAAGATTAATTGAATCAATTTTTTTTTAAATCTTAATTTAATGATAACAGAATATTTTAAATCTTTTTAGATAAAAATTGACATTTTTTTGTTCTAAATTTTTTTTTCCCAAAAATGTTTTTTTTTAAATTTTTTTTTAAAGAAATTTTTGATGCAGGATATAAAACAAATATACCATGCCTCCTATTCGAGGTACTGGTTAAACTATGGGCCTTGGTGACTCCAAAAGTACCATTTGCTTCGGGGCTGCGCCCCTCAGCAAATAGTACTATTGAAGTCACCTCTTGCGCATAGTTTTAACCAGAACCTCTCAAGGCAGTGTATTTTTGTATACTATCTAATAGGCCTATTACTATTTATTGATTATCATATTCATTAAATACTGACCTTGAAATGAAAGACACATAAGCATGGGGCATTTAACGCCCAACAGATGTTCTCGATTTAAGTCGGATGAAGAAGAAAAAAAAGACATTTTCTATATCGTTCAGAATTTTAGTCTGCTAAAGAGATGAAATGAAGCAATTAGACAACCAAGTGATAGAGATATAATATGTATTTTCACATTGACATTGCAGAGATTTTGATTTAACACTTTTCACATTCACGTGGAATACAAGAAGTTCGAAAATGCAAATATCATTTGAATCGTGCAGCTTCATAAGGCAATTTTCCTGATTAATGAAGAAGAAAAAAATGCTCTAATAGTTAATTTTCATGTACCTGTATCATATTTGCAAATGGCAATAAATCTTTGATTTTTGAAGCACACAATTGTTCATACATGAATGGATACATTAAACAACTGTTCATTTCAAAAGAGCAGCATCAGTGTTCATATGATTGTTGAAATTTTATAAAATGGAAGAATTACAAATGAGAAATATCAATTGAAGTAGTTAAGTCAAAATGTTGTGGAATAAGTTTTAGATGAGATTGACGACTAGTCACAAGTACAGATATAATATAAAATGCACATATTAACATGAAATAGGTAGGCAGATCAGAGGCACACCATACAACAATCAAAGAAAAAAAATGAACCCCATATAAAAATAAAGAGCATGTAATTGCAAAGGATTTTTTTTCTACATGATCAACCTAATCCAGTAAAACCTGTCTATAGCGACCACCCAAGGGAAACACACACAGTGGTCTTTGAAGACATGTTCCTTTAGTACATGTTTTAATGAGAAAACGATTTCAAGGGAAACAAAAAATGTGGTCTTTGTAGACAGGTGGTCACTAAAGCAGGTTTGACTGTAAAAAGATGAAGAGCAACTCCTGCTGAAGTGCTCAAGCCCTTGTCATTTTTAAATGGGTTAAATTTAAACCTTTGAGAATTCGGGCCATAATATCCAAACTGAAAACAAGATTGGTAAACTATCTTTAAGATAAGATAGTTTTCGAACAATTATAGATGTTGTAATCATGTTAAAACTTATTAAAGCAGCACAATTCACTTTTATTTCTACCATTAAAGACCTATTTGAAATGAAGTATTTACACAGATATATACTGGGTATTATATACAATAAGAAAATGTAATGAAATACATGTATAATAAAATAAATTTTCATTATTGTATGTAACAATCCTATAAATAGGACTTTATCCTGAGTAAATCTCATACATTATATAAATCACATGCATAGTAATCCAAGATAAAAGTTACCCTTGTGGGGAAAAAATCGCAATAGGTATACATAATTATGGATGCATTTCATTTCTCTCATACTTGATGTACTATGGTTCTTGCAAACAATCTTTGGAAAACACATTTCTCACAAATCCATATCTTTGCCAACACAACTTTATCTTGACAATTTGAAAACATGATTTTTAGTTCATTTACACAGCTGATTATATCAATATAATTTCAATAATATTTTAATATTATTGTCATCGCAACGTACAATCGAGCTGGCTGCTCTACATACGATGACGTCATCACGATAGCGGCTCGTTTGTAATCTGTTTTCCCCAAATTCAGAGGGGGCTGCATCTATTTCATGGTAGCACCAAATTATTTTGCTGCAGTTTGCTTCATTTCATTTCTTAATCTTCATAAAAACTGTCTACTAAAATAGATTCCAGTGGACTTACAATTTTATAATCCTATCTGAAAGACTAGACCTTTCAAGATGAATGTCTTATGGGAAGGGAAGGGGGGGGGGGTACAGTTCACTGGCTTAGTTTCAAATCTGGGATAGTCCATTCCAAAGACACATATGGTGCTAAACGCAGTAGACTTAAAAGTGATAAACCACAGATATTATTAGTCAATATAAGGAATGTTTACATTTGAATTATTTGTGTTAACCTGCACAATGCCATAATCACAGAATATTGTAATACACTGTACTTGCAGATTGTCTGCAGCTCACTGTAGCTCAAATTTTACCGAAGCAGCAAAAAACAAGATTGGCAGCAAATATCACCCTGTAATTTACAGCAGATTGTGCATAAATGGGGGCAGGTTAAAAGATTGGTGCTCTCTTTGTTGTGTTTTTATATTCATTCTCAAACAGCAATTCTTAACTTTTTTGGCATAATTATTGCATGAAATTGCAGTGATCGAATTATACATTTTAGCATAGTTGAAGAAAGGCATCTTTTTATTTTTCCTTTTTTTTAGAACAAAGAAAGATAAGACAATTGAGCTAGTCATCTTGACCCCACGTCGAGCAGTAAACCACATGATTAATGCAGACCTTTGTTAGTGTGTCTGCACCATTAGTGGTTAGTCCAACCAACCAATTGCGATGCATGATTCAGAACTACTTTTAAGCCAGTTTTTTGCAAAAATGCAATTCCATGACCAGAACTAAAAAAATGGCTTGAAATACAGAATTGATAGGCAGGATATGACAAAACATTTAAAATGTACACGAATCATGTACACAGTGGCGTCGTCAACAGCATTTTACAAGAAACTACTCATATCACAAATTTTATTAATAATATAAACAAACATAAAGTCATTCCAAGAAGAAAGTGAAAAAAAATACCATTATCTTCTCATTACGAACTTGTTGTGAGATGAGATCAGAAAACACTTCTTAACAAACCCCATGATTATCAATGAAAAGGTACATTTCGACAATTCATCTCCGTGTGGACCCCCTATTAAAGGACAAATCAAACACAGAAAATAGATATATCTTTGGAAGACATAAAATCATAGAGAGAACAAAAAAAAACTCCCTGAGAGATTCAAACAAAAATTTTGCAATAACATACGATACAGGAAAGTTGTGCATGCAGGCCAACAATTATGATTATATATATTAAAGATTATATATCATATATATATATATATATCATAAATAATTTGCATATATTTAGGCCACCCAATTGTAGGCGAGTTAACTTGACTAATGTCAAGACACTTTTACCTTTCTGCAATTTTGTGCAAATTTGGTTTGTGCAATACTGCAACTTGCATTATCTTTCTAGAGGAGCATTACAGAAGCATAATCTTTAATAATCAGAATTCAGGGTACCCATATGGAATCTCAAACACAGAAAAGAAATTGAAGATTACTCTTCTCTTTGGGTCTGTTCCTTCAAGATGCAGAATAACACCTCAAAAAAACTGCTTGGCATTATTGTTGGAGCCAAATAAGCGCTGCTAATGGTAAAGGGAAAACCCCTAAAAGCTTGTTCAGATATGACAGGTAAACCGCCACCAAAAAAAAAGGATGCCGCTGGGTTTTTTTGCGTGTAAATGAAATGAAATGGCAACTGCGCCAAAGAAAAGGACACTGAACTCTGCGTAATAAGATACAGAAATGGAAAGTTACACTTTACGTCATCATGAAAAAGAAACATGCGGTTTTGCAGGGTCATATCTGAACGAGCCTTTAATGAGGAGGTATTTTGCCATTCATGATGAGAAGGATATCGTTGTATACGATCTTATTTGCATCCATCGCCCAGATGAAGTCCAGATGCTCAAAGTTCTTGATCTCCTTGTTGTAAATGAGATGGGGTATCTGGGGTATGAGCCTCTCCACGTCCTGGGGGTCGGCTAGGAAGTCGTTGTCCCCCCAGAAGAGGGCGACAGGCACGGCGAGGTTCCCCACGTGGTACTCTGGGGGTGTGGTCTGAGAGAGAGAGAGAGAGAGAGAGAGAGAGAGAGGGAGAGTGAGAACAAGAAAGGGAAGAGAATGAGAAAGAGAATGAGAATGAGAGAGAGAGAGAAAGAGGACGAGAATGAGAATGAGAGAGAAAGAAAAGAGAATGAGAAAGAGAATGAGAAAGAGAAAGAGAATGAGAATGAGAATAAGAGAGAAAGAGAAGAGATTGAGAGAGAAAGAGAATGAGAGAGAATGAAAAAGATGATGAGAGAGAAAGAGTAGGAGAATAAGAGAGAGAAAGAGAGATAATAAGAAAAAAAGAGAAAAGAAAGAGGGACAAAAGAGAAAAAATAAAGTGAGAGAGAGAGATGTTAGTTGACAATTAAACCATGATAGAAAGTTATACAGATTGTCTTGCTAAACTCAGCATGGAATGAAGTAGTGCTCTGTTCTAAATTTTTGTTTAACCGCTGTAATGTCATATCATGCACTTAGTAAGTTGTATCACACAGTCTCCTGTGACAACGAATCCGCAATCAATTTCCTACACCAAACAAATTCCCCACTTCAACCCTCGACCCAACACTATAACAAACCCTTACCCTGATACTAAACCCAAACAAATATTTAAACTCTTACCCTCAAAGTAAAAGGAAAGTGAAAGTAGTATAAAAAACTTTAGATTCATACTGGTGTAAACAAAATTTGGTTCAGATTTTCCTTTATGACACTACCAAAGTTCAGCCTAGTGTCCAAGAGACTTTAGGCCCATCATTTGGAACTCAGTATGCTTTAATCAGAATTAAGCTGCATTTTGAAAATAGTACAAACGTGTCGCTCACTCAATATTATGTGTAATAGTTCTTACCTGATTGTATTTAACTAAGTTTCCAATCAATCCATAATCATACATTTGACATTTTCCAGATATCACCATCTAAAAACAAAGACAAATAAAAAAATGCATACATATGTTAGTAATAGGAAGGTTTGATCAATGCTAATATCACCATCTAAAAACAAAGACAAATAAAAATGCATACATATGTTAGTAATAGGAAGGTTTGATCAATGCTGATATCACCATCTAAAAACAAAGACAAATAAAAATGCATACATATGTTAGTAATAGGAAGGTTTGATCAATGATGCCAATATAAATCTTACCTCTACCAATCAAAACTATATTCACTGCTATTATTCTAATTATTGTTGAAAATATCATTACCATTATCATCATTTCCAATGTGACTATCAATACTATCATTATTGTCACTATTATTGAAAGCCTTTGTGTTAGTTATTGCCATATGCCCTCACACTGACAAAAGTAGGAATACTCCCCAGGGAATGGAGATGGTGCACATTGTGCGTAAATGAATTTGATGATCTGGGTAGTAATATCTGTAAAGTGCTTCGAGACGGTATTTGGTATTAAGCGCTTTATAAATCCAGATTATTATTATTATTATTATTATCCTCATCATCAACCTCCTCCTCCTCTTCCCTCCATCTTCTCCTCCTATTCCTCCTACAATTATTAGCATAATCTTACCATCACTACCACCACCATACCATCGTCATCATCTTCTATCCTCCTGGACAGCTTTATCACAGTCGTTATCATCATTATTAGGTGGAAATATTCTTTTCAGATTGGACAGCCCAACAACAACAACAACCAACATTGTGTTCTTCATACCGGTAATTATCTCAATACAGTCAAACCTGTCTGTAGCGACTGCCCAAGGGAAACACAAAAGGTGATCTTTGTAGACAGGTGGTCTTTGTAAACAGGTGGTCTTTGCAGACAGGTTCCTTTTAATAGTACATGTTTCAATGAGAAACCATTTTTTTCAAAAGGGATGTGGTCTTTGTAGACAGGTGGTTACTAAAGCAGGTTTGACTGTAATACTACAGCCAAACCTGCTTTAGTGACCACCTGTCTACAAGGACCACATTTTTGTTTCTTTTGAAGATGGTTTCTCATTGAAACATGTACTAAAGGAACCTGTACATAAAGACCACCTGCCTACAAAGACCACCTTTCTTGTCTCCCTTGGGTGGTCTTTATAGACAGGTTTGACTGTATCACAAACCTGGAGGAAGTGCTCCATGTTCTGTAGCGACGTTCCAGCGGGTTCGTTGGAGACATAGACCTGCAGCCTGGATGCATTCAGGTGATGCTCGCTGAAGCCACCTAGGTACATCATGACATCCTCGCAGATGAACCGCGTTTCAGGCAAGGCACACACTGTTTGGGCTCCAATGTGATTGAGGAGGTAGTCGTTGGGCAGGAACTCATCGATGCCAGCTAGTGACAGTACATCCTTGAAAACAAGAGAGAAACAAGTTGTCTTTACCGGTAAAGATACTAAGAATCCTCTAATATGAAGTACATGTGTGATTATGAAGTTGGTAAAAGCATATGAAAGAAACACCATGGAATAGCACAGGAACAGTGCAAAAACTTGGAATGAAGAGCGACTGAAACAAATTTGGAGGAAAAAACAATTGGATATTCTCAAACACACTTTGATCTGAAGCACAGCACTGCTCTGTTATATTGAGTGAAGAATTTCTGATAATCTGACAAAAAAATGTTGTCAGCCTGACCGCAATATAGACACCAACATCGAGGTCAATTTCACCCCCACCTAGCCCATGCACCAAGCTTTGTCAGTGGGGACTAGTATGACTGGAGATCACAAAACACACAAATCTGACTAAAATTTCAATCAAGATTGGTTGTAAGATGGCCCACAAAAGTTGGAGTGTAATTTCCCCTGCAAGCCCAGGGACAAAATTTTGTCAGAACGAGGAGGTATGGCTGTCCAATACAAAGATATAATGCCAGGGGAGTGTTTCACAAAGACTAAGATCGACTTTAAGTTGGACTTAACTATGGCAGGCCGTTCATGCCACTAGTTCCTCCAACCATTCCTGGCACTGGATTCTCGAGGGACGTACAAATCAATGTCACAAATCTACAGAATTTTCATTTTTTTTGATAGTTCATTATTGAAGGAAGAAAAGTTATCTAAAGATCATAGTTGAGAGACCAATGTTGAGAGCAACAAGTGCCATGAATAGCCTTCCATAGTTAAGTCCAACTTAAAGTTTATCTTAGTCTTTGTGAAACACCCCCCAGATTTCCAACCCTTTGAAAAGGATGCTCACTTACAGCTAGCAGCTTCACAAGCTCCGAGGTAACGATATCCTTCAAGGTGATGTCGATATCCTGGACGGTATAAACAGGGCCCAACGCGAAGAAGTGCTTGACCTTCTTGGCTAGGTTAAGGTCAAGGGTGAAGCCGGTAAAGGCCACCAGAGTGCCCTGCGAGTGACCCACGTAGTCCAGCGTGGATTGACCTGACATCTGGAGGGCAAAGTTCAATAGGGCAGGGATGTCATATTTTGCCATTTGGTCCCAGCTACGGTAGTAGAAAAATAGATATTGACAGAATTAACAGTATTGTAATACTAACTTAATAATACTATCTCTTTACTTTACATAGTACAGCTTATATTACCATGCATATATTTTATTTATTTATTAGTCTTTTTTTTAGTAGGGTGGCTCCATCAGTAGTTAAATACTGTTTTCCGTGGAGGCCCTTACTCTATTGACTTTCACAAAGTATCATTTTATTACCCCGGCTATCATGATAAGGCATTCAAAAATTCAGAGTAGATTTTAATTAGATGTCCATTTTAATCAACCTGGGTGGAGGGTGGCAAATGTAGACTTATGACTTGTCAAAGGACATTAGTGCTGCAGCAAGGATTCAAACCCTGTACATGTTGTTCATAGTCAGGTGACTTATCCACTAGACCACACTACCGTATAGTGCGATATGATATTACGTTATGATAGTACAGCATATGCTTCTGTACTATTTGTTGCACTCAGCTACCAAATTGCAATTTATTTACATACACAAAAAATTTTAAAAAATGAGAATGAGGTGGAAGCTCTGTACATTGGTGTCGTGGTTGATTGGATATCGTCGGTGGGTGACAAAACCTCGTATCTCAAAAATCATGAATTTTCAGGAGAGGGTAATAACATTTCCTGTCTCAACAGATTTAGCGCTGTGACACCGTCCTTTGTGTGGAATTTGTGAAAAAAACGAGACAGGAGGCGTTCCACGGATTTATCAGGTGGTGTCGTAGGCCATTAGGTACAAAATTATGCAAAAAAAATCAAAATCTCAAAAAATTGAGATACAAGGTTTTGTCACCCCACCGACGATATGTCACCAAACTGAGGATCACAAGGTCTGCTATATCGAGTCCCGCCGCGGCACTAATGTCCTTTGGCAAGATATTAATCTACATTTGCCACAGTCGACCCAGGTGAGGTACATGTAAATGGGTGCCTAGTAGATTTATTTCTTGAAATGCACTGTGCGCTGATAATGGCTGCCAGAGCTAAAGCTAGGGTAATAAAATTTCCAAAGCTCTTTGGAAGCGCATATAGGGACGTTATATAATGTAATATGTGCTATACAAGAACTGAATATTAATATTATTATTCAGGGGTAACAGTGATTAAATAAAACCACCCCCACCCCTCTGAGTAAAAAAAAATAGGGTAAAATTGGGAAGAAAAAAAAATCTGGAAAAAAATTAAAAATCTGGTAATTATCAGGCCTGATTATTATTACCTGAACTGCCAGTAGAGCTGTTCATTGGGATCCAGCCATGCATGCCTTCTAGAGTAGGTGTTTCCCCTCATGTTACCCATCCATACATCATAGCCTGCATCAGCCAGGATGAAACCAAGGCTCTCACTGGCTGAATTCTCGACCCAGCAGGTGGAAGCGGCCAACAGGCCATGCTGAAGGAAGACGACTGGTTTGCTGCCTGGGAGAATTAACAGAAGAAATTACAGAAAGGTGGAAGACATTAAACAGGATTGTACAAAAGCAATCAATGTTCAAACTTCAAATCCTCTAACAATAACGATTCATGCTGGCAAACTTTTTGAAGGAATTTGAAAGGACGTTTGGCTAATTTGGTGGAATATACAAATGTTAAACATTCTACAGCACGCTTTGCCACTGCATTTAACTACAACTACAACAAATGTCATTAATGTGTTGAATAATTACTGTGTTTATTGTGCATATTGTTTTAATATTTGTTATGGAAATGTGAAAACAAATCGTTTCAATTCAATTCAACTTGAGCGAAGTAGTTTTTACATCACATGCCCTGAAGCAAGAAATTGAAAATCTTTTGAGAGCTAGGAGGGTGTTAATTAACTCTGTGTTTCAAGGATGTGAATTAATGGCCCTCAGCAGAGTAAATGCAAGTATGATTGTGTAAACATGTGTGGAAAGAAGAAGAAAAAGCAAAAGAACATACTTGCATCCTGTTTGAAACCCTGCCAACCATAATTTCCATTATACAGCATTACAAATGACCCACTTCGGGTGGAATTTCACATAGGAATAATCTGCACATGAATATTTAAATGTAATTTTAACCTAAATGTGCATGGAGCTTAATTTTATGTGAAACAGAACTATAAGCAGAATATAATATTTCAATCATCTCACTGGCTGAAATGCTAGAAATTCAGAGGGATGTTTCAGAGAGCTTTAAAACACAACAAACACAAAATTCTCTGAGTATAATTCAACAACAAACAGTCTATGACTATATAGTCTTCTTTGTGCAAACTAATCATACAATATTTGTAAATTGTGATTTTGTCCGCTGAGAGCCACAAGGGAACTAACTCTGTGTAAAATGATGAGTTAACAAATTAACATCCTTCTGGCTCTAAACAGGAGATAGGATAGAAAGTGTATCACATGACCCTACTGTACAGACATTATATCACTTGGTGAAAGTATTCAGCCAAAATGCCATGTCATTCCATTACTGCCCTTGTGGAATTACCCTACTCTATGTCACATGTGCTAACTTGGTATTGCTCTTCCTTCCTCTAAACTATTACTTGTACTTTTTTTTTTAAAGTGAAACTCAATTAGTGCTATCAAACATTTTTAGGAATCAGATGACCTACATAATGTACATTACACATCAAAAACAGGGTTAAAAGCATTCCTGATACACCCATATTGATATTGTTAGATTACATGTTTTCTTTATAGAGGATCAATCACACAACAGTATTTGCTTTAAATATTTTCTTTAAATGATTACTTAAACTACCTACTTCTTTATCTCATTAAATACATCATTGTCCTCTTTTCACTCCATAGACTTTGTGCTCAAGTGTGTGCATGTCCTCATTGAGTGGTTTCCTATGTCACAATATAGCCCCAATATAACTCTAAATTATGTAAGGAGACTACAGGCCTGTCTTCATAAGACTAAAGTTCCAAAATAACCCGCTATTTTCAGACTCTGGATAATATCCCGAAGCTCGAAATTGTGTCTTCACCAGACCAATACGCTCATCACAAACTAGCTCGGGCGAGCACATATTAGCCTGCTATTTCCCAAATAGTGGACTATTTTGGAAACAAGACCAAGATTTCTAGGGATATTTTCTTGATCAAATATCCTGCTAATCGTAACTGCTGGCTGATGAGGACGCAAATTACCTGGCTAATTTGAGATCGAGGCTAGTTAAAATAGCGGGTTATTTTGCAACTTTGGTCCAATAAAAACAGGTCTTACATGACATGATGGTAAAGCAGAGACACCATTCTGTACCTGTATTTTTGGAGTTGTTTTGTCTGCCATGGGGGATACGGAACAATCCTAGGAGATATCCATCCTCTGTCTGGACAGTATACTCCTCCACAGGGTAACCTTTACTCCAGATCAAACCACTCTGAAAAAGGAAAAAATATGATACATCTGAACAAATATTGTGCTTCTTTCAGTATAAGGATTGAAATTTGTCTTATTGTCTGATCATTTAGCAAATAGTATAAATACAGGAGGTAATGATAATACAACAAATGAACAAAAGGTAGAAAAAGACAAAATAATGGGAGAGGTGTTTTTTTTTAGTGTATAGAATAAGGGTGAGAAGGAGGAGGAAGAAGAAGAAGAAGAAAGAAGAAAGAAGAAGAAGAAAGAAGAAAGAAAAAGAAGACAAAGAAGAAAACATTGAAGAGTAAGAAGAAGACAAAGAGAAGGACAATGTGAAGAAGAATGTGTTACAATTATACATGTATGTTGGGATAAAGCCCCCCCCCCCCCCCCCCCTCCCCTCCTCCTCTTTCTTCCTTCAGGTTAGTGCCAAATTCTTTACCTTCTTTTTGGAGGTTTATGTATCTCTATTATGAATATCTCCTATAGGAGATCCCTATACACATGTCCTTGCATGAGTGCATTCCTTTTGTTCTGAGAAATGTTACAGCTGACATCGGCAGGTGCTATAGCAGGCAATGCATTCTGAGGAAGTGACACATGCATTTGTTGTGATTCACTACATGTACATGAGGGCTTGTGAGGAAACTGTATTGGAACACTGTGATATGTATACATGCGACCTTGTGAGAGCGTGTTGTGCATATAACTATGCATGAGGGACAGACATGCAGTAGCTGCTAGTATTGGCAAGGTGAGAAGAAATTTAAGCTACAACCTACAATCTAAAACATCATCATAATTTTTGATAGGAAAATGCTTTCTAATGTGTATTCTTCTTTTCTTCATAAATTTATCAAGTGAATACATCTAGATTTTTTTACCTGTTGCAGATGGACAAATTATACGACTAATGACATTGCAAAGAAAGGACAAGACAGTCAAATGTTTTGTCATGTTTTATGTCTTGTCTTCCTAATCTCAATTACCATGCAAGGTCATGATGACTTTGAAGTTTGAGCAAGTGGAAATAAATCACCTGCTTGGAATGACCTTGGAAACAAAATATGACATGACCTAAAATAGCATCCAACAGCCACATGTGTTCCATTAAAGTAGAAAAAATAAATTGCAAACCATCTCTTGAATCATGTGACAGTCTATTTAAGTTTGACCTGAGGAAGGAGTATCTCATTATTGACAGGAACATTGTCATAAAAAATAGACAATGGTTTTGTTGTAGGTCAAAGGTCAATCGGGGCAGTGTTTACTCCACTAAGTCAACAGATGTATCAATTCTTTCTTCTATTGAATTTCCATTTTCATAATCTGGTACGGTTTGTGCAGTTGTGTGTTTTGCGTGGGTACACATGTTTACAAGCAATACTTCACGTGACAGCAAGATTCAATTCTTAGTCAGATTTATTTTTGCATAGCATCTTTACATTTCCTTTCAATTCTCATGTAGGAATATGTATTCTTGACAAGTACAGGAAGAAGAAATGTAGTTGCAGAATTATACAAAACAACCCCCATCCCCCACCCAGTTCCTGAATATGTTGATTCATATGTTTATAAGAATGGACAATTAAGGCATGTGTTTTCCCAAAATCATTTTCACTTTAGAAATCAAAGCTATTTTCGGAATTTTTTTCTTTTCTTTTGTTTATACTTGTTAATGTTTTGAAGTTAATTTTTTGTTGTTTCTCTTTCATTTCCGGGGGATGGTTCAAGCATCTCAGATAGCAATAAACCAAACTTACATCCTTAAACAATTTGGTACAAAAACATATTGCAGGTAAAATACCTGCTTGAGAGTCCTCGAACCCGCTCTCTTCTAGGGGATCGATCATTTACTGCCTGTGCATCGAGATTGTGGAATGGTTTTCCCCAAATCCTTCTCTCTTGTCACCAGTTATCCACTTTCACAACTGAACTAAAGATATACCTATTTCAAATTGCTCAATTACAATTAGTCACTGCTTTTTTGTCTTTCCCAGTTAGAATCATGAACAGACATTTTTGGTAGTTTTTCAGTCTCATCAGCGCCTTTGATTAGGCAACTAGATATTGGCGCTTTATAAATACCTGGATTGGATTGTTATTTCTTTTTTCAAGCTCTATCATTCACAAGTCAACGACTTAAACAAGAGTCAACTGCAAGGAAGCAAATTAGTAAACTCTCCATCAAAAAACCCAGAAATATGAACATTGACTTACAAATAAAATCTCATTTTTTACCAATATCCTAATTATTTAAGTGAAAAAGCAAAAAGATAAAATACCCTATGAGGCTATGACTATCCCTCCCCACCCCCATATAAGGCAATTACCTGTACGACAACCACCCCCTAAAATAAGTTCCTCTAAAGCGATTCTCCTCTATCCCACTTCGCCCCTTAAAAAATATTTCAATCACCCTCAGACCACTATCTACAGATTAGTTGTCTTGGGGTAATTACCCTTGGAAATATATGTTCTACAGTGGAGATGTCCTACAGGGGTTGTCAGGGATGGTCATACAGAGGAGTAGTTTTCCCTGAGAGGAGGGGGGGGAGGGGAGGAGGGGGGGTCATCCCCCCGAATCTGTAGACCTGCAGGGAGAATCTAAAACTCACCATGTTATAGTAGACATCAGGATCAACAGGCCACGGCCAGCCCGGAACTTGGGTGCTTCTTACGGCAGACTTTCGTTGCCACGTCTTGCTAAGCTTTCTCAAGTCATCCAAAACATCAGAAGATCTTATTCTCTGTCGTATAACATCCACTTCTGCGTTGCTCAAGTGCACACTGTTGCTATTTTGTGGTCTGTTTGATTTCATAAAGTCAATCAATTTTGCAGCCGTGTTAATGGTGGTCTCCCTTCTTATCGATGATGCATCCCGGAATGGTACAGATGCTGGTGTCTTTGATGATGCTACCTCTGCAGCTAGTATCAGTGCCAAGAGGCTAGCAATGATACAATGCCATGTGGCTTGTAGCTTCAAATGGGAAGTCATCTTTTAATCTCTGCCTTACTTCATTAATCAGCAATTCCAAAACATCGGTAACATGAGGTTGATGATAAGTCCAAATCTGGCAGTTGCAGGATTTGTGTCATCAATTATACCTGAAGACATAAGTTTTGGAAACAGAACAGTAATAGAAACTAGAAAGGTATTGGTTATAAGTTTTTAATTCAGTAATCTGACTTGCCAATTAGCAGTAAAAGTTAACTAGAGATCTGCCCAACCCCACCCCAAATATATGCCTATGAATAATTAAATAAATCATGGTCTACAAACATGTAAATGGCTAATGTGATTACTGCATCATGACATCAGCCAGGGCCAGGCATCACAACAAATATAAAATAAATAAATAGACCCTAAATAAATATCATCAAGTCTAAGTCTGACTGACATTAAACATAAAAGGCAAAAGAACAAAATATTGCGTGAGAAAATGATTGGTGACAAAGATGGGCATTGCCACAAATGACAAAATCTTCTCTTCAAAGTTCGAGACTTCACCAGTCCAGTGTCAGCTCATGCTCAGTGATATTTGCCCAATTACCGAATGAGACTCCAGTCTAGACTTGATCAGATTAGATCTTCACAAGGTTTTATACTTTATAGCAATAAACAAAAGGTTAATGACAAAACATGACTTAAATTACGGAACAATTTTAACGTTGGTATTTCAAAACAAATGTGTAGCTTCATTTTTCAAATCAATTAATTGGTCCCAAAAATGCAAATTCGGCCAAAATTATCAGTAACAGCAGTCCCACATGTTCACATTTGCGTAGGAAACATCAATACCAACTTGATAAAAATAACAAGATTGAGCTGGACCAGCAACTTACATTACTATACTTCATTCCTTGTTGTTAGTGACTCTCATGACGACTAAAGTTGCACCTTGTGATATCGTATGATATGTCCTCATGTTATTCTCTTCGTCGTCACGTTTTATTTGTTTTGCCTAGTTTTGGAAGAAGTGGGAGGTGCTCGCTCGTTCAAATAAGTCGCCTAGGTTACTGTACCACCTGATTCGATTGTATCGTCCCAATCAGATGTGCAATTCAGATGCACATCAATCGACCCATTTTTATAAACATGTAGCTTCCTCCCATGCAGGGGGTGTTATTGATAGATGAGGGGAATTAGGCCAAATTTACTGATATTTATTTGCTGGCAATGATTTGTCCATAGACATTTTTGATAGGGTTATCACCCAACATCTCCTCTCGTTTCTATTTTTTATCACAAGCATTAATTAACATCATTGTAAATGTTTATCAGCTCAGCTCATTTCTCTATAGGTCTATTCAGCCAGGGGCGGTTCTAATTTATTCAAGCACCCCCGACAACAACAACAACAACAACAAGGCCTAAGCCCCAAACGCGTAACGCCCCCCTAAAGAACATAATTATTATTCTAAAGCTGCTCCAG
This sequence comes from Strongylocentrotus purpuratus, assembly GCF_000002235.5. Lineage (NCBI taxonomy): Eukaryota > Metazoa > Echinodermata > Echinoidea > Camarodonta > Strongylocentrotidae > Strongylocentrotus > Strongylocentrotus purpuratus. Next base: position 16,369,401 of record NW_022145595.1, read on the forward strand.
CGCTCATCCAAAAAGAAAGAGAAACTCAGGAAACTGGAAAACGGAAAGAAATAGCCAAATATTTAAATCGAAAGAGAAATGTAAATTTAAAAAAGAGATAAAGACTGAAAGGAAAAGGAAATATGAGATAAAAGGTGGAGGGAGAAATAAATTGATAGAGAAAGAGAGAGAACGGGGGGGGGGGAGCAGGGAGAGGGAGAATAATGAATGGGGTGAGAGTGGATGAGATAGACTGAGAGTGAGCCTGCACAAAATTGAAAGAAACTAAAAGGAAAAAAGACAGAAGGAACAATTTATAGTTTGTTAATATAGAAAAAGAAACAGAAGAGTTAAAGACCTAAAAAAAAATAGCAAGGCGAAAGACTTATTCACTGAATAGACATCGAGCAAAAAAACTTAGCAACAACATAATATATAGGCATAATTATTATGACTATGTATTGTAAATCAATATATTCATCTATCTTGTAAATGAATTTTTTTTTTTAAATACACCATCAATGGCATCATGCAAACTAGCCAGAAAGAAAAAGTGGCATGTGCCCGATAAAAAAACGATCCCGGTAATCATTTTTCATTTTACAAAATTATCCTACAGTAGATTGTATAAATCATCATTAAATTTCATTTTTTTTTTTTTTTTTAAATATCTGTTTCATGTTCAAACCTTCAAAATCGTGTTCTTTACCGTTTCCGAATTTACAGAATATTCGTGACGTCAGCATAAAATCCTGAGACGGTATATAACTTCCGAAAATTTAGGGAAAAAACTATTGCATGTACAAAAAGGGAACACAAATAGAAATTTAAGTTAAAACAGGAGTCTGGTTATTGTTCTGTAGTGAGTATAATATCAAATGAAGATGGTATGATGGGTACAACGAAGCTAGTTCAGCACTGTGTGAAAGATAATTGTACATGTATTTCAAATGTTTTGAGATACTGTCCTCGATTTTAGGGGTCGGCGATAGCGTTGAGGACTGTCTTTGACAAGAGAAGTGCTTTGGCGCCATCTGCGTTGTAATGAACATTATTGTCATGACAAAATCACACCCTGGTTTTCTTACATCAATTAGCGAGCACTGTCTGCACTAAAGTTCTGACTACGTAGTTTTTAATTGGCAGAAAATAGCACATAGAAACACACAATGCACCTTCAGAATGACATGACTGTTTTGTTCGACAGTCAGTACGTCATAAAACATATAAAATTTCCACTCACAAATAAACAATTCATAAAGAAAGACATCACTTTAATAAGACCTTGAGATATTTTCTTCATATTCATAATAAAAGTACATATCCTTTTCTCCATCCCGAAGTAAATATTATTTTTTATTTCTCTTTCCCTGTCCATCAAATTTCAAATCTTCAAGCTTATGATGGTGCTTGCAGTGATGTCTCATTTAAATTTATGCAAGTGCAGCCACCTTTGCGCAAATATTAACAAATGGCATGTCCTATTTTTTATGTCAATTACTTAACATTGTTTTGCTTATATAAAAGTTTGTTTGAGAACATCACCCCTGAATCCCCATTTTCACCTTCGTGACTACTGATAGTAATGTCTTATGGCATGCAATATGTATCTGCATCTGCATCTGTCCGTGACGCACCCGCCCCCTCCCCCTCCCCCACCCCACTCAGTGTTATTTAGGGTACGCGTATGCTTGTTCCCTCTTTTTGAAAGCACCCCCTATCTGAGGACTGCCAACATTTCCGAACCCCCCTTTCGCTGACTTTTCGCGGGCTTTTCCTGCCTTTGAGACCCCCCTAAATTCGGGAAAATGCTCAATGTACCCCCCTAAATTCGGAATAATTTCTCAGGAGTCCAAAGAGATGAGAGAGAAAAAAAAAAACCCTCTTTTTAAAGAAATCTCCGGGTGAAAAGTCAAATACACCCCCTTTTTTACAATTCTCGGGCCGGACTTTGTCGTACGAAAAGTACCCCTTTACCTGACATTTTGGTAACACAGATGCGGTCATTCCGACCCCGGAGTGGGGGGGGGGGGCGGGGTGACGTACAATCACCAGCATCTGGTTGTCTCGTACGTTGGGTTAGGGTCAAAACGCCAAACACGCCTAAATATTGAAGTCTGCTTCGACTACAAGGTTTTTAATGTCTAGTGAGTCCAATTTGATTTTAAAAGTTTTAAAAGTGTGCCAACACAGAGGGAAAATAATTTATGTGTGTTAAAATCCTGAAAAATAGAAATCCTTGTCAGAATGTAGAGAAAATGATTGTGAAATTTTGGTTAATGCTAATAGAATTTGGCGTTAATAATTATAATTGAATGATACACGCCTAAAACTAAAGCAACAAACTATCGATCTATATCGCGATACTTCCACTCCTCCGTCGTCGTGCAGTAACACAGTGTTAGAAAAAGGATTGTCCTGAAAAAAAACGCCTCAAATTCAACCAAATGAGCTTATGTTGACCTTGGACAGTGGCGGATCCAGGGGGGGGGGGGCCCGGGGGGCCCGGGCCCCCCCCTTGAGAAAAAAATCATGTAAAATCACGTGATTTTTACCTTTTTTGGGGGTTGGGCCCCCCCCCTGGCGCTCAAGGGGGGGGTGCAAATTGAAATTTTTTGAGGATCAAAAAAAAAAAAAAGTGCTCACTACCCCCCCCCCCCCCCCCCCCCCCCCCCCCCCCCCCCCACTGAGCGAATTTTTGGCCGGCGCGTTTTTAAAATTTTCGGGAGCAAAAAAAAAAAAAAAAAAAAAAAATTGAGGATCAAAACAAAAAAAATGTGCTCACTACCCCCCCCCCCCCCCCCCCCACTGAGCGAATTTTTGGCCGGCGCGTTTTTAAAATTTTCGGGAGCAAAAAAAAAAAAAGTTGGGCCCCCTCCCCTAAGAAATCCTGGATCCGCGCCTGACCTTGGACTACTTATTCTGCCAGCATCAAGAAGGTATATTGTTTTGATCGGTTTAGTATTTTTTTTAAATTCATTTTAGTGCATTTGTAGGATGTTTTTGAAGTTTAATTTGGGCATGCAGAAACTGAAGAATCACCCGAAACTTATCTAATTTGGCAAGTATTATCAATGACACTAGCTATACTGGCGAAGAGATGATTTTGTCATTTCTGGCCAAATGAAATGGATTTTTCATTTGAACTGCAACTGCAATTAAGTCATTGATTTTCCTAATTAATTTAACCAGATTTATCGTTGTGAAGTTGCCTCATTAGTGATGCAAACTACATAGATCTATTTATGTATTAGAGTGTAGGCTACATAGTGACCAAATGTCACGATTTTTAACTTTTGTTAAAATTGTACAACTTTTGCATGTGTAATGACGTTTTACAAATGTATTCATTGAAATTGTACATGTTTAGCCTAATGTATTGCTTTCCTATTTTCAAAATGGCGAAAGGGAGACCTAATTTCGGAAATTCCCTGGTGCTTTTCCACTCCGCCTGTCTTGCTTTTCAGACATTTTTCAACCGGGTCTGTCTGGTTCGTTAATACATTCTTTTGTGACGTATATTTGTTATTATTAATAATAAACATTTAAAAAAAAACGGTATTATAAAGCACCTTCCACTGAAGTCTATTAAAGCTCTATAACAAACAAATGCAATGATAAACAATTACATATTTATTTATTTTTTCTATTTTTTGGACCCTCCAACAGGCCATTTATTGAAAATCAATCTCAAGATTACATATTTGAACACAATGAATATCATATAATATTTCATAATAAGATATACATAACGAATATCAACCATAATACTGTATATACAGAACATACATGTAGATTAGGGAAAGAAAAACAAAAATTAAATAATAATGCAACATCATGACTGAAAATGATGTGGGAAATTCAATATACTCCTATTAAAGGATCAAAATCCTCTCAAAATTTATCCATTTTTTATCGAATTTGTCAGTTTTGTTAGCAAATATACTAACTTACCTCTCATTTGTGTAACTATTCTTGATATATTGTTTTATTGTCCGAAAGGACGGTACAGACTTTTGTATTCGAGAAAAATATAATTGTTGTTTAGTCCAAATTATTATACAGTTTAAAGCATCATTTCTTTTTTCAATGAAACCTAACAAAACATGTATAAAGGACAGTTTTATTCTACAGCGTGTTACAATAGTTAACCAGTCAGTCAAACAACTCCAAATCAATTTGGTCACGTTACAGCAGTAAAAAAAAGTGTACCATATCTTCTTCTTCTCTTCCACAAAGGGAACAGTTCTTATTTCAAATTATGTTAATTTTCACAAGATCTTTATTCAAATATAGTATCTTATTCAAAAGTCTGTACTGAAAGTACCGAACTGTTGTATGCGTTGTACAGCGAAACATAACCCTGAAATAATATTGCATATATTTATCATCAAATAATACACATTCTGCATGCCATCTATTACATAATTTATTCAAATGTTCATCCTTTTCTTTTAACATAATTTGATATTATGTCTACATCCTTTTTCATCTTTCAACCAGCACGAAATATATGCAGGGCACAATGGTCCATTTACCTTCATATTACAACTTTCCAATTGGGACTTGTATTTGCATTTAATTATTTGACAGAGTGCATAATAATGAAGAAACTGTATTTTGATTGAAAACTTTTTTTCACACTCTTCTCTTGCTAAGATGTGTCCTTGATCATCTAATAAATCGTTTAAAAATCGAATACCTTTATCACACCATTCTTTTAAAAATATACCCTTTCCTTCAATTTTAATCTCAGAATTATACCAAATAGAAATAGCTTTCCAAAAAGGAGTAGTAGTACATTGAACCTGTAGTACATTAAACAATTACATATTAATCAAAACAAAAAAATTACAAAGAAACCTATAAATTACAATACATATGAAATATACATCAATGTGAACAGACTAAGTTAATCATATAAAGCAATTTTGATTAAATTAATGTTTCTTAATGCACGTTTTGAATTGGTTGACAGTCTGGTAGTGTGTTCCAAAGTCCAAACTCCAGCAGAATCTTGGCAAAAAGAGCGTAAAACGACCATAAAAAAGAGTTGACACCGAAGTACATGACCGTAGATTGCGTGTGAGGGGTTTAAATTGGTGGAGGGGAGGGGCGTTTTAACATTCGAATGGCATCATTAATGTGACCCCGCGCGCGATGTAGCGAAGCAACAGACTAGGAGAAGGTTTGGGAGGGGGTATTTCCATCTAAGAATTTTGATATCCTAGCTTTTTAAAAAATGGGGTTCCTACGTTTCTTTTTTTTCTCCACATTTCACAGAAAATATTTTGGCAGACATTATGATATAGGAATCATATGTTTATATGGCATATACAGTAAGCACGTTACAATGATACATACTTCACACGTCAGATTAAGTAAATGTGAAGAACCTATTAAAAAGCGGTGCTTGCAGATTCTAGGTTCCTGATAAAATAGACAAAGTAGATCAGTAAAAATCTGTAGCAGTAGGGGCAGTAGACGTTATATATAGGGGGATTTAAAATACAATGGAATGGGAAAATTTGTTTACATATACATTAGAACCAGGGGCGGCGGAGCGACTTTCAGTGTGGGGGGGGGGGAGGCACCAACAAAAAGGGCACTTTCTGGAGTAAAAGGGGCACCTTTATAGAGAAATTTCAAAGCGAAGATACACCATTTTTTAGACATTGGTATACACCCCTATACATTGTGATTATGTTGTCAGGGATGATTTCAAAATTTGTTTATCTTTATACACCTTACAAGGTATTGCTTAAGCATCATACTTTGCATTTGGGTGTGACGGTCTGAAAATTCATTTGCTAGCGAGGACGAATCCAATCCTAACGGGAATATAAGCACATTCTCATAACGGAAGACTGAAAAGACCTTGACAATAATTGTATCATCTATGAATGCAAGCGAGCGAGCTTTGGGGGAATTTGTTCTTAATCGCTTGAAATTATGGGCACGTTTAAAGAGACAGTTAAGTTTTGGTTTAGAGGGCGCTACACAAAATAATTTTTTGAGTCAAATTTCAAATAGCATACAATTTAAATGACAAAATCATCTTTGATTGATCAAAATCGGTTCAGAGACGGCTGAAATATTCAAAAATATACCATTTCTAATATTAAGTGGGGCCCCACAAATATTCGATAATTTTGAACCAGACGTTGCAAAAATGAGATGGCGTCTTATGCGTTTCATTCCAGCCAAATGAATGCCAATGTTGGCCCTTTTGGGGTGCTTTTTAGTGTTTGTTATATACAATACGCATAACTGTATACGCCCGTTTATTGTCGTTATTAATCAATTAATTAACTATACCGGTCATCGTGTTTTGTTTCAAAGTGGAGCTGAATTAATTGATTTAAATTTCACACATTTAACGTCTAAAATTACCTTCATAGCAATTTTAGGTCATGAAAGGGCACTAGAAATGTCATAAATAAGAATAAGAGTAGTAACCATGCACTTTGGAGGCATTTGCGGTCTTAAAAAGAACTCAACTGTCCCTTTAATGATAAAAGAAAAAGGGAACACTTATCGAAAGGAATAATAAACTTATTTGAAAAGAAAAGGAGCAGTGTCAAAGTACAAAGGGTACTATAATTATTATCAGAGGTGAAAATGGGGCCCTTCTTACAACTACAAAAGAGGCACTCGCTAGGGATGAAAAAAGGCACTTACGAGAATGGGAAATGGGCATCTGTCAACGGAAAAGGGGCACCCATCAGATCTTGATAGGGGCATTTTTGAAATTGGGATAGGTCCCTTATTAGAAAGGAGAATGGGCTCGCATCATTGTTAAAAGGGAAGTTATGAAAGCCTGAAGAGGGGCACTTATCGCACCTGAAAAGGGGCACTGCTTCTGATAATGGAAAATATGCATTAGTTGATAGAAAATGGGCACCGGTCAGATTTTAATCGGGGCATTTATCGGAGGTGAAAGGGGGCTTTTATGAAAAGGGGAAGTGGCTCTTATTAAAAAGAAAAAGAGGCACATGTTAGAATAAACGGGGCACGTGTCAAAATAAAAGGGGCAGTTATTAGAGGTGAAATGGGACACCAATCAGAGATGAAAATAGTTTTTTGTTTAAGTAAAAGGGGCACCTCTCAGTTTTTAATAGGGCAATTATCAGAGGTGAAAGGGGCACTTAATATATAGAGATTAAAAAGGGCACTTATAAGAATGGGAAATTGACACTTATAGCAAAGGAAAAAGGGAAGTTGTCAAAACAAAAGGGGAACTAATAAGAGGTGTAAAGGGAAATGGACATTTTTTTAAACAATTTAATAGGGCCACTGTGTAAAAGGGGCACTTTGGGAGTACATGATGAACCGCCTATGATTAGCATCAATATATTGAGTCACCTGGTTAAAATGCGTATATATAAAGTAATTTAACGATGGTGCTTTCAAACCATTTCAAAAAGAGGGGCCGGTATATATACAATTGTTTTTAGGAGAAAGACCGTCCGAATTTTTTTTTATTATTTTTTTTTTTATTTCGTTTATTTCCATTTCCAACAAAATAAGTAAAGTACATTGGATTGCATTGTACATAGTAAACCAATGAAACTTAACAATATATTTGTAATTGGTCCACAGTGTACAACAGGCATATAACACAGGTTAGTCATGGAGGGGACTGCTGAAAAGCTGGGCTTGTAGATTGCAGCCCCCTATAACTTACAGTTGCAAAAATATTACATCAATAATAAAAGAACGCACAAATACATAAACCAAATAGACATAACATAGAAGGAGTGAAAGGGACAGGGAAAGAAGGGAGACAAGGAACGAGGGAGGGCAGGGCTCTTACCTATAACACACACAACACAACACGGACCGACTGGAATACGGATGGCCAGTACAAAATGAATCAAAATATACAAATGTATTTTATTGAGTTAAATAAATTTAAAGAGGGAGAGCTAACGCTTGATAATTACGCAAAAAAGATTTTTTTATTTTGAATTTAAAATAATTTAAACTGGGGGCATTCTTGATGCTAACATCAAGAATGGTCCATAGCTTCGGGCCTGCGTAAGTGAATATGGATTTAGCAAGTAAAGTTCTAGTTAATGGCAGATGAAATTCGTCAGATTGGCGCGTAGGGTATTTGTGTATAGTTTTATTTTTGATGAACATTAAATTGAAGGCTGAGGGTAGCGTATTGTTATTTAACTGGTACATAAACTGTCCGAGGTTATAACGATATAAATCATTTATTTTCAACACATTATTTTCAACAAATAAAACGTCAGTATGAGATCTCCAGGAAGTGTTACAAATAACACGCATATCTTTTTTTTTGTAGAAGTAGTATTCTATGAAGATAAGAATCGTATGTATTACCCCAAACAATAATACCATAATTTAAGTAGGGCAAAACTAATGTCGAGTAAAGCATTAGTAGGGAGGAGGTTGGCAGAAAAAACTTAACCTTATTTACAATCCCTATATTGCGAGAGATTGTTCGGCAAATACTATCAATATGACATTTCCATGAGAGTTTATCGTCTATTATCAGACCCAAAAATGTCATTGAAGTGACGGCTTCTATGTCAGTATTATCTAGTTTAACATTATGTGGTAAGTTACCTATAGAATTGCTGAAGAGCATACATTTTGTTTTTTGTAAATTTAATGACAACTTATTAGCTCTTATCCATTGTAACAATTTGTCTAATTCAATATTTAGAATTTGGGAGAGATGGAAATTGTGGGATAGGAGTGGTTGGATCGAATAGTTTACTTAGATTACTAGTAAAGCGCGAGCGCAAACTTTTTATCCCACATCGATCGACTATAAAATTTTGTATCTTCATCTTGACGTAATTTCACCACCGTCTCACATTTTGTTTCTTCAATTAATCGCTGTCGATCATCCGTTGTGTTGTGCTGAATCTTTGCATCATCATCGTCGTTATCACCACATTATGAATTCGTGGATCGGACTGTCTCATCATCGCCGTCGTTGTCTCCGTAATCTTTTTCGCCCTCACCATCGTCTTCATCATCATCGTCTTCGTCATCATCATCATTGCCGCCATCATCAGCATCATCGTTCTTGACCTCGCCGTGGATGTTGATCAGGTTTGAGCTAATTATTTTTCAGCGCTTTGCTGAATTATTTAATGATCCTTTTTGTGCTTGATTTGTTTACGATTGATGTTTTTTTTTTTTTTTTTTTATCTAGACGGTGATTAAACTCGAGGTTAGTTTCTTCACTTGTGAAGTTTTCGTTTATCATTGTATTGCTTATCGTAATTTACATGAGATTAATTGCTCCTATTTTATCCAGTGATCACTGCTATTTTTATGTTGATTATTGACGTCTAGTTCTATAGGAGAGTGTTGTTTGCTCCCTTTGACATTAATATTGCGTGTATTTTTTGTGTGCCACCTTGATTATTTGAGTTGATTATCCAGTAAATTGTTGATATTTAATTGTTTAACCTGATTGTTTGATGGTGAGGTTTTTTGTCGTGAGCTTTTATAGATAAAATGTAAAAAAATTTCGGTGGACCAACAAGATTGTCATATTTGGGGTGGGGTTGGGCAGATCTCAAGTTAATTTTAATGCTAATTGTTAAGTCAGATTAATGAATTAAAGTGACTTGTAACCAATACCTTTTTATAATCTACTATTACTGTTCTGTTCCCAAATGTATGTCTATAGATAATTGCTGACTATTAAACTAAGCAAGGCAGATATTGAAAGATGACATCCCATCTAAATCGACAAGCCATATGGCGTTGTATCATTGCTGGCCTCTTTGCACTGATACTTGCTGCAGTGTTATCACCGTCAAAGACACCAGCATCTGAACCGTTCCGGGATGCAGCATCGATCAGAAGAGCTAGAGAGACCACCGTTAAAACGGCTGCAAAATTGATCGACTCGATGAAATCAAACAGACCACAAAATAGCAACCGTGTGCATTTGAGCGACGTAGAAGTGGATGTTATACGACATAGAATAAGATCTTCTGATGTTTTGGATGACTTGAGAAAGCTTAGCAAGACATGGCAACAAAAGTCTGACGTAAACACCATCCCAACTCCAGGCTGGCCATGGCCATGGCCAGCGCCAGTTGATCCCGATGTCTACCTTAACATGGTGAGTTTAAGATTCTCTCGTTGGCAGGTCTACATATTCGAGGGGATGACAACCCTTTTGGACGATTACTCCAGACAATTATCCTTCCCCCACCCTCTTTGCACGGGGTGGGGAGGGATAGTTTTGGGATTTGTCTTATGCCTTTTGTTATGGCTCTGTAACTTAAACCATTACAATTGAATTTAGGATATTGGTGAATAATGAGATACACAGTTCATACAGTTGTGTTTGGTTTGTACAATTATTTGTAAGTCAATGTTCATATTTTGGGGCTTTTTGATGGAGAGTGTACTAATTTGCTTCCTTGTAGTTGACTCTTGTCAAAGTCGTTAACTTGTGAATGATAGAGCTTGGACAAAAACAAAAATGTTTTATACCAAATTGTTTAAGGATGCAACTTTTTATTATATTACTATATCTAAGATGCTTGAACCACCCCCCCCCCCCTCCATCCCCCAAAACGGAAGAGAAACCACAAACAAGTAACCTCAAAAACATTAACAAGCAACAAAATGAAAAAAAGAAGATATAAGTAAAGTAACTTTGATATCCAACGTGAAATTTTAGGGGAATTGTTAATTGTTCATCCATATAGACATATGAAGCCACATATTCAGGAAGTGGGGGGGGGGGGGTTCTTTTGTATAATTCTGCAACTACATTGCTTCTTCCATTTCTTTGTGCATATCTGTACTTGTCAATAATTCATATTCCTACATGAGAATTAAAAGGAAATGCAAAGATACTGTGCAGAAATAAGAATTGAATATTGCGCAAACCGTATCAGATAATGAAAATGGAAAATCGATAGAAGAAAGAATTGATATATCTGTTGACTATTAAAGTGGGGTAAATACAAAACCATCTTATGACAATTTTCCTGTAGATAATGATATTTTCCTTCCTCAGGTCAAGCTTAAATATAATTAAATTCTTTTTCTTCTTTTTTTCTTCCTCATCTTCTTCATCATCTCCTCCTTCTTACCCTAAGTTTCCAGACACCTTTTTCTCTCCTCATTGTTTTTTCCTTTTCTTCTTCTACCTTTTATTGTCTTTTCATTACCTCTCGTTTTTTAGTATTTGCAGCACCAAATCAGACAATAAGCCTGACCCATACCGTGTTAGTCCTGAAGAATATTATATTTGTTCAAAATGGCATATTTTTGCTGTGCTTTTCATAAATGCTTGACTTTACAGTGCACTGTCATCAGTGTGATAGCTATGTTCATGTACATCTCAGGCTTATTGAGTGTCTATTGCATTTGTAGATGAGTCCAGGGGCAGATCAAAGATTTTGTTTAAAAAAAGGGGGGGGCACACTATGAAAGCTTGCCTACTAAAATTTACGGTTGGTTGGTAGAAGCTTAAACTACGATTTAAAAAAAATGGTGTTATCATATTATTCAGGTGCCTCTTGTGTAATTTGTTTAAAAACAGTTTGGGCATAAGCTTAGGGTTGTATACTGAAGGTACTGTATATGCTACATTGGTGTTAGGGAGGGGGCATGGGCCAGTTGAACCTCCCTAAATCCACAAGTGGATTAGTCAATCAGATATTTTTTTTCTTTTTCTTTTCAGAGTGGTTTGATCTGGAGTAAAGGTTATCCTGTGGAGGAGTATACTGTCCAGACAGAGGATGGATATCTCCTAGGATTGTTCCGCATCCCCCATGGCAGACAAAACAACTCCAAAAATACAGGTATAGAATGGCGTTTTGCTTTATCATCATGTATTTTAGTCTCCCTACAAAGTTCAAAATCATTTTTGGGCTTTATTGTGACATCACGGAAACCACTCATTAAGGGCATGTACTTACTGTACAAAGTCTATGGAGTGGAAAATAGGAGGACAGCCTTGGATTGGATGAAAAGGAGCTGGTGTTTAAAATAATCCGTTTGGGCGTGGAACCTCCGAAACATTCAGAGAAAATATTTTGTATGATTAATCCTCCAGAGGTAAGAGTCAATTTAATTGACATATCGGGATAGATTGCATCACTGTTTGTGATGTTTAGTGTTCCAAAGTGTGATGTCATACTGGCCAATTTGAATTGAATTGATTTATTTCCACATTTTGATTTAAAAAATTAAAAAAAATATTCACGATATACATGTTAATTATTCAACACATTAATTGTTGTACATGTAGTTGTAGTAAAATGCAGTGGCAAAGTGTGCTGTAGAATGTACAAATTGTTTTGTATGTTGTACTTTGCATTATTAGCCAAAAGTCCTTTCAAATTCCTTCGAAAAGTTTACTAGCGTGAATTGTTTTTGTTAGAGGATTTGAAAATTAATTGATTTTCACATTCCTTTACAATGTCTTCCATCTTCCTATAACTGTCTTCTTCTGTTAATTCTCCCAGGCAGCAAACCGGTCGTCTTCCTACAGCACGGCCTGTTGGCTGCTTCCACCAACTGGGTTGAGAATTCAGCCAGTGAGAGCCTTGGTTTCATCCTGGCCGATGCAGGCTATGATGTATGGATGGGTAACATGAGAGGAAACACCTACTCTAGAAGGCACGCAAGGTTGGATCCCAATAAGCGGCGGTACTGGCAGTTTAGGTTTGTAGGACTTCCACCTTATTCTTACATGATGTGGTAAACTACTTTTTTTTATATTGTAATGTAAAAGAATAAAGGTACATTGTGGCTATATATGCCAACAGTACAGAAGCATTTGCTGTAATGTACGATGTACTATACGATATTGTGGTCTAGTGGATAAGTGACCTGCCTATGAACGACATCATGTGCAAGGTTTGAATCCTTGCTGCAGCACTAGTGTCCTTTGACAAGTCATTAAACTACATTTGCCACTCTCCAACCAGGATTTATTAAAATGGAAATCTGAATACAATCTTCTTTGAATGTTTAAATGCCTTATCATGATAGCCAAGGTAATAAAATGATACTTTGTGAAATTCAATAGAGTATATTTGTATAGTAATATGGCTGTGCGTTTTAAAGTAAAGAAATAGTATCATTATGCTTATTATTACAATACTGGTAATTTTGTCGATATCTATTTTTCTATTAGCTGGGACCAGATGGCAAAATATGACATCCCTGCCATGCTAAATTTTGCCCTCAAGATGTCGGGTCAATCCACGCTGGACTACGTGGGTCACTCGCAGGGCACTCTGGTGGCCTTCACCGGATTCACCCTTGACCTTAACCTAGCCAAGAAGGTCAAGCACCTCTTTGCACTGGGCCCTGTTTATACTGTCCGAGACATTCATCTTGAATTCATCTTGAAGGATATCATTACCTCGAAGCTTGTGATGTGGCTAGCTGTAAGTAAACATCCGAAAAGCCGATGGTCTGAAAGGGTTGAAAATCGTTATATTTTTGTAATGTGCAGCCATACCTCTTCCTTTTGACAAAATTTTGTCCGTGGGCTTTAAAGGGAAAAGAGACTCCAATTTGTATGAGATGTCTGGCAACCAATCTTGATGGAAACTTTTGTCAGATTTGTGTGTTTTGTGATCTCCAGTCATCGACCTCGATGTTGGTGTCTATTTTGGGGATTCTGTTGGCTACACTCAAAAGTTGCGGTCAGGCGGAGGCAATAGGGACTTTTAGATTTGCGTGGACTGATACGTGGTACTTCCATTTACGGCAGTGCTTTAAAAGGACGTAGATCGTAGCATAGACCTATTGTCTTCGTGCAAATCTAAAAGTCCCTATTATGTATTCGGGTTGTCCGTACGTCCCGTTCTCTTAATCGCGTTCAATTGATGGATTCCTGCCAAACTTGTGAAAAGGCTGTTGTAGCAGCCTTTTCACACACAGCTAAAATTCTATAAACATGATTAATCAGCTGTACATACAACATCATTCACACACAGAAATTTCGGTGCGATTGTTAATCGTTTCGTGATTAACTACTGCTCGCGAAATGCGCAGTAGTGCCATTGCGCATTGAAGGTCAGGTCATATCAAACAAAGCACACGCTCCATCCAGTTTAAACAAGTTTAAACCGTTCACACACAAAATGTCAAGCTCTCTAGATACGAACTTCGTATCTGCAGCCTGCTTTGAGGGGCGTATGAATCGCGACTTCGTATCTATCCGAACATCGTATAAACGATGTTCACACAGGGAAATTTTCTTTAAATGTGTTTAAAACTGTTGAGTTAAACATGTTTATACTAATCATCTCTAGATACGATGAATTTTAGCCGTGTGTGAAAAGGCTGTTAGCTGTGTGTGAAAAGGCTGTAAGTTCATGTATGTATCTCGCAGAGCCAGTGAACTGACTAGGTTTAGGGGTCACGAGGTCATAGGTCACAGGGCTCATTATGTATGCAAAAATAGCTCGTGATCTCTCATTAGAACCGATGGACAGATTACCATCAAACTCAGGTCATGAATGTATCTTTCCAGAGCCAATGAACTGATTAGACTTTGGGGCATGAGGTCAAACGTCACAGGGCTCATTATGTATGCAAAAATAGCCCGTGATCGCATTATCATTGAAACCGATGGACGGATTACCCTCAAACTCAAGACATGTATGTATCCTGCAGAGCCAATGCACTGAGTAAATTTTGGGGTCATGAGGTCAAAGGTTATGGGGCTTATTATGTATGCAAAAATAGCTTGTGAATGCAATCTTATTAGAACTGACGGATGGATTACTATAAAAACACAGGACTTGTATGCCAATGAACTGATTAGATTTTAGGGTCAGTACCTAGGTCAAAGATCAAAGGGTCATAGGCTATATAACAAATAGCTTGTTATCACGATATTCTGAGAATCTGTTCATGGATTACAATGAATTTTAAATTTGAATTTGAAAAATTGCTTCTGTTTCGGTTTGTAAAATCGCTTTATGACGGAGGCATCATTTTCGACTGCGCGCAGTCGAAGGTCCATATAGTTGTCAGTGAATTATATGGTCTAAGTTACACTCTAAAGGTTCAAAACAGATGGGTGAAATGGTTGACTATTCCACGACAGGCTCCCAGATAAAGATAAAAGAGCAGTGCTATGCTTCAGATCAAACTGTGTTCAAGAAAATCAACACATTTTTTTGTCCTCCAAATTCGTTTCAGTCGCTCTTCATTCTAAGTTTTTGCACTGTTCCTGTGATAGCCCATGGTGTTTCTTTCATCTGCTTTTGTTTACTTCCATATAAACACATGAATATATTAGAGGATTCTTAGTACCTTTACTGGTAAAGACAACTTGTGTTTGTTTTCAAGGATATATTGTCAATAGTTGGTATCGATGAATTCCTGCCTAACTCCTACAATCAGTTTGGAGCCCGGACTCTGTGTGCCTGGCCCGAGACACGGCTCATCTGCGAGGCCGTCATGATGTTTCTCGGTGGCCATAGCGGGCATCACCTGAATGCATCGAGGCTGCAGGTCTACGTCTCCAACGAACCCGCTGGAACATCGCTACAGAACATGGAGCACTTCATCCAGGTTTGTGATATCATGAAATAGAAGAAATGATAATAATAACAGTTTAGTTCTTGTATAGCGCATAATACGTTGTGAAATAACATCTCTATACGCTTCCAAAGAGCTTTGGAAATTATTACCCTAGCTTTAGCTCCGGCAGCCGTTATCAGCATTTCAAGGAATAATCCTACCAGGTACCCATTCACCTCACCTGGGTTGAGTGTGGCAAATGTAGAGCAATGTCTTGCCAAAGGACATTAGTGCCGCGGCGGGACTCGAACCGCGGACCTTGTTATCGACAGTCCGGTGACGTATCCACTCGACCACAACACCTCTAGGTTGTAATACTACAGTCAAACCTGCTTTAGTGACCACCTGTCTACAAAGACCACATCCCTTGAAAATGGTTTCTCATTGAAACATGTACTAAAGGAACCTGTCTACAAAGACCACATCCCTTGAAAATGGTTTCTCATTGAAACATGTACTAAAGGAACCTGTCTACAAAGACCACATCCCTTGAAAATGGTTTCTCATTGAAACATGTACTAAAGGAACCTGTCTACAAAGACCACATCCCTTGAAAATGGTTTCTCATTGAAACATGTACTAAAGGAACCTGTCTACAAAGACCACATCCCTTGAAAATGGTTTCTCATTGAAACATGTACTAAAGGAACCTGTCTACAAAGACCACATCCCTTGAAAAATGGTTTCTCATTGAAACATGTACTAAAGGAACCTGTCTACAAAGACCACATCCCTTGAAAAATGGTTTCTCATTGAAACATGTACTAAAGGAACCTGTCTACAAAGACCACCTTTTGTGTTTCCCTTGAGCGGTCGCTATAGACAGGTTTGACTATAGTTGAGATAGTTATCAAGAACACAATGTTGATTGTTGTTGGGTTTTAAAGGCCCACTGCACTACTTGTAGCTACTTGCGCCCTCTATATAACAAACAATGCCTAATCGGTGACCATTGGTCCCCCATGATCCTCTTTTTCTTATGTTAACTGAGAGCTGAGTTGATGAGATAGCCACCTGTCCAGTGACCTTGCAGGGCGCTCTAATCCCTCCTGTAAGCTATGGCAGATAAGCTTTAAGGCTGTCCAATCTGAAAAGATTATTTCTGCCTAACGATGATGATAGCAATTGTGATAAAGCTGTCGAGGAGGATGGTTTGATGATGTCGAAGATGATGAAGATGGTATGGTGGTGGAAGTGATTGTGGTAAGATCATGATCATAATTATTGGAGGAGAAGGTGGAGGTAGAGCAGTAGGTTGATGATGATAATAATAATCTGGATTTATATACCACTGAATACCTAATACTGTCTCTAAGCGCTTTACATTATATTACTACCCAGATCATCGGATTCATTTACGCACAATGTGCACCATCTCCATTCCCTGGGGGTATTCCTACCATTGTCAATGTGAGGGTATATGCCAATTACTACACAAAGGTTTTTCGATGATAGTTACACTAATGATAGTATTGATAATCATATTGATAATGATGATAATAGGAATGATATTTTCAACGATAATTATAATAATATCAGTGAAAATTTTGATTGGTAGAAATAAGACTTACTATTCTATTGCAAGCATTTATCAAACCTTCATATTACTAACATGTTTATGCATCTGATTTTTTTATATTTTTAGATGGTGATAACTGGAAAATGTCAGATGTACGATTATGGAATGATTGGGAACTTTTTTCATTACCATCACGTAAGAACTATTAGTCTATTACACAGAATATTGAGTGAGCGATATGTATGTAATGTTTTCAAAAATGCAGCTGAATTCTGATTTAAGCATACCGAGTTCCAAATGATTGGCCTAAAGTCTCTTGGACACTAGGCTGAACGTTGGCAGTGTCATACAGGAAAATCTGAAGCATTGTTATTTACAATTTGACTACACCCTTTTGTAGCTTCAGTTTGTGTACAAATTTCTAAGAGCAGGACATACCCTTTTAATAACTCCGTCATAAAATGTTAATGCAGAGTTTAGCAAGACAATCTGTATAATTTTCTGTCATCATGGTTTAATTGCCAACTAACTTTTCTCTCTCTCTCTCTCTCTCTCTCTCTCTCTCCCCCCTCTCTCTCTCTCTCTCTCTCTCTCTCTCTCTCTTCTCTTTCTCTCTTTCTCTTTCTCTCTCTCTCTTCTCTCTTCTCTCTTCCTCTCTCTTCCTCTCTCTCTTCCTCTCTTCTATTTCTCTCTTTTTCTCTCTCTCCCTCTCTCTTCTCTCTCTCTCTCTCTCTTCTCTCTCTCTCCCCCTCTCTCTCTCTCTCTCTCTTTTCCTCTCTCTCTAGAACAAATTACCTCAAAAGATCATTCAAGTATAGAAACGCAAAGGCCTACAACACACTTCCTCCTCATATCATATCGTCCCCTAGTGTTAATACATTCAAATCTAAGATTGCAGAACTGTTACAGTAGCATAATTTAGTCCCTCCTCCTTATCTTGTTATAATTACTCGTTTTTTATGAAATGTTTTTTTTTTCTCCATTATTTTATATTACTTCTTTTTTTTCTTCAAAATGTATTTACTGTTGTTCATTTATGTATTTATGTTCTGTTTTGTTTATGTTATTGTTCCGGACCCCACGGAAGACCAGCTTTCCCATGTCGGGTTTGCTGAATGTGGGCTATCCACCGTGTTTTATGCATTTTTACTATGTTTTTATACGGAAATAAATACTACTTCTACTACTCTCTTTCTATTTTCTCTTTCTCTTTTTTTTCTTTCTCTCTGTCTCTCAGAGAAAACCACCAAAATACCATGTGGAGAACCTCAACGTGCCTGTCGCCCTATTCTGGGGGGACAACGACTCCCTAGCCAATCCCCAGGACGTGGGGAGGCTCATACCCCAGATACCTCATCTCATTTACAACAAGGAAATCAAGAACTTTGAGCACCTAGACTTCATCTGGGCCATGGATGCAAATAAGATTGTATACAACGATATCCTACTCATTATGAACGGGACAATACCTACTCATTAAAGGCTCGTTCAGATAGGTCAAAGATCAAAGGGTCATACGTGACTTT
This sequence comes from Strongylocentrotus purpuratus, assembly GCF_000002235.5. Classification (NCBI taxonomy): domain Eukaryota; kingdom Metazoa; phylum Echinodermata; class Echinoidea; order Camarodonta; family Strongylocentrotidae; genus Strongylocentrotus; species Strongylocentrotus purpuratus. The sequence continues at coordinate 16,387,992 of NW_022145595.1, forward strand.
TGTATATGAAAAAATAGCTTGTAATCACGATATTCTGAGAACCCGTTAATGGATTACAATCAAACTTGAATCGAAAAATTTCTTCTGTTTTGGTTTGTAAAATCGCTCTATGACGGAAGCATTATTTTCGACTGCGCGCAGTCGAAGTTCCATCTGTTTTTTTTTCTTTGGTAATAACATGCATAAAATGAACTGTAAAGGTTCATGAGCATTCGTCTACATCAATAACCCACTTCTCGTAATGGCTAAATTTAAACTGATTGAATCTTTGCGCAGCACACAACGGATGACCATTCGGTACAATGGTCTGAAAATCAGACTATTACTAAAATGATTGCAATCACTAAAGTCGATTCAACAACTAATGCTCGTTATTTTGCGACGAAAAGACATTCTCAAGCCCTTTCGTTTTGAGGGAAGTTCTAAATTAGTATTATCTTTCAAGTGCCTTTGGAATTTATGCTTTTCATTTCATTTTTTGGCCTGCAAATGGGGCATTCATGTTTTAAAACAGTCCAGGAGAAAAAAAGGAAAAAATACCTGCCTTCATAGCGCTCATAAGTGTGATTAGATCACTGCAATAACATGCAATAATCATGGGCAAAAAATGTTAAGAATAGCTGTTGGAAAATGAATATAAACACAACAAAAAGAGCTCAAATCTTTTAACCTGCCCCCGTTTATGCACAATCTGCTGCAAATTACAGGGTGATATTTGCCCTCAAATATTTGTTTGCAGCTTTGTGTAAAGTCTGAGCCACAGGTTAACACCGAATGACTCTGTATTCTCTATATTGACTTATAATTTCTGTGGTTTATCACTTTAAAGTCTACTGTGTTTATTACCACAAGTGTTTTGGGAATGGATCCCAGGTCTGAAATGCATGCCAGTGAACTAGTGTACCCCCCCCCCCCGATTTCACTGCATGGTTTATGGCTTTTAAGCTTGCATTTTTTATTTATCATTTATAAAATTCTATAAACATGATTAGTTTATAGGGCTTTAAACTAATCACCTGAACATACGACATCATTCACACACAGAAATTTCGGAGCGATCGTTAATCGTTTCGTGATTAACTACTGCTCGTAAAATGCGCAGTAGTGCCATTGCGCATTGAAGGTCATGTCATAACAAATAAAGCGCACGCTCCATCCAGTTTAAACACGTCTGAAACACGTTTAAACACGAATAACCTTTCACACACAAAATGTCAAGCTCTCTAGATACGAACTTCGTATCTGCAGCCTGCTTTTAGGGGCGTATGCATCGCGACTTCGTATCTATCCCAACATCGTATAAACGATGTTCACACTGGGAAAAATTTCTATAAACATGTTTAAAACTGTTGAGTTAAACACGTTTATACTAATCATCTCTAGATACGATGAATGTTAGCTGTGTGTGCAGATAGGACTATAAAATTGTAGATCCACTGGAGCTTATTGTATTGGTTCCTTTTTATTTTATTGTGTGATTTTTAGGAATGACAATTTAGAAGTGAAAGGAAGCAAACTGCAGCTATGCATTATATGCTGTACAAATTTGTTATGACAATTATATTTAAATATTACTGAAATTATACTGATATAATCAGCGAATAGCGAACCTCATTTCGTATTATGAATAGCGACCCTCTTCTCCTATTATGAATAGCGACCCTCTTCTCCTTTTATGAATAGCGACCCTCTTCTCCTATTATGAATAGCGACCCTCTTCTCCTATTATGAATAGCGACCCTCATTTCCTATTATGAATAGCGACCCTCTTCTCCTATTATGAATAGCGACCCTCTTCTCCTATTATGAATAGCGACCCTCTTCTCCTATTATGAATAGCGAACCTCATTTCCTATTATGAATAGCGACCCTCTTCTCCTATTATGAATAGCGACCCTCTTCTCCTATTATGAATAGCGACCCTCATTTCGTATTATGAATAGCGACCCTCTTCCCGTGTTATGAAAAGCGACCCTTATAAGTAATGAACCTTATTTCGTATTATGAATAGCGACCCTCTCGTCGTATTATGAATAGCGACCCTGATTTCATATTATGAATAGCGGTCCTTATGATTAATGACCCTTAATATGAATTATGAATAGCGACCCTCATCTCACGTTATGAATAGCGGTCCTTATGATTAACGAACCTTATTTCTTTATGATAAGTGACCCTCTTTTGCCATTATGAATAGCGGACCCGGAAGTACGGGAATTTGCACGTTATGAATAGCGGTCCTTATGAATAGCGGACCTTATGAATAGCGGTCCTTATGAATAGCGAATAGACCCCGTTTAGGGTATATGCGGTTCATTTTTTCTTCAATTGTTGTATGGTGTGCCTCTGATCTGCCTACCTATTTCATGTTTATACCTGCATTTTATATTACATTTCTAGTCCTCAACCTCGTCTAAAACTCATTCCACTACATTTTCACTATAATACTTACTTCAACCTCGATATTTCTCATTTGTAATTCTTCCATTTTATAAAATTTCAACAATCATGCGATGAGATAAACACCAATGCTGCTCTTGTAACTAGAAAAATTTGTTTGATGTATCCATTCATGTATGAACAATAATTGTGTACTTTAAAGATTAAAGATTTATTTCCATTCTGCAATATGGTAGTACATAGGAATTAACTTTTTTTTCTCCATTAATCAAGAAACTTGCCTTGACGTCATGAAGCAACGTGACTCAGGGCATGTTTATGCTTAACTTTTTCTGGCCAGAATCAGGCATCTGTTACGCGATAAGTTTAAAACACGGTTACGTCCATGCTCACTTTTGTAGAATCACCGAAAAACGGCGATCACGATCGCCGATCGTAAACTCACAAAAAGATGCGTTTACAATTTGTAAACGCGTTTAAATGGGGTCAACGCACTGACCTCTAGTGGGTCTACGTAGCATGCACAGTGAAGGTTTGCGAATCCAGCTGGAAGACCAATTAAGGCCACACAGGGAGAATTGCCTGGAGGAGCCTGAGAAGTGAGCATAAACAGTACACCGTGGAACTGCGATTACGATAAGCGTGTACGATGAGCGTTACAAATCGCTCATTCTGCCATCAAAATTTAAGCTTAAACGCACCTTCAATGATATTTGCAGTTCTGCCTTATATTCCTCATGAATGTGAAAAGTGATAAATCAAAATCTCAGAACAATAATGTATAACAAATACATGAAAAGTGAAAATACATCTTTATACCTCTATCATAAAGTTGTTCATGTGCTTTATTTCATCTCTTTAGCTGACTAAAATTATGAATATGACATAGATAATTTTTTGGGGGTATTTTTTTTTTTTTTATCTGACTAAAATTGAGATTTGAGAACATCTGTTGCTGGGGGGTTAAAATCCCATGAGAGCCCATGCTCTTGTGTCATTAATTTCAAGATCAGTATGTAATGATAACAATACTTGATAAAATAATGAATAATAATGATAATGATGATGTCGTTTACCCAGGGTAGCGTCATTGGTATAAATACAACTCTCCCTGAGGGCCCTGCACTCATATATTATCAGTACATGAATTGTGTTGGGCGTCTTGTATAGAGTACCGAAGTGCTACCATCATATTCGCTCGTCATCCAGGTAACTGGTTCCAAACAGAGCCTGCGCATGATGTTCTCAACAAAATCATTCAATCAACGGACTGGGCAGGGCAAATTCAGTGTTTGGGGCTGGTGAGATCGCCACACCATTGTTAAGCACAACATTGTTTGGGGCCATCAATCTCGACAGCTTGGCCAGTATGACGTCACACTTCAGTATACTCTCTATCAATCTTGGTAATCAAATGAAAGCTGGAGGACATGGTAAAACAAGACTTGTTCCTTCCTTTACTATTATCTCTCTCTCACTCCCAGAAAACACTAGTGCCCATAAGACCGTATGGAGCCCCATCAATACAATACTCTCTTCGTAAGTATTTGGAGTATTTTTCCTAAAAACTAAGACATTAGTATACATGCACTTTTTCACAGGTTTCACGACAAACCGCTGCACAATACCGTGAAGTTAGCGACTGTAACGATCATCATCAATTCATAATGTGAATTATTTGCACGAATTTAATGAGGATCTGAGATTACAGTCGCTTACTTCACGGGGGGGGGGGGGGTAAAGAGCACCATTTTGTTTCTATTTCTTTCAAAGGTAAAATTGTGGTTAACATCTTTTTTTTTTCGTCTTTTTATTTGCCAGGAGCGGAGGCCCGTCTTTTTTAAACTTTTGTTTTGCCAATGAAGGGGCCGGGCAACGCCCCCCCCCCCCCCATGGATCCGCGCCTGTTGTGTACAACTTTAAATTTTAGTAGTATACGTCACATTTGTTTCTTTTTTTTCCTCCTTATTCTTCACCTCTCATTTTTTTTCTAGCAAGAAAGTGTGCAAATGATTATAACCATACATTCTTGAGCTGGAGCGACTGATGTGTACAGATTGTTTATGTAAACTTGTTTAAAGAAAAAAGAATAAATTACGATGTTGAGCCATTTTTTTCTCCTCCGTACTCATCTAGACTCCAGTTGTTCATTTGTTATGATTGTACTGCTGTTATACAAATAACTCTCACACACACACCTAATAAAGTCCCAAAAGCTAATCAAGGAATGATCTCTTTTTTTGGGGGGGGGTAAAATATCTGTGTTAAAGGGGTATGTTTCCCGTATTAATCCAGAGGGCGTTCAAAATACGTACGCGCTGGCGGACGGTAAAAAAGAATACGGCTCTTACGCAGATGGCATGTTCCGATAACTACACTGGCGGGAACGTGCCCCTAGGCGCGGATCCAGGGGGGCCGAGTGGGCCTTTGCCCCCCCCCTCCCCCCTCCCCCCCCCCCCGCAAAAAAAAAGAGAGAGAGAGAGAGAGAGAGAGAGAGAGAGAGAGAGAGAGAAGGGAAAGAAGCGAAAGAGGAGAGGAAGAAGAAAATAAAAGGGGGAAAAAGAAGGAGATCGGGGGGGGCGAAAGGGCCTTGCCTCCCAGCTGTTACCTCCCCCCCCCCCCTCCCATCAAAAAAATAAGAGAGAAGGAAGGAAAGTGAAAGAAAAAAGGAAAATAGGAGATAAAGGGAAGGAAAAAGAGGAAGAAACAAAACAGAAAAGAAGGGGGATATCAGTTGCAATTTTCCCGCCAACAAGTTGTAATTCGTAGGCCCTTGCCTCCCCCTCCACCCCCCCCCCCCCCAAAAAAAAGAGAAGGAAGGTAAAGGGAAAGAGGAGAGCTAAAAGGGAACAAAAAAGAGGTAGAAGAAAAGAAAAGGGTGAAAAAAGAGGAGAACAGTTGCGATTAATCCCGCCAACAACGTGTGGATCGAGGGGGGGGGCGAAAGGCCCTTGTTTCCCCCAGCAAACCTAAACCAGAGAGAAGGAAGGGGAAGGAAAGGAAAAGAGGAGAGAAAGGGAAAAAAAGAGAAAGAAGAAAGGTAGGGGAGATCAATTACGATTTTTCCCCGCCAACAAGGTGTAGATCGTGGGGGCACTGGCGTACTGATGGGGGGGGGGGGGAGGGGACTTGGGAGGGGGTGACAGATGTCCCTAAAATATATTTCAAACGTGGTTTATTTCTAATTCGATACCGACGATTTTCAAATGTTGCTGAAATTACATAATTTTCCGAGATTTTTCCTCAATGTTTAGTAATATAGAGTCTACTTTTGTATGCGTTTGTTGGAAAATGGCGAATTCATAAAGAAAGAAAGAATAGTGACCAGCCTTTGTCACAAAAAATAAGGTGTCAAACATTGCTCATGTGACCGTGATTAAATGCCTAAAACCCGTAAGCTTCCGGGGGCTCTGCCCCCTGGTTTCCACCTAGGGCCCTAAAGCGTTCACCTGGATGCTCATCTGAAGGTAATTTAATGCCTAAAACCCCTTAGCTCCAGGGGGTTCCGCCCCCTGGACCCTACACCAAATAGTGACCTGCAAGTGTCACAAATAAGGTATCAAAATATGCTCATCTGACCTTTATTAAATGCCTAAAACCCCTGAGCTCGGGGCTCCGCCCCTCGACCCCACCAGGGGCCCTAAGTCGGGCCCCTGCATGCTTATCTGACCGTTATAAAATGCCTAAAACCCTTGAGCTTCTGGGGGCTCCGCCTCGTGGACCCCACACAAATTCGGAACCTGCCAGTGTCACAAATAAGGTATAAAAATATGCTCATCTGACGGTAATTTAATGCATAAAACCCCTGAGCTTCTGGGGGCTCTACCCCCTGGACCCCACAGCAATTCGTGACCTGTCAGTGTCACAAATAAGGTATTAAAATATGCTCATCTGACCGTAATTAAATGCCTATAACCCCTGAGCTTCTGAGGGCTCCGCCCCTGGACCCCACACCGATTTGCGTCCTGCCAGTGTCACAAATAAGGTATACAAATATGCTCATCTGACCGTAATTAAATGCCTATACTGCCTGAGCTTCTGGAGCTCCACCCGCATGGACCCCCTGCCAATAATTAGTGTCTTGCCAGTGTCACAAATAAGGTATACAAATATGCTCAACTGCCCGTAATTATTGCCCAAAGCCCCCCCCCCCCCAGCTTCTGGGGGCTCTGCCCCCTGGACCCCACACCAATTTGTGTCCTGCCAGTGTCACAAATAAGGTATCATTATGCTTATCTAACCGTAATTAAATGCCTAAACCCCTGAGCTTCCGGAACTCTGCCCCTAAACCCAACCAATAGCCCTAAGGCGGGCCCCTGGATGGTCATCCGACTGTAATCTATTGGCTGCAACCTCTGAGCCTAAGGGGGCTCAAATTCCTAGACCCCACGCCAATTCGTGACCTGCCAGTGTCACAAAAAAGGTATAAAAATATGCTCATCTGACGGTAATTAAATGCATAAAACGCCTGAGCTTCTGGGGGCTACGCCCCCTAGACCCCACTCCAATTTGTGTCCTGCCAGTGTAAAAAATAAGGTATGAAAATATGCTCATCTGACCGTGATTAAATGCCTATACCCCCTGAGCCTAAGGGGCTCCGATCCCTCGACCCCACACCAATTTGTATCCTGCCAGTGTCAAAAATAAGGTATCAAAATATGCTCATCTGACGATAATTAAATGCATAAAACCCCTGAGCTTCTGGGGGCTCCGCCTCCTGGACATCACGCCAACTTGTCAGTGTCACAAATAAGGTATCAAAATATGCTCATCTGGCGGTAATTTAATGTATAAAACCCCTGAGCTTTTGGGGGCTCCGCTCCCTGGACCCCAGACCAATTTATGTCCTGCCAGTGTCCCAAATAAGGTTTACAAATATGCTCATCTGACTGTAATTATTACCCAAAGTCCCTGAGCTTCCGGGGGCTCCGCCAATTAGTGTCCTGCCAATGTCATAAATGAGGTATCAAAAGAGGCTTATCTGACCGTAATTTATTACCCAAAACCTCCGAGCTTCCGGGGGCTCAGCCCCCTGGACCCCACGCGAATTCGTGACCTGTCAGTGTCACAAATAAAGTATCAAAATATGCTCATCTGACGGTAATCTAATCTTAAAAAACCTAAACCCCACGCCAATTTACGCAACGCTCTACCTGATAGTAAATACCTACCCCCCCCCCCCCCCACCTACTTAGAGAAACGTTCAGCGGGGCCTGCATGTAAGAGTGGGAGTGATGTGGATCTTTTTTGTCTACCCCCTACCCCCCCCCCCCCCCCCGTCCCCAAACGTTTGTGCTCATTTCGCCACTGCCGGTTTCACCATTACGTACCAATATTTGGCTCGCATGATTTCAAATTTGCCCCCCCCCCCTACGTGCCTACGTGCCCCTTTAACAAAACAGAACTTCATGTAATGTACGTTCACTTATTTTATTATTATAACTATTAACATTTAGTGCATTGAACTGAACTCTCTCCTTTAGGTGTAAATCATCAAGGTCATAGAGACTGACCACCACCTTATTTCTCCTATAATCAACACTCGCTACATACACCCTGTCCTGCTGATCCACGGCAGCATACAGGTAGATACGGTCTGGAGCTTGTAGAGACTCACCAGCAGGGGGGGGGGGGGGGGAAGTTGACCAGTATTTCTGACATCAGTGGTCAATTTAAACAGATACTTGTATGCATTGAAGAAGCATTCAAAAAAATTTCCTTTCGTAAAACAGCTGAAGTTGACTCACACCGAATTACCTTTCACTCCCTTCTTAAAGGTAATAAAAAGTTTTGGGAAATTGTGAAAATTGGGTGGATAGTGATTCTTTACAATGTTTGAATATTTGGATGCCCCTGTGGATGTATTACAAGCACTAGAAAATTTAGCCCTTTAAACACTTCTGCTTTCGAGAAAAATTGATATAAAAATTTACCGGTGCTCCTGGTAAATTTCAATAATTTTCAAATAGCGCCTACGGCCATACAATGGTAGCTGTGACCATGAAAATCTCAGAATATGTAGTTGTGATAAATAATTTCCAAACGGGAATAGCCAATCGGTTGATTTTAGTCAAGAAACATTGTTTTATAGCTAAATTAATATCTTGACCTTGAGAGGGAGCTATACAACTAAAAGAGTTTATTAGCTACAATTTCATCACTTTAGACTCGATTTCAACCGCGACAACGATCACTGAATAATGTAGAATCGCATGTGCTTCCAATATGTTCATTTTAATCAAATTCATGACTCCATACCAAAACTTTGTATTATCTTTAAATACTGCTTTCTATTTTTCTGATCGTGGAAACGTTGGAGAGAGAGAGAGAGAGAGAGAGAGGGACGGATAGATGAAGTATATGTATCCTCCCCCTCCCCCTATGAGGTATGTAGGTGCAGAAAAGAGAATGGATAAAATAAGGAGGAGAAAGTACATGTAGATCAGAAAGAGAGGAAAGGAAAGAAAATAAGGTACATCGAAGAGATGGGGTTGAGGGAAGACGTCGGAGAGGGACAAGGGGACAAAGAGAGATGGAAGAAAAGTACTAGTAGTTTGGAGGCAGTATCTTAGAGGAAAAGTCCACCCTGATATTATGTTGGTTTCAATAGAATCAGAACATGAGAGAAACAGGTCTTTTTAAAGGTTTTATCAATATTCTTTATTGATTCCATTCAATGCATAAATCATACATAAACAATTCATTTTGAACACAATAACCAAGAAACAGAACAGAAATAAAATAGTTGCATGTTTTTTTCCGCTATGACAATGCTCATTACCTACATAAACATTCCACGTTGGCTATATATTATGTATACACTGATTGTACTGATCTTTGAATAAAATCTATTAAAATTACAACACCCTCACAATCCACATACACACAGAACAAAACAAAAAGAGAGAGAAGTTGAAATGTTCCCATTTTGTCCCGACCCCCAACATAAAAAAATATTCTATGTGGGCATGCCTTGAACCATAATGCATGGCCCTACAGAGGAATTTGTCCTGTTGGGGACTGGGGGAATATGCAATGAATTAATTAAAAAAAATATTGAATTTTCTGTTTTGTTTTGTTTTTTATGTGGGGGCATCAACGTACCCTAGCGTCCGCTGCGTACAGTCATGATTTATTGGCTAAGCAATGGCCTCCTTACTGTGAGCCCTCAGGATCAAAACCGTGTCGATGTGCTATATTAGTGCCCTTTTATGAGGTATTAATCCCCATTACTGTCAGTTATGACTTAAAGACGTAGGTCCCCTAGTTGATTAGCATAGTAGCACACATATGGTTTAAACAGTCACGCAAAAAAACTCTCCTCAATTGTCATTCAATAAAATCTGAGAATATATACTATTATCTAGATCTATTAGGAATAAATCATTGTCAAAATCATTCAATAAATTGGGGTAAAAATAATTATTCCACCATTATGACCAACAGTGTATATGAGCGACAGTGTAGTTTATGTATATTTTACGTATTAACACAATATTTCGAGAGGGGGACTTTTTCATTATTTTTTGATAATGACAAACTGTATACATGCAATTAAAATATATCGAAAGAATAAGAATCATATCATACGTTAAGTTATTACATAACAAGCAATAGAATATGGCACATAGGCTGATATTAGGGTAGAGCTGGAGGAGAGAGGTATACACACCAATAAAAACGGTAATATAGAGTTTGAGATGGATTACAGTGATACCTTGATAAAATACAACTTCCTGGAAGAAGCAAACGCGAGCATGTCTGGAGAGAGGGAAACAAAGCAACTATAATGACTACCATGTTTCAGATTTAGTGCATTGAACTCAACTCTCTCCTTTAGGTGCAAATCATCAAGGTCATAGAGACTGATCGCTACCTTATTTCTCCAACGATTAACACTCGCTACATACACCCTGTCCTGCTTATCCACGGCAGCAAACAGGTTGACATCGTCGTCTGGATCTTGTAGAGACTCACCAGCATTCCCATCCCTGTCATAGACCGTCACCACGCCTGGACCGTGATGAGCTGAACTCGTGACGATCAAACCCCACCTGGTAGCAGATACCTGACTCACCTGGTTGTGTTTTGTTGGAACAGTGTGTTTGAGAGTGGATCCAGTCGGGTTATAGATATAGACTTTCTTCTCACCGTTAACCAAGAGGATTTCATTTGATGGACTTCTGTTTAGTTGGACAGTTTCGCCACTGTTATTAAAATGGATGTTTGATTTCCTGGATCCATTGGGAGAATATATTCGTACTTCATCGCTACCCATCGATCCTTTCATCGATATACATAACGACCTGTCTTGTTGAAACACAAGATCATAACACGTCATACTTGGTATGTTTGTATACTGCTCCTGTTTACCAGCTGAATCTACGATATATATACCAGGTTTATCCGAATATCCGATGGCTACACTGTCCTCAGAGTACGGGGTCATACCCTCTATCATTGTCGGTAGATCTACGCACTGAATGACTTGCAACTTAGGATGTGATTTCTTCGTAATGGCTGCAGCAGAAGTACTGTGATCGGTAGCTGATTCTGAGAAGCTCCCGAGTTCGAGACGAGTATGATCTGTAGGCTTGCACTTCTTCTCCTGTGCTATCTTCGTAATGGTTGCAGCAGAAGTGTGATCAGTAGCTGATTCCGAGATGCTCCCGAGTTCGAGACGAGTATCATCTGCAGGCTTGAACCTATTCTCCTGTGCTTTCTTCGTAATGGCTGCCGCAGAAGTGTGATCAGTAGCCTCCTTCAGCATGGCATCCAGCTCCTCACAGAGCAAGGCATGAGCAGACAGACTGCCTGTCTCAAGAAGACCCAGTCTGTCATTAGATACCAGTGTTATTGAACTACAAATACTCTTGATCCTCTGTCGATCCTTGGATTTAAAGACATTGAGGTCGTCATCGAAACTCCGCTTTACTGCATTGATTTGCTCGATGAGATTTCGATGATTTTCTTCAAGCTCTTTGGCCTTGATGCTGTAGGCTTGACTGACATCGTCCAGTAGTTTCTGCAAGGCAGTGTATACTTCATGGCGTTGTACTTCAATATTCTGAATGTTCTTCTCCAGTTCTGTCTTCTTAGCGACACATCGCTGGACAAGGTCGTTCACCTAAACAAAACGAATAAAAGAGAAGTGAAAAGAACTTCTAGCATGAGATGTATGCTAATTACATTGAGCTGGTTTGAACATGAAACACGAATTTTGCACGCGCCTAAAGTTTCACAAAAGTAAGACCCCTTATCTAAAAGATTTTCGTGGATTTTGTTTTTCATTTCCGAAAATGGTGTAGCTACAAAGTAATCTGGATAATCTGGGGACGTTCCCCGTTCACCCATTAAATAGTAAACTACAAAAATGGAGGAGGTAACAAAGAGACAGAGAGATTGAGAGAAACAGAAAAACAGGGAGAGAAGAAAGAAATATTTGAATAGAGTGCTCCGCTTTTATCAAGCCTTCATTTTTGCTGCTACATGTACCTTGTTTGGCGTTCAACAATAGGGACTTTTCGTTTTACACGACGAGAACATGGAATGCCGCGTGTGGCCAGTGGCTGATTCAAGGGGGGCACAGGGGGCACGTGCCCCCCAGCCCCCCCCCAAAAAAAACGTTAAAATCAGCCCCAAATTCGCCAAAAATGAAGTGGCAAACAAGGACGTGCCCCCCCCCCCCCGGCCAAAAAAAAAATGTGCTCTTACCCCCCCCCCCCCCCCCCCCCCCGCTTATTCAGCGGCTGGCTGAGTAGTTGCGATTTTTGGGGGACCCCCATGTGCCCCCCAGGAAAAAAATTCCTGGATCCGCCCCTGGTGCCATTGTGTTAAGGCACTGGACTGTGCCCGGCAGTGCCTTAAAAGGCGTCACTTTACCTTAAAAAGATGTCACACGTGGCGGTCCACGTTCTCGTCGTGTAAAACGAAAAGTCCCTAGAGGTGTACAGGAGATCTGTAGAATTTCGCAACTTTAGCACGCATAAAGCTTGTTATTGACAAGATGAGCTCTGATTGGCTGTATGCAAATAAGTTCATACTGGGGGTCCCGAGCTCAAGTGGGAAAAAATTACGCTGCCGGGCTCACGATCAATTGGGCAAAAAGAATTTCCATTTTCGGTTTAAATTAATAACATTTGCAGTGGACTTTAAAAGATTATTATTATTATTATTATTTTGGGGAGATCCTACACAATTATTTTGTATTTTTATTTATATTAAATGCTTTGTATATTCGATTTTAAATGGTTGAAAAAATGAGCTGAACTGAACTGAATTGAAATGGATATGATGATACCATGTACCCCTTCGAAGCTTCCAGGCGTGCCCGAATCGCTCCAACTTAATGGGGGTGGGGCAAACTTCTCGAAAGCGGCCTAAGTTAAATCAGTGGCCTAAACCTGGTTTAAACCATGGACTATCTTTTTTGCTATTCTCGAAGGTGGCCTAAAGATAAGCCAGGCTTAAATACGTCATAGTTCGGCCTAACTTTAGGCCGCTCAGAGGGCAGGTTTAAATACGTCATAGTTCGGCCTAACTTCGCGTGACGTCACTTTTTAGTTAAATCGACTGTCCGCGGAGAGTGAACGGTAAGTTTTGCATTTTAATTTTTCTATATTTGATAACAATTTACACTCTTTTGAATGGATAAGCGCTCATGAAAGTTACACCAGCTAATAAAGTATTTTTGTTACTTTCATGTTGCTGTACTGGTGATAATCTAAAATGCTTTTAACTGAATAAATTTGGGGGAAACTTGGTAAATGTTCACAGTGTTCGCAGAGCAGTCCCATACGTGCAAATAATTGTCGGTTAACATTTTCATTTCCTGAGATTGAGCAATTTCTTACCGGGTAATTTTTTTCTTGGCACTATTGTACTTTCGTACGCTTATACCACCTTAACATCACCTTAAAACTATCATTGCTAGACGTAGAAACTACTTTTATAGTGGATTTTCGAGACGCTGATGCCTAAAAGTGGACTAGCACTAGGCCTAAATATAGATCTAGCTGTCTCTTTCGTTCGTTAGCCTCTGATTTGGTCGGCTCCTCTCTTTCAGGAGCCGACCCTACCCAAATCAGAGGCTAACGAACGAAAGAGACAGAAATTTCGGTCTGGTATCACCTCTGCCTCAGCTGCAGTGCTAGTTGTGGCTGTTGGTGCGATCATTTCCTACAGGATGATGATGATTTTCATAACCACCCCCAAGAAAACATTATAAAAAAAATGTTAGGCCTACTACTACTACTAGACCTAGACCTCTAGCCGGCTCTAGACTGGATCTTAATTTCATCAATAAGAGTCTAGTCTAGACAGGTCTAATACAAATTGAAAGGAAATGGACAGAAGCTTCCTTTTTTTGACATAGGTCTACATTTGCTGATAATGTTACAGTAGTTTAGGCTTATAGATCTAATACTTGTTAGTAAACTAGACGTCTACAGAGAAATTGTAATTTCTTATCAAATATCAACATATTTTTTCATCTTGATTTTCTGCTATTTCAGGTTCTTTTCAATTGATGCATGGGGATGGAGAAAAAAATGCCTCTCCCAAGCTATGGTGTCCCGCCTTGTGAAGTCCATCTCAATAGCCATTGCCAGGAGATGGGAGCAATACATCACAATTCCTTCAGCAAGAGAGGCAGTCCTGCAGAGTGCAGACCCAACATGAATTGTATGATTACTGCCATTTCCCTGGCGTTAATATGGTCGGTGCTATTGATTGCACCCACATAGGCATCTCCAAGCCAGTTGGCCTAACACCAGTTATTTCCTGAACAGGATAAAAATAGATACTCCATTTTTCTTGGAAAGTCTGCTGGTGAGTAAAGCTGTAATTATGCCTAAATTTTGTAAACTAAATCATGTTTATACAATTTGTATTAAAAAGATCTGCTGAATTTATGAATCTGCAGATGTGTCTACAGGTACATTATGAAGTGATTTAAAATTGTTTTGTCTGATAAATGTAGGTGCAACCTACACTCAAACTTTTATTCATTTTACATGGGCACGAGCTAATATTTCAGCTCGATTGCCATGGCTACCAGTCATTCCTGACAGTGACAGCTTGGCCTAGACTTTTGGGCGGAACTATCTGAAAATAAGACACAAATAATCAACAGTTGATTAACTACTTTCAAATTTGGGTCAGAAGAAAATTCAAACCTACCACTAACAATTCTGGAACAAATAAGACTTAGAGACCTACAGACTACAGTACAGTGCAGTAAATTTTACTTTTACTTTTTCCCCTTTCACGAAGCTCATTTTGGGAGAAAACATAAACAAAGACAATCTTTGGTCTAATGTTAGATTGAACTGAAATGGAAAAGTTGGGCTTTAACGATTAGGGCCTTGTAAAATCTCCATTCCAGGCTGCGTTTACATCTAGGTTAGGCCAACTGTCGGCTCGTTATCTAAGTAAGATGTAGACTTGATTTCAGGAAAGGGACTAACTTCGCTATAGACTTTAACTACTTAGGGCTTTCTTAGGCCATGACACGGCAAGTACAACTTGGTGCAAGCACATTTATGAGATAGTACTGCAAGAATGTGTATGTTTGTTCTTGACTTTAAAAGAGATACCGGTAGTCATTCTGTAAATCAATGATTACTAGTAACTGAGTGGGCAGGGGGTGCCTAGTCACTGCCTACATGAAAGTCGCCTTAAGTTTTTTTTTAAAGTTTGATTTGATTTGATTTGATTTGATTTATTTATTTCTGTTTGATTTTCTTTTTCTTTTGCATTTTTACAAATATATAACAAACAAATATTGCAAATTTACACATGACAAAAGAATATATGTAGAATAAAGTAAGGCTGGGTGAAACTAGTTAGAACGTTATTGACACTATAACTAAGACCAATTATCAATGGAGTAGATCTTTGATATTTTAATGAGGTCTAAACCTTTTTATTTTTGTTTCAGGATGATATTTTTCTTCAGTAAAATAAATGAAGGCAAATTCCCTGATAACTGAGACAAATTCAGAGAGAGGAAGGAGAACTACTGAGCTGCTGAATTTCTGACAGGTAGGCTGTACGAATAAGTTGTTGTTTGTATGCCCAGGTACTTAAAGGATGGCATTTGTTCATTCACATTTTTCCTTCAATACTTTCATGTAATTGATTAATATGCACTCCACTTTTACCACAATGTACATGCAAGACCTTTTTAATGTTTAACAGAAATAGGTTTCAATGTGCTTCCTTTCATTCTTTTCTCTTTTCATTCAACAGACATACTTGCAAGGACTATGAAGTTCTACTTAGCCTCTTCAATGAACCAGACTCCATCTGCTGTAACTGTGACTGCATGGGGATCAAAACCTGTGTATTATAATCCTCATAACATGAAGCTATGGTAACAAACAAGCAACCATTGATAAAAAGCCTGATATGTCCTTGTTGTGTGCGTGAACCACAAAGCAACCATCACTCATAAGGATGTTTTTATGTACATCAGATGTTCATTGTTTCACTGGAAAAATTGTGATTTTGAATCATTTAAGAAATCACGTTTTATAATGCGTTTTATAATATAGTGCAAGTCATGATATAACAGATTCCCTGCAAAAGAAACACGGCTCAAAAGTAGACTAAGCTTTGTTTTAAAAAAATGGGAGAAATTAGTGTAACAAATACATAACATTTAATTCTAATAGTTTCAAGTAGCAGATTATGAGGCTATTGGAGCTTAATATTTGACCTTCAATTTTATAATCGTATTCATCGTGAATTACAATATTTTCTGTTTTAAGAAAAATAAATAAATTGAACATAATTGTTGATATGTTATATACAATATTCTTTTCATATCTTATGATTTTAAGTGTGCATACTGTTGGGTTCATTGAATTATACATGGAAAAAGTCTTGAAATAGAACAGTGAGAGAACAGAGAGCGAGCGAGAGAGAGAGAGAGATAGAGTAAAAGAGAAAGGGAACCAAATGAGAAAGAACAATGTAATGGTGAGAGAAATAAACAATGATGTGAGATAGTGTGTGTGTGTGTGTGTGTGTGAGAGAGAGAGAGATGGAGATAGGAAGAAAGAGTGGGGGGGGGTACAGTGCCCCCTTTTTCAAATGCCCCTTTTTATATAGGAAAGTTCCCTTTTAACTTTGTAAGAAGTGCCCCTTTTTCCATAGGTAAAGTGCCCCTTCCCCTTTTCACCTCTGATAAGTGCTCCTTTAATTTTGACACGGGCCCCTTTTCCTTTGACAAGTTTCCATTTCCTTTGCAATAAGTGCCCCTTTTCACTTTTGAGAAGTGCCCCTTCACCTCTGATAATTGCCCTATTTAAATCTGAGAGGTGCCCCTATTAACAAAATTATCGGTGCCCCTTTTCTTTCAACAAATGCACATTTCCTTTATTATAAGTGCCTCTTTTTCATTCTCTTAAGTGCCCCTTTTAAAATATGTTCAATGCCCCTTTTCAGGTGCGATATGTGACCCTTTTCACCTCTGATAATTTCCCTTTTAACAATGATACTATTCCAGCAAGTGCCCTTTTTGTTGGTGCTGCCCCCCGCTTTGGAATTCGCTCCGCCGTCCCTGGACGTCATATTGCTCAAGTTGTCGAGGTGATGCATCCTCTCCACACTGCGCGCATCCATTGTCTTAGCCCATTGTCTTAGTGCATTGTGACGTCATATTGCTCAAGTTGTCGAGGTGATGCATCCTCTCCACACTGCGCGCATCCATTGTCTTAGTGCATTGTGACGTCGCAGCTTCGGTACTGAGCATGTGCAGAAACCGTAACCATGGTGAATAATCCATGGACTAAGTTAGGCCAGGTTTAAACCATGGATCAGTTAGGCCACCTTTCGAGAAATGAAAATGACTTAGGTCAGCGGCCTAAGTTAAGCCTGGCCTAACTAAACCACGGTTTAACTTAGGCCAGGTTTAACTTAGGCCGCTTTCGAGAATACCACCCTCCGTTTCTACGGGCCAGGAACAATTTTGCCACACCCCCGATAGAGAGAATAATATGCCCCTCTCTTTTAGTACCTCTAGGAGGTACCCTTTATACCCTTTATACCCGTAAGGGAGGGTAGCGACCAATAACTGATAAAAATTGGGGTTTTGTAATGGTTAAACTTTACATTTTAAAAGATTTATCTGCTGATTGAGCTTAACTGCAATGTTTGTGATTGTCAAGGGGGGGGGTCTAATTTTGCCCCAACACTCTGCTTGCGGTGTCTGTATTGAAGGCAGGTATACAAACATAATACATACCGGGTCTATCTATTTTTAAGGGAGCATAGTGAACGAGTGGGAAAATTTGATTTTAGGATGCTGACAATTTACATTTCAGAGCACTTGAAAGCTTATTATAATGCAAAGGAAATACATGCAATTTCCCTTTTTTTTCTTCCGAGGGGCCTAAGGGGGGGGGGGGGTGAAATCAATTGTGTCCCCCATTTGAATCAATGCGGGGGGCATCAGCTCTCTCTCCCCCCCCCCTCCCTTCCATCCCCGCTATCGGTGCTCATGGTACATTCCCACATCTGACTTGTACAAGTACAACATTAGTAGCCAAACGCAAGCGCTTTCTGTCAGATGAATACACTTACCTTAAGCCGTAACTGCTGCTCGAAGTCAGCCTGATTCTTGATGTTATGATTTTGATGACCGACGATCACGCACTTGAGACAGACATGGACCTTACAGTCCTCACAAAACATATCATTGTTCTCTTGTTTGTGGATGCAGCACTTCTCAGATAGATGACCAATACTGACTTTCCCTATGTTGATATCCTGTATGGAAACAATCTCGTGACCTTCAAAGACTGTAAGATGTTGATGACAATCCAGACACTTATCACAAATGTAGTTATTACATGTACAGCAGAATGAGACAGCATCTTGCTGACACTTACAAGCAGTGCATTTTGGACGCATCTCAAGGACAGCGTTCACCCCTCCACTCTTGGCGTGGTAATCGTCTACCAGTGCGTTGACAGTCACATTGGTGAGGAAATCATCGACACGGTTCGCAGACAACTTGGTGATCTTCCTGCAGAGAGGACAGATCATGTGATCGAGATCTTGGTGGGACAGGTCACAGTTCTTGAGACATTTCCGACAGAAGGTGTGTCCGCATGAAGTCAGGATGGTTGCCTCGTCGAAGATACCAAGACATAGTGGACACGTCAGATTCTTTGAAGAGCTTGGAGCTTTCTCTTCCTCAGTCTTCGCAGCCATTGCTACAAATATTGGATTTCTGACTATAATCACATACAGGAGCTCATTCTACGCCTAAATCCAATGTCTAATAACACTTGAAAGTGTGATCAGCTGATGTTTACTTATAGGAGCCAAAAGTCCGTTTTATGCAAGCACAAACTATATGCAGTGATGTAGTAGATTGTACCAATATCCTGGGTCCTAAGAGCACATTTGTTTTAATTTTTTTTCGCTTCGACTCATCCAGCCGCTGAATAAGCGGTGGGGGGGGGGGGGGGGGGGGGGGGGGGGGGGGGGGGGGGGGGGGGGGGGAGTAAGAGCACGTTTTTTTTTTTTTTTTTTTTTTTTTTTTTTTTTTGGGGGGGGGGGGGGGGGGGTCCCGAATATTTGAAAATAGCGCCGGCCGCGAATTCGCTCAGTGGGAGGGGGGGGGGTGTGTACACTAATTTTATTTTATTTTTGGCCGGGAGACACGTCCCTGTTTTCCAGTACATTTTTGGCGAATTTTTGGCTGATTTTAAGACATTATTTTTTGGCCTGGGGGCACGTGCCCCTTGTGCCCCCCCCCCCCCCGGATCCGTCCCTGCTTAAGTAGATCGTCTGCGAGTATAATACAGGAAGTAGTGCATCCATAGAAGTGGGTTTTCCCACAGAGAGCGCGTGCAGCTTATATAAGCACCTTTGAACTTATTTGCGGTATTCATCCTTTTCATCTATAGAGGGCGACTTGTTTAGGTTTTCACAGGGGGGCTCAAACTCCGCTTCTGCATTAGCCTCTTGTCGATGGCCCTCGCGGTTGTTGGAGTCCGTAAATTCTGGCTCGCTTCGCTCGCCCGCCAGAATTTACGGACTCCAACAACCGCGAGGGCCATCGACAAGAGGCTACTTCTGCATCCATCCAGCAACGGAGAAATTTTGGAGGGTCAAAAGTGCACACTGCTTCCACTTTTCATGTATTAGCCTGTGAAGATGAATACTTTTTAGTGCACCAGCGATATAGGGATTTTGGCATGCGCGCAGCGCGTAAAATATATAAATTAAAATGTTGAATATTCATGAGCTCTTTTCCAGTTACTAGCATATTAATATCACAATGAAAAAAAGACAATGCGCATGCGTAACTATCGACAGAATTTTGCCTCTTTCTTTTCATTTTTGAACTCGACGCCACTGATTTTGTTTTTATTCTGCATTAATACTTTTGCCCTGCCCACTCTCTTATTTCATTTCCGCCTTAGGAAAAATTAGGAAAAATTATTAAATCTATCTCGCTGCTGCCAGATCAAAACAAAATCAAGAGGTTGAACACCAATTACTCAATCCTACATTAGACTGCATCAGCAGACACGTAGCCACGGGGGGCAGGGGCGTCGCTAAAGGGGGGGTGTGGGGGTGCGACACCTACCCCACCTGTCAGGATATTGTCGGTAAAATTGCGCTGCCGTCGGGAAAAAGAGAAAAGGGGGAGGGAAAAAAAGAGAGGGAAAAAAGAGAGGGGAAAAAAGAGAGGGAAAAAAAGAGAGGGAAAGGGAAAGAAAAGAAAAAAGAAAAGGAAAAGAAAAGAAAGAAAGGAAAAGAAAGGAAAGAAAGGAAAAGAAAGGAAAGAAAAGAGAAGAAAGAAAGAGAAAAAAGAAAAAGAGGGAGGAGAGGAAAGAAAGGGAAAGAAAGAAAAGAAAGAAAAGAAGAAAAAAAAGAAAAAGAGTGAAAGGGAAACCCCAAAAACGGGGGATGAAAGAGAAGAGAGAGAGGGGAGATAAGAGTCTGAGGGAGGAGGAGTGGGAGTAAAAGAGAGAAGGGGGTAGTTGGGTGGAGTCGTCTCGTCGAGGGAGCAAGAAAGACACGGATAAATATGTTGCTGTGTCGGGTCAGCTTTGTCGGTATTCTTGCTCAATCCTTGTGTACTAATTACTATATCAATGCAGAAGTTTGAAGTCGGTGAGATGTATATTGTCGGTCGGCCGACAAGTTTTTTCCCTACGAACTGTGACTTCTTATCCGCTGTGACGACTTCGAGAGTGTCTACAACTACAATAGTTGTATTTTCTCGAAGTTTCACTTTCCTATAATATCAGCTAAAGAAATCAGAGGTTTAAAATTTTCGGGGAAACTAAATTCAAACAAGGTTTAAGAGTCAACAACGGCACGACGAATCGCCTTCCTTTCTTTATATTGTGATGAAACACCAAAAATTCCGGAAGGGGAAACTTCATTTAGACGAGTCGAAAACGGTACAACGAATCGAGTTCTTTCTCTAATAATTTGAGGAAACGTCAAAGTTTTCGCGCTTCGCGCGAGAGGGGGAAAGTGAATTAAGATGAATAGGGCTGAATAAGAGTGGAAAATAGTACGATGAATCGTCTTCCTTTCTCTATATTGTGATGAAACGCAAAAAATTCCGCGCTTCGCGCGGAAGGGGAAAACTTCATTTAGACGAGTCGAGAACGGTACAACGAATTGCTTCTTTCTCTAATAATTTAAGGAAACGTCAAAGCTTCCGCGCTTCGCGCGAAAGGGGAAAACTGATTTCAGACAAAATTAATAGGGCTTATTTAGAGTCGAAAACGGTACAACGAATCGTGTTCTTTCTCTAATAATATGAGGAAAGGTCAAAGCTTTCGCGCTTCGCGCGAGAGGAGGAAACTGAATTCAGATGAATAGGGCCTATTAATAGTCGAAAACGGTACGACGAATCGTCTACTTTCTCTAATAATTTAATGGAACGTCAAAACTTCCGCACTTCGCGCGGAAGGGGAAGTTTCATTTAGACGAGACGAGAACAGTACAACGAATCGTCTTCTTTCTCTAATAATTTAAGGAAACGTCAAAGCTTTCGCGCTACGCGCGAGAGGGGGAAACTGAATTCAGATGAATAGGGCTTATTAATAGTCGAGAACAGTACACCGAATCGTCTGCTTTTTCTCATAATTTAATGAAACGTCAAAGCTTCCGCGCTTCGCGCGAGAATGGGAAACTGAATTCAAACAAATAGGGCTTATTAAAAGTCGAAAACGGTACAACGAATCGTGTTCTTTCTCGAACAATTTGAGGACACGACAAAGCTTTCGCGCTTCGCGCGGGAGGGGAAACCGAATTCAGATGCATAGGGCTTAAATAAGATTAGAAAACGGTACGAGGAATCGTCTTCCTTTCTCTATATTGTGATGAAACGCCAAAAATTCCGTGCTTCGCGCGTAAGGGGAAAACTTCATTTAGACGAGTCGAGAATGGTACAACGAATCGTCCTCTTTCTCTAATAATTTAAGGAAACGTCAAAGCTTCCGCGCTTCGCAAGAGAGGGGGAAACTGAATTCAGACAAAATTAATAGGGCTTATTTACAGTCGAAAACGGTACAACGAATCGTGTTCTTTCTCTAATAATGTGAGGAAACGTCAAAGCTTTCGCGCGAAAGGGAGAAACTGAATTCAGATAAATAGGGCTTAATAAGAGTCGAAAACGATACGAGGAATCGTCTTCCTTTCTCTATATTGTGATGAAACGCCAAAAATTCCGCGCTTCGCGCGGAAGGGGAAAACTTCATTTAGCCGAGTCGAGAACGGTACAACGATTTGTCTTCTTTCTCTAATAATATGAGGAAATGTCAAAGCTTTCGCGCTTTGCGCGGGAGGGGGAGAAACTGAATTCAGACAAGGATTAAGAGTCGAGAACAGTACACCGAATCGTCTGCTTTTTCTCATAATTTAATGAAACGTCAAAGCTCCCGCGCTTTACGCGGGAGGGGGGGGGACTGAATTCAGACAAGGATAAACAGTCGAGAACGGTACAGCAAATCGTCTTTTTTTAATAATTATTTAATGAAACGTCATAGCTTTCGCGCTTCGCGCTGGAGGGGGGGGGGGAACTTCATTCAGCCAAGGATTAACAGTTGAAAACGGTACAATTAAACGTCTTCTTTTCCTAATAATTTAAGGAAACGTCTAATCTTCTGCGCTTCGCGCGGGAGGCCCATCACCCACACCCCCCTAATGAGCGAGCTTTTAAGTGATTCTCTTGCTCACTACCGCCCCTCCCTAAAATAAGATCCTAGCTCCGCGCCTGCATTAAAATATATAGCTATGATGCTGACTAAATTGAAGAAATAATTCGTATATTTATGTCGTCGAGGAAAATGACCATTTTGCGCATATGCAAGTCCATAGGAAAAACAATTTAGCCTTCGGCCCCAGGCTTATAGGGTTGAATTTGTAGATATTGGACATTTAATTTTGTCGGTAATTGGTGGCTAGTTTTGTCGGTAATCGTTGGCCTCTACACCCCCCCCCCCCCACTGAAAAAGGTCTAGCGACGCCCCTGACGGGGGGGGCAGGGGTTGAACTTTCTTAGACCCCTCCCAAGGACGTCGATCGATTACATGTATGTGCCCCCCCCCCCTAAAAAAAAAATATTAAAACAAATCAAACTCTGGCTACGGGCCTGTGCATCAGCACCATCACACCTCAGTCTAATAGAGCATTATCATTTAAGAGTGCCTACCTCATCATAATCACCACCATCATCACAATCATATCTTTCGAAAACTAAGAAAATAAAAGGAAAAAATTATGCAATATTAAGTAATTTCATTAACATTTATGAAGTCATTTATTCCAAATTTTTCTTCCTAAATCAGGCAATTATTTAGTCTTTTTTTAGAAAGATTAAGAATGTACATGTGCTTAGCAAAGTTCAAGGTACAGGATTTCATTATAAATGCGGGGATAAATGCTGTTTAGACTTTAGTATTGGATCTAGACTCAGAGGCGGCGGAGCGACTTCCAAAGTGGGGGGGGGGCACCAACAAAAAAGGGCACTTTCTGGAAAAAAGGGCACCTTCAAAGGGAAATCTCAAAGGGAAAATATACAATTTGTTAGACATTGGTATATACACCTATATTGTGATTACATTATCGGGGATGATTTCAATATATGTTTTTATTTATACATCATATAAGATTTTGCGTATCATCTTTGCAGTTGAGTGTGATGGTCTAAAAATTCATTTGCGAGCGAGAATTCTTTTTAAAGATTTATGAGGTCGCAGTGCAAAAAAAATACATCTTATAAAGAGGAATGACCCAATCCTGATGGGGTTATATAAGCACATTTTCATAACGGAAGAATGAAAAGATCTTTGATAAGTTACATAATTATAACATCTATAACTACGAGCGAGCGTAGCGAGCGAGCCTTGGGGGAAATTGCTTTTAGTCGCTTGAAATTAGGGGCACGTTTGATGATGAGAGGAAAAGGGGACACTTATCGAAAGGGTTAAGACAGTTATTAGAAAAGAAAAGGAGCACGTGTCAGAGTACAAAGGCTAATTATCAGAGGTGAAAATGGGAAACTTCAGTCTTACACCTAAAAAAAGAGGCATGCACCAGGGATGAAAAGGAAATGGGCATTTGTCGATGGAAAAGAGGCGCCCATTAGATTTTGATAGGGGGCATTTATAAGAAGTGAAAAGGGGCATTTATGAAAAAGGGATAGGGTTTTTATAAGAAAAGAATTTGGGCACATATCATTGTTAAAAGGGTAATGAGAAGGGGAAGTGGCTCTTATTAAAAGGAAAAAGAGGCACATATTAAAATAAACGGGGCACTTATCAAAGACGAAAAGGGGTAATTATGAGAAGGAGAAGGGACACTTATAAGGAAAAAAAAGAGCATTTATTGGGAAGGAAAAGGGGGACGTGTCAAAATAAAAGGGGCATTTATAAGAGATGAAGGGAGCACTTATCAGGAGGGGAAGGGGTACTTGTCAAAGTAAAACGAGTATCTCTCAGAATTGAATAGGGTCATTTACAAGGGATGAAAAGGGGCACTTATGAGAATGAAAAGGAACTATTTTCGTAGATGAAAAGGAAAAGGGGCATTTATGAGAAAGGAAAAGGGCTCTTCTTTAAATGGGGGCACTTATCATAAGCAAAATGGGCACTTATTCAAAGGGAAATGGGGCACATGTGAAAATATAAGGTGCGCTTATCCAAGTTAAAGAGGGGAAGGGGCACTTTTTACAAAGGAAAATGGGCACTTGTCAAGGCAAAAAAAGGGAACCTCTCAGATTTAAATAGGGCAATTATCAGAGGTGAAGGGGGCGCTTATCAAAAGTGAAAAAGGGGCGCTTCTCGTATCTAAAAAGGGGAACTTACTAGAGATTAAAAAAGGCACTTATGAGAATGGAAAATGGACACTTATTGCAAAGGAAAATGGGAACTTTTCAAAGGAAAAGGGGTACGTGTCAAAATAAAAGGGGCACTTATCAGAGGTGGAAAAAGGAAAGGGGAACTTTTCAAAATAAATAGGGGCACTTTTCAAAATAAAAGGGGCACTTCTCCTCTGTAAAAAGGGGCACTTGTCAAGGTAAAAGGGGCACTTTTCCTATGCAAAAAGGGGCACTTTTAGGGTACTTGAAAAAGTGGGAGGGCACTGTGCCCCCCCCCCCCTGCCCCCCCCCCCCCGGGAGCGCCGCCTCTGTCTAGACTATATAGCCTTATAGTCTAGGCTATATAAGCGGTGTCAGACAGAGGCCAATTTATCATCTAGAAAAAAAGCTATCTAGACAATTCGCTGTCTGTCATCATTATTATCCCGCGAAAAATCCTACAACAAACCAAGAATATTCTCCCTTATCGAGAAATTTCCCGGGATTTTTCGCTGGGAATTTCTGTCTGTTACAATGTCTGTCACTTACGTAAGTGAATTATTTAGGTAATTCAAGATGGATCGGGAAAAATTGTGTCTGACACCGCCTTTTGTCTAACATTAACACTAAAGTGTATAGGCAACGCAGTCACTTCTTGGTGGTTGTTACAGCCGACTATACAGTGCGTCCCAGAAAAAACGAAACCGAGAACTATCGATGTTTTATCATAACTTAATCACAATTTTAATTACTAAATGACACATAATTATTTGGAAAGCTTAGATCCTCCTCTTTCTTTTGATGCAACTCATATGATGCATTATTTCACGCATGAGCGATTAAAAGCAATTTGAAGAGAGGAAACCAAAAAGTCATTTGGCGGGCGGTATCTGAATTTCAAGGAGAAAATCACATTTTTAGAAATTCCAATTTCTGCCCTTTCATAATTATGACACCCCAATCAGGAAAAATGAGCCAGGAATAACAAAGTTCTGTTTGTTTAAAGTAATGCTTGCATTTCCGTAATTTGATCAAACGAGTTCGTTTTCATTGGCTGCCTGCCGTAGCAACAAACAGAGTTGACAAAAGACTTAACTCCGTTTCGTTGACGATCAGCCATGCATCAGGTCTTTCGTCTTCTTTGTGCATGGCTGATCGTCAACGAAACGGAGTTAAGTCGTTTGTCAATCCTGCAACTCTGCTACAGTAGATCGTGTAGATTTTCATTCATTCATTCAGGTTTTTAAAAAAATATAATTATCATGTTATCAAACCTTCAAAATAATGTCACCTGACCGTTTTGAATTGTCAGAATGTTCGTGACGTCAGCATAAAATCCTGAGACTGTATATAACTTCCGAAAATTTAGGGAAAAACAATTGTATGTAAAAAAGGGAACGCAAATATACATTTGAGTCAAAACATGAGTCTGACTCTGTTATTGTTCTGTAGTAAGTATAATATCAAATGGTAAGGGGGGTAAATCGAAACTAGTGCTGCAATGTGTTAATTGTGAAAGACAATAGATGTAGGCTATTTAAAATGTTTTGAGATATTGTCCTCGATTTTAGAGTTCAGTGGCAGTGTCGAGGTGGCATTCACAAGGGAAGTGCTTTAGCGCCATCTGCGTTGTGTAATGAACATTATTGTGATGACAAACTCACACTCTGTTTTCTTACATCAATAATAGCGAGCAGTCACTGCCTGCACTGCACTACATACGTACTTTTTAATTGGCAGAAAATAGCACATAGAAATACACAGTGCATCTTCAGAATGACATGACTGTCTTGTTCCACAGCCAGGACGTCATAAAACATATAAAATATTCACTCACAAAATAAAACAATTCATAAAGAAATACATCAATTTAATAAGACCTTGAGATATTTTCTTCATATTAGGCCCTATATATCCTCATAATGAAAGTACATACATATCCTTTTCTCCATCCCGAAGTGAATATTATTTTGTTCTTTCTCTTTTCGTGTCCATCAAATTTCAAATCTTCAAGTTAATGACAACTGACTAAACCGATTCGGCTTCGTATGAAGACTCGCTTCGGCTTAATGAAGACTGCGGTCAAGATCACTCTCGTATTACTGGTTTCTGAAGATCTTGAGACAAATCAAAAGATCCCTTTTCCGTTCGGCGGATATTTACAACTAATCAGAATGGAATTGTAAAATGCATAAAGATGACCAAATATCCGTCATAATAATGATGACCGATGCTCAGCGCTCTGCAATGCAAACAATCAAAGTGAATTACCGCCAGACGGCCGGTTAAATCCAAGTTCTATTTTTGTATTCTTATTTGAAAATAAGAGTATGAAATAATCAATTATCATATTAAGAGATAAAAGCTGCGGTCGTTCCAGTAATATGTATTTTTAAAGGAAAAATAAAAACTAATAATTATAGGTCAAGAATGGATGGCGATACAATTTCTGCAGCAATTTCGTCTTTTCAGTAGCTGGACATCATTTTGATCTTTGGCATGTGTGGTATCCCGCATGACGTATTTCTTTTACCTTTTTCTTTTTTTCCTTTTTTCTTTTTTTCCTCTTCTTCTTCTTCTTCCTCCTACTCTTCTTCTTCTTCTTGTTCTTCTTCTCCTTCTTATTTTATTTTCTTTTATTTAACTTGTATTCAATTAGCCTCTTTCTTTCTCTTTTTTTTTCCTCTTTTTTTCCTTTTTTTCCCTACATTTCTTTCTTTCATTTATTTCCCTTTTTTCCTTCTCTTTAGAAATAGGTCTATTATGTTTGTATTAAAAAAATATATCTCTTAACTTAAAAGGTCTTGAAATTAATGTAAGGTATTCGTATTATCCGGGTTAATGGACTGCAGTAATTAAATTTAATGATTGCGAAAGCCAGGCAAGCAAATCGAGATCACATACATAAATTAGTTTAATTATTTTAACTAAATAAACATCAAGTCGTTCGTATTAGTTCAGTTTCATCAGATATCAGAGCTATATTAAACAGTGCATAATATCAGGGGCGGATCTAGGGGGTTCGGTGGTTTAACGCCCCCCCCCCCCCCCCCCCTTGGCAAAAAGCTAGATCCGCCCCTGAATGTTTTAGCGTTGTACATGACGGATTCTCGAAAAGTGGAGGGAAACCTGAAGGAATGCAGCCCCCATGGCCCCTAGCCCCCCCCCCCCCCCCCCCCATTAAAACGCATGACAAAGTGTCATACATTAAGTTTTATTTAACGTTTTTCTTATGGCTTTCACTCCCATGTATGCCCACCCCTTACTTTTCAGGTTGACAAGGAAGTTCACTAAATCTCATATTTTCGATTAATGTGACAAGAGCTTCTTACTCTCGACATCTCATGACTCGCCAAGTCAACATTTACGACTGAATAATAATAAATAATAAAAAAGAATTTGTCCAGGAACATAATTCAGGCAGTATCCCACCCACCACTGGCTGGGCCACTCAAAACTATTTGTCATGAACTAGATCTTCCAAAGCTACTCGGATTTTCACCCGACTTCCTCGAAGTTCGGAGCGGTGACCTGTCGGCAAACTTCAAAGCGGGGTCATGACCTCTCGGAAGAAGAGGTCAACTTGATCTCATCTCGATTTCTATCTTTCCTTTTTTTTAAACATATTTCTTGAAGTTCGTGCTGGTTTCTGCTCTTGGTGGGTAAATGGAGACGACAATTATAGCCCTCACCGAAGGCCAAATACATTATGAGAATAAGCTGTCGTTGGTAACTGGCGCTAATTGTTTTACTTCTTTGTGTCAATTTTATCACCCAGAGTAATTGTTTAAGAGGTCTATACCAGTGCGCTTGCAGGCATGAAAACCATCTAACATGACTTTTGTGCGTGGTCTATTTGTTAAGATTTTGCCTAGATGTGTCGTTCTGATATCCCATTTTAATATCATGCTCAATTTCAGTTTCTCTCGCATTTTCTGTTTACATCCATTGAAGTCGGCCATTGTACATACTTACTTAGCCAAGTTTCAAAGCGCGGGAGTCCCTATTCTGCAGGCGAAGTCAAAGTAATGTACTGTCCTTGCCTGAAATGTACACTGCCCCAGGCATTACGTAGGCACGCCTTATTTGGGCATACAAAGGGCTCGCCGACTAGCCCCCTCGGCGGCGACGGCGCAAAAGATCAAAGGAAAATCACGCCCCGCCCACCCGATGGCAGGCTGGCCACGCCTCCTAATATCTGACCGGGGAGCTAAAATAATGTAATAGGGGTAATACAAGAAGTGCAAATGTACATGAGGGAGGGATGTAAGGGGGGGGGGGGGGGGGGGAAGAGGGCAATATCTGCTCTTTCTAAACGTCTGCTTCAGTGCACCATGTTTTTAGGATAAAAGAGGTTGACACTTCGATGACAAAAGGGAGAAGCTAATTCAAGCACATAGCACAATCTCGTGTTTTATGATTACAGTAACAAGTCGTATATTAGCACCCCGAACACAAAATGCTATTATCCTCAGATTTTTTATTGACTTCGCTAATCCGGAGGGGAAGAATGTGTAGATCTGATTTCCGTTTAAGTCCTATTTAAAAGAAGCAAGCAAAAGGCTAATTTGTTTGCGGTAGATTGCAATTTTAGATACGTGGAGTTTATTTGACGCTGGTGTGCTTTTCAATGAGTTGTTGAACACATTTAAATGCCTATTATGCTTTGCTATACACACTCATCTAGTCTATTTTAAGTCAAAATTATGTATTTTCCACAGTCGTATCTATATCACGTTGTCAAGAGCATATTAATTAGATGTACATTTTCCGTGAAATCCTATCGGGTCGTTTCTGATTAAACAGATAACAGACCGTGGTAGGTAAGTAGAAGGTCACGAAAGACATTTATAAGATTTCTTCACCCGCCGCTTTAATATTTTGTTTTTCTTTGAAAGAAGCGCATTTATATTATAAAAAGTATGACCCTATCATGATGACTATAAATCTGTCTGCTGGTTTTAGTCGTTTTATTTTTTTTTAATTCTTTATTTTTTCATTTTTTTTTGGATGGAGGTATTTTATTTTATTTGTGTGGCCCCTGTTCACGTTTTATAAGATGGCTCCTTAAATATAATTGTCTGCTTCTAAAGTGGACGTGGATTTAACTTCAGTTCCTCTCTTTAGTATAGACCTACTTGGCCTTTGCAACGAAGAGAGAATTGGCGATGAATGCGTTTACGTTTGTTTCATGTGTTTGTTCATTGACAAACTTACTCGACAATTATTACCATCATCATTATCGTCGTGAATTTGTTATTTCAAATACAGGTTTGGGTATAATTATAATTACATTGAGATTAACGTTTTGGTTGTTGACACATATTTTGACAGCACATAATATATTTGATTTGACTCGAACGAGCAGAAATTCTGACGCTCTATTAAAGTGACAAAATAATTTCGTCATCAAAATATACTACTAAAAGTATAAACAAATACATATATACCACCTCACCGCCCAAATAAATGGTGACGGTAGCCCGAATATTATTTTCAAAATGATAAGGATGGAGCCCCCATCTTGTTCATAGCTTCTGAACCCCTTCCACCAGCATCATTTTATTTAGGTATCTTCAATCACTTCTATTATCAATACCATCACCATCACCAACGCTATCACCATTATTATCACCGTCCTTATCACCAGTATCATCATCATCGCCATCACTATAATAATCACCACCTTCGGCTACACCATCATTACCACCATCAACATCATCACTGCCACAAACACCACCATCGCCTGAATAAGCGTGGGGTGGGGGGGGGGGGGGGGGTAAGAGTACATTTTTTTGGGGGGGTCACTTTTTAGCACCTAATTTTTTATTTTTTTTTAAATTAGGGGGAGGGGGGAGGGGTTCCTCCAAAATACACACATACAAACATTGAGGGGGTTTAACCCCCCCCCCCCCCCCGCGAACGCGCCTGACCACCACCACCCCACCACCACTATCACCAGCACCACTATCACCCTCACCACCATCCACATCACCACCATCACCACCACCACCACCACTACCATCACCATCAACATCACCACCATCCACATCACCACCATCCACATCAACACCGACAACAACTACGTACTACCAGTACAGTCACCAGTATCATCATCATGGCAACATTCATCGCCATCCTCATTGCATTCGCCGTCGCCACTTGTTCAAAAGATAAACCACTTGAATATAACGATACAATAAATTGTTTCATACAAATCCCCCATTTGAGCTGGACAAATCTTCTTGAAAGCAAGATGACCTTAAATGACAATCACTTGACTCCGGCCTAACTTTATCAAATCTCAGAATTAAAACTAAAGACGGTGGAGACACATGCAGGCCTACAAGAAAATGATGTGATGATAATCTGTGGAGGTATATTTTGATTGTAACATTACCGGTAAATAGGCGAAGATTGCATGATTCAACAGTACATTGAACTGAAAACTTGGCTCATGGGGGGAAATCGTTTTTTTTTTTTAACGACGGTTTTAACATCAAATCTTTATCAATGGCATAATCAGACTGGATGTTACCAGTTATTGTGTAAATTACTTATCTGACGGAAAGAAATCATCCGTAAAATGGAAAGAACATGGATACAAACTTATTGATCAGCCGTCTTGGCCTTACGTTGAAAAGCGTGTTAATCAACAATGCTTCTCTCTCTCTCTCTCTCTCTCTCTCTCTCTCTCTCTCTCTCTCTCTCTCTCTCTCTCTCTCTCTCTCTCTCTCTCTCTCTCTCTCTCTCCTCTCTCTCCTCTCTCTCTCTCTTCTCCCCTCTATCTTTGTATAATGTTATCCTCTCTTTCTTTCTCGTTCTCTCGTTGTCCTCTCTCCTCCTCCTCTCTCTTTCCTCCCCTCTCTCCTCTCTCCCCTCCCTCCTTCCCTCTTTCAGTCCCTACTTTCCCCATTATATTTCCCTTTCTCTCTTCCCTCCCCCTTTTCCTACGATGCGCTTTCCCTCTAACTTCAAAAGGGGCCTATTTTCGTTGGACACACCCTATTCTGAAATTATAGTTTTAATCCGTACCTCTTCTCAATGAGTGCCTCGTTTATATATTAGGGCACTAATAGTTTAAAGGGGCATAACCAGCAAGTGTTCTCCTGAAAATGTGATAACTTTTTTATTTGTTTTATTTCTTTGTTCATTTATTGTGTTATGCCTTTGTGCAACTATTGTGTTATTTCTTTGTTCATTTATTCATTTGTTTGTCTCGCTTGCTCGTCAGAAATTTGTATGAGCTGTGCCCCCTTTTTATTTGTTTGTCAATTTTTAAATTAAAGTTTCCAGTAAATTAACACCGAAATATGTGATATCCTCTTTGCTTCCTTTGTCCTTTTTAAATATTTTAAACTTCTAACCCCCCCCCCCCCCCCCCCCCCCCCCCTCTTTTCAAAATCCTGGCTCCGCCCTTGTATCAAAGAGGCTTTGGTAAATTAGAAGCTCTTTGATACATGCTTCTTTATCAAAATCCTAGCGTGGCGGTCAGCTAATTTACTACAATAGCGCCATCACTAACTCTGTCACCGCCTTCGTTTTTCAAGAGCGAAGCGTGTATAACGTTATATATTTTCATAATTTGTTCTCCTTTTTTTTAGGCTTATGAGTTATTTTGGCATTTTTCCTTAATTGTATTCAGTTTCAGTTATTTGAGAGATATCACGATAATTATCTTACGACCCCCTTCCCCTTTTCCCGTCTCTCTCTTCTCTCTCTCTCTCTCTCTCTCTCTCTCTCTCTCTTTATCTGCTCCCCTTCTATAGGATAAAGCTCCCCTATTTATTTATAGATTTGTAGATGACTCTAACATTATATTAGAAAACAGATTATTAAAAACAAAATTGGAAGAAGAAAGAAAAGACAAATTAGGGTATATTTTCTTTTCAATATGCTGAAAAGGCTTTACTGAGAGATTTATGTTTGGAGGAGGTGGTGTATTTCACGTCCTTATTACCCCTCCATTTAGCGACGCGTCCTTGTATTGGATGTCCATCTTGCAACCCCCCCCCCCCCCCCCGCCACCCCCCCCGCCCCCCCCCCCTCCCCTAGGCCCCAAATGTTTTTTCTTTTAATAATATTTTTCCCTCCACAGGATTTTTATTGATTCTCAAATCAGCATGAAATACGTTATTGAACATCAATTATTGTAGCGGTTTACAATATACAGCGATATAAAATATACAGTGGAATCAATGAACTGTCAGGTTGATAATACGACTAATAATGACTATGCATATTATGACAATCACTAGGCCCCTCATAATCACCCTTTATAGTACCATACTGTATACGTACGATTAAAATGTATATGTTTGTAACCTCTCCTTCCCCCTCCCCCCCCCCCCCCCCCGACGCCCCGACGCCCCTGATTGTTACATTATACATCCAAGGTAACGGGTCAATCTGAGTACACACAGTGACTGACCAAGGCTCAAACCACCAATGTCATCTTTCCCGGAAACCAAACGATGATTAAATCGTTAGCCGGCCGAAACGCAAACAAAGAGACGTATCCCACTCGCAATCATATCAATCTATAAAGACAATTAGTTAGGGACAAAAGGGCACCCACACCGAAACGAACGTATGGGGGACTGTGCGAGTTGCGGTTGCACGACCGGAAACGAGCCGTAAGTCGAACCACAAACATTTCGGTTTCTCCTTATTCTTTGTTTTTGGAGTGGTTGTAATTTTTGAAGACACTTGAACATGTGAAGCAAAGAAAGATACAACGATACCATGCGTGACTGTGTTTGATTTAAAAAAAATGAATACATGAAATGACTATCACTGACATGCACTGGCTTTTTATCAGCCGAGGAGGGGGAGGGTCTACTGCCCCTTGGGGCAATTGAAAAATCTTTTCTCGTCTTTTGACGCGACAATTTTAAACTTTTAAAATTTACTATTGTTTCTGTTATTCTATGCATAAAAAAAACATTATCACTATTATAATTATTTTTTTTTAATCATTATTATTATCATTATTATTATCATTATTATTATTATTATCATTATTGTTATCATCATTATTATTATCATTATCATCATTTGGTTTTGAATTGGTTTTGTTTGCTTTTGTTTTGTTTAATTGTCATTCTCAAGATTGCTTCAGAGTGACAGAGTCAGTGGCGGTCTAAAGAAGGAGGGGACGGATCGGCGGCAATCACCTCCATTGAAATAAAGTTTTAAATTATTACTTTTAAGGTTATTTAGAGATACGGGGATTTTCAAAACTTTCTACTGAATCTACACAATTCCCTTGACATATCTACCGAACCATGACACCTCTATTATGTGTTATCTTTCACATCACAAGTGCTAATTTTTCTCTCTATAAATAGCTAAATTTATTATTTTCCTGTTCCTAAAGGAGACAACGTTCACTGATCATGACCATCACAATGGCCAAAGTATTTTGTTCTCTATAATATTTTCTGGCCATTCAGGATGTGTACTTACCGATGATAATATCATAATCATCTAATTTACGGTCAAATTAACCTATCTTTTGTACTTTCTATTTGCACGTAGTATAAATACATACTGTAGACCTACATCCTGAAAATATAGATACATACCGTGTGGTAATTAGACCTCGTAAATTAATTTTGTTCTGACGTCATAGTCAATTATAGTGAGATGGACTTTTTAAAACAAGGATTTAATGTATAGAAACGTGATACAGTAACTGTAGACAGAGGAGGATCCAGGGGGACACAATTCCGAACAAAAAATTCTCTGTACAAACAAAAACTAATGAACAAAACAAATATTTTGTTGACATATTTCTATGTGTCCATTTGGTTCCCAAAGGTAGCGGCCGAGTGGGTACAAATACACTTGGGAAGGATTACAAATACACTTGGAAAGGGTTACAAATAAACAAACCTGGGGAACTTTTTGTAAACTTAGGTATACCAGATGTATTGTTTTACCCCTAACTCGTTACACATTTTCTCTCCAAATATAATTTTCTCTTCAAATGTTTTCAATCCTTTGTCTGCAAAAATTCGGAAAGCCGTCAAATAAAAACATTCTACCTTTGTCGACAGATAAAAAGACATTTGGGGGCCTGTAGTAAGTGTGCTACCTTGTTGGCATGCTTA
Source organism: Strongylocentrotus purpuratus (assembly GCF_000002235.5). Taxonomy (NCBI): domain Eukaryota; kingdom Metazoa; phylum Echinodermata; class Echinoidea; order Camarodonta; family Strongylocentrotidae; genus Strongylocentrotus; species Strongylocentrotus purpuratus. Next base: position 16,422,849 of record NW_022145595.1, read on the forward strand.
TTTGTTTACAACATTCCCCATTTAAAATGATTTTTCAAGGCAACTGTGCCCCTCCCTTTAAAACGAATTAACGTCCATAATATTGAATTTGTCTACTTTAAAAATTGATACTGTGGCGAAAAGTATTTCTTTAAAATCAATTACGAATTGAAAGAGCGAGTATCCAATGGCGACTTTACTTGCAAAAACGGCTTTCGATTTTTTTTAAATATTTTTTTTTGGATAAGGAATGCTTCACACTTTTGTTTAAAATGTTATTGTTCATATCGATAACAAGTTAAAATCAACCTTTTAATTATTTTAGGTTACCGTGACTGACATTATAAAAATCATACTTTTACTTTGAATTATATATTCATCGAACTCACAACGTAACTGTAGACCTGAATTTCTTACATACATTTTCCTCTTCTTATACACAAGACGCTGGATGACTGTCATAGTGCAATGAACGTTATTGGAAGTTCACTTCGGTTCATATCCATTTAAAGCATTATGTTCATTATGATCATTATGTTGTGTGTGTACCACAACATGCGTCACTGTATCTAACGAGTCTCTATACCCAAAACAAGTGCCTTCGACAGCTCATGTACTCCACAATACTTGTATACACCGTTTTAATGACGGCTTTCATCTCAATGTCGACATTTCTGGCAGTTTTGGCCACCAGTGACCGCTCATCGTTGGCGCCTTCGTTTTTCTTCGTCACCCGATCGTCACCTCGACAAATAGGCGCCCTTTTTCCGCGCAGACGATGCCCCACCTTTGGTGTAAATTGACACGGGCGATCGTTGTGGCGGGGTAGGCCTATATCGGTGCCCTGATGTGAAACGGACGTCGATAGCAGCTTTACCTGCATGGGAACAATTTCATGTTAAAATGGTTAAAATGTGATCTCTGTATCTGCACTAATTCTGTTGGCCTTCCCGTGTCTTTCTCTCCTCTCCCGTCGTCTCTCCTTCTGTACCTCTTCCTCCCTTCCTCCTTCCCCCTCTCTCTCTCTCTCTCTCTCTCTCTTTCTCTCTCTCTCTCTCAATGTACCCACTTTGTGATCCCTCTATATAATTGTGATTGATATTTTCTATTTCTGTGTACATGTATTGCATTGTTTTTACTGAAAAGCAACTTTTTAACATCCGGCTTTGAGTGGGATCAAATGATTGAAATGTACTTTCAATTTCCTTTTTTCTTCTCGTTTCTCTCTCCCCATCTCTCTTACTCTCTCTTATCTCTTTCTTAATGGTTTGTCTACATTTCGCCTTCCGTCTATGTATGTCTCTGCCCTCATCTTCTCTCTCTTTTCTCTCTCTCTCTCTCTCTCTCTCTCTCTCTCTCTCTCACTCTCGTTCATTCTATATAATTGTACATCTCTCTCTTTCCCTCCCCCTGTCTCATAATTCATGTAATTTCGCGAGGCATAATGAACGCTGGGGCAAACATTTCCTCGAGATAATGGGCACCACTTCCACTCCGCCTGCTTTCATTTCCAACCCATCTCTGCTCTTTCGCCCTCCGCTAATCGCAAAGAAAACGATTTGTTTTATTGATCTGGGGGTAGGTGCAAGCAGATCGATCGCAATCCCCTCGTTCGTATTGGGATGAAGTACTGGTAGAAGGGTACGAGAGAGAAAGAGAGAAAGAGAGAGGAGAGAGAGAGAGAGAGAGAGAGAGAGAGGGGAGAAGAGAGAAATAGAGAGGGAAAGTGTGTGAGGTGAGGGAGAGAAGAATTGAGATGGATGAAGGAGATGGATGGGTAAAGAGGTAACTGTGTGATTAATGTTACGACATGGGTACCCATTAAAAAATGGAGAGAGACAGACAGAGAGACAGACAGACCTAAAGACAGACGGGATACAAAAAGACAGAACCAAAGGCACTGAGCAATAGTTTAATTTTTTTTTTTAAGCAAATGTAAGGAAAACAACATTTATTTGAAATAATTAATAACATCATAGGAAATTCTTTTCATAGATATATTTATTATTATATGGCAATAATAATGAGGAAAAAATATTAATTCCAATTACTGATAATTATAATAATAATGATAATGATAATGGTAACGATAATGACAATAATAATTATAATGAAAAATAAATAAATGAATAAATAGATAAACAAATAGATACACAGAGAAAACATATTAGCAGGGGGTTAATAAAAAAAAAGGTTGGAAAACGAGAAAATGAGATATTAAACGAACGGAAGATAAAAAGTAAAGGATGCAGGTGGAGAGAGGGAAAGTGAGAGGGAAAGAGAGAGAGAGAGAGAGAGAGAGAGAGGTGCACGCACATAAATAGTCCAATAGTCTGGTGGTACAGGATAATGGAGAAGAATAGCGTCGGGATCGCAGTAATTGAAATCAACGAGAAATGACTCGTGGTATAAATAACCTAAACACACCGATCGATAATTTTGCGCCAATGTTCACAATAGTTCGTACAACCGCCGTTACGTCTCCCGACCGACCCCCAACACCATGAATCATTCACCCATTTCAGCCTACTTCTGCTTACTTCGAATCATTGAGTCTTCGCGTCGGGTCGGGTCGGGTGGTCGCGTTACTCGACCTTTTGTGAAAAGATGTCCCTTTATTCACGAAATATTGAGGGTAATGACTGTGAAATAAACCCCTCTCATTTACAAATATTATAGTCCTTTGTGATAACCATACGGCAAATCTACGAAAGGTCGTGTCATCTTCCGCTTTCGTTTCACGAAAGGTCGTGTAACGCGACCACCGACCGGACGCGATGACCCGATCATTCGAAGTAAGCCCTAATAAGTGGGTAAATTTGTAATTGACAGAACATGAGTAAAATTTGATAAAATACTCCGATATTTCACCTTTTATGCATTCTTAGATGAAATAAATGACTGAGAGAAATGGATTACAAGAGAAAGGACGTTTTACAAATCGGTGATATTTTTAATTTGGTCCATCCATTGTTCAACCGAGAGTACCTAATTTAAGTGAACTTTAATTCGCATGTCGAGGAGAAATGATTTATTGAATGTTAAAAGTTTTTAGGTTTTTGATATCAAATCAAGTCATTTACCGTTGATTATGGATTTATGTTCCAATAGGAATCTAAACTCTGATAACTTCACATTATTCATCATTACGTATTTTTTGTTTAGTTGACATAATTATTTCGGTTGTGTGCCCAACCCCCCCCCCCCCCGAAAAAAAACCTCGTGGCTTCCCCTGGAAGACAGTGTATGCATATACTTGAGTGCATTTCGCCTGCAAAATAAAGAACATAATTATTAAATACTCCAGTCATCCGTCCTCGTGCACGTCACTCAAGAATCCATAAGATAATCTTTGTGTTGACACAGTCGCCCTTGAAACAAAAAAAACCCCCAAAATATTGTAGTTAGGGCTCTTGATTACATCATCATCGTCTGATGCTAAGTACGCTAATGCGATAGATTTAATGAAGGTTAATTTGTTAATCAATCATTGTCTCGCTTCGAACCAACAGAGAGCTTTTAATGCGTGGTTGTCGATGCCCATGCCTATTCACATGTCAATATCGATTTCAGGGCATGAAGTGGGCATGGCGGTGGTGATTCAAAAGTCATATTTATATTATTATTATTATTATCATCATCATCATTACTTAAACCGCACTTAAGGCCCAAAGCGCTTACAGTAATTACAATTACTTACAATCCCACAACTACAAACTGCAAAAAAGATGTGTTTTCAACGCTTTTCTGATGGTAATAATTGATGTTTAATTCTAAGTGGTAGATCATTCCAGTATTTTAAAGCAGATACAGTATATGTAAATAACAGTTATGGCTAAGGTATTTATTCTTGAATTCTTATTCAAGTATATGCACCCCCCCCCCCCATCATGAAACTGGGATAGACTGGGAAGGGATCTCCTAGTGTGGGGGTCATCTGATGATGATGGTGGTGGCGGTCATGATGATAATGATGATGATGATGGTGGTGGCGGTCATGAAGATGATGATGAGGATGATGATGATGATAATGATGATGATGGTGGTGGTGGCGGTCATGAAGATGATGATGATGATGATGATGATAGTGATGATTATGGTGATGATAATTATAATTAAGATGTTGATGATTAAGATGATAATGAGGATAAAGATTTCAACATTTTTAAAACTTTTTCATTTGCAAAACAAAATATCAATTTCAATGATGTGTTATTGTGGTAAACATAAAATACAAAATGGCCTATTTATGATAAAAAATAATCTCATCTAAATTGAAATAAGCAACATTCTCCTAATATAATGTTTGCTTTTGGTGTAGATTATTGCCCATGGCCAATATGTGTTTTTAATATTTATTTCAAGATTACTTGCGGCCACGTGGTCGGGCAAAGAATCTCTGCCTGTTTAAGATGAAACCGATGACGAACAACGGTCTTCCTTTTCTCTCAATTACGATTTCGAAGATATTTCATATCCGACGTCGCGTGTCTACGCACAGATTCCACTTTGGATGGAACAGGTGGTTCATGCACGTGCACCGAGCGGCACAATTTTCATTCCCGAGAAACGGCTGTCAACTAAACGGAGACTGATGTCAGAGACTATAAAATGCTAGTTTGGAGGCACGAAATCCTTGCTGGTCAATATCTGTAATAGTGGGTCTGAAATGTAAGACTATGTAGACTGCACTACTCCATATAGGCCCAGAAGCTGCTTGACATAGCCAGAGAAGTAACGGTACGTTATGGCCGTTACTCACGTAGCGTCATTTGTTTGACGTAGTACTGCGTCAGTGACTAAACGCAGCCGTTGACGCGCCGTGTTAGAGCGGCGTAGTACAAATTAAAGATACAGCGTAATTGCAAAATTGTCAGTGCAAACATTATGTTGAATTACTGGCGTATGTATGCGCTAATCACATTCACAGCCTCGATTAGCGCAGGTAATGATGCAAGTGAAATGACGCCTCGTGTGCAGAGGGCGTGAGGGATGAGTCGCTCAAGGTTTTATAGAATCGTGTTAAACGAATTGAGAAAAAAAAAATCAACCTAAGACAATTTCAATATAGGAATGTCCATCAACCATTAAAATGGGTGAACATTACAGTCATTGACAAAGACTTGTTAATAATAATAATGATAACAATAATAATGATAATAATGGTCATTAAACAAATATACAAGAAAAAACTTTGTTTACCCATGAAAGCCTCAACCGCACCTATATGCTTTTCTTCCTAAGGGCCCTGCAATTATTATTACCCTAGCAAACTGCCAGGTACCCAATCACACATGGGTGACGAGTGGCGAAGTTGGACTAATATATTTCCAAAGGGCGTTGGTACCGGGCTGGGATTCGAACCCTCAACTCCAGGATTGAGAGTCAAGTGAATGAACCACTACACCACGATACCTCCACAGTCACAACAAAGTTTTGTTTATGTGAATATTTTTCATCTGTAAATGTGTAACTTCATTTATTTGTAACCTTGTATGGAAATGTAAAAGTTCACTTGCAAATGTATTTAGACCTTTGTAATTTTGTATACAATCTTATAAATTATGTACAATTTTCTTTATGAGAGAAGAGAATAAAAACCTATGGAAGAAGGGTTGAAATAAAGTCTGTGTCTACAGACTAAAAACAGAGCATGCATGCAGGGACAGAACTCATTTATGGAGATGAAATTGAAATGGATGCATGTACTCGAGAGATCTTCCAAGGAGCTGCTCCCTGATTCTAAAGATGCACTCTTGAGAAAACGACACCTCCTAGTCAAGGTCAACAAGTGACGTCAGAGGGCCCTAAATTGCGCCATTTGCACCATTTCGGGGCGCCGTCGCCACTGCCGTCGTTAGCCGGGCTGCGCTCATCGATCTGCGCCAGGCCGAGGAATTGGCGGGAAGAGTGCATGGTTTTAGCAGCTTTTAGGCAAGCGGCGTTTATCTATTTTTGACACCCCTGTATTCCATCGTCATCTTTCCCCCTCCTTCCCCTTATCATTCTGTTCTTCCATGACTATCATCTTGTACTCAGACCTTTTCTACATTTTTAATTTTCAACTCAAGTTCTATAAATATATTTCTTCAAAACTTCTTCCTCAATGACCTCGACACTACACGGGGGCATTGGTATGGGGGGGGGGGGGGGGCATCATGATACGTGATTTTACAAAGCAATCGATTTGGGTGTTAGGAGTGGGACTAACACAATCTTCTAATCCTCCTTCCCCTTTCTCCTTATTCTCTCTCTCTCTCTCTCTCTCTCTACTTCTCTCTGTCTCTTTCTCTCTCTTTCTCTCTTTATTTTTCTTTTTCCACCGTTCGACGGGAAAGTTGCAGCATCCATCCAACAACAAAGTTTATCCTTATTAACCCATATCAACTAACTATCAACCACCACGTATGTATTTTTTAATGAGTTGTGCAGGTTGTGCATCACGACATTTGTAATCACTTTATAGGTCATAAATACAATGTAAACACACTTTTTTGCTGATGGGAGCTCCTTCTGGAATTTCACATGCAAAATTGGTATTTCATTGCTGTGTTGTTTACCTGTGTCATCATTATCTTTGTACTCCTGTATTCAAGTTACCTGGGGGTGTTCCACAAAGATCCTAAGACGAAATTAACTCTAACTTAGACTTAAAAATTATGGAGAGCCTGAAAATAAAATATATTCAAAAGCGAAAATACAAGACAGTATTTTAGACATGAAATCTCCTTGATGATAGAAAATATAAATGATTTGAATCAACATTAATCTTTTATAATAACTTTTACAACAATTTTATAGTGCTAACGGCTTTCTATGATTGTTAAGTCCAAATTAGAGATAAGTTCAACTTAGGATGTTTGTGAAACACCCCAGAACTCTTTACGGGTTTTCGAGAGCTCGCTCTCTACCGCTCCCGTATTTCTTCTTAACCGATGCAATATGAGAGTATAAGTGGCAATGGGAATGGGCTTTTAAGATGCAGTTCCGATGGTAATGTGATGATATCGAATAACCTGAATATGAGATGGGTCACTTTTGAGAGATTCATATTTTTCAATAAGATCTGGAGCTGAGAGGTCTCCCCTCCGCTCTCATTACATCTCAATTTCTCCTTCTCCTCCATGTCCTATTATGTACTTCTGCTTTGTTTCTATGTTTTATTCGACGTGTATTACAGAAGGAAAAAAAACGGTGTCACAATGTGAATTAAAACATCGTTACAATTGCATTCCATTACCATGTCTATTTTGTGCATGTTTTTAAAGGAAAAACAATTCTTCGTGTTTTCATGGAATCAGAACTATGTTATTTTTTGTTCAACGTATGTTTGTATATATTTTTGCTCATGAAAAATTACCCATTTAATCATACTTTAAGATAGAAATACTATTTGCCAACATTTCAACTGAATGTTAGTATTCGATTTATCTCAAAATGTGAATTAAAAAATCGTTAACATTTGTATTACCACGTCTATTTTGTGCATGTTTAAAAAGATATTATTTTCATCTTGTTCTCATGGAATAAGAACTGTGTTAATTTTTTTTTCAACGCCGTTTTGAACTGGATTGATCATAATCAGCTTCAAATCCATATATTTGATTTTGTGTTCTCGATGCAAATGATAACATTCAAATGATGATTATAATGATGATGATTATAATGATGATGATGATGATGATTGTGATGATGATGATAATAATAATAATAACAATAATAATAATAGTAATAATGATGATAATACAAATAATGACAAGGGTGATAATGAACATTAATATTACCATGTTACATGTTTATCGACTTCAATTCGCATGCAGGACGACCTGTGAAAATCACAACTCAAAAGCAAATTCTCATGTTATGATCAAGGGAGGCATTAATTAAAACAACAAGATTAATAAATGGAGGCAGTCATATAACTTACAATTAAATATTTTATTTCTTATTCATGTGATTTTCTCATTATCATTTTTATATTTTCCCTCGTTAAAAGAAAAACCTTCACATTGGCCCATACAAGCTTTCCAACAAAAAAAAATGTATGCGGGTATATTATGGAGAGAATTTGGAATGAAAATCGAATGCGGGGAAAATGGGAAGCGTCGAATTGAAAAGTACTCTAACCCTCACTTAAATAATTTACATTCTATTTTATTAATTTAGCTGGATTTGACGATGTATTCGTAGCCCGCATTTATACACATCGGTATATCCGCTCATTTAGGCATTGCATTATCGAATCCAGCTCGAGAAAGCAGCCTCATTATACCGCAACAAAGGAAAGATATGGAAACTATATTGTGACGTCATTTAAATAATGGGGCTCTGTATTGAGGATGTTAGCAGGCTGTGTTGTCTATTTTGGGATTGGGTATTTTTCGCCCAATGTATTTTGTTTCTTTCATGTCTCTCCATTTTCGTATTATATAGTATATTTGGGCGTTATTTGTGTCGTTGGTAGTGATCTAGTTTTAAATAATCTTCTTTTTGTAATATTTATCGCCCCAATCGTATTCCACGATGAGCTGATGCTTACAATAATATTGTATCTTCTTGGTTTAACTTCTCAGTCCGTGTTAGCTGAAATTCCAAAGCAACTTCTTGCAACTGGGTCAAAAGAGGTATACTGTGGAATATCAGCTATGATACACGATGATACATTAATGTTATGAATTAATAACTGAACCTGATTAATCAACAACAGCAAAAAGGGAAATATGAATTTAAAATTCAAATCATTATGAACTAATAGTGTTTGAAGGAAAGTCCTGAAATTCACCCCAAATAGATTTGACATCATTCAATATCAGTCTCATACGAGTTTCAGCTTCCAAACAAAAGGATAATTGTTTCCATTTTGACACTAAAATTAAATGTGCTTCCTGTAAATTTGTTATTTCTTTATCCATGAAATTTACCCCGATGTCATATCACATTTGTCCTAATTCAAGTTATTAAAGATCTTAAAGTAGCTGTGTCTGAACTTCTTTTTTAAATTTTAAATTTGTGATTTTCAGGAGAGTAGTTCGTTATCTAACTTAGATTAATGCATGAACGAAACCACTCAGTGGGTGAGAGGTAATGTCAGATTTACAAGAAACTTCTTTTAAAGACCGTCAATACTACTGGGCCAGAGGGGATTAGAACACACAGCGAGGTCACTGACAGGTGGCTATCTCATTAACTCAGCTCTCAACTAACATAAGAAAAAAAAGATCATGGGGGACCAACAGGCACATATTGGGGATGTTTTCTATATAGAGGGAGCAAGTAGCTTCAAGTAGGACAGTGGGGCTTAAACCGGAAGTGTTATATTAAAGGTCAAATGAAATCAGGGGCGGATCCAGAACTTATCAATGAAGGGGGGGGGGGGGCAATTCAGAAACATTGCATTATTCAGGGCATTGTTTTGTGTGTATATAAGGTATGTTCATATTGTTTCAAAAAGGGGACACATGCCAGTTTGCGCCTCCACCCCACCCACCCCACCCTTCATGCCAATACTAAACAATTCTTGCATAATGTATATCCAGTTATAAAGATAAAAATCATGTGTTATCTACCTTGATCGTCATAATGAATCTCAAGCATAGCGTGATATATATTTCCGGTAATTATTTGAATACAGCTTTGTGCGGAGATAAGAAAGGAGGTGTAATTTACACAAGCAATCATTTTCAAGGATGTATATACATTTATATTTCCGCCATTATTAAGAGAATTGAAACTACACACACACACACACACACACACACGCACACCCACACACACACACACACACGGGATTGTGTTCCCACACGCAATCAGTTGTAACTGCCAGAGACCTCTATTTCGCTAGAAGACTTTTTGTATTGTCAGTGTTGTTTTTCAGTGGCAAATGTTGTGAATGTTCTAATGTCAGACTAAAGAAGAAAAAAATACTCAAGATCGATACGTCTAATGAAGTTGAGACCACTATAAGTATCTGCAAAGTAGTAATATATGAATAAATTGTCTAGAAAAGTACGACAATAGAGATTACAGGGCTGTCTTGTTCAATGTCATGCGTTTATGATTGAAAACATAATACTAATTGGCCTGTTAATAAAACAAAGCTTGAAGAATTGTCATCGATTCAGACAAGTTACAATAGCACGAGTATTTGTTTGCCGTAAAACGAAATTATAATCCTGATAATTTTAACACACCATTTGCCAAATCTTCAAAGTATCTTGATGATGATTAACAGGGGAAATAAACTGGTTCTCAACTATTTACATCATTGAGAAATAAGAATTCACGACGCGGACTGCAAGTTTGTAAGACAATCGCCTGCAGTCGGTACGCCTTTTGCATAATGTAGGCGGTCGTCTTCAGAAAGGGGCGGAGCCAATGTCGTTGTTTGACGGAAGTGGGCGGAGCCTTTTCACTTGAAGGGCGGTACAAAAACAATACACCTGAATGAAAGACCGATAATATGGGTTTTGCAATGATCATCAATTAGATGCACTAAGAGAGAAAGAAGGGAAGAAAGAAGAGCTTTAAACAAACAAAGGAAACGAAACGAACGAATGGAACGAATGGGTCAAAAGAAACAATATACCGTCACTAAAGAAATTTTGTTTTGTTCATTATTAATTTATGCATTTGGAACAATGTGAGACCGCATTCACATATTTATTTTCTTAAGATGGCTGGATAAAGAAGACAAATTTGTGTTAATGAGAATATAATGGAAGGGATCACATACATGGGTTCTTTGTGAAAAAACCTTATCACGTGCAAAAGAGTATAAAAAGTGTCATGAACAAGCGGCAACAAACAAACTTACTTTTCAAATAAACGCCTCGGTGTTTTTTTTTTCTTCTTCAATAATCTGGTTGTGATATGTTTATTTGAACCTTTTCGCTGAATCACATCAATGCCACGTGGGTGTGACTGCGGTATCACACGTACTCAATATTGACTGATCAATAAAAGCCCTTGTCTGTATCATTGAACATAAATGTCAGATCATAGTGGTGTAATAAGTTATCATAATCGCCCATAAACGTGGCATGTGGAGATGTTGAGAAAATCGTGTCAATGCTGAACGTGCCCCCGACACGTTAAAAGCTTACATTACATTGCGCGTCCGTTCGCATGCACGCACGCCATATACTCATCAAAAACTTTCCCCAAACTGTCAATCAAAGACGTCACAGTTCGCTGGTTCTCACCCCGAGGCTTTGTCTATGCGCTCCGGAACAACAAACAGGCGTCAGCCAAACGGGATGAGCACTGAACGGGAAAAAACCGTCTCTAAACATGTCGCATCACGTGTTTTTTGTTCTTTGAAACAATCTAAAAACATGCTTACCCTACCTCTTCTATTCTTCGCTTTGTAGTTTTGTTAATTCAGCGACACTCGTCTCTCTCTCTCTCTCTCTCTCTCTCACTCTTTCTCTCCTTTTCTTTCTCTCTGCTTTATTTTTTCTTTCTCCAACTTCCCATACATTCTCCACCTGCCTGTCAAACGGGGGCGGGTTCCGGGAGTACAGTTAGGGGTCGCTTCGTGAGTTTTAGCGCATTTCCTCGTGTAAAAATCGTCGCCTCTGCCGGGCAGGGCAGCCGAGCGGTGTAAGGGCGCTTTTTGTTGGCATGACCCCTTTTCAGCTTTTGTTGGGCCATATTTGCCTAATGGCGGCGCGACTAGGCCAGCTTTTGTTCACCACGGTTTAGAAAGACACATACAGGCACGGAAGCTATTTGCTGAAGACAATACACAGACCCACCGCTGTTCAATATCTACAGATATTTCCCCATATCAGTAGCATTTTATACAACTCGTTATTCGCGGCCTAAATACACCCAAAGCACTCCTCACACATAACACGTCATATTTATAAAGAGTTGAAAGGAATCGGACTTTCGTCGTATATGAAACCGATAAGTCGGTCACATAGAAGATTAGAGTCTTTTTATGATAGAAAATATCTCTTTATGAAATGAAATGGCCTATGCAACTCTCAGCATGACGCAACAACTTTGACAGGACTGGTGTTCCATATATGAAAGAGAGTCAAAGAGTAAATACTATTGTTCTGGCATTATCCTTTAATATTCCTCCAAGGTCGTTTGGATATGCATTGTCAACGAACAACGCATGGTAGAATACACGCAATAATGTGGAAAGAATAATCTCACGCTTATTTTTTTCGTTGTCATCATAATCATATCCTTCAAAAAGAATTTCGGCTTAATTTTCCGTTGACTATGAAATTTGGGTCAATAATATTGAGGATTTAAAATGAATCTGTTATCTTGATAACATAATGAAAATACGTAATCATTAATACTTTTCATCTTTAATATAATATATAGAACCTATCTCTCTCTCTCTCTCTCTCTCTCTCTCTTTCTTTCTGCATATCGTTCTTCTCTTCTCTTTGCTGTAATTCTGCATCACGAGGAAGCCCCTAATTGTGTCCCCCGTTTTGTTGCTTGTACCTCAATATCAGGGCTCGCTTATCTTGGAGCCCTGGCCAGTTCTGTTTAAAATACGTTTATACTTCTTCATAAAGTTTCCTGTACACTGATTTTATCGTAGGGCTATATTCAGAACATAATAAATAAATGAAATCAAATGAAATATCATAAGAACGGAAATATGTTTATAGTCATATTCCACACCCTCTTAAACAACGAGGCGCCATTTGTCTGGCGTAGGACTGCGTCAGCGATTGACGCAGTTTTTGACGCACAATGGGAGAGTGATCTCGAACGCATGCAACATGAATAACGCAGACATTGCTTTGAATTATTTTCTTATGAATTTATTGCCTAAATAGACCATGATAAGCGTTGGTAATAACGTAATCGACGTTTCTCCTCATGTGCATCGGGCATTCACGTCACCCTCATTGCATCGTCACCCTTCTTCTCTATGCATGGGTGTTTACATTTTCGACACTTTAATGAATGTTTATTCTATCTGTTTGGCGAACATCAAGAAGAAGCTACCGTTAACTTTCATCGGGTTCAATATTGCTCCAAGAAAACAATATTTTGTTTTGTTTTGTATGGTGATATACGGTACCCAAACGTTGATATAGGAAACCCAGTAAAAAAAAAGAGATATGGCATTAGACGAAAACATAATGATATTTTACCTATTTAGTTACAATCATTAAGCACCGAACAGAAGATCTATAGACAGTTCATCCATTATGACCATTTCCTTTTTCCTCGACAAAAAGTGACATGGTAGATACCTTACATCGTGCAACAGAATAGGCCTATATAATATGTTTTTCGTTTTTATATCTCTACCGGTTTTTCTTTTAAATCTCTTTCACTCCTTCTCATTCATCTATTCTTTGACTCGATAGCTAAATACATGTTAAAATGCCTTCTGAAGTAGCAGTTCTGGATGGGGGCCCGGAGGCTCACGCCCCTCCCCCGAGCCCCATCAAAAATAAATAACATTGAGCGATTTCTTATGTAGAACATACAAGGACCCCAACTTCCAAAGCTTGCAAAAGCACCGCCCCCTAATAATTCTCCTTTATCCGCCTCAATTTCTGTTCTTTCACATTTTGTACCGTGCATCTTCACTTCATTCTCAACCTATGTTCAAGGGCAGATCAAGGGCTGTCGGAAAATGAGTTGGTGGCGACCCAAAAGCGACAATGGTGATGATGATGCTGACGATGACGATGATGATGACTGTTTTACCTGACTGCTAAGAAAGCATGTATTATGCTTGCAAGTCAACATTCAGGAGACCGGCGGCTTTAAGTCCTCTCCGAGGGACTTGGTAATGAGGATTAATGCCTTACTAAAGGACACGAGCGCATTGACTTGGTTTCGAACATGGAACGTCCCGGTTGCGAGACCTCAGCTCTACCACCGAGCCATCGCAATGTTTCCCCGGCTAAAAGGCCTCTTACCCCAGTGGCGGATCCAGGGGGGGGGGGTTGGGGGGGTTGCAACCCCCCCTAGGGCGGCCCAAAAAAAAAAAAAAAAAAAAAAAAAGGGAAAAAAAAGAAAAAAAAGAAAGAAAAAAAGAAAGAAAAAAGAACGCACGCTGGAGAGAAACCCTTTCAAGTGCAAATATTGTGAGAAGATATTCAACTCATCTGGTAACTTAACCAAACACATGATAACTCTGGATATAACTATGTATTAAACTATTACTTGATTTAAAAAGACGTTATCATGCACTGCTTTTTATGGTCTCCATTGTGTTAATAGATGCCAGGAAAACATCACTTACGGGGTTCAAATAAACACCCCCCAAAAAATCGGCTCGCCGCTTCGCGGCTCGTGGACGATGCTCCGCATCGTCATTATTTTGGTCAACCCCCCCTTAGCAAAAAGCTAGATCCGCCCCTGTACCCTTCTATATTTTCTCTTTCTCAGTAGGATTCGATCTACCGTTTCGGGGCTCATAGCATCGACAGATCGAGGCAATGTTAAATCTTTCACCAGGGGGGGGGGGGGGGGTGCATTGCACCGCTTGCCCACCACCAAGACGGAGTATTGTTCATTACAGGCCAAAACTCCTGATGACTGGTGGAAGAACAACTGATGATACCCCTGGTGGTGGTGCATGAGACATAATACCACCATAGTCTCTTGTTTCCTTTAACTTGAACGATACTGTAATAAGTTCCCATAATATATGCATCCTTTTTTACTTAAAGGCACACTGCCATACTTGTAGCTACTTGCTCCCTCTATATAGAAAACTTCCCCAATCGGTGCCTGTTGGTCCCCCATGATCCTCTTTTTCTTATGTTAAATGAGAGCTGAGTTAATGAGATAGCCACCTGTCACAGTGACCTCGATGGCTCTCTGTGTGGTCTAATCCCTTCTGGCCCAGTAGTGGTGACGGTCTTTAACGTTTACAAAGCATTTATTATTAAAAACTTTGATTATAAGATAAATGCAATTATGACAATATACGAATTATAGTAACACAATCATAATGTTCCATCTTTTCCTATTGACAATGTTGAAAAACGAGGCTCCCCTCAAAAAACGTAAAAAACGTCGTGGAAGAAGGAATTAATAGTATAATATTTAATTACATGTATGTGTACCAGCATTTATATTGAATTATACATTGCATTTTAATCCATTATGGAAATCATTATGAACGATATACAATAAGCTAAATAAACTTCGAATGTATCGAGAGACACGTATGGTTTTAATAATCGATAATAATTTGTCCTTGTTTTCACGAAGTGACGGTAGTGAGGAAAATCGTAACGCAAAGTGAATGCAATTTTTTGTCACTACCGTCACTTCGTGAAAACAGCGACGAATTATGATTCCAGTGACTTAGCGCGTCTGCTTTGTACATGTATGCCCCGATTTTACTGAATAATAAAAAATAAAAAAATATTGATTTCTCATCATGGGTAATAAACATTAAATCAAATAAACATAATTAAATGCATGAAGACATTAAAAAGCCAACAAAAATTAAATCCGGGAAGATTGAAAAGCGGGTTATTATTCTTCATAATTATAATTATTATTATAATTGAATTGTTTGGGGGTAATGTGACGGATTATGTTGTATCATTTTGGGTGAGTTCAATTCGCTCGAATGTAGTAGTAAAATAAATAGGCTATATGAAAGAAGTAGACAAAACACACACAATTGAAATCAGTCTGAAAAATCATTGGGGGAAAAAAAAATCGGCAACAAAACAGGTAATGACGGATCAGGAAAACAGGTAGTTAGCGACTTTTCTCCAACATCTTGCGATATTTTACTCATATCAATCAAATGCATTTTTATTTTCCATAACTAATTTGATGGGAAGTATAATGGTCGGTGTCAGAGGCGAATCCGGAATTCTGTAAAACGGTGGGGGCTCAATGCCATAACGTCTCTGATGAAAAAGGATTTTCACATTTCTTGAGTTGCCTTTCATTGGGTCTATAATTATTTTAGAGGGGGAACTCAAAAAGAGAGCACATTCTGTTTTTGTGTGTGTACGTAATTTATACCAGATTATGTTTCAAATGGGGGGGGGGGGGGGGGCTAGGCTTGTTGTGCCCCCTTGAATCGACCACTGCTTATGGTTACACTAAATTTATTTCTCGGTTCGTGCAACCAACAAGTGTATACAAAGACGAATATTGTGTGAAATTTGTTGTTTACACCGTTACGCACTGCAGACGGCAGAAACGGGGCTTGAAGTTTGGTGCCATGATTCTGACGTCATAATATGATCAGGTCATTGTGGTTTCGATTGTGAAGAAATTCATGAAATTTGAAAGAAAAACTAAAATACGTGTATGATGGTTTTGGTATCAGTCAGGCTGTAGTTGACTGAAGTTGCAAGTTAAGCATGGTTACATTGTCGACCTTTTGTTTGCTCATGATCATGTTCAACTTTGGCACACTTTTTTTTAAAGAGCAAAATGGAGATGACTTTTGTATAAGATCATTTAAAAACACTCCAAACTTTGTGGTAGGTTGCTCAATAGGAATTAGGAAAACTAGTAAAAAATAAGAGAAACATAAAGATGAAAGGTTGAACGAAGTAGGGCCAACACATCGTGTCGGGCCCGGGGATGGTGGGGGAAGGGGGCACTTCACTTTAAAGAACAATAAAGATTTTGAGTTTTTATTTTATTATAGGATATAATATCCCTAACATGAAATAACCATTTTATTTTCGCGTAGAGTCTAAAATTTGAAAAGAAAAAATGACTCAATTTGGGGCACATCAACAACAATAAAAACATTTGGCTTTTAAAAGGAGCTTATCCCCCCCCCCCCCACCCCCCGGATTTTTCTCCCTTCCGTGTCCATTATCCAAGAAATATGGCATCCTGGATAGACTATCGTGACGGCCTCTTGAAAGTGTTTGTTCTTTTTGTATCTTGCTCTTGTAATGAATAACAAAGCATCAAACAACATAAAGAAACAAACAAGCATCAAACAACATAAAGAAACAAACAAGCATCAACCAAAAACATTTTATGTGAAGAAAAAAAAGGAAAGAGAAGAAGGAATCTCGAAATTAACTTTAAATGTTCTGGCTGAATATTCAATGATCATATACAAAATTGTTAATGTCCTTTTCCAGTACGTGTACATACCATTTTGATATAGTATACTGTTTGCTTTCTGTTGTTCAGGAAACTTAAATTTAGAACAAAAGAAAATCCAACTGTCTGCGTCGAGAAAAAAAATGAGAAAAATACAACAATTCGTCAATTTTCTTCTGTACGGACTGGATTGAGGATAAAACGGATGTTATTACCCGTGTCACGTATCAACATTACAAGGAATGATAAGGAAATAGAATGAGAGAGAGAGAGAGAGAGAGAGAGAGAGAGAGAGAGAGAGAGAGAGAGAGAGAGAGATGTAAAGAGAGATCGGTAAGAGTTTGAGAGTAAGAGGAGAGGAGGAGAGAGAGAACCAGGCAAAGAAAGATATAAGAGAAAGAGGGGAGAGTGGATAGGGAAAGAGAGAGGGGTAAAGTGGAGAGGGTAGAGGGGGGAGGGGGTAAGGCGGGAGAGAGAGATTCAGACAGAGAAAGAGGGGAGAGGGGATAGAGAGAGAGAGAGAGAGAGAGAGAGAGAGAGAGGAGAAGAGAAACGAAAAGAGATAATCAGACAGAGAAAGATATACATGTATAGAAAGAGAGGAGAGGTGAGTGGGGGAGATGAAGAGGGGGGGGGGGATAGGGTGGGAGAGAGAATCAGACAGAGAAAGAGGGGATAAGGGTGAGCAAAAGAGAGAGAAAGAGAGAGAGAATGAGAAAGAGAGATAGAGATAGAGAGAGAGAGAGAGAGAGAGAGAGAGAGAGAGAGAGAGAGAGAGAGAGAATAACTGAAACGTATAAAACAACCTTGGATGAGGAGCCTTCTGGAGATCATGTACTATCGTGCATGGAGCATGACGAGTTTGTCACGTTCAGTGTTAGGGGGAGGTTAGATATAGCATAGCGGTCTGGAAGCGGTGTTTTTCCTTCTATTTTCTTTCAAAATATATGTAAACCACAAAGTTGTAAACAGTATATTTAGATTTCATTCATTTTATTTTTCAAGTTAGCAGCATGAATAGATAGAATATGGATTGCTTGTATAAAATTATTTAAAAGTGGTAAACGGACGAATCTCAATCTGAATATGAACATGAAGGGTATATGGAGAAAAAAACAGAACAAATAATAAAGAAAGGTAAGGAAAAAAAGGGAATGATCAAGTGACGTAAACAAAGAAAAATGGAGAGAGAGAGAGAGAGAGAGAGAGAGAGGTGTAGAGATCTGAAAGACATGATTGTGAGAGTCAGAGAGAAGTAGAGGGAAGAGAGAGGGGAGAGAATTATACAGGAAGAAACGTAGATAGAGAGAGAAAGAGAGAAAGAAAAAAAGGAGATACAGAGAGAAATATAGAAAATGATACAAACATTGAAATATGAATGATAAGGTAAAGAAAGAGATAAACATGTCATACAAGGGGATAACTATGCAGTTGATGCAAAAATGTATAATTTTTGAAATAGGCCTATTATGATTAAAAGGTACATTATTTATATATCATTAGAAGTATACAATTTGGAGAGAGAGAGAGTGGAGAGGGAGGAGAGAGATAGAAAGAAAGAAAGAGAGGGAGGAGTGGAGATGGAGGGGAGAGAGAGAGTAGAGAGAGAGAGAGAGAGAGAGAGAGGGGGGAGGGAGAGAGAGAGAGAGAGAGAGGGAGGGAGGGAGAGAGAGAGAGAGAGAGAGTCAAGGTAATCGGCGCGTGGTTTACTCTTCAAGTTGAAGGACAATAAACCGCGAATAAACTTGTATTCTAAATTAATTTTGTTCATAAAGCAATATATATTTTGTCTCCACATTTTATTTAAGGTTTTGTTGTGGGTTTATATAAACAGATTTGAATTCGTTTCATGTCGTTACCATGATTAGTTCCGAGTTCAGAAATGTGATGCAAGGACACGAATAATAAAATATCTATATTTAGGAGAGCTAAAAACAAATTATATATAAATATATACAAAATCAGAGAATTTGAAGAGAAACATGAAAGACTAGGCCTGAAATAGGTAGGCCTACATCATAAATATTATTGAGGGAAGAAGTGTGTTTTGGGGATGTTTTGAAAGTGGCAAGATATTTTATTTCTCTGACGGAAGGTTGAATGTCGTTCAATGTTATTGCCATTGTAGTTCACGTTTTTAGTTGATTTTTTTTCTCAGTTTTTATGTAAAAATTAGTCAAATTAAACAAATACCTTCATTTTTTTAAATATTTTTTTTTTATAGAAAGATCTAAATAATGGTAGCTGCGTTTGTGTTGTTATCCCAAATATTCACACTGACTATCTATATTCGTCTAAATAATTGAAATATTCCTGTATTAATGAGTTTTTTAATTAAAAAAAACAAAATAATGTTATTTAATGTTGATGTTCTAATGCAAAATAATGGTCAATGATAGCACAAATGATATATTCTCTCTTCTAGCTCTCTATTTTTTCTGTAGATATTTTTCTTGAGCCATTATTGCGGAAAAAGAAAGCAAAGACATTACAAGAAGTTGAAGTAATTGAGTCTGGTCATTCACATAAATATCTTTTTTCTTACAATGACAGCTGCTATTTATATATTGATGTTCACCGTCCATAATTTTGTTGCTGTACATCATTGCGATGTATTTTGCCCCAAATAGGAAATTTAATTTTCTTGTAAAAATATTGAATCCTACCTTTAAATGATTTTTCCTGTTTTACGACCCCATCATCGTGTTCTAAATAAAGAGGTACACCCCACCCCTTCAAAAACCAACATTCGCAGCCAAGATTCATGTCGTACCATGGCCAAGAGAGGTCGCACTCTAAAAGGGGACCGTTATTTTCGCAATTCACGCCGTCTCTCTTTCTCTCCCTCCCTTGCTATATACTGAAGGCTACGTATTTTTTTATCCCCTTTTCCCTGCCCAGTATATGGAGAATTAGAGCCCATTACTTCGTTCATATAAGTCAATCAATGGCGGGCGCCAATGGCAATTTATCTTCCATTTCTCTGCACTGAATTTGTCTGCCTGAATTTAAAATGAAATTGTAATGGTTGAAATGGAGGTAATCTTGTCAGAAAAAGCTTGGCATTAATCAGAGCACGAGACAGTTTTTCTTTTGTTTGTTTTATTCGCGAACAACCATCGTAAAAAATGCTTGACTGGTCTTATTCTGTAGTCGAGATCTTACTTCCCCGATTCCCCATTTATGTCCCTCTTTTTTCTCGGTGTTTTTGTTTTGTTTCCTGCCTTTTGGGGACTGTGAAGGATCACGTTTTCTTTGCTCAAAATAAAGTAAGACCTTAACCCCGGCTTTGTCGTATCATTGACTCAAGAAAAGCAAGAAATTAGTAAAGTCAGCTCACGACATTGCATGCAATATCCTTCCCATCACACAGACCTCATATTAAACGTATATAACCTTTCTGAATTAGACCGTTTTCTTCCCATCCGTTTTAAAATCACCTTTGGGGTGGCAAATCGATTTCTTCTGTTTTTTGTCGATACTGATTACTCATGCCTTAATTTCGTTCTTTTTTAATCCATGAAACCGTGTCCTCTTTGCGGACAAAGACCCCTTCTTCAATAATATATCAGAATGGGGCCACAAAAAGTACACGCCCCTCGAATAAAGCGATTTTTCATTATAATCCTAAAGTCATTATTGTCTTCGTTGGAATTCGGAATGACCTATTTAGACACCAAAGACTTTTTAATTTGTCCCGCAGATTTTTTGATGCCTCGACCTAGAAAAGAAGTGGATTATTAGAGGAGTAAACTTCGACTTCTAAATATTAGCGATCATGATGAGGCCGTTTAGCTTATTGTGACGAAAGGGGGTGGTTCGAAATGGCTAAACAAAATCGGATTAAAATCATCGATTTGTGATTTTAGGTGTAAAGAGGCGAGTGACAGGAAGGCGTTGCGCCTAACACATCACTTCAAAGAAGCCTGCATTAAATAATTTCAAGATATATTATAACAATAGACTATCAGATTAAATATAATATATATATATATATATATATATAAAGAAAAAAGATTTAGTATAATATAGGTGGAGTGCCGCGTGATATTTCGAATTAGAAATAAAGTGAAGATAATGAGATAACAATGCATCGTATAACGTTCGTCTTGAATAATCACCTGCCAGTGGGTAGCCCTACATTTTTAGAAAGACGTAGGGGGGGGGGGGGGGTGACGTTTATACTGATTTCTGCGTGTGGGGTTTAATTGATTTTCTTTACTTTGCCAGACAACACAATCAACACAAGACAGTTTTAGAATAGTGTCCTCTAAAGCTTATAATAGTTTTTTTTTATCATTGATAAAATGATAGAGCTACTCATGTTTCCTCAACGTGGGCGAGTTATGATTTTTGAAAAATCACTATACAAAACTGACAAAAGGATAGATTTATGTTAAGCTTCTATTTATGTCCGGTATCATCTTTTCATTAGTATAGCATTATTTTGATATAGGGCCTAATAATAATGTAAATGAAAGGGGCATCTTAATAAGCGTCATTAACAATTAATAATTAAGAAAGTGATAGTGAATGGAAGGGGGGGGGGGCAGTTACCGTTGCTACATACGAACAAGAAATGACCTTATAGAATAACAGAGAATGACGAAATGAACAAAAGAGTTAGCTTTAATTTGTAGTAAGACCGTCAATATTTTGATGTACAGAGAAAGGGAACCAACCTATTTGAATTATTGAGGCGCATACGTCATCAAAACAGAACCCCATTTGACAGGTACGAGTGATGCTTACCAGGTGGTTTACTTCTCTTATAATATATTATCATCTGTCTTTGTTTCCCCTGTTAGTTAAAGGCATCGTTTAACAATGTTAAATCTGAGATACACGGCCCTGTTACCAATCCCTGTGATATGGTGGAATATTGAAGCCCTAAAAAAAAATGCGCTTCAAAATTATCATGAAGTGCCTCAAAAATGTAAAAATCTTAGAGGGACCGGTTTTACCATACTCATTTCCCCCAAAAGACTAAAAACCGTTAGGCAAACGAAAAATGAAATTTCGATTTCCAATCATAAATATCTTGATAACCAGACAGGCGATCGGCTTGTAAAAGTCATGGGATTCCTGACTGACATGAAGGTTTATAATTATGATTGCAGCATGAGCTAAATCCGGGATTTTGTTTCAGAGTCTGACTCGGCAATGATACCGAGTCACTTTAAGTTTAAATATTACCCAGCCTATCAATTAATTTTGTAAAGGCGCGAAAAGCGACACAAGTTTTGCATGCAGACGATAACCGTTCTTATCGCAACGAAGGGTTTCTCTCATCCTAAACAATTCCAGCATCTTCACATTCCATTTTGCTTTTCCTCGCGAAAAAAATACTCAATAATCCTCCATGCCCTCTGTCTTCTAGAACCCGTCGAAGAAAGTACAAGTGACCTTTCACCAGATAATTTTTTATTCCCTCTCTCTCTTTATCTATCTGCCTCATGCTATCCGATTATTACAAGTCCTTTCTTTGAATTGCGCTATTGATTTAGCGAGACACGGATCGATCGCATTTGGGTGAAGAAAAAAAAAACGCCGAACTCACCTCCACTCTGTAGACGATAGCGCGCTCAGAATACATCCGATGACTATGTATGTATAGTTCCTCAAAACGGCTGCTTTTTCATGAAAAGGTGTTATTTGTCACAGTAATATATAGCAATCATCTATCATCGCAAAAGCAGAAGAAAATAATTGTAAAATAAATGAAACAGCGATTCTCATCACGACGCACTCTTTGAGGGTAAATTGATTTGTAGTAATGTTGAGTGGACATCGAGTGGACATCCACAAAAAAGAAATGTTGTTATTGTTGATTAAATCCACAAAAAAGAAGAGTTATTCAACCACTAATTTGTAATGGATTCCACTAGAATTTGGATTGGATCACTGGATTCAATACCAAAGGAAGTGATTTATAATATGACTCCTAAAATGTATAATTCCACTCTTTTGGCCGCATCTACTGATATCAACGCGCTTGTACATCTGAACCAATGACTGATTATTCCATTTTATTTTATCTGTTTATTCTAAGATGCGACCAATTTTGTACAAAAAAAGAGCTAAGTACTCCTAACAAAAATATAAAAAAGAGGAAAAATAAAAAGCGTCTAGACAAACGCGCGAGCAGAGCTTGTATTCGCCGCGTCCACTGGAAGACGAGGAAAAAACACACTCTCACTTCACACGGTTTAAGTCTCTTTGAAAAGGGGGTGTGTCTTTCTGTCGATTAGAGCTGTCAATCAAATGCGATGTCAAGTTCAAAGGAACCCCGCATAAGCGCATGTGCTAGTAAGGAGAGTACCGCCTCCTTCCGTCTCGCCGCCGTAAAGCCGAACAGGAAAGGTGTATGAGTTTTTCTTTCTTTCTCTCTCTCGTTCTCCCTTTCTCTCTCCCTTTTCACCTTGTATCTCTTTAAATCAGAATCTACCTTTGAATATGACAAGCTCATTTTAAAAGTAAAATTACTTTTAACCGATAGTGGAGGACTGCCTCAACACAGCAGAGATACTGTTATACCTCAATATGATTTTTGTTGGCAAATATATTATTTAAAAAAATTACTATCTGATTACGAAAGAAAAACTGAGCAAAAAGACACATTCAAAACGTCTAATTTAATAACAAATTATAATCCAAGCTGATGAACAAATATGTGGTTGTAATATTATTTGCTACAATATTTGAAATGCTCATGGAGTAATGCGATATGAAATGTGTTTGTTTTTCTTTTAATGTTAATCATATTAATGTTAGACTTGAGTTTAGTAATTCACACACAAAAATAATGGTGACCTCAGACATTGATGTGCTCATCAATTCATTCCTAAATCGACCGAAACCTACATGCCTATTTGTGTGATTCGCGGAAAAGCAAACGAGTATCATAACGTGTACAAGATTTGCTCGAAAATGGGTTGATAATAATATCCGAGTCGCCAATGTTTACCGTTTGAAAAGCATTGGGGTTTACTATATCACTAAAAAGGAATGCCAGGAATTTGATTAATATTCATGAGCTTGTGCTGTGACATCATTGGCCAGGGCGATAATTGATTGGCCCTCGTTGACCCAACTGACAGACCGAACTGTCAATCAAGGGTGCGGCAGTGCTTTGATGTTAGCCAGACTCGCACTTCGCACACTGCATGTACACAGTACAAGTGAATGGCGAAACTCAGTGGTGCGGGTGCATGTTTCGAATGGGTCTAACGCGAAAAAGTGGGGTCAACTTGGGGAGATTTTTACTGCTATTTCTTGTTGGATTTTTACTAGGAAACGATGCCACAACAGCATAGTCGTGGTGGAGAGGACGATGGACCACCGGACGAGACCAAGACTTATCATACGGAAGGAGAACAGGAGGAAAAAGCGAGCGAAAACGTGGTCGGACCTCGGGACTCTTTCGATCATTTGAACGACGTGAAGTCTAGTTTGATCGACGAGGGAGAGTCGGTATCTCAAAAAGGCTCAAGTTCGCAGGTACATGCCAATCGCTTTCGAAACAACACACCGCTATTTGAGCGGCCTAATTTGTATGTGATATATTCCACCTATGTGTGTCATCTTCGTGAATGCCTTCTAATTTTCTCAAATTGTTTTATGGTCTTTTTAACAGAGAAATAAACGACTGAGCTCAGGCTATGGCGATCATTCAAAAGAAGACCGCCACAAGAAGCTTCACTCGGTCAGTGACGGTAAGAAATGAAACCCTACATTATTTTTAATCCATACATTTACCTTAACGATGATTAAATATATATTTATTGCAAACATGACTTCATGATTAGTTGATCTTACAATATAGATACATGAAACCCCTCTAGTTGTTCGAATTTTTGAATTATTTAGCTGTTAATTCGGGTAAACAAAGTCGCCGCCGCACACGTTTGATCGGCCGCCTGTGCGAATACACATTGAAAGCGGTACGCTTTACCCTCTCGGTCGCTCGGGCTAGTGTGGGCATTGGCTCGCGCCAAAATATGCCCCCTCGATCTCGCCAAACCACGGCAATTTATTCTCCAAATCCCCTTTTTATTTTCATTTTACAGGGTCCAAACTCGACCACATTGCTCGTTTCACCCCGTACTCAAGCCTGGCCTTCATAGCGAATGCTGGTTACCCAAATGGATCAATGGTCGGAGGACCGGGGGTGAGTTACAATTTATAATCCTCGACCTTGTTACCGGGCCGTAAATCACTGCGCTGTACTGCACTGTGAAATAACGTGTGCACATAAACCCATAGAGCTAGCCCGTTGCCTTTGTAAATGCACCCCGATTGATGCGGCTTGGCCTGTGGTTAGCAGCACAGCTACAGTGCTGCAATGCCTGCCTGCACTGGGTGCTGTAGAAACGGCCTCCGGTGGGTGCAATACTGGTAACCTCTAAAGCTACACATGGGTTTTGTGTATACACAGGGTCAAAATAACCACCAGCTAGACTCAACTGTGGTTTGTAGCCAAAATAGACCTTTTCGTTGTCTCTTGGCTCATACCATTTTATTGAATCAGTTCTATGAATAATAAAATAAGATAGTGATTTTTTTTGCTCAGTCCTTATATTTTTTTTCTTTCTGTTATTAAATCAACTGTAGGATGAAAAGAATAAACTATGTTTGCTGTTGATTAAAAAAGTAGATAAGCAGCATTAAAATAATGTGGATTAAAATAAATGGTTCAGTATTTACCAGTGTTTAAAAATAAATTCCTTATTAATATGAGTGGAAGCATAAAATTTAAGAAATAAACATTCATACAGAATATCAATCCATATCTTTTGGGTATGAAGTTGATCGATAAAAGCAAACATGAGGTGAAACATTTGTTCTAAATTAAATAAAACATGCTTTTTTAAGGATTCCATCACCCTTCAATTGTGTTACAATAAAAATACTTTTGGAGAACAAACACAAGTCAAATTTGTAAAACAATAAATCATCCCCCTGAGAATTTCAATTTGATTTATAATCTTTAAAAAAAATGTATATAATCAATTAATAAAAAATTGAACCATTTTGTCCTTAATGTTCTCAATTGACTATTCCTTGAGGAGTAAATCGGTTCACATGCTTTAATTGCTTTTGTTTAAAAAATAATTGAATGAATAGAACATTCAATTATAGTATGTTTTCTAATATGCCTCATATACAATGTGATATATTCCTTTATAGAGCCATTAAAAATTGCCCTTCTTACATTAGAAAGGAACGCAGTAAAATAAAAAGTGTTGTCTTACAAGAAAAGCATTAGAAAGGAGAGTAAACATATTGTTTGAGATTTGATGGGCGTTTATACATTGCTCAGTCTGCTACCTGGTGAGAGAAGAATTTTGATTGTGTCGCCCATCTAATGCACTGAACCCATGTCAAGATGTTTTCCTAGGTTCGTTCCCACGAACAGAAAATGTGTGATGTAGATTTGGTTTCTTGATGTACCCCAAGAAAAGTTGACGCCAGTGTACCAGCGACTTCAATATATGTGTTACAGTATTTATTTTTAAAAGGGGTTGCGTATGGCACCAGGCACATACATTGTAATGTATGACTATGGTGATGGTAATGGTGCTGTGATAGGTGACCAGTCCTTTGGTCTGGCCTCTTTTTAATTTTCAAAAAAAGACTTTGGGAAATAGTTATTCAGTAAATCTTTTTCTTTCCCCCACATCCATGTAACCTAATCTTGCTGTTGTTTTGTATTCACTGTTTTCTTCAATTTATCTCTTTTGAAGTAATAATAATAATGATAATAATAACAACATCAACAACAACAACAGATTTGCAATTTGGTTTCATTGATGTTTAGGGTTAGGTTTAAGTCTAGTGTTTTTGAAGTCAAGGCTTGAAGATTTAATGTAAAATAGTAAGGAAATCGTCCGCTCAGTTATTGTCAGCTTGAACCTACACTGTATGTTTTCCGAGACTGTGGTGACCATTGTAATATTACAATCCGTGGGAATGCCCCCTCCGTTCTTCCACTCATATGGACAACACACTTGCACCACATTGCAAGAAACCCAAGCCTTGATTGACATGGACATGACCTTTGAACTAGTTTCTATTTCTGGGAATACATCAACCCCCACAAGCGCCAGATCATGTGTCTGTAAACCATATTACCACTTGCATCTTTCATGCACATGTCCATGGAAATCACATTCATATTTTTGTTGATGACTTTATCACATTCTACAAATTTTTTCCCTTTCTGCCCATTGGAGGAATTTAAAGCCGGAGCAAAAAACAACAAAACTTGTAATCCATATTGATCTCAGAAACATATAATATGCAAGAACATTGTAAATCAAGGAATTCGGTACTTTTTTTGATTTGTTATAAATTATTGAATGTCATGTATTAATATGGTCTTAGAAACCCACATAATATGCAAGCACTTCAAGAAATTGTGTACTTTAGGTTTTCAAAATTATTGAATGTCCTGTAATAATACAGGTACATTGTAGACCCCCATCTTTAAGAGTAGTTTTGATATTTTGACAACCTTCAACCCAAGCAATACACTGGTCTCAGAAAGTTTCTGGTTTAATGGCGACCCACAAAAAGTCCATTAAAAAAAAGATAGTCAATGTAAGATATCTTTTTTATATTAAACTTTGGGTACCTTTTTGAAAATGTTGTCTGCGCGGTTAAGCAGCTGGCCTTGTTGCGCAATAATGCAAGAGTGCGTACTATTTGTTTAAGATAGATCAATGTAAATATGAATGACTCCTCATGAACTTGACAGTTATGAACAATCAAAGTGTGTGATCTTGAAACAACAGTGAATCATTGTAGCGTGGAAGATGGATCATGTACCTCACAGCTACAGATTCTATTTACACAGTATTTGTAAGAAAACAAAAAAGATAAGATAGGTATTACTTTTTAGGTTATTGCCATTCTAAGCAGTTTACAACTTTTATCACAAGTCAGATTAAAAAAATGTTTCTTTTAATTTTCTGTTTCACTTGTACAATATTTAAGAATTTGAGACAAATATTTGTTTCCGATGTACAGTTTAGAGATATACTGTAGTAAGCATACTAGACAATAGCCTAGACAATATGTGTATGCTTTATAAGACATTTTCCTTCTTCTTTTATTAAGCTTATAAGATAATATGTATGTACATGTACTTCACTTGACAACATTTATCTAGAAATTGTAGTGAGTAAAATCATTACATTAATTGATGAATCATTGCATTCCAGCAATCTTAACTTATAAATAGAAAATGTTTAATATCAGTTAAAATGTAGGAATTCCATCAAAGATTTGTGACTCTTTAACAAGATTTCTTAGTGATCTTCCTTAAGTTCCTTAGATCCCAAAGACAGCTTTCTTTCAAGGTTTAATCCAAATTGATGTCTTGTCATGCAATTGAAGTCTTTGTAATCCATCTTGCTATGCTGGAAACCTCTTACCAAGTTGCGGGAATGCTCAATGTTAGGCCTATTTACATTGCAGAAAAACCAATGTAAAAGATCATCGATTAAAAAAACAACCCATTAACACTACTGGATAAAGTCTAAGGAAAAACCTATAAAATTGTTAGTGTTTGTACAATTTTTTCTTCTTTTGTTTAAGTCGTGTGCATGACCCACTTTTCACTGCTCTGCATGCACTACATGTAGCACGGAAGCAGGAAGAGTCATGTGACCAGAAACTGGAATAATTCACCGATATTCGAGCATTTACACTGCAAAAAGGAGTGGAGTCTCGGTTGGTGTTTAAAAAATCACACTCTAGAGGTGTTTTTTTTCATTTGAGCACCTTCTGAAAAAACTCCACAATGTGAGAAAACTACCGGTAATGGTTTTTGCCTGTAGTTACAATACAGCTTTGATATCCATGCTTTCTTGAGAATCCTTGTCTCTTGGGTTCGTGCTGAAGTAGTAGATCATTACAGGTAAATGCTAAAGCTATTTGTAGCAATCTTGGTTCCCTTATGTGTGACCCCTAGACTACACGCACACCTCATTCATGAGAGAGGAATGAAAGAGATAGAGGGCAACAAATCCCCTAAATGGCTCGAGCGCGACAAAAGAGCGATACCGTCACGAAGACTATCGCAACAATTTCATGCAAAGAAAAGGAGAACACACCTAGCTGATAAATGGCTTGGAGAGTATTAATGTCAGAGCATTATCTTGCGTTTTTTGCACGTAATCAGCATTAAAAATGTCCTCAGGGTCGACAAAGTGAGGCTGTACAAAAGCGAAAGGGGCAGCAACTATTCTGTTGAGACTATCTCCATTAGTATCAGGCTGCAGATTATATCCCCTGATCCCGTTTTTACTGTTATCTTACCACATTCTAAGGCAGGGGTCGTAATTTATGCACTAGTACAGCGATGACTGATTTATGTGGGCCGTGTTAAAAGAGAGTTTACAGTTAGTACATGATAATGGCAATTTATCCAACCTCCTTTTGTGAATTCATCATCTCAAAGTTTACAAGTGTAAGAATGGGAATAGAGGGATTAATTTATAAGTACATGTAGTTTTTTCTTCAGACTTGGAAACGGTTCTATTTGTATTCAAATGTACATGTAGAAGGCTACAAGCCTTATCTAGATTAATTACTTATTATTGGTCAGCACACTGATCTGTCTTTTCCAAGTTGTAGCTCAAATGGCATTCTGTCTAATTACATACATGTAGGTCATAGATTTCAATTTCCCAGTTTGTACAACCACAAATACATATTTAGGATATATATACAAATGTACATGTAAGAAAATGTAGCCATTTTTATGGTACAACTGTAGATGAAAAACAATTGTCACAGGGGTCACAAAATAGATTTGCTTACTCTTAAATCATATTGGATATAGGCCTATAGGAGAACGCAAACATTCTGAAGATTTAATTTTGAAATGCCTTGCTTTTCAATTTTTTAGTTAAGGGTAGATCTCAATAAACAATTGTGTGTCACAAGTGATCCACATTTTAAGTTGGATACAATCTCTAGGATACAAACTTTTCTGCATTCATAACTCGATGAAGATGGGTTTTTCTTGACGTGAATTGCAGAGAAAAGAAGTTTTTGCAAATGGAAGCCAATATTTCGGCCACCAACCCCCTTTTCAACCATATCTCAATGATGAAAAATAGGTTAAAAGTGAAATGGCAATATCTTGGCATTTTGATCTTCAAATACTTCAAAAATTCACATGCACAGCAAACATTGCAACCATTGCGCTTCATTGAATTAGACTGTGCTCTAGTTGGGTATTATATTTGTAGGCTCACATGTACTTGTATTAAATGGAAGACGAATTCCTTTAGAAACATTATTTTCACTAACCTACATTGTGTAGTCCCACATGCATCATTTCTATGTTCTTGCTTTGGGTGGTAAGTCCATGTTAGCACTGCACAATATATTACCAATTTACTATTTTGATTTCATTACCCCACTCTGCAGGGAAAGGGGGTTAATGAATCCAATAAATCTATAGTACAGCGCCACCGAGCGGAGAAACAAAAGGTCAAAGAACTTTTAAACAAAAATGTACAGTATTCATGTGTCCTGACGTAAAGTTGACTTTTCTCTTGCATACGGGCAAAGCGAGGCAGTGTATGAATAACTTGTTTGCTTGCGACCGTATTTAGATGCGTAGATATTTCGGAGATGAGAGATGAATTAACTAATTATAAAATGATTTTGTCCTGAAAGCAGCAAGTTCAGTGCACTGTTGTGGAACTCGAGTAGTACCAGTACATGAACATGTACTTCAAATAACTTAACATTGATAGTACCTGCACATGAGTAGGTCTTTGTTACACATGCTTTACTGAAATATCTTTGCTAAAGCAGGTTTGAATGAAGTAGTTCTGGCTGTCATATATCTTAAAGGGATTGATTAACAATGTTAAATTTGAGATGAACAGCCCTGTTATCAGTGTCTGTGATATGGTGTAATATTGAAGCCCTAAACAAATTGCGCTTCAAAATAATCAAGAAGTGCCTCAAAAAAAGTAAAAATCTTTGAGTGACCGGTTTTACCGTACTCATTTTCCCCAATAAATTTGTAATTCCATTCATAAATATCTTGATAATCAGACGGGCGATCGGCTTGTAAAAGTCATGGGGTTCCTGACTGACCTAAACTAGTTTATAATTATCATTGCAGCATGAGCTAAATCCAGGATTTTGTTTCAGAATCTGAGACAAAGTTACCGGATCCCTTTAAGAATTGAACATTGAGATATTATCATGTTCACATCACAGTGATCATTATGGGCAAAAAAGAAAACCATTCATTTTTATGTTTATATACAATTGAACAAGGAAGGAAACAGCTTGTGTTGTAATTATTATCGTTTTGTAAAGATTTCTTTTCCTTTTCCAAAGGGCAAGGGGATTTTTGTGAGGCTTTCGTTGTTCATAGTGGGCCATTTATTCTTTCTTCCTAAAAATAGCTTGAAATTTGGTTACCAATGCATTACATCATTCATTATGCCACATACAGTAATACAAAAATACCATTATACAAAAATACTATTCCCACCCAAGGAACATCAACAACAACCACAACAACATCAAATACAATAGCAGTAGCAGCAGCAACAACAACAACAAAAACAATAATGATAACAGTATCAGCAGCAACAGCAGCAAAAATGTGGGCTTATTCATATTACATGTCTACACATCATATCATATCTAATCTATTAATATTACATTGATAGTCATCTTGCAAAATGTGTCCTAAAAATTTGTGTGCAGACTGAATCAAATTTGCAATTCCAGTAATCTTATTAGAAATTCATCCTTTTCTATCAGATATTAGAGAACATGAGATAAATTTCCATGTTTATGGGATATGTAAGCTAATTTCAGTGACCTTCATCACTGTTCACAGTTATTATCACAATTCTAGGAAAAAAATGCAGAAAGGCCTGTCGCTATTTTCTAAATTATATCATGGAGTCGCCATAAATCTGAAGGCTGGTTCTTAATAATGTAAAATTATTTTCATTCCAAATGTTTGACATTAACTGTGTTCAGTATAATGCTTTTCATTTACAGTGTACAACCAATTGGCTGAATTAAAAAGAAGAAAAATTCCATGAGGATTTTTGTTAAAAGCAATAATGTTTTTTGACAATATTGGACTATTCTGACAGCAAAGGGGCCTATTTTCAATTAAAAATAATAGGGGCCTTTCTAAACTATCTGGGAATTATTTTTCCTTGTTTTTTAAATAATTTTTACTAGTGCCATCAGTTTCCTGAAGCACCATCTCCTTTCGGATGGTGAGCTAATTTAACTGCAGACATGTGGTCTAAAAGTGAAATACAATGTATAGCGACAGGAAGTCGAAAGAAAGTGTACAATTAATGAGCCAGCGAGAGCGAGCTTGCACTGGACTTCTGTGGAATCGTCATTATCTCTGTGTTTCTCCCATTATTGCAAGAAAGGACAATGGGTCTGTTTTTCTCTTTTGGAGGAAGAAAAAAATTAAACACTTTCCAGCAATGGTTGTAACAAGGAGCCAATTCCTGCTCAGGTCGGGATTACATGTACTCGTACTTGTAGGCCTACTTATTTAAAGGAAAGGATGGTATATTAGAGTTTAAGTAAGGAGTTTGCGTTATTTTGCGAATAGTTTCATGAAATGACTTGTCTCCAAAGCTTGAGATGGTCGCAAAAACTGTAGCGATTTATACCCTGCAATATTATGATATGATTGATGCTGTAAATGGGTGTCATTTTGTGCTTCCCCCAAAAAAGGAGAAATATGTAATGTTTATTTTTAATAAGCCATTTATGTGCTTTTCATGATACTCCCAATTTACACTGTAGATATCAAATTGTGTTTGTATTTTGAAGATGATATAATATGTTTTTTATCTTGATTGGGAAATATTATAAATGAAATGAAAAAGAGTGTGTATTGATGCACAATTGCACATACATGTACACATAGGTCTGTAAAAAAGGCTAGTTAAATAGTAAAGCTGTGCAAAATATGCTGTAGTAGTGCATGAATTAAGCAAACAATTATGAGGAAAAAAATGATCCAGTCAAATGGTGGGAGAAGTCGTAGGAAACCCCCACAGGAGGGGAGAGAGAAGGAGACAAATTCAATAATTGGCTGGAATCGCACATTGCGTATTGGTATAGCCCTAACTCAGTCCGATAGTCAACTGCAAGACAAACATATAGGTATGTGAGTCTGCATACGTGGAGAATGTATGTCGGCCTGTGATTGTAGAAACTAGGGTAAATATTGGGCGAGATGAAGAAGGGAAAAAATGGGGAGAAAATGAGTGGGGTAGAGAGAGAGATTGGGGGTTTTACAGGTAACATTATGTTTGTGAGTAAATGGAATATAATGTTAAATCAGGATGAGAGAGAAAGAAAGAGAGTGAGAGAGAGAGAGAGAGAGAGAGATACAGAAGGGGGGGGGGGAACTTTGTGAAAAAACAAGGAAGGCGAGTGGCAAGCAGTGACAGATTGTGAGAAATACAATATACCGGTAACAAATAAAATATCAGATTATTGGAAACAAGTTTGTTATGGTACCAGCATCTGAAAATTCAAAAGTTAAAGTACATGTGTGTACAGTATGTTGTAAAGTCTTCTACACTACGTTCACCAAATTTTATATACAACATGTATGAAATAGGGGGGGGGGATACACTTTTCATTTGAAATTGAAAGCAGGAAGATAGTGTCACTAATGAAATCCTTGATACAAGGCTGACCATTTCGCAATGAATCATTCAAATCGCCCCTCAGTTACTGGAAATCTCCCATTTTCCCCCTTAAAAAACCAAAGGTGATTAACCCTCAGACCTAAACCCCTCCAAACCCCTCAAACCGAAAGCACTCCAGAACACAGCCCCTCACAAAAGCACAGTCAATACTCCATCATTAGGCCTCCATATACAGTACATAGCAAGCCCTCAGCTAGACAATAGACTCCTTTCTTTGATCTTGTGTGGTCAGTGAAATCATGCCTCCATTGTGGTGGCGAATTCTAGTCTACTTTCTAAGAGATATTCCTACCTTTTTTCTTGTTTTGCCCATCTATTTTTAAGCATTTAGCTTGTGTATAATCATGTGTTTGATTTTGTTTTTCTGGGATTAAATTTGTCAGAACTCAGAAGTAATTTTACTTCATATAAGTTTCAGTCAAATTAGAGATTGTCTCATACTTTTCTTTACATATTAAAACTAAAACACCTCCACAATACCAAATGTATGGACATTTTCAAAATATACTTATTCTTACTTGTTCAAACACTTCAATTTATAATTTATGTTAAAAAATGAGTCTATCATAACTGTTAATTATTTGAATAAAATCTGTTCAAAGATATATAGTGCTAAATTTCACATATATACAGACAGTGTAATAATATAAAAAAAAATGAAATTAGGTATAATTAAAAAGTTGCAATTCAAGGATGTTTAACAGGATAACAAATAATGTTTCAAGTATTAACCTTTAAATTGTATAATATATTGCACATCACATGTGAAAAATTATTGTTCTGTATACGGTAATACACTCCTAATTTACCTGTGGGTTGTTTAGAATAAGAAGTCTAAATATTGAGACTATTTTCACCCAACTTGGATGTTGGCTGGTGGGTCGCCCCGCTTTGTTGTATTGTTAACAGGTAAATAGTTCAAAGGGAGGGAAAATAAAAGGTAGTTCAACCAGTCTGTTGTGAAAGGCAGGTAAAAACCATGTATACAATATATATGACTAACATCACAACATCTAGAACTTTGGTAACAATCTTCCAAATTCATGTTGAATTGGTTGTTTTCCTAAAAGGTACTTTCAAAGTCTTTTTACTTATTTATTCAATGTTTTGAACAATCGCAAATGATATCATAAGCTGGCTTAGATAAACACACACACCAACATATTCTCACAATTTGATTTATGAAATAAATATCTTAAAACAAGCAAAAAGGTACCGGTAATAGGAAAAGTAATAGTACATGTATAGGAAATGTACTTGTGTATTTGAATTTGTACAATGTTGTGTTTTGGCATACATGTACCTGCTCAGTATTTACAGATGTTCATATTATCTTCTCTGAGATTGGTAATAATATGAGCATAAACACAATTAAATGATTATCCTTGAATTTTACACATTTTCTGTATGAAACTGAATGTGCACCTTGTACAGTATGAAAACACGACATCCTTACAAGTCATGTGTACAATATATATAGCAATAATATTCTTGGGTTAAATTAAATTGAAAAGAAACAACATTGTACTAGCTGCGGCTTTTGGACGGAGGTAACAGCGGGCTTTGCGCTTCTCTCGGTTGTTTAATTGTCCGCCTGATGAGTTGGTCCTTGGCCTTTGTGGGAGGCTATTGTGTTTGGTTTGAGAGAAGATTCTGGTTTATTTCATAGAAATGAGAGTGGGCGGACTAAAAAAAGGGTTTAAACAAAAGCGAAGTTCGCTGTTTTAACAAAATGGCCGCCATGACTGGTTCTATACAAGCAGGGGATGTGTTGTTTCAATGGCTAGAGGTTGAATTTGAAGGACAGTGTAAGAGATGTGAATAGTACATATGCCTGTCAGGTCTTTCTGTACAGGTTCAGTACAGTATTGAATGCAGAATTAAATAGATTTCAAATGGTCAATTACAGGTCTATGTTTTATGTACCTGTAGTGCTTGTCATCATATGACTGAATTGTAGAAATTATGTATTTAAATAATTAGTGTATGTTTGCTATGCACTAATCACAGAAACATTTTAGAAATGGCATTATTCTAGTTCATGATGGTCTGATAGTGACCTTTGAACTTACAGATGTACCTGGTTGCTATGGCAGCAAGCCTTAGGAAGAATTACATCATTCCTCATTTGACCATCCAAAATTTAAAAATTCTATTCCAGCTGAGGCTTAATGTGTGTTTCATTATGCCACTTAGTCCCATCCATCCCAATTAATGTTCCTTATCACCTCTACACACAAAACAAAAACCTCATGTTGGTGCCATAAACCAGGTTCTTTAGTGGCCCTTGAAAGCCTCAGAATGCCTCCAATTGTTCTCTTGGGCACACATACACTGGATTGTGTTTGTTTGAGTTTGTTTGTCATGGCAAAGTTTTGTGTACCAAGTGCTAAGTGGTTTGGAGAATTATGAGAAATTACAGCTTGGTACTAGTATTACCCTACACTAGGGGGGACTCTACATGTAAGACTTGTTCACACTTCAGTCTTTGTTAACCTCTATGTAAATTTCCTTTTGTATTGGGTTTAATTAATGGGAAGCCTTGTTCATATTTAGGGATCATAGGTAGATTCTAGGTGTCGACTGTCAAGTGCTAAGTGATTTTGAAAGTTTTGGGTAAAATTGAAGGGCCAATTCACACTTGGGTCCTCTTGACTCTTTTCCATTTCCATTGGGTTGAACGAGTAGCCTTGTTCACATGTGGATAATCCCATTGCTGTTGATTCACTGTGTACACATAGTGAGTTGAATTCAAACACAAAACCAACTAAACTTGAGGACTTATAACTACCAACTACATGTTGTACGTGTACGTTTCCCATGTTCTACAAGTCAAAGAGAAGGTTGAGTTCTGGGGAGAGGTGAAAAATAATTTATGAGCGTTATCATTGTTATTATGCAAGTGTGGAAGAACATCAGAGAAAAAAACGTTCCCTGGAAAAAGCATAGCTCTTCAATTGCCATCATATTTTAAATATGACAAGTAACATTTTAAAAATGAGCCCAAATTTTATGCCACATGTTTGTGTAGTCTCATATACATTTTTCTGTGTTTAGTGCTTGTTACTTTACCAAGACTGGGCCAAATATCTTATCATTTTGATGACTCCAGAACCTTGCAGTACACATCAATGTGCTACATGATCAACTTTGCCTGATCGATTCCACGCTGTTTCTTTTACAATACAATGACCAGAACTCAACTTTATCTTTAAGACTATAAGATGGAACCATATTAATAGTTGAGACTATGAGTTAATAGCCTTTGTGAATGTAATGTATGTTGATGTTAATATGCTGGACTACTGATGAGCAGTCACTGCCCCTAAAATACATCCGGTGACCGGTGCACAAGTAAGGATTTTGGCCGTATTCTGAACTTGTGATGCAGCAAAAGAAGTGCACTAGCTCCCACGAACATGAGCCCCTCCGTTTGTTGTTTCCCATGTTTGTGGTAGTCACCATACTGCTAGTCTGGCTTCAAAGCTTATGAAGATATCCTTGTCATTAAAAATATATGTCTGTAGTTAGAAGGGTGAAGACTACATAACTCTGGGGAAATGGTTATAGGGATATATGTTATGTACTCTAAATATACATGCTTTTGAAGAAGGTTGAGTTCTGGTAAGAGATGAAAAATAATTTTGGAGCAGTCCCATCCTTTGTACATGTATGTCAGATTGGAAGAATATCACAGTAGAAATGTCTCTCGATTCTTGAAAGGATTGATCTTAAAAAGCTCTCTTGTTCCAAGAATCTGAATAGAAGAAATAGCTGCACAGTGTTAGGACCAAACATTTGTGTGTAGTCCCATATATCTAGTATTTGTGCAGTGTAATCATTATCACATGACCTTCTGCGATATTTTCTTTTTTTCAATCATTACAAAACTCAACATCTATTCTTAAGTTTCTGTTAAGCTTCTACACAGTTTCTGTCACAATGTTAAAAGTGTAATGGCGTGACCAGTACTCAATTGTACACATTCTGTGATCTTATCCAAGCGTCAACACAGTTGAGAGGGGAAAATGGCACAGCCTGGAAGCTAGGTTAGGTAGTATGGGGCTCCTATTTTTAGGCTAGCTGTGAGACGGACGAGTCAGCGTGATAACACCCGTTCTGTTTACACAGACCGAGACTAATTTCTCATCAATGGGCATCCCTCTCTGCTCCAGTCCCCTTCGCTTTGTGCCCAAAGTACACGCTCCATGCCTCTGAGAGGGAGGGAGAGAGAGAGTGCGCTTCCAAAACATGAAGCTGTACTATAGCCGCGGCCCGGATCAGCTCCGGTGAAGCATAGCACGACAGGCGGGCCGAAGGGGGGTCGAGACGTTGATAAGAGTCGCCCTCCCCGGGTCGAGTCTTTACCCCCCTTTGGATTGTCCCCCCTGCCTTCGAAGCATCACGCTGGAAGATCTTTACTTTTGAAAACGAGCAGCCAGTGGAACTAACTCTGCTCCTTCCTTCCCCCCTTTGTGCTGCTGCCACCGACTGTTCAGTCTGGAGACATTACGACTCAAAGACTTTTCTATTCATTTCCTTTTGGAGGTGAAACGCTTGACTTAGCCCCCCTCTGGCACATCGCAGAACTCAACTCTAACTCCTGGGAAATAACGACATCCATAACAAACAAAATGTGGTGTTGATTCCATCTTCCTTTCATATCGTGTCCCTGATTTTATTCTTTCTTGCAAAACAGTTTGTTTACCTTTTTGACAACTGATCATGTTAGTGTTCTTAATTTTAGAGTAGGGTTTCGTGACAAATGGCTGAAAGAGAGGGATAGAGAGTCTTAAATGTTTTGCGGAAGCTATAGGATTTTGTTATCTCAAAATGGTGTTCCTTTCAAGGGAAGGTTGAGTTTTGTTATGATGACAAATGATCTGTGCGTTCTGCCAAATAACAAGATTGCAATTGAAATTATTCAGAAATGACAAGTAATCACTACAACTTTGGACCAACATTTTGATGCCAAATGTGTGCATAGTCCCATGTACCCATATCTGCGTTCAATGCTTTTTACTCTTATGTGCTTTCCAGCCAGATTGGATCAATTTGTTATCATTCTGATGATTCCAAAACCATGTACATGAAATAAACAATTTAGGAATCCCCTGTAGGTACATCTGTCTTTAAATTTGTTGACTTCTTTTTCCTTCAAAATGCACATATTTTACTAAAATTTGGCTTTTTCCATAGGAGACACATTCTTGTCTTTGTTCCTAGTGAGTCATTACTCATGAAAAAATGAATGGTAGCTCTACAAAATTAGAATAGACTACTTGTAGCTGTACTAATTAGTTGATATAGAGGATGTTGAATAGGTCATATCTTTCTGGAAAAATAGAAAAGCTATGCAGTGATTCAAAGAAATTCTCTTCACATTAATACATTATTTACTAGATTAGCCCTACATATTATGTACATTACATGTACATGTATTTTTCAATGGTTGAATATGCCTGGTATGATTTTTGTGTTATTTAGTTTATATCTTCATACGATTATTACCCAGTTGTGGGCTCTGCAAGATAAAGTCATTGCATTCATGTTGATTTCCGCCTTAAAAAGTGATTGTATCAAAATCAATCCTCAACATTTTGCAAGGAAACAGAGCCATATATGTCAAGGGGAATACATTTTCTTTTTCTTCTACAAAACCCTCTGCAAAAGTATTATGCTTCAAAACAAATGCATATTAATTATCATCGTGCATTGATGAGATTTCTTTTGCTGTCTCTTTTTCTTTTCAAACCATCGGAGTTTAACCTCCCACAGGAAGTCGATGAAAAGAACTTGGTTTTTATGAGTCGACGAGTGGTTTTAACGACAAAGAAACGCTTTCTTGTCTGAGTGTATGGCAAGTTCAGACTTACATTGTAAATGTGAATTTTTTTCGATCGCATTATGATTGAATGTTTATAAATGACAAAAATAGTCGCTGGTGAATCGGGAATGACACTGCAACTTCTGTGAATTGGTATTTTATTTATTATTGTAAATGGTAATCCTGTTGTCTAGTGTTGTGTTAAATTGAGTGAGAAGGTAAACTGGAGAGGTGCAATAGTTTAAAGTAAATATTTGCTCATACAGATCTTTCATCTAGTTTGTTGTATAAGTTTCATAAATGGCATTGAAGTATTGAAGAGATTGTTTTGCTATTTTGTAGGATGTGTGAAGATTTCCGTTGTTGAAATTATGAAGTAATCTTATCCCTAGGCCTAAGGCTTAGCTTATTAACTAACGCCCTGTTAAGCAATAATCATATTTGTTATTCATTTCACTGTCTGCCTAGGTTAGGCCTTGTTTTTGTGATTATCCTGAGTGTGTCAATAAAATACTTGAAATCTTCAACTTTTTCTCATCACAACAGTCTAGTAAATACATGGTCGAGGAATCAATTAAGTAATACTGTTAACTTGCAGAGCAATGAATATTGTTGTTTATCTAACTTTTAAATAGTAAGCATTATATCTTTTTAGGTATAAAAAACAAATTTGGTTTAAGACTACAGTGCATTTATACATAGGGTCCAATTTAAACAATTTTCATGTATGATTTTGGGAATTCAGCTTTTAGTATTAATCAGTATTAAAGCATTATTTTGTTAATCATGTGCAACAGCCCCCTTTTGTCCTACTTGTTCTATCCTACAGTACACATCAAACAGAGTACCCAGTAAAGTAAAGTTTAACTTTGATCAAGTCTCTCTTTCATATAAAGGATCCTGTGAACATTCAAAAGTCACTGGTAGATAAAAAAGCTAATAGATCAAGCAAGCAGTATAGCAAGAAGAAAATGGGCAGTTTAAAAAAAAATTGGAACTCATTACTTTCGCTTGGCCCTTATATCATGGTAATGAGAATGAATTACTGATGTGATAATGGTGACATAAAATTAAATAAATCCTTGCTGCGATCATTACCCTTCATATACGCTTCTCATGTAGTATACTATGTACACATGTAGGCCTTCTCAATGCTACTGTGTTTAGTATACCTACACCTATATGTGTGTGTTCTCAAGATCATGGCAATTAGTATAATAATGGCTTTGTGGCCTTAGATTAATCCTCTTTCCAAAGTTAACAAAAGCAATCAAGTGCCATTGACTGAGAAGGAGGGGATACATGTTTGTCTCTGTAGGGGCATTCACACTGCAAGTAAAAACCAAGGGTCATTCTCACA
The DNA here is from genome assembly GCF_000002235.5 of Strongylocentrotus purpuratus. Classification (NCBI taxonomy): domain Eukaryota; kingdom Metazoa; phylum Echinodermata; class Echinoidea; order Camarodonta; family Strongylocentrotidae; genus Strongylocentrotus; species Strongylocentrotus purpuratus. The sequence goes on from NW_022145595.1 coordinate 16,463,800, forward strand.
TTCCAGAGTTTTGTTGGTAGTTACCCAAATAACAACACAAACATGTTGGAGTTTTTGAAACTCAGTGGCTGAAAATCTGCTGGTTTTTGCAGTGTAAATGCTCTCTCTCTCACAACACCAGTGAATTATTTTAGGTTTTCCTCACGCGACTCTCCTCTGTTCCGTGCTATTCGATACAGCGCATTGAAAAAGTCGTGCATGTGCACTACTCACAAAAAAAATACTATGACAATAACGATAAAAGAACATGTTTTTCTAGTAGTGTCAATGGTACCGTAGTCTGAAAACGATGATTGTTTTTCAATTTATTTTTAGCGGTGTAAATGGGCCTTTTGAAGCCTAGAGATTTGTCTCTGTGGTGAGAGAGAGAGAGATGAGTCACTTTGGTGATTAGAAACTTCCAAGAACTTACATAATACAGAAAAGAGATAGCAGAAGATGATCTGATGTAAGACGTGGCCTGTAGGTCTATGATTATGAAACGGTTCTGTCCTAATGATCAGATTTCCATATCATTTTGATATTTTTGATAAATAGCTTACAAATTAATAAGTCCTTTTCACAAGGCTTCTACTACTACTACTACTACTACTACTACTACTACTACTACTGTAGTAGTAATACTACTACTACTACTACTTCTACTACGACTCTTTCTTCTTCTTCTTCTTCTTCTTCTCCTCCTTCTCCTTCTTATTCTCCTACTCCTTCTTCTCCTACTCCTTCTTCTTCTTCTCCTTCTTCTTTTCCTTCTCCTTCTTCTTCTTCTCCTTCTTCTTCTCCATCTCCTTCTTTCTCCTCTTCTTCTTCTTTCTCCTCTTCTTCTTTCTCCTCTTCTTCTTTCATGGCTACTTCTATTACCACATCAATATTTCTATTTAATGCCGATAAGAAAATGTAACCCAATAAGTATGAAAGATGTAGAATATGAAAATTGATAAACAATATCCTTTTTAACAACGTCCATTGGTATCAGTGTGGCCATGCATGATGCATTGGATATATATATTTGCATTGCACTAATACAGTGCAGTGGAGGAATCGCTTTTCATCATCATCATCATCTCCAAATGTGCTGTTAACCTCAAGCATGCTATAAGCCGAGATTTACAATTTGCAAATTTATGCTGATTTTCTGCCATCTTTTCCCCCTCCCTCATCCCCTCTCTCCCCTCTCCCCATCTCTACCCTCCTCTCCCCATCTCTCCCCTCCTCTCCTCATCTCTCCCCTCCTCTCTCTACTCCTTGAACATAGCATGCTATTTTGCCGTACATACCAATTAGCATCGGAATCATAATGGTGTCGCGTTGGGAATGCATCATATATATTCTGAGCGCGACATCATCCAAGCTTGCTCGCTGCTGGAAGGGGGATAAGACATTCGCTAAGCATCATGGGAATTAATGGAAAGGCGGATGATCCGAGGGTTCACAGGGTGGGGTGGGGTGGGGTGGCGTCCATGTGTAATGTACAAGTTAACCCTATGGTAGAATTCATGTATGCATATCCTAGTCATGTTAACCAATTGAAAAACATGGCTTTTTTCATTTATTTTCAAAGGAAATGACAAAGCAAAATCATATATGCAATACAACTACGAGAATGCAATCCATCAATTTATAACATTTCTAATTCATTTCACCATTTCTATATCTTGTACAAATATTTGATGAAGACTTGATATTACCAGCAGAATGTACTTGATTTACATGTATAGTACAGATTATCTTCAAATGGACTAAAAATTTGATGAACACATCCAATCTTTCTGTGATGAAAATAAAGAGGAAAATGAACAACTACTACACATTCATCACATTTCCTCCATACTCTGCATAATCCTGACCATAATTTCTGTAAACTTCTCTGAATTCTTTCATCAATTCTAAGCAAAAATCTAGTACAAGACCTAATTAGCTGTCACAAAGGATCATGCATAAAATGACTAAATTGAAGCTTTCGTCTTGGCTTGCGTATGATGGCATCACATTGTCAAGAAGCATGGCTTCTTCTTTTCATCTTCCTTTGGTTTAAGATTGGCTCTCGTACATCTTGCGTGATGCTTTGACCCATAAAGATGTAAATGAGTGCGACTATAAAGTCAGTCTGCTTACCCATTCCCCGGAGTGGTATATGCTCTTGCGCATAAATGTGCCTGGCGAACATTACTGGCATTGACTCATTCTGAGACGCGCCGTGAATGGCGAGAGGGAGAGAGAGAGAGAGAGAGGGAGAAAGGGAGAGAGAGAGAGAGGGAGAAAGGGAGAGAGAGAGAGAGGGAGAAAGGGAGAGAGAGAGAGAGGGAGAAAGGGAGAGAGAGAGAGAGAGAGAGAGAGAAAGAAGGTGGGGGGGGGGAGGGGGGAATCCGATATGCCTTATTAGGGAGAGGAAGATATGAATAAGTTCTACAAATCTATGGAAGCTCGACCGCTTGTCATCTGATATTTGCAGCTTATACACAGATATACTGTTAGGCTTTAACCAATGGAGATGTCGCTATGAATAATTAATGAATACCCCAATAATTTCACATTATTACAGATATTTATTCTATTCACTTGGCTATATCCAAACAGATATACTGTTAGGCTTTATTCATTGAGATGTTTCTGAGTTTTTGCTTTGAATAATAAATGAATACCAGATAATTTCAATTTATTTCAGTTCATTTATACTATTCACTTGGCAATATACAAAAAATAGAGGGATAACAAACAGATATACTGATAGGCTTTAACCATTCGAGATGTTTCTGACTTCTCGCTATGAATAATGAATGAATACCCCAATAATTTCACATTATTTCAGTTCATTTATTCTTTTTCCTTGGCAATATAAAAAAAATAGAGGGATAACAAACAGATATACTGATAGGCTTTAACCATTGGAGATGTTTCTGACTTCTCGCTATGAATAATAAATGAATAACCCAATAATTTCACACTATTTCAGTTCATTTATTCTATTCACATGGCAATATACAAAAATAGTGTGATAATAAACAGTAGTGTGAAAATGCCAAGAGCCATGAGGATGGAACTCATATTATTTTATATTCTGCCCTCTCGGCAGATGTTAGATACATGAGGTATTATGTCGTAGTAAGAAAGGAATAATCGCCTCATCATAAGTGGCTGACCCATAAAGTTGTAATGTTGTGGCGTAACGTTAACAAATTTTTTTTTCATTACCAGTTTTCCACCACCACCGAAAATGAATGTACAAATCATTGATTTATCAATGAAATATGATTTAAGTATACACTGCATACTTATAGGAGCAATATGGTTTAATAATTGCAATCTAATCCAATCATTGTGCATGTCCCCCTTACAGATGGTCATTTTAAATTTTTTTATCCTTCTCTATAATTTTTCCTATTGATGATTTTTGGAGGCCTTTTTAATGAATGAGAAATGTTTTTGTATGATGTCCTATATTGCATTCATCATGTGCCTGTGCAACATGCTTAATCAGTCTGTAATTAAATTATATTCTGTAATGCGTGCTTGTCTCCGATGTTGAGCCATAAGCAGCAAAAGAGAGTCAGAGATGTTAAGAAACACGACTTAACCATTCAGCTATTGTCCGTTTCTACGACTTGTTTTTACAAATTTTGTAATAAAACTTTTTGTAAGGAGAGAATTTCATAACAGACTTCTCTTGCAGGTCCATGATTTCATCAATATGGAATTCATTATTTTGTTGCATTTATTGAGAATCTTCTTTTAGATGCAACTGTGATAGATTTGTTACAGGTGTACATATGTTTTTGTGGGGAAAAAAGATTGTGTGATGAGAATCATTGAGAAAACAAGCAATAGAACGAATGAGAAACAGAGAGAGAGAGAGAGAGAGAGAGAGAGAGATTGAAAATATAGATTACAAAGAGAGAGAGAGAGAGAGAGAGAGAGAGAGAGAGAGACAGACAGACAGACAGAGTGAGAGAGAGAGAAAAAGAAAGAGAGAGAGAGAGAGAGAGAGAGACAGACAGACAGAGTGAGAGAGAGAGAAAAAGAAAGAGAGAGAGAGAGAGAGAGAGAGAGAGAGACAGACAGACAGACAGAGTGAGAGAGAGAGAAAAAGAAAGAGAGAGAGAGAGATTGATTCGAATGAATGTGTATTATGTGTGACTGTGTTATTAATTCACATTTTTGCACTCACTGTTTCAATAATCTTAATTAAATTCTAAACAAAGTATTTTTAATGCTAACAACAAACCCATAAGAACATGAGGGCCCACCCAATTACATTTCACCAAACTTTCATTTAAAGACATTAAGGGCATTTAAAAGAAAGAGAAGGGCATTTAATATTCTTTTCAGCCACACTCTACCATACATCAATCCAGAAAATCCCCTTTGATGTAGCCATGAAATTAATGGTCAATAAACCCTAACGTCTTCAAATTTATTAGGAAAACAATTAATTCTGATAGCACTTTTAATTTACAGTTTGGCTCCTCGACAGCTTTCCATGGATGTTTTGCTAATTTGTTCCAGTTATTATTAAATGAGATTTTTGTATTCCTCTCGACACCCTTTTAGAATCATTTACCATCAGCTTAGATGTACGTGGACAGCAAGGATACCCATTTTTTATTCTTGAAGTGTGTTTTTCTCCAACTTATGTCTAGTCTACATATTTCAGTCCTTGAAATTCCATCCGTTTTGTTGGTTTTGTTTTGCCAAATGACCCAAATCACAACTAGAGAATTCAAAATGAAGTTTAAAGAGGTATTTGAATTGTGTAAGAACATTCTAAATTGAAAAGAAAAGTCATGAAATACATGTATATTATGAAAATGTGTTTGACCTTCCATAACTATAGAATAACTAAGTTTGCTGAGAAAGGATACTTATACAGATGGACAAAAAGACACCTATCACAAAGTTAATTTCTGAAATTTTTATCAAAATTAATAATAATCTTTGATGTGCTTTTTTTGTTATAAATATAATTCTATTCCTTTTTTAAAAGTGTGTTGTTACTTGTCTTCTCAGGACATGTAAAATACAAACTGAAAAAAAGGAAGCAAACAGAATAAAAACAAAAGACCAAACAAGCATAAGAAAGCTCTGAAAAGTCATTAACCTCTGGATGCTCAGGGGTTTCCTTTCGTGGAAGTTTGATAGCCAGATAAACTTTTATAGCTCATCATGGAGATGTTGTTATGTAATAAATAAGCACCCTTTCCTTGGGTGAATGAACTCTTGGGTGAATATGATCTGACGAGAGCCAGAAGGGCGTTCACTTTCAGAGAGAGAGAGAGGGGGGGGGGGGGGGGGGGTTTCCAGATTGACATTTTTAGAGTCGGCATGCATTGGGGCTCTGTTGAAAATTACCTGGGTGGAGGGTGGCAAATGTAGATTAATGTCTTGCCAAAGGACATCAGTGCCACGGCTGGAACCAAACACTGATATGTCCACTAAAACACAACACCTCTACATGTACATGTACATGTAGGCATCTGTTCTGACCCAAATTCACCTTCTATTACTTTTCTCTCTAAGTTGAAAATTTAAAAGAGCCCTTAGAGAAAATTGTATTTTGGGTCGAGGCCGAATTACATGTAGAAGATGGAGATGGCATTGTGGTTGTATCTGATGATTTTTCACATGTTGAACGATTATTCTAAGTCTGTAGACTCTGTACATGTATGTATGAACACAGCAGGGAAACCACTTTGATAGCTAAGCTTATAATGGGGAAAGAGCTGTAGAGTTTGCCTAATATGTTCGATATAAAAGTCCTTTTTTTAAATTATGGAAATGGAACATTGCCTTCGTAAGCCTCTTTAGACATTTTCCATCTGATGAGACAACGTTTTCAATACGTAAAAAGTATCAAACAGGATTGATTTTGTGTCTTGAAAATGCTGTGAAACCTTCGATCAAATTCCAATTCACACTTATGAATTATGAAACCAGGTGTTAATTTCATATCAATGTACAAATATTTAAACATCATATGAAATGGATATGTATTATGTACAAAGTATTAAATAGTGCTGTATATTGGAAAGTATTAGATTTTGAAATAAGTATTTGTGACTACTTTCCAATCTACATCGTGACATAGATCTTTGTAGTGAAGATAGACTTTTAAATGAAGTACAAATGTCTGCCTTGAAGGCTTTGAATGCAGATTTCTATGAATGTTGATTTGGCTTTTGACATTGGACTTGTTTCTACACATGCTTCAAATGTCCAGAATTTCATCCCATTCACATAAAAACAATATTTTGTATGCAATTGAATATTGTTTTATTAGAATTCAATCAAATTGTAAAATTAATTGAAGTTAGGATTATTTTAAATTATGATGTTTATCATAATTTAATCATTCAAATATAAATTTTGATCATTTGCATAAAGAGACTACCATGGTTTAACCTAAATAGATTCAATTTACAATAAAAAGAGGGGAAAAAGTAATACACCATGGGAAAAGAAAACAAATTCAACCATGTGTCATCATATAACACCCAAACATTAATTTGTCAAACCCAATTTTTTATTTCATTATAATGGTCTGTATTTGTAGACTAGAGACTGATTACAGCGAGATCGCAAGGCATCATTAATTGATAAACATGCGTCAGGTAATGCCCATTTGGCACATTAGTAATTCATTCAAGTTCATACGGCTTCTCTGTTAGAATGATGATGAGCAAAGGCGCTTACATTCAGATACTACCTCATGCCAATCTTTCAATCCATTACCTATTTTGATAAGCGCTTAAGGTCCGGGCGACGTGTTCAGCTTCAATAAAAGGCATCATATCCTCTTTATCAATAAAAAGAGGAGGAAAAATAAACCAAGAAATAGTGTTCATGGATCATGCATGTTTTTTCAAACTACTCTGTGGTAAATGTTAAGATCGTGTCGGGTATGACTTGTATGCTGAAATTTCCCGGAGTGTCTGATCAGAATTATTGAAAGGCACCAGGCATCAGTTGTACTCAAACTTTAGACAGTACTTTGCAGAGAAAACGCCTACACTTTTTGCAGAGGATGAATTCCCAAACCTTTTTAGTATAGTACATGTAGACTTTAGCCAAATTACTTTATTTGAAATGTAACAGCATTTATAGGGGACGAGGAAAATGCAGAACTGGGAGAGCAAAGTTTATGCTCGACTCGGAGATTTTGGTTCAGCTACAATGTTTTGTAGCTCCTTGCAGCAATGTGTCATGTGAAAAAGGCAATGTATGGAGGAAGATCTACCAGCTTTTGAATTTAAAATCTTTTCTTGGAATGAGGGCACAAATTGGTGTAATATTAGAATGTTCATACTTCGAGGTTTTGCAAACTTTGACTTTCTAGTTATTTTTATAAATAACAAAATAGCAACTATTTTTGAATAATCACCTCAAGGGTAATTTTCAATTTCCTATTGTACATGTATGTCCCGTAGAAATCATATTCGATTACATAATATGTTATTGTCGTGTTTGCAAATGTCAATAGGTGGACTACAAAGCTATTAAATTACCTTAGGTTGATTTTTGTAAAAGTAGTTGTTATCATGTCAAGTTACTCTGTTGCTGTTATTAAATTCTGTGTCATTATTTTTCTATCAATTTCCTTAATTGTTTGATCACATCAAAAGCCTTTTATCTGACTTTAGACGATCTCTTCTTTTCGTGTAGTTTCATTAATTCACCAGGTCATGTTAAAGAGGGTATGGATTCGTACTCACTGGTTGACTCTATCATGAACCCAAACGATAAATAGTTTTGAATATGCGTGTATCTGGTCATTGTAAGATGAGACTGAAGAGACGGCAAGAAGAGAGAGAGAAAAGGAGAGAGAGTGTGTGTTTGAGAGAGAGAGAGAGAGAGAGTGAGAGAGAGAGAGAGAGAAAGAGAGATGGACATATATAGAAAGGTAGAGATATAGAGAAAGTGAGGTATTAAGAAAAGAGATATATTGATAGAGAGAGAATGAGAGAGGGAGAGAGAGGAATTGAGAGAAAGATATATATTGATAGAGAGAGAGAGAGGGAGAGAGGGAAAGAGAAATTGAGAGAAAGAGATAGATTAATGGAGATAAAGAGAAGGAGGGTAGAGAAAGAGAAAGAGAGAGAGAGAGAGAGAGAGAGAGAGAGAGAAGAGAGAGAGAGAGAGAGAGAGAGAGAGAGGAGGGAAAGAAAGAGAGAGAGAGATAGGATGGAAAGAAATACCCTCATCCATCTGGTTGAAGTGCTCCCAGCTCCTTCATACATATTCATAAGGGGAAGACGAAGAGGATGATGATGGTCCGGACAGTCGCGTGTTTTGGTGTAATACCGTCAACTCCCAGCCCGCGTGTTCTTTGCCGGGCTGATGTCTCAGTTTTCGTATCAAAAGTATCCTTGCAGCAATATTGGCAAAGTAGCGTAAGAGGGGCAGCCGCCTCGGATTCTTGTGTTTCTCGCTGCCCGGCAGAAAATGGCAGAACATTGCTACTTTTCATTTGCTGTGGCTGGTAGCTAAATTTAAAATATACCTTGTGTTTCTTGTTGCTCGGCAGAAATATGGCAGAATTGGTTACTTTTTATTTGTTTTTGCAGGCAGCAAAAATAAGAGGTTTCTTCTGTTTCTGGCTGCCCAGTAGAAATGACAGATACAGTATGTTCTATTTTTACTTTGTATACTTGGTATATATTGTTGCAGTTACCAAGTTTCTTGAGGCATTCCATTATTCATTTTTTTTAGAACCATGACTCCAACATTGGCATGGCAACAGATGATACATGTATGTTCTTTAAGTGATCCAAATTTCACTCTATTATCAATACAAATTGTCCTCTTTTTCAAATATTACTGAATGCCTCTACTGCAGCATCGCGCTTTTAACTGATAATGGGAAATTGAATGTGCACAAATGTATCAAATTATACACATAAGGAAAAACAATGACATGTACTGGGTATGTTCTAAATTCTGATATAATACTAGTACGGTACTACTGCTCATGTACTTGTGTTTAACTAAAAAAATTATAGACAGCTATTTCTAATTTCTACTTCTTAAAATGATTCCAGTATATTTAAATAGATCTTCTTGGAAATGTGCCTTACGTCACAATTGATTAACCTAAAGTTAGCTTCCTAAGCAAACATGGAATATCATTTGTATTTATAAGTCTTATTATGACAGATACCATACAAAACAACTGATTGAAAGAACAAGAATATGAATTATTTTTTAAAAACTATTTCTTCACTCTGTATCCTTACAACTAATATTTTTGGGGAGAGGGATATTGAGTATGCATGTGGTAGTTGTTCTGCATTTTAATTGTGGGTCTTCTGACATCATTCATTTCCAAAAGGAGATATCTAGTATTCTAGTGTCTTGTACAAACAGTTTTGATTAAAAAGTGACAAACACCTGAAATCTAGACTAATGATATGAGTAAGAGATTGGCGTTTAGATCTCAATCTCTGGCTCTTGCCCGTACGGTGCACGGCGACCGCAATCCATGAGGATGCGAGAAACCCGGCCGCAATTATAGGTGGCTTGATAAGCTTCTCGTTGGAAGAGGATTGCGCAAAGTACTTGAGACGACCGAATCGTGTACCGGTTTTCCCCATGGGTTTTTTATCGGGTGAAGATTTCATCCGTTTCAGGCGTATTATCTGTCTCTTTTTCTTCTCTTTTATGTGTAAGTGTGGCTTGGGATAGCTTTCCCTCCCTCTCTCTCTCTCTCTCTCTCTCTCTCTCTTTCTCTTTCTCTCTTGCTAGTTCTCACATGTGTCTCTTTGCAAACCAGTTCGTTTAAGCGCTGACTACATTTTGTTGCTCATAATCTTCTACTTTTATTTGTATTGCCTTTTTTCTTGTGATGTACTGTAATCCCTTGTCTTAATTCAGTTGAGCATTTCTTTTAATGTATTGTATTTTTCTTATGTGTGTTAATGTAACTCGATTGTATATCTTTCAAGCTTTGTACCTGAAACTTCCAAGATAATTAATTGAAAGCTCCCTAAAGACTTCTTATTTATTTCATACAATGATGCACAGTCAATGCTTTTGTTTATTGACGCTAATGCTTTATGTTATAAGAATAAAATCTCTTAACGCCTTTTGTTCTGCTTCATACAGACGGGCTCAACTTATGAATGATTTTACAAAGCCTAAAATTTTCATTGTTTGGTTAGGTTTTTGTTTTATGCTTGTATTTTGTTAAACTTCTTTAGCCATTGTCACCTATAGAACTATTAGATACATGTATCTGTCATTGTGCAGACTTGGATAGAGAACCTGGTGATGTACTGAAACCTTTTTTTAACATTTGAATGACAACCAATCTTGATTAAATATTCATGTTGTTTTCCTCTTTTCTCCTTAACAACTGGTCCCTATTTTACCCCCAATTGGTTCATTTATTCTTTATGTCTACTGGTATATTATTTCCTTCTTTCTTCTCTTTTGTTGTTTTTCTTTTTCATTCAAGCTTTATTTTCCTTTCTCTCTTTCTGTCTGTCTCTGTCTGTCTCTTCCACATCTCCTTTTCTTACCTCTCTCCCTCCCTCCATCTCTCCCTCCCCCTCTCTTCTCCCTTCTCTCTCTCCCTCCCCTTCTCTTCTCCCCTTCTCTTCTCCCCTTTCCTCTCCATCTCCTTTCCTCTCCATCTCCTTTCTCTCTCCATCCCTCTCTTTTCCTCCCTCGCAAAACTCGCACATGTATGTCATCAGCTTCTTCTATATCCCATGCCTGCAAAGCATCTATTACAAATCACCCCCAACATGATTATTCTATCATGTTGCATGCCTTATGAAATCACCCAACCCTTGCAAAGAGGTAGAGGAAAATCCCGTCCATTGACACACAACCCCCCCTGGCCCACAGCCTCTGACGATCGAGCCTCACCATACGCGCTATCGCTGAATACCCATTCACAAGAAAGAGAGAGGAAAAAGAATATGTCCGCCCAACTCTCGTTGGTAAGCCAGGCTGTCGAGCCACTGAGCTGTAATTCCGCAACAGCCCAAGATTATTCATTTCTGGCTTTCGCATATGATTTAGACCGGGATTATTTTGGTCAAATGTGTGAGAATCAAGTCGCTAATCTCGGATCACATCTACAGGAGGAGGATGGACGTTGCCCATCTCCTTTTTTTTCCTCCCCGTCGGGGATAACTGGCCATTGTGTCGACTGATCGCCATGGATTTTTACGGATGCGTAGTTGTTGATTCGCTTCTTATCGATGATGAATGATTAAAAAAGACGCACAGTTCATTTTGAGATTGCGCCAGAATACAGTTACGAATTGTACGCTGGATGACTTTGTAATATAGTGCTGTATTGTGTGGCTTATATGATCAAACATATATTGCAACATTCATGAGATTCATATCTCTTAAAATCTATTTTAATCCCATATATTTATATTTGTGTAGTGAAGATGATCAGCAGTAGGTTTGAAACATCGATGTAAGGTGTCATGAAACAGTGCAAGATGAACGAATAGGGAGTATAGCCTGGGGGATTGAAAATGAATGTTTAACATTGTCAAATTATGTCATGTCCCCCCTCCCACGAGTTCAGGCCTGCGTGCCACTGCCGAGTTCCCCCTTCCAACTTGGGGCCTGGGAATGGCTTCTTAAACTCGCAAGAAGTTAATCAAGGAGGTCCACTCCGATTCCTGTCAACGGCCTATGCAGGAAACCTGTATTGATTCTATTAAGTACTGGAAATTATTGCCGTCGAACCCGTGCCACGGGCAACAAAGGCGTTTTGTTCGCTGCATTCGTCGGACAGGTGGAAGAGGTGATGGAGCGTTCGGCAGTCCTTTATCCCGCGACTTCCCCCGTCGAAAAACATTCTTGCCCCGAGCCGCGATTTTTCACATTTTCCCCCCTTTCCATCGTTCGTCTCCCCCCCATGTTTTTGTTTCTTTCCCTTGTGTTCTATTGTACTTGATTTGAGCTTTTCACAATTAGATTGTTGAACGTCCATTGTTTGTTGGTCCGATGTGTTAGATCGTGGGTTGATTTCTACTGTGTGATGTGGCGAGGCATGCCACTTTCCTCCCTCTTTCCCTATTCACCCGATTTTAAAGCAAGCTCAGTATTTTGACTTCCATTTGTGCAAAGGTGTTTTTACAGTGTGATAATGGCTTGAAAAGAAATGTTTTAAAAGGGCATGCAATAATAGATTCTTGTCCAAAAGGATAGAAACGATTGGTCCCATTGTGATGGTGGCAACATTCTGAATATTGAATACACCAAGGTTGCCTTATAACGTGAAAGGAAAATTCTGTGATTGATATCGATTCTGAAAACTTTGATAAGAATCAAAGTTATTTTGAGAGATTTGTGAATTGCTTGGGAGATATTTGTGAATTGGCCAGTTAAGGAGAGTTGCAGTGAACTTCTGTGGAAGTTGGAAAACACATACATGTATACATGTATAGAAATGTAATGAATGGGTGAAAACTTCCCTGTAGATTTAAATGTAAATGTTATGTAAGCTTTCTCAAAGATATTCACAGAACCATTTAAGTGCTCCTCTACCAACCTTATGTTATGCCCTCTCCTTGCTTACAAAAATGGTTCCATGACATTTGATGACGATGATGATGATGAAATAAAAATGTAAAGCTTAGGTAGTTAGCAATAATCCTAATCATACTGATATTATATACATATGTATTTCGCATAGGCCTAAGTGTATGTATTTAATTGTCATTTACATTTGGTATGAATTTGTGAATATCAGTGGCAAATCCATTGAAGCATGATATCAAGGTGGACTCTTCATCCCGTCGATATTAGTATTTGAATCACAGCACGTATCACGTTACACGTCCGTACAAAGACTAGAGGGTGGTGGCGAGTTTTTGAGATTATACACCAATAATTCAAATCGCAGTCGGCCCGTGATCTGCCTTCCACATGCCTGCCATAAATAGACCCCTGCACAATGTCTGGTCACTTCATTATTAAAGCAAGCTGCTTTTCGAAAAAACGGGGAGAATTGCCAGTGTTTTATCAATTATTCAAGATCAAGGGCCTAGCAATATGAAATCGCTTTCATAACAGCAAATATTGGTAAATAATTGAGCTGGGGAGGACTAAATGTGAAACCAGTGGTGTTCGTAAAAAAACAGCAAAGTTTCAAGTGTTCTCTTTGATTGTATACATCAGCAATCCCTTTGGGGGAATGAATCATTTCTTCTAATGACTTTTCATTCCATCAGCTGAGAATCAGAAGGGCGTTTAGTCAATGTTAAAGGATAGAAGTAAATGCCCTTTTGTCTTTTAGCAGACAATTTAATGCCCTCTCTGCTCTCAGCAGACGATTCATATGTCTTCAGAACGTGGTTTCAGTCAAGCTGAACATACAAGTGTGTTGGAGACGTACATTTCTTGAAACTAGTCTACTTAGAGACGCATTGCTCCAAAGTCGGAGACTCCTCTGAAACGAAGCCATAGTGAAATCACCTGTTCAGAGCCAGAAGGGCATCGACCCCATGTCTTAAAGTCTATGAGTTTAAAGGTAAAGACCAGTTTTGGAAACGCCCCCCTCTCAAAAAATGAAATGGAACCTCTTATTACCAATCATGTGAAAGAATACGTTTTGACTAATATGTGATGATACAAATTTTGCCGGTAAACCGCCTACTAATTGATATATTTGGTAAATTGTTATATCTATCCGGACTGGATAGATATAGGGTAGTCCCATATACATCTTTCTGTGTACAGTGCTTGTAACTTTACCAAGACTGGGCCAAATTTCTTATCATTTTGATGATTCCAGAACCTTGCAGTACACACCAATACTTATATGCTACATGATCAACCTTTTCTGATCGATTCCACAACGTTTCTTTCACAATGCATTCACATGACCAGGACTCAACTTTATCTTTAAAGCCCTTCTTGCTCCAAACAGACAAAATAATAAGTAGGGCGCCCTCCCAACCTGCTGGTTGAATTACGACGAGGCGCATCAGGCATAATGAAGACAACAACTGTGACTTAATTAAGTGGATATCTCACAGAGCCAATGGAATTGTCATAACCAATTAAAGACCTAGAAAGTGATGATGAGCAGGACCTGTGTAATGAGATGGGCATGAGATACATACACAAAGAAAAACATGATATTGTCCGTTCAGAGTCAGAAGACTGTTAACTCTGTTAATGTATATGAGTTAACACCCTTTCTGGCTCCAAACAGACGATATGATAGGAAAGGATGGCTGCGGATGTGTTGTGATTAGATCATTATCTTTCCTACTGCTACATTGATATATAATATAAATCATCAGTGTTGACTCTGAGTACATGTATGTACATCTGATTACACATCACTTGCTGAGAGGCAGAAGGACATTAATTAACTCTTTGTACAGTGCTACTAGTAGGCATTGCTCCAAGTGGCTAAGATTATCATTTCTGTAGGAGTAGTAAAGCAGCAAAATGTGTAACAACAAAGACAAAGGATAAGTTTCTCAAACGCACATATGTGTGGTGAGCAATTTATCCCTGAAAGGCTTGAAAAGCCAAGGAAAACTAATCTTAGACAGGTAGATCCAGAAAAAATTCTTCTTCACCCATTGACTTCTGAATTCATTTATTCGATACATGATTTTTATCTATAAGAAATTTTATTAAGAAAGATTATTAGTCCATAAAAATGGCTGTCATTTGAACAGAATATCGTGACAGTATTTACAAACGAACATTTGAAGTTATTGTGGCCCAAAATTTACAGAATGAAATTTGGTATCTTGTGAAACTCCTTTCAAAAGTTGTTGTTATCACTACCACTACCATCACAGCCATCACTATCATCAGTAGCACCACTACTACTTCCATCAACCACCAGTATCACCATCACCACCACCGCTATCGCCACCACCACCACTACCACCACCACCGCCACCGCCACCACCACCACCATCACCACCATCACCACCAACTACCACCACCACCAATTCTCAGGCATCTCCAGTGATCTTCTGGAATCTCTTGGTCCTCGTTCATATCTTGAAAGCGGGCATTTGCATAACCGCCGGAGATGTGACAGGCATCTCCCGTTCCCGACAGGACCGTTATGAATGGTCCATGCGATATATGATATACGACGGTGTCTGAACGTGCTCCCTTGCTTCTTGGTGGATGGGAGATTAGACCAGAGTTCCAGAACGCGAGGAGCTATGCATGTGAATGCGTGGAAACGCTTTTTGTGTCTTAATCCCCTGGCTATGCATTTATGGATGATGGATCTTATAGGTAGGAAGGGGACAATGGGGGTAAAAATCAGGATGCATGACTCCTTCGTATTAAGCAGGATGAATCTAGGTATTAATGCCTACTTGGCAGTAGAAGAACATGTTTACATAAGCAGCGGGGGATAAGGGGGATTGGAACGTCCAAGACATCGTCGAATATGGAATATCATGTGAATGAATGAAAAATGTTGAAGATAAGTTGCGCAGAGATGGAGGATAAGAGGTATGGAGATGGGTGATGCGGAGAGCCCAAATGATAGATTTTTAGAAAGGATCGATTTTTAACATGAAGAGAAATTATTAGCGAAAGGGAAACTGAATAGGATAAGAGAAAAGAAGTTGAAGAGAAAGGAAGATGTGCAGGGGGTTGGAAAAGAGGAGCTTGGAAAGGGATGAGGAGAGGAGAGAAACACGAGGAGAGAAGGAGGAGAGTGCAGATTTTTTTTTTGCGAAAGGGAAATTTAAATAACACTTTTCCCATACCAGCAAGACTATCAATTTAGCAGTAGCTGCAAAGAAGCTACAACGTAAAAATAAAATGGAGTCATGAAATAGTGAAGACAAATAAAATGTCATCGTTGTAGAGGTAGAAGGTGCTTTAGTTGTATCATTTAATACAGAGCTAACAGCCTTATTGCTCTCATTTGATGATATCAAGTATTGATGAGAAAGGAAGAGAAGACGATACTGCTGGTACCGGAAGAGGGGGGAAAAAACATCTCTCAGTTTAAAGACCTCAGATAAGGTGACATGAAGGACAGTAAAGAGGGGAAAAATGAGAAGCATTTGGTATCCTGCGCACACGTGAGAGCCCCCGCCTGTTTGTGATCTAGCTGTATGGCGTCTTCGTCCTACGGTGTTGATGACAGAACGATCGTAGGAATCGTAGGGGCAAGTCGGAATTGAAGGCATGGTAGATTAGTCTGTGGGGCTTTGCTAGGAAAACACTGCCCTGGGCTGCAGTTTGAGATGAGGACGGGAGTAAGAGAAAACCAGTGGGAGAAAAACTGGCAGAATTCTGGTATATTCGATTTCAACCTGGGCAGTTTGGCCAGTTGCGCTACAGGCGAATTGACTTGTTTGGTTGGGGAAATCGGGAGAATAACAATGCTAACCAAAATTTTGATAGTCAGGTCCTTCTTTGGTCGTTGTGCATGTTTTTCTCCGTTCTCCTTATTCCCGAGTGCTAACGATCTATAGGGGCCTATATGAGCCCTCATTCAATTATTTTCTAGATGTGTTTTTTGGGGGTGTGAATATAGCAAACAAAAGTATTTTACAAAATATCTAGTGAAACAAGGGTTTGGCCATCATTTTGAATGAGAACCTGATCAGGGTCAGCCAACTTCATGCAAATATCATCTAGTAGGAGATAATTGATGTGTTTTTTTCCCCTGAACAAGAGATGGGATTTTATACAATTCAGTATGAACATTTCTTTTGCCATGTAGTAGTCATATATGTTTTGTATTTGATATTCCCTTTTTTAACAAATTTTCTTCTAATGCGAAATGACTGAACAAATATATATTGAGTTTTTTGGGTTGCCAACAATATCAAGACATTCTTTATATTTGAAAGAAATATGTGGGGAAAAAAGATATACATATGTCTTACAGGGCACATTGCACAGAATTTGGAGCCAGAAGGGCGTTATCTTCATATTCAAGTACAGGCTTTAACACCCTTCTGCCGGCAAACAGACATCACACCCATGTAACTCTCATCATAATCAGATCTATGTGTTTGCAAATGGGCTGAAAAACATAGCCTGGAGAACAAGCTGTATCCGATTTGTAATCGAGAACTCATAAGTCATATTTTTGACCTGGATCAACTTGCTGGGAAACCATACACAACATGGCCGCTAAAACTATAGAGGAAGTTGTTATAGCAGGTGGATAATTTCCGCTCTCTGAACAACCGGGGAAAGAAAAGTACCCGGACCTTTTGTTGTAAGCAATCATGTGCTTTTTTATGGCTACATGATCTGCATATTTGATTACTGATATTTGTTTCCGGCGATTTCAGTTTGCAACATGGATTTTCCAATCGTCATTTAGTTTCAGGGACATCTTGCCAGTAATTCATTTTCACTTTGCAATATTTTCAGATGTAGCTAATGAGCTTTTCATTTCATCAATTCATACTGTATATTCAGCATTACATTTACACATTATTATTTCATGGTTCTTGTTATTAGATTCCTTTTTTCTTCTTCTCCAAAATCAATTTGTCATTTTGATATGTGATCCTTCAGGACTGTATAGAAGAAAGAAAGAATTGTGAATGTTTGTTGTCAACTGGTATAATTATGAATTACAGTGAAGGCATTATCAAACTTGAGGATGCATTTATTGAAAAATCATTTCAAAAGGTGATTGCAAGCAAGATTATGTGTTTTGGAAAAAAATATATAGCATTCCTTTGAAATTATTTATAAGGGTCACATCATAGTTTATGATCTTTTGGTAATCAAAGCCATAGTATACAAATACTTATTCTTATTCTCATTGCATGAAAATTATCGTTTCCCTCTTCAATTCATTCATAAATTCATCTTAAAACTTGGATGTTTTACTTGACATTCGAGCCAATTTAATATACAATTCAACCAAGTTCATGGCAATATCAAATATTAGGTAGTACCTGCAATAGTATGTTTGATTCAGATGGTCACAAGATCTATTTATTTACAATAGCAAAGGGCTATTCCTGTCCAACCTTTTGCTAAATATAATTTTGCATTGTCAAATAGACTCGGCACAAAGAAGCCTACATGCCAAAGATTAGCTGCCGTCCGTCTTGTCATCTAGCCCTCGAAACGGACCCTAACCGTGTTGACGACTAAGCAAAGGGACGCCCGTACACGGCCGTGAGAGAGCGAGGGCAACGTTATTAAACCGAACCTTAGGAAACGCATGCACTTCACCTGGTCAACGCACTGATCTTATTAGTTAAAGCTTAGCCGGAGCAAAAAGCCCGGCCTACGATCGAGGTGGAGATTCAGATTCAGGCCAAATTCCTATTGCTTCTTCTTCTTTCTTTCTCCATTGGCCCCTTATTTCTTTGCATTTGCTTCCGAGCGATGGACAAATTTAGATCTATGGCCGTGGCGGAGAAAAAGTACAATGGTCCCTTGTCTAAATGAATGCGAGTAGAGAGGGTTCAGCGAATAACGTTTGGAGTTGATTATGTGTGTACGAGTCTAGTCTCGATAGGTAGACATTTTGGGGGAGAGGATTTTTAAAGAATAAGAGTCATCATTGTTTTGTGCCATTCAGTGAGGTTAGGGGTGGCTAGTCATGCAATAAGGAACATTGATTGTAGCTGTAGTGGTGATTTCCCTTTTAGAATGTGAGTTGGGTATATTAGAGATAACGATTATTTCAGTGTAACGATTTTCAATATCATGATAGACCAACAATCATTTACTGTTTTATTTGCATTTTCATAGTCCATGGTCCGTGTAAGAACTAATTTGATACTGATATATTATCTGAAACCAATTTTGAGAGTGAAATATAATACCTGTACTAGCGCATGTGTGTATCAAACTGTAGTACAGTATACTTCAATTTCATTTTGACTGTTCAAAAAAGCTTCTTTTTTTTAAAGGCAAATTTATGGAAGAAAATTTTTAAGTGGTATCTTTTTGCACCCTGCACTCACTGGCTGTAAATATACAGTCTGAGTGAATGATCGATAAATAAGAAGTAATGACAAATGGATCTGAACTATTTTTACTTTTTATTTGGGAACATACCATAGCATTTTTAAGTATCCACCCCCCAAATGGGACACTTTTATGGATTCCACCTGATCACATGACAAGATATTGATAATACTTTGGTAATAAAGCTGCACCTGACAAAAAGATATGTATCTCCACTCCACTTCCCCCCCCCCCGTTTTAATGTGCACACTCAACACTTAGAATACCTCCTCTGAATCATAAATGTCATACAGTCATGATTTATGTACTGAGCAATCCAAGTACCTTCATACTGCATGACCTATGGATTATGAAGTTGTCAGTCAGCATTTCCGAACAAAACTGTTTTCGAGGTAAATTTACTCTAAATGTGTTTGATTTGCACATCACTTGTTAAATTCTTGCATTATGTTCAAATATGTCTGATATCCCCCCCCCCCCCACACAAAAAAAATGTTCTGATTTTTTTCAGTAGATGATTTATCTACTGATGATTTTGAGGTTTTTGTTGGGTTTTTGTTTTTCTAAACGTTTGTTCAATATCTCCATATTCGATTGTTATGTTTTATTTTGTTCCTTTTCAAGAGCAAAAGATCAAGTTCAAGTTTAGCTCTGCGAAGAGTCGGGAGGGTTTTAAGTGTGTGAGTGATCTGGCTATGAATTATCCATAATCTCGCTCTGATGTACACTTAACAACTAAACTATCCATACGCCTTGTAAATGTGATTGTTTTTTGTTTTTGTTTTTGGGAAACTCAAGAATGAAAGATAGACTGATTGAATTAGGGCCTTTGTTTGATACTTTTAAATATATTAAAGCTTTAATATGCCACATTTTCATAAAACATAAATCTGAACAAATCAATTTTTCACATACCCTGGGTATGACTACTTTAGTAATTAACCAATACCATACTGATATGAGAATAGCGCCTACATGTATACTTTAGAAGTTGCTTCATATTTATCCACACACATAACATGTGGTGTAATTCCTAATTTGGATAGTCTTGTAGTCTTTCATTCAACTAAAGTGATCCCTGTGGTATTATTATTTACCACCAACTGGTATCTGTAGTTTTGTCCTGTGTGTGTTGTGACCTCCTTCAAAACAGTGTTTTGTACTCTAGTAATTAACTGTAAATTGTACTCCGTAATGATATGAGAATAGTGGCCTACATATTCGTCCATCTAAAGCCCAACTGATGTTGGACTGACGTCCTAATATGATGACACCCAACAACCTCTACTACTGAGGATCTCAATTCTGCTTCAGGGGGAAAGAAAAAAAGTGAGAGCTGGAGAATGTAATTTAGGGTCAGGTTCAAGTCCTACTGTTGGGTCATCCGTACTTCTCCCATTCCCAACTGCCATATGATGCTATTTATCATGGTGATAGTTTGCAAGTTGCTGTGTTGTATCTATTGCTTTAGTATAGGACTGCTGTGGTATATTGCCTAAATGTATATGTGGGACTATATACTCAAGGATTAGTTGTGTGGCTAGCAGAAGGGTCTTATAGCATGTGTAATAAAGCAAATTTGTAGTCACTCACTTCTGAAGTATTGGTTGCATTGCTCATTTACTCTGTACATGGTATATCATTTAGAAAAAAATGACTGGGATTTCTCTCTTTATGGATTACAAAAAGTGATAATGGATGATAGCGACCTTTTGTTTCGAATAAGTTTATATGTTCAAAGTTAAGGGCATTTTAATGCTAGCAACCTGCTGCTAAATCTGCACAATAGAGTGAACGGCAGAACGGCGCAATGCGCTTACACTTACCGTCTTCTGCCATCAGTACGATGACTAAATTCGTCATCTCAGAAGAAGGGCGTGAACGCAAACTTTTGTTCTCCGTATAGCCTTAGCAGTTACTCAACATCACTGACCAGAGTGCTTACAAGTGTTATTACCCAGTATTATCGGACGCTTTTATCAAAGAAATACATTGCACTGCAGATGTGCTCCTATACATGAAGTATGTGATATCAATTATAGTAGAGATTACAGTGCACTCGCAATACCACTTCAAAAGAAAGACACTTCATCAGCTATCTTCACCAACATGTTTCATGAGTAGATGGGCTCGTTACCGTAGCAGATTTCAAGTGGGTCGGTAGCAGATGATTAGCCTAGCTACATCTTGATGGCTATTAAAGAGGTGGAAAGGTGTATGATTGAAATGTGATTAAAAACACAAACATATGAAAGTGTTACAGTGAAGATATCATTAACACTCTGAATATGTGTGATATAGATTTTCATATAGATATTCAATTGAACTGAAGATGAGAAAATAATGATAATAATATAATGCTTTATATATAGTGCAGTTCAACACAGGAGTTTCAACATATGATATCCACACATAATAAGTGATGTTATTCCTATTTTTTGGATAGACTTGTAGTCTTTCATTCAACTAAAGGGATCCCTGTATTTACCACTAACTGGTATCTATATAGTCTGTCCTGTATGTATTGTGGCCTCCTTCAAAAAAAAGTTGTGGTTTGTACTGCAATGAAATTGCCTCTTGTATGAAAGGCAGCAGTTTGTTCCCGTATCCAGGATTTACCACAGTGAGTCCTCCTTGTCGTGGTACACAGTTTGAGTATAGTCACATGTTGCCTGTGCATTTCAAAGTACATTATAGATGAATGTACAGTATATAGTTTAATTATCTAAGAGGACAACCTGAACGCATTGTTCAAGAAAGTTTCATGCAGAAATTGGCTTGAATTACATTACGTTACAACATGGGATTTTGTTGTTGCAATTCATGAAAGTTTGATGGTACGGAATCAGCCATGATTTACTATTTGTTTGCAAAATATTTATAGTTTCTTAAGAAAATGACACAGCATAGTAACTCCTTGCTCAAAAAAATATACATATATACATTTTTTTAATAGTGAAAATATCTTGATTTAGATGACATTGAGTATGTGTTGCATATGGATATGTTGTGTATGCTCTGCTCTAGATTCAGAAGAATACTTTCAGCTCTTTTCTACATCTGAAGAAAATAGTGAAAAAGTGACAGTACTGTCTGTATTTGTAGTCAATGGTGTGGTAAACAGCCAACAACTAGGAGAGATTGACCATTGAGCCAAGTTTTCAAAGTTTGCATTGCCTGTCTGTTGTTGCCTCTGCCCGTCAGTCTACCAAATATGCAGCTATGGTTCCAACAATATTTCAGTTTAATGGGATAAACAACGGGACACATTATTCTCCCCCTCAGTCCTGTCACCCATTCTCCCCCTGTTAACAGATGGTTTGTTTTTACAACCCAACAGACCAGAAGTGTCCCCAAAATATGCAAATAGCCGTCTGGAGTTTGGGACTCCACTGCACCCCTGGGGGTCATATGGAGGGTTGACCTCTGACCTCAGAGCCAATCCTGACCTAGTCTGCAGGCTCAGACTCTGATTTGACACTCAAACACAGTTCCATAAAGTCTTGAGCAGAGCCTAACTCTGCCAATCTCTGGCTGTGTCAGGAGCAGCTATAGTGCAAAGCCTATGGTGTGCAGAAGACTGTGCAGTCCGCATAGTCTCGTATTGCAGGCACTTTTACGCACTACAGCTACTAAGAGTTTGTGCCTGCAAACTAACCCTGAACTGTGAATGGGCCAAAGTGAAAGTTTGTGCAGAGTGAGGGTGCATGCAGGGGAATGCGGCTGAGGATGAAGCTCAGTCCCATGCATGTGTTGTTTTGCTGGAATTCTTGAAACAAGAGAACATGCCTTTCCTGTCTTGTTTTTTTCTTTTCTTCATAATACACATCGATGTTGAACCATAACATGGATGTTCAAAACATGACTGTGCATTATAAGCATTTGAAATATTGAATTCATGAAGTTTGAAATATTTGGAGTTGGAAGAGTCAAGCGAGGAAAGTCCACATATTTCAAAATACCTTTGGGGGCTGGAGAATGTGTGAATGTGATTTAAATTATTTGATTTTCTGAAGACACAATAATGTGCATGACAAACATCAGGGGGAAAATGTATTATTATGACCTTTACCTTATGTCCTATATTTCCACACACAATCAAAAAGTTCCATCATGTTTACTTGAGAAAAGTTCCATAATATTGTGTTTTAGTTCTGTTGAAAATGTTTTGTTGTTACAGGTGTGATTAAGGGTTGAAATATAGGCTGCATGATTTTAATACTGCCAAGAAAAAAAAGGGAAAAAAAGAAGTGTATGAATATTTTTGCTTGTATTAGCTTTGTGCTCAACAATCCTCTTGTCCTACTAAATAAAGTCTACCCCAACTATTTCAACTGCATTTGCAAATGTTATTATGATAACTGTTATGATGTAGTTATCAATTTTACACCAAGGCTTTCATCTGATAAAGTACATTGTTTTACTTTGTTTTTGCATTTCATAATCTAATCATTATTCCATCGTATTAATATATTTCTCTTTCTCTCCATTTCTTTTTCTCTTCTCTCCCTTCCCTGCATTATCTTGGATCTTGGATTTCATCCTCTCTGCCTGAACCAATCTTTGGATTTATCCAAACAGGTAAGTAGATCATTTCTTGTAACTTTGACTAAGCTCATCTTCTAAAATATGTGCATTTTGCCTGTGTTTTTCTTGAAATTATTTGCAAAAAGCATTTGTGATGTAAGAATCAAAATTCAGTTGGGAATATGGATATTACTCTGTCTGCTGAATTGGAGAATGATGAGAATCGTATGGAGGAAGTTGCAAGGAAGATGGATAGAAAAGAAATTGTCTGCTTTCAAGCCAGAAGGGTGTTAATGCAATATGTTGTGAAACGGAATTAATGACTTTATAGCTCTCAGCAAGCAAAGTGAAAGGAATCATGTTACATAATAAATCTTTTCCATGATAAAGACATACTGGTATGTGAAGATGGGGGGAGTGAGAGGATGATATCATTCCGCAGCAATGGCGATGAAGATGATGGAGATGATGATGATGATGATGACGATGAAGATGATGATGAAGAGGATGATGATGATGGTTGCGGTGATGAGGAGGAGGATGATGATGGTGATGATGATAATGATGATGATGATGATGGTTGCGCTGATGATAATGGTTGCGGTGATGATAATGGTTGTGGTGATGATAACGATGATGCTGGTGGTTATGGTGATGATGATGATGATGATGATGATGCTTGTGATGATAATGATAGTGTTGATTTTAGTGATATTGTCTGTTTTGAGTTAGAAGGACATAAAAGACCTAGTTAACTCATCATCATTTACAGTCAACCTGTCTATTAAGGTCACCCGAAGGAAACAAAAAGAGCGGCCACTGCTTGTACTGAAGATGGGTGGCCTTTCTGGACAGGTGGGCTTTCTAGACAGGGTATGCAATGCACATTTGTTTCTTGAAGGAGACAAAATACATGGCCATTCTAGACATGGCGATTCTAGGCATGGCGATTCTAGGCATGGTCATTCTAGACATGGCCATTCTAGACATGGCCATTCTAGACATGGCCACAACTACTAGTTTGACTGTATACTTCAACACAGAGTTGAACTCAGTTAACGGCCTTCTGGCTCTGAAACAGACAAGATGTACAGTAGATGAGGAATGATCTGAAACTTGATTGAAATAGAAGAGACGTATATATCGGTATCAAGAGAAATTAACGTCAGGGAGTGAGATTTCCATATTTGGTAATTCCTCCGTTACGAACCAGAAGGGCTTTAACTCATGTACTTCAACACAAAGTTAACGCCCTTCTGGCTCCAAACAGACCATATATCTTTATCTCGACTGTAGGGTATACACGTGTCATGTCTTCTTTAATCAAATATTTACCTCTCTGCAGAGATCTCAGGTTACTTTAAGATGTGTTGTTGAGGTAATTTTATTCCCGGGATGATCAATTTGTGTCTGAGTCCGACGCAAATTTGACCAATTTGAACCACAAGCTTGCACTTCTTGTGATGATCTTCTTCTGTACATTGCAATGAATTTCAGAATAATAATAATAATAATCTGTTTTTTTATATAGCGCTCAATACACCGATCCAACGATGTGCCTAAGCGCTTTACAGATATAATGGAGAGTGGTTTCCTGTTCTTTTCCTTTTTTCATATTCTCCCTTTATTTCATATCTTTAATCATCTAGATACAAATGTAAGAGGAGGCTTTTCCATCATTTCAAGTAGCATGCTATGTAGACAATAGATATTGTGTGCTGAGCACAAGATGTCATCTCCATTTTCATCGTCATTTATTAAAATCAGCATTATCCGTCTTACGTGGGGTTACCGACTTTCATGCCATGATGACTCTCTCTCCCTCCACTTCTTCTTGTCTCAAGCATCCTTCTCATTTAGACCAACCTTACTTCCTTTCTTCGCCCTATCTTTCCAAGAAATCTTAGGTCTTCCTTTCCCTCTTAAAGGGATCGTTTAACAATGTTAAATCTGAGATACACGGCCCTAAGTGTTATCAGTGTCTGTGATATGGTGTGATATTGAAGCCCTAAAAAAATTGCGCTTCAAAATGATCAAGAAGTGCCTCAAAAAAGTAAAAATCTTTCAGTGACCGGTTTTACCATACTCGTTTTCCCCAATAGACTGTAGTGTTATGAAAACCGTCAGGCGAACGGTTTTCAAAATTTGTAATTCCAATCATAAATATCTTGATAATCAGACAGGCGATCGGCTTGTAAAAGTCATGGGGCTCCTGACTGACCTAAAGGTTTATAATTATCATTGCATCATGAGCTAAATCCAGAATTTTGTTTCAGAATCTGAGACAAAGTTACCGGATCCCTTTAACTTCTTAAGCCATCCACTCTCCAGATCCCATGCTCTTTTGACACGTTCATCATCTTCCCTTCTCTTCCCTTCTCAATCTACTTCTATGTTATCTATCGGTGTATTATGCAAATTGCAAAATGGTACAAGTTAACATCCTTCTGGCACTCAACTGACGTTATGGGAACCAACCGTATGCCCCCCTTGAGTCCCATGTCACTGCTTTGACTGGAGGTTAAAAAGCTTTTACTAAACCAATGCCCTGTCTTTAATAGTGCCTAGTGGGTCACATCCCCAAATGGAATGCATTTCAAAAGCTCTTCTGAATCAGTTTTGATATATCAGTATGATGAGATACACGTGGGCGATTGCCAGTGAGTGAGTCCCCGGTTGCACCCGGTTCTGGCAAAAAGTAGCTCTCATCCTCCCTCTGGCCACTCACAACCCACCCAGGAGAGTAGTAATGGCACAATAAATCGTACATCGGAAACAAACTTCAACGTAATATTGTCTGCTGCTGAGAGCCTGGTCGGCATTAACCTATCCTTTCATAGAGATTCAATGCCCTTTTGGCTCTTAAAGGGACGTGGTAACATTGTTGAAAAAACTGAGTATTTTTTGTATGACATGTTATTTATTTTAAATTTTTTCTGAAGGACTAACCCTCTAACATGCAAAAAATCCTGAAAGAAATTCTCACACCATAAATATATTTATGGTTTCTTTGAAGGCTTCACACTGTGTGACACCCTCTAAAGGGGAAATTCTCCAAACCATTTCTCCATGAAAATAAGATATAAAGCAGGCTCTAAAAAATCTGTCAACACTTGAATGTTTGGAATGGTTTATAGAGCCAATTCATTGCATTGTGATGATTTACATTCAACTTAAATTTGATTAAATTAAAATAATATAGTTTGGAGAATTCAGGGATCCATCAGATAAGTTTTTCCCAATTTTTATCATTAATAAGGGTCTGTTTTCATCCAAACTTTAAGATTATCTTCAAATGTACAACTAGCACCTTAACACCATTTTCTCTCATCTGAACAATTGTTACCAAGTCCCTCTAACTCTGTACTGAAATATATGAGTTAACACCCTTATGGCACTAGGCAAACTCATCCTCTCTTGGAAATTGAACGCCCTTCTGGCTCTCAATAGTCAATATGCTAATGCGGACTCAGCGTAGATACTTGCTGCTCCGTGTATGCTCATTAAGAGAAGACGTATTTTTGCTGCAGCTCTGAAGTGGCTCTAGGGTTCTCGACGCTATGATTATATGCGTTTGAAAAGGATATGTGGAAGTAATCAGGAGATTGGAAAAGCAGTATAATGAGCAAAATACGGTTATCATCCATTTCCAGGGAAACTTGTTCAAAGATTGGCCATTTCTGACTCTTATCCGATTGTTGTTGTTGTGTTAATGTGTGATAATATCGACCTACTTGTAAGGGAAGTTCAGTTAAGGGCCTGCTTGAATTGTCATTGCATCGGCAAGTGTGAGAAATTGATTTGTTTTTGTAACAGGCTTACATAAGCTGTATTTACACTGGAAGCAAAAATCATTGATTTTTTAAAATCACATTCTGATATGTTGACGGGAGTTTCATGATTATGAAAAATTCTCATATCACTTTCTTAAATAATCTTACTACTAATTGTCCATGTGACTTATTTCCATTATATTAAGGATAGATAAACGAAGTATAGTTACTGATTTCAATATGGTGCAAAAATTGATTTCCAACAGGTCTATTCCCGTAAAGCAAAAAGAACACAAATGGAGAGGCTTTTTAATACTTCTATAAATGGCCAAAAGGGCATTAACTTGAATACTTTTACACTGAACTAATGTCTCTCTGGCACTAAACAGATGAGATATCAAAT
This sequence comes from Strongylocentrotus purpuratus, assembly GCF_000002235.5. Taxonomy (NCBI): domain Eukaryota; kingdom Metazoa; phylum Echinodermata; class Echinoidea; order Camarodonta; family Strongylocentrotidae; genus Strongylocentrotus; species Strongylocentrotus purpuratus. The sequence goes on from NW_022145595.1 coordinate 16,491,418, forward strand.
AATGATAAATATGGGCCTGACTCAAAGGCATGAAGCTCTTTTTCCTACTGCTCTATAACCCTCTATACATCACCTATTTTTCTTCCATCTTCATCCCTTTCCCTCCATATGTAAATGGACTCAGAAGCCAACTAATTTAGAAAATTACACTGCTGTTGGGACAATGCAGATCAGGCTAATATTGGTGTGGGTAATGGTGGGTCCAGAGGGTGGGGGAGGAGAGGGTGGGGGTCCAGAAGGCATGTGCCCCCTCTTTTTTTCTTCTAAATTTGAGGAAGAAGGGGAAGGGGTCAGAAGGATGAAGATATGAGCCCTCTTTATTTTTTTTGCTGACTCCGAAGGCATGCACATATAAATGGTCTGCCCAACTAGGTGACCAAGGAGGTGTTTCATAAAGCTGTGCGTAAAGTTACGAATGACTTTACAAATGACTTGAATATGAAGAGCTAAATGGGATTCTCAAATCCTTTTAATTACATGAGCTCAAGTCGACATATGCAGATGTCCAATGTAGAAAACCTTATCATTATTAACAAAACATTTTAATGCAAAGTGTATTTCTGGCCACATATAGTGGCAATACAGTCACACTTTGTTAAAATGTCAGGAAAAACTTTGGGCATCCCATTTGGCTCTTCATATTCAAATCATTTGTCAAGTCATACGTAACTTTACGCACAGCTTTATGAAACACCCCCCCCCCCCCCCCCCCCAGCTCTAGTAGGTATCCCCCTGTTTCAGGTTCAGCCCTGTACAATACATGATGCATCCACCATGCACCATCCTTTATTTCAAACTCCTGGTTCCGCCATTGATGGGGCAGACATCTATACAGGTCTTGCCATCAATTGATGGATCTTTCAGTGGAATCTTAGAACAGCAAAAGCTGAAATCCATGCTCGTTTATCATGGTTTTGTTTGCAGTTGTCATATTCTGATTGCAAATAGGATTTTCGCACAAAGAATTTATGGCCTTATAAGCACTGAAACATGAACAGGGTTTTACTGTGAATTTGTTATCGAGCAAATCTGTTTGTTCTGAGGGACTTTATTGGTTCTAGATTTAATTGAGAATATTGAACATATTTAGAATATTTACCTCCTATATTTTATTTACATTCAAGGATTCTGTCTGGGCTTTTGCTCTTTTGTTTGATAGTATTGTGGCATTCTTTTAGAATGATTTGAACAGCACTGAAGGAACGTCTTTACTACTGAGTCATCAGATATTAGTATAAACTTTCTTGTTCATTTAGGATATTTTAGTTCACATTTCATATACATGTATCTACATTGACATTTTTGTGTGTGTGTCCATACTTTGAATGTAGTAAGTGCTAATGAAGAATGTAGCATTGAATCCTATGGCTTGTCCAACATTTCATCCCGTCAGATATTGGGTTAGTATTGCAATTCGGATTTAAGATCAGGGTTATGGATGGGTTAGGCCTAGGGTTTGTTATAAGATCAGGGATAGTGTTATGATTAGGGATAGAATTTGGCTAATATAGGATATAGATCTGCACAATAGTCGCAACTCGCAAGACTTCAACTCCAACCAAGAGCATGTGTTGTAGGTCCATGCTTTGACGACAAGTACTATATCAGATATTCCACCAGAATTATGTGCAAGAAACGCGCCACGAAATCCTACCCCACTAATAGCCCGTTGCTGGGAATTTTTGGTGCTATGCATGTTATGATCATCACCCCTCTCGTTTGACCCCTAGGGTTCAAAATGGCTCCCAAACTTGACCCCCTTGCCTTTGATTGACACCACCGAGCTCAATGGAGGAGTGTATACAAATATTTGCCAGTCAGTCTTCTGGCCGAGATGACCTCTACCGGAGAAGGTCTGGGTCAGGAGGGCTAGTTTGTGCCCTGTGTGTGTAGTAGTGAGTGGCTTGGAGGCATTTTGGTGCTCGTGTGTAATGAATGGGAATCTTTTTGCAATCATGATATTGATGTCCATTAGCAATTGCACTGTGATGGAGATCCATATTCCCAAACAATTATTTCAAGAACAAATTGCAATTTTGTTATTGCAAATAGATAAGTAACAAATAGGCATAGGCTATATTTGTATTTAAATTTCACATAGGGCCAACTAGGCCTTATTTACTGTTAATAATGATGTGAGAGCTTGCAAGTGGCTTGTCTGACATAGCAACATAAAATATATGCAAACAGTAATTTGACTATTGAAATATGATAATTCACATCCAGTGAATGAAATAGGATATCACATAGATCTTTCATGTCATATTTTCAGTTTGAATTCATTGTTGAACTTGTCTATTCGGTGTGTGTGTGTGTGAATCAAGCTGTTTTATGGCTTTATTATGATATCTAACAAAAAGAAATAACAAATTTTCAAAAGGCCCAAAGATATCAGAATGATGAAAGTACTTTGACTTTTTGCCGAACCATTTTGTTTGTTGTTGTCAAATGAAAATCAATTACAAATCCTACAGTTTCACACTGCGCACACTCCACACCAAAGCCTTCGTAGGACATGAAAGAGATTCATAACAATCTCCAACCAGATATTGCATCAAAGCTTCGTCCTTTCACTCGCCATAGAAAGCCACCGTCAAGTGCAGAACACATAAAACCCAGTCACTGGTACCATCATTGTGCGCTGATTCTGAAGTGACGGTTTGGGTTATCGGTCTGACGCTCGAGCGCAAGGCCCCCATGCTGGGTAATTGTGCCTTCGGAAAGATTGCTGCAGTCTTGCCCTTCTTCTCCGTTTCCCCTTTCATCTCCTCCTCCTGGTTGTCGTTGGTTTGTCGTCCTGGTTTCTTCCACCGAGGGATGCGATACCATCCTCCCGCCTCCAGCCTGCCGGAATCAGACCTCCTGCCTCCCTCCCGAGTCCTCTCTCTCATCAAAACAGGGCCTCGATCATCTGCTCCAAACTATTCTTGTCAGGGATTGTATTCTTCTATCGTCTACTATCTTTTATCTCCCTTCCTCCTCTTTACTTTTCTCTTACAGCCTAACAACAAACTTTTCTTAATTATTCAAACTTTTTTTGTTCATTACTGTTTCCTTCGTTGAATTGAGTGTATTTCATCAATGTAGCATAGATGTATTCTTCTCTACTATTATAGTCTTCTCTCTTTCTTTGCTTTTTGCCATCTCTTGTAGCCTAATTGCAAGCTTTCCTTCATAGAGATTATTCTATCGTATCCCGTATTTCTTCTCTCTTTTACAAAATTCTTTCTTACATCCTAAATACAAACTTGTTAAAGATGTAGTCAAGATTAAAATGTTAACTTCACAGCCAAACTATGAAAAGCCTATTACAAAAAACTTTGCATGACTTTGCAATACAGAGCTTGCATGATCAATTTCAGTCCCAAAATTCAGATGATTGGTAATATCATCTGTATGAAGCTAATGGGGATTTATAACTCTGTGCTAAAGTATATGAGTTAACGCCCTTCCGGCTCCAAACATACGATACCTGCTAAGAGCCAAAAGAGTGGTAACTCATATATTTCACTTTTATTTCAACATTTCAATGCCCTTCTGGCTTTCATGCAGGCAGCAGATGCTATAAATTTATTCTGCACATTGCAGTTCATGAGCAAGCAATCATTCCCTCTATTTCATTTTCATTCTGTAATATGGGTTAGTTATAAATGTATTTGTCCTTGTTATTCACTACAAATTTATTCTGCACATTGCAGTTCATGAGCAAGCAATCATTCCCTATACCAGAATTTAATTTTCATTTCTGTAATATGGGTTAGTTATAAATGTATTTGTCCTTGTTATTTGCTACAAATTTATTCTGCACATTGCAGTTCATGAGCAAGCAATCATTCACTATATTTCATTTTCATGTCTGTAATATGGGTTAGTTATGCATTTGTCCTTGTTTATCCACTACCCATCTTTGGCATCGCCAGAATAGGGCAGGGAGGGAGGGAGGAGAAAATAAATAGCACCCATCTTGTATTTTGTTGTGCACCTCGGTCAAATCCCCGTCACTCATCAGCCGTGCGTATGTTGGATCGGACTGGAACCAGTTGGTATGCTGTGAATACTATAGTCTAGCCGTCAGCAAGCCTACGCATTCACACTAGCAAGGTTTTATTGCGATGATTAAGTTCGCGAATATCAAGTTTGTTTCAAGAATATTTGCAAAATGGACAAATATGACTATTCTTTTGAACCAGTTTTGATAGTGCAAGGCGCCAATCTTATGTATTTATTGCACATTTTTCTCATTGGTAATTTTATTTCACTTTCCTGGTATTATTTTGATGCTTTTGTCGGAGTTATACCAAAAATCAATGTTGTTTATTTGAATTTGGTGTTTTTATTTGATTGCTTCGATTTGTAGAAAAATTAATTCATATTGATGCTATTACATGTATGCAGTTATGTGTTGGGACAGAATGGTAATAGTCATATGGTTGGATTAGGGAGAGAAGGGAGAGGGAGGGGAGGATGGAGAAAAAAGTGGGAATGCATAAAGGATCAGAGAGCATGAGAGAGAGATAGAGAAGAGAGAGAGAGAGAGAGAGAGAGAGAGAGAGAAGGAGGGGGCGAAAGGGATAGAGGGAGGGAGAGAGAAATCTAGTATCATTTATGACAAGAAAGGCTTTACTTTACGACCGTATGATTTCGCAATTGATTCTTGAGCTCAATCTCCCATTTTAGAACTGCCGTTTTAGTTTCTACCCCCTTTTATGAAATTCTGCTGGCTCAATGGGCCCCAGAAAAACTATTTTCCCTGTCACGCACAATTGGATCTGACTGGATAGGAGCGCAATTATGTGCTCTATGCCATCATATCGGTCCTAATTGCACGATACACATTAGAGAGTTATGACGAACGTCGATTGAAACATAAACCTTGCGCCGAATGCCAAAAAGCCCATCCGTGTGCGTTCATTTACTGCGTATTTGGCCCGGTGTAATTGGTAAAAAATTACTGTTTGAATATTTAATGAACTTTGCCGGATACAGTAACTATACAGAGTCCTCTGCTTGTACTATAGTATGAAGGTCATTGGTGATGGAGAGGGAAATGGAAAATGAGAGAGATAGGAGAGGGCGGGTGGGAAAGGAAGATGGGTGAAATTTGAGAAAAAGAGGAGAACGATAGACACAGTTAGATGTAGAGGAATTAGGAACAGATGGAGTGATTAGAAGAGGATGACAGTAACAGAAAACAAGAAGTTTTTGTTTGTAGTAAGCAGTTGAAGAAATTTCAATTAATAAATGTAAAAGTAACTAGGGGTATATCCTTTATTAAAGAGCTAGTAAAAGGCTGCAAGTTAGGGTGATACAATGAACATAAAATTGGAAAATTAAGAACAGAATGTGCTCTATCAAATTAACGGACCAGAAAGGTAGTTCAGAGAAGAGATAGAGAGAGAGAGAGAGAGAGAGAGAGAGAGAGAGAGATGAACTAAAAGAAAGAAAGGAAAGAGAGCATACAGAAGAGGAGAGAGATAAATTTTTAGAAGGATAAGAGAAATAGAGATTGGGAGAAAGAAAGAGAGAGAGGATGAGAGAAAGATAAAAGATGGAAGAAATATGGGAGAGAGAAACAGAGAGAGAGACAGAGAAAGAGAGAGATTGTGTGAGATGGAGAGATATAAAATGCCTTTCAGATGGAGAGGGCAGTAATGAGACAGAAAGATGTACTGTATATCCATATATATTTTATATATTTATATATTTATATATCTGTAGGTAGAGAGGGGATATGATGGAATATAGCAAATTGACGAGGAGTGGAGCCGAGCCAGGCAGGGGGCACGGTGCACTTTTGTTCTGCGTATTACCTGCTGTATGCATTAGCTCATCAGCAGAACATCTCAACTCAAAAGGGAGAATAGGGGGGAAATCACGGGGTCGCAGTTATTGCAAAGCGAGCGATTTCTCTGTCCTTCTCCGTCTTTCGTTAAAGGTGTGTTGAGCTGGCCTGGTCGCTGTGTCTTTTCCCTAATAAAAAAGGAGGATGCAAGCGCATCCCGCCCGAGCAAAGGAGCCGACGCCCTAATTTCCATATGAGGGTGTTAATTGGGAAAACAAGGAAGGGGGATCCCTCTCATTTTGGGGCAATGTTTGGGTAATCCGTGTACTTTCCGGTGAGGTTTATTCCTTTTAAAATTTGACTGATCCTAGTAAAAAGTGCAGAGACTTCAATTTTTGTACTTTCTCCCATATTTTCCCCTTTTGTTAGATTATAGTATCTTAAGAGAGAATACCATGTCTCACATGAACATGTGCACTGTAAATGGTCAAGTGGCTTATATTTTGTTAAATTTGTTGTTATTTGGTTCTATATGCTATATACCCATTTCTATGGTTAATAACAATTAGAATTTGTCTGTTGAAAGATAGGAGGGTGTTGACTCCTGTGTTAAACTGTAATTATATGAGTCCGCCTCTTAACAGATGATTGTAAAAAAAGACATATATCCACAATTTCTTTATAGATTTATCTGATTGTTGCTCATGGTTGTAGCCTTATGGACACTGTTCATTAAACTAAGTTGTTTCTCCACCGAATGTAATTTTCTTCAATTGGGATGACTAAATTTCAAAATTGCAAAGAAGATTTTCATGAGATGTATGATACCAGTGTCCATCATTGGCACATAATTAGAATAGGATTAGCTCCATGATGAGTACTATTCCTTTAAACGTACTTACAATGCCCGCGCAGGTGTGACTTGGTATTGGAGTGATGTATAGCCTAATGGTTTCACTACTGCAAAGTATGTGACGTACGTACGGACGGACGCTGTATAGCGAATCGATGCTGACATTTCCTGGAGTTGCAGGGGAAAGGAAAGAGTATTTGCAATTGAGTTTTGGAGACACAAAGGTGTTTGTGTGAATTGCAGCGAGCCTGGTATTGTCCACCCGATAATACATGAATGATATTTGTTCGGTTGAGACACATGCTCTTGTGCGGGTTTTCTATTGAATGTTATCATGTCAGAAAAGTAAATGTACTTTTGAATGTTCTGTGGATCTATCGGTTAGATATAGCTATCAAGTGCCCCTTTTCTTGAATTTTATGAAATCTATGAATGATTACTTTTATCATAGTATATGAGGGAATCCCCCCTACATCCTTCCTTCCCCCGTTAGTAGGAAGGCGATTTACCACAATTAACCTTTAACCATTTATCAACTGGAACTGGATGCTTCCTGTACTAAAGCTGCAGAGAACATTTGAATTCAGTTGTGAACGTGTTAAAGAGCTCCCCCCTCCTTCCAGTAAAAAATAAGAAATAAAAATAAGGAAAAAAGAAGAAAAACAATGCACAATGAACAACAAATAGTTCTGTTAATATATTTTTCATGAAATTGGTCTTAAAATAGCCCTTACAAATGCAAACATGTTATACTTGCAAATGGAAAATTTTAACTTGGTTTAGGATTTTCGATATGTTTTTTTTTTGTAAATTTATCAGAACAGACTAAATGCTCTATGTTCAGGGCTATCAATATTTAGGCTCTGTCACTTCAATATCTCAGGCTGCAAAACACAGAACATACAAGGCTTAAAAATCTTAAAACATTGCTTTGAACCAAGTACTATCTCTGGAGTTTAATCCCTTTTTACGAAGCCTGATACCAGACTAACTTTTCCTCCTCGGCAACGACCTTCCCACGTGCCTGCGGGACGATTTTAGGTTCAAGGTACTTTTTGGATACTTCTTAGTGGTTGCCCCCTAAAAACAGAGCATTTAAGTAGTCTACCGGATCCCTCTTTGCATGCTAGCTCACCCACTAATAGGACAAAATGAATCCTCCACTTCCTACATCCCCAACTCCCCTTCCCGACGGTGCTGCTGCAAAATAGTACAGATTCACAGTCAATCGTTTTAAGATGCATTAACGTGAAGACGACGCTGGCGCGCTCTCTCTCTCCCGGACAGTGTTTCGCCATCTCTCTCAGTCTCCGACGACGATAAATGACGGAGAGCGAAATCGGTGAAATTGTGGTAATTTTTTTTTTACGAAGCTTGGTATCTGGGCCTTTCATCATGTTTTGATTCATGTTGAGAATGTGCATTCCTCGTCTCAGCCCCACCTCCAATTTGAAACATGCCCTTGATGATGTACTTTTATTGATGATGTACTTTTATTTTTATATCAGACAAAGTTTGATTCATGTGGCAATGCATAGAAAGATGTGTACCTCACCACTTGTGCATAAATAAGGTTTTACTAGTTACTATCAGTTTGTTTTCTGTGTCCTATTCTCAAATGTGGTTTGATAGCTATGAGTGTATTGGTAACTTCCAGTCTGTTCTTTGATTAGATGTTTAATCTAAAATGATATACAATGCTATTTCTGACTGTCCAAAGCCCCTGCTGTGTAAGATACAGAGTATTCAAGATTGACCTCTAATATTGGTATTAAAATTGTGACATAGTGATATATTGGAATGATAAAAATATTTGGTTTATATCAGTTGTACCTTCAAAATGGTATTTGTCTGATCGCATGCATATTATCGTCATGAAGAGTAAATATTTGTATTGACAGTGTAACTGGATATTTGTTTGATTTTCTGAAATAAAAGAGAAAAAATGCCAGTGACACAGAGAAAAGATAGATCAGGGTTGACAACAAAAAATTACAAGTTGCAGCTGGTTGAGTGATCAATCATTTTTCTGCTTCATTATTCACTCGTTATTCTAAAAAACAGTGATGGAGATGATAGAGAGAGGGCAGGATGAGCCTCTGTTTCATTCATTGGAGAGAAGATAGCAAGGCTAGCATTGATTCACGCAAATCAACACTGCGTCTTTGCAACAGACAGATCATGGCTGTAATCGCTCATTTTTGTTCTCTCTCTTTCCCCTGATTATCGCTGACCAAATCTCCTATCGACATTGCAACAAGATGTTTCTCCCTGGTCTGTCTTGCCGCTCCTCCCCCAGTCCTCTCTCCGCCGTTGAGCATGGCCCACTTTGATAGTTGTCTGCATGCTAATTTAGCCTTGCGCCTGTCGATGGCTGCGTTTGATTACAGAGACAAGGCTCTCATGCTCTTCCATTGCAACAAGGGCTGTAATTACCAGCAAAGCTACTCCACTGTCTTCAAAGTTTGACTGAAAATGTAGTAAGGAACAAAACACTAATGATAATAATGATGATATTGATCATTAAGGATCGCTAAAACAAAAAGTACCATTATGCTTTTCGATACGAAATTACAGGATGTGAAGAAGAAATTAATTATCATTATTGATGATGTGTAACTCGCCTTTTAGATCACAGTTTCTGACATCCCTCAGATTTAATTTTTCATTATGCTTTGATCATTTTCTTCACTTTTCACAGAGAAACAAGCTTACCAATATCCTCCTCATGCCTTTGTCAAATTCCTTCTGATTAATGAGATCAGCAACTAGCCTTTCTTCGCTCCCAGGCTAAATTTAGGTTTGATAGGTCGCAAAGTCTTTCTAAGAATCAACCAAGGGCTATTTCAATAGCCTTAATGAATGAAAAGTTTGTAACTGGCAATGACATGTTACGTAACCTGAGCATGATTTCTATGAAATGTACAATAGAATATCGAAATTGCCCTCAAGTTGATTTCTTTACAATAATTTCAGTCTTGTTTTCTTCTTTGTTCTTTGCAAAAATGTGAATTGAGTAGCAACTAGATCGTCTGTTCTTTGTATTAAGGTATAGGAGTTCATGCTTCCTGGCTCCAAACAGATGACTTATAAAGATATTTATACTACAGAACATACTATGAAACTATTACATGTACAAGACTTTTATGAATTTAGTGAATTCTCAATTGCTTAAATTCCTCAACATAACAGAGTAACGGCTGTCTTTAACAAATTAGCAAGAGTTTAGCTGGACATGTACAGAAAACTGTTTTTAGTGATTAATATTAAAATAACTTTATGTTTGCATTGGTGTTGGGCTAATCAGAAACAAGGTCTAGATTGCTGCTAGATTACGATGAGGATATCCCAAGGTTCTTACAAAGTCACCACGCAAAGGAAAACAAATGTTTGTATCTCTAGTTCAAATGCGTATATTAGGCCCATTTACACTATAAAAAAAACACCTAAACAAACAATTTGAACAATCATCAGTTTTCTGAAATACCGTTAATACTACTGGAAAAAACCTGCAGATGTTTGCTTGCCATTGAAACTTTCAGGTTTGGTGGTGAGTAATCCGCGGAAATAGGAGAGTCATGTGAGCAAAAACCAGAATATTACACTGGTGTTTTGAGAGCGCACATTTACACTACAAAAAACAAAGAGCAAGATATGGCCAGAGTTTGAAGAAACCACTCTCCAGAGGTGGATATTTCAATTCAGGATATTTCGATGCAATTTTGTTGTTCTGTTTATGGGTAGTTGCTAGCATTTTTCTTCAAAACTTTGGAGTGTGAGGAAAAATTAATCATTTTTCCGTGCAGTGTAAACACCCTTTTTGAATGACCTCCACAGATTTGATTAGATCTTGTAGATTTCTTAAGAAATATGAAAATGAATCATATTCAGTCAAGATGTCTTTGGTATCTGTATCATATATGCTCCACATAATGTATATTTATAGAAAGCAAACATTTCACTTAGAGGCATGAAGTTATAATTATTTTTTTCCTTTGTTTGCCCTATTTTCGTAGAAAAGCTAAGAGAACTTCAATGCAAGGTTTCATTGATACAATTTATCTGTTTTTATATAATGTATTTGTTGAAAGTGATTATTTCTTCATCGGTGTTTGTTGTCCTTATCCCTGTTGTTCCTGTTTCAGCTTAAAGGCGATAGAAAAGAGCTTCAAATAACAAAGAAAAGAGTTGTATGGTTGAATATTATGTAAGATAGTGATAAAATGATAAAAGACTTTCACTGAGAAACTACAATATGTGAACCATTTATATATGAAGGTCTACAACTCATTATCCTCATCAAAAATTCTAATCAGAAAAAGCAGTGTTAGGGGAAAAACTTATGATTTTGCTCTCCACCTTACTGCATGTAGATGGATTTTTTTCCTGGTCTTGTCAAAGTATGCCTTTGGCAAGCTTTGTACTCATACGCTTCAGTTTTTTTCAAGTGAATTTTCCATTTTCCATTCTGAAGGACTGTCACGTAGCACCGAGATTGGACACTGTTGTGGCAGTTATTGTATGACGACGACAGCAAGCACCGTCGAAGTGCCGGTTGCGCAAATTTCATTATTTGATTACTGCAACTATGACTAAACCTATTAACACCGGGGTGCCCAATCCAAATTCAATTTCTGGCACCTCTGCTAATCGACGCCTCTCCGGGCGTTCATTGCACGTGGCACGGGGCGGGAGCGGGGTGAAGCATTGGGCTGTGGTGGGGCTGGGAAGGTGAGGGGTGAGAGAAGAATTGAGAGGAAGTGGGGTGGTGATGTTGATGGGGTCGTTCCTGTTGTTGTTGGGGTCATGTTATGTTGGGAAGGGGTGGTTGAAGGGTAAGGTTTTGAGGAGGAGGGAGGGAGGGAGAGGGAGGAAGCAAAAAAGGGTGGAGGAGGGAGGGAGGGAGGGAGCAAAACATGGAAGGAGGACAAGGAGGAGAAGAAGGAGATGAAGGAGGGGGGGGGGGGGAGGGAGGAAGCAAGCAACAACAAAAGGGGTGGAGGAGAGAGGGATATGGATGAGGAGAAGGAGATGAAGGAGATGAGATGAAGGAGGAGGAGGATATTGGATGGCAATGGTGTTGGTGGTTATGTTTGGAGTAGTTGAAGATTTGATGTGGTAATTACAGAATGGAAGACATCATTTATGTGGTTGTTTAGAGAAGAAAATGTAATGATGATATAATTAATGGCCAGGATGCAATGAATCGTTTATAATCGAGATGTATTTTATCGTTTCCCTTATAACCTTTCTGTTTTCTTCCACCATCCTCCAATTACAAAAATGCTTTTTTGGGGGGAAGAGGAATTATGAAATAATAATTCTCCTTCAGGTAAAGGGTGTGGTGAAATAAGCTTTACGTTGTACCCTTTTGACATATGCTTTACACTTGCTATGGATTCGAAATTGCTCTCTTGGAGTACAAATAGGAACCATGATGCATTTGAAGTTATGTAATATCTATGAAACCTGCATCTCTAACATGTAGTCCTCCTAGTCCTAACTCTTTCCCACAGTGACGCTACGTAGGTAGGTGTCAAGCTCCTAGCAATTAATCTCTATTTCAGTAACAAACATTGCCAAATACTGACAACAGGATCAATTTCCATCAATACTTTGTCACATCACAACCGGACTTTTTGCTACACTTGTAATTGATGCTAACCTTTGACCCTCATGAGTGACCGATCAAGAATAATTATCGATCCAATAAAAGATGAGCCGTGATGCAGTTAGACGGGTGTAATGAGTGAGGAGGCACGTCAATAAGTAGGTTGGGGATGTATTGATTACTGTAGGCTTGGATGATATCGGAACAAGTAACTGACCAGAGGATGAGAGATAGCATCTTTTGTATCACCTTTTGTATCACCTGATCTCATATCAACCTTTAATTAAGAACACAATTTAAGAAATGGCCATATACTAGTATAATAGATGGTTGTCAACAGACTCAAGTCTTAGTTATCTCATGATAGTACAACTATACTTGGTTGATCTAATGAATGTCGACTGTTAATGAGAGAATAAACAAAAATTAATTATGCTTGAAAGCCAGTCTAAAGCTTGAATATATGGGTCATTTTGAATTTCTGAAGGTCATTATGACCCTTTTAAAAATATTGTCCGGCCATTATGTAATACACTTTATTATTGTGTCCTGAAGGTTGAATGCCACTTTATTAAACAAATTCACCTGTACTTTTGCATATCATATGTTATTAATAATACAGACATTTCCTTAGGTTATGAAATGGAAGGGTGCCAGTAAAAATGTGTACTTTATAAACTGGAATGCTGAGAGAGATGAATGTATGTCTAGCAGATCGTAGCTATGACTGGTTTGGCAATCATGTAATAACAGACACATTTATGATTTTTGTTGTTGACAGATAACAATGAGTAATAAGTTAGCCTTGAAGTCAAAAGGTTCAGCTTCTAAAGATGTGATATCTGGGCAAAGGTAACAATACCAGTATACATGTATCAAAATAAAAAGTAAAACAAAGTATAAAGGAATTCACAAAGGAGAGGAGTTTTATCTAATAGGGGGAACAAAAATATTATTTGTTAAGGCAGACAAATAGCCCAGATACAAATCATGATAACATCATGTTCTCTTTAATGTAATTAAAGAAAAGTTTAAAGTCAATTGAAGAAAGTTGATTTTCGATTTGGTCTTATAGACCAAGAAGATGCACCCAAAAAAAAATTCAAAAAAATTTTAAAATCCAAATCCATGACCTTGAATAGTAGAACTTTGTACTTTTTGAAGGAAAAAAAATGTTACTCATTATATTCTGCTTGGAGTAAAAATTGCATTTGAACCCCATTCTCTCTGTCGTCTTCATTCCACGATATAGGGAAATGGATGGCATGTGACAAGGCATTATGGGCACTATATGCCTCTATTTCCCACAATGTTATACATAATGTGACAGCCGTGATTGTCGCTGTAATTGATGATTTACGATTCCGTAAACTACAGCAGTGCCCTATAACGGTCTCAATGAACATAGCTGTGGCGCTACCCCGTTCTCCTCTCTCTCTTCTTGCGATCTCGGGATCTCAGGACAGCATACATTACGTCTTAACCAGGGCCTACTTAACCCCTGCAAATGAGACCAATATTTCACCGGCGACAGGAGCTGAAGCCCAAGTGGTGGCAAGGAGGCCCAATTCCTGCTCAATTCCTGCTCAATGTCCTCTTATTTTGTTTAGGAGGAGGAGGAGGAGAGGGGAGACGGACGGGCGAAACGAGCCGCGAGATCATTCCCGCTGTCGGGATAGATTTGGCCGGGTTCTGGCGGACCTGCCGAGATCGATGCACGATCGGGGGAATGGAGAAAGGAAGCGATTGAGAGGGTTATGTGACAAGTCGGTCCCGATCTATGGACGATAGGACGGGAGAGAAGTAGATGGGAGGCACCCGTGATAGGTTTCCAGGACCACTGTCTGAATCTGTTGAACTATTCATTTCAAAAGTCATCCGCTCAGAGCCAATAGGGCATGTACTGTATGTGAATATATGAGTTAATGCCCTTTCGGCTGTCAGAAGATGATATATTGCTGAGGGAGGTAAATGGAGGTGCACACGGAGGGTTTTCTTGAACACTGTCGGAATCATTTGAAACTGTGCCCTTCAAATGTGAGCACCATATCCCCCCCATCCCTATACTGTAAGTGGTGATGCGATAGGGAAAATAAAAGTGTGCATTGATGGTTTTAATAAACATTGTCTGAATTATTTGGAACTGTACCCTTTAAAAGTTCAAATGCAATGATTACCCCAACCCTCCCACATTAATGGTTTTCATTGACATTGCCTGAATCTCTTGAAGCTACACACACTGTTGTGGTGATGGGATATAAAAATTAGAAGTGCCCATTGATGGTTTTAATAATCATTGTCTGAACCACTTGAAGTTGTGCCCTTCAAATGTGATCACCATACCCCCCCCCCTCCTACATTGAAGGTTTTCATTGACATTGCCTGAATCACTTGAAGCACAACACAACTGTATGTATACGGCCTACATATATTATTTAAAGTACTATACCAAACGCCTCTTCTAACAAACAAATGACTCATTATTCCAAATGATAATTTAGTCATAATTCTTTCATGGCAAAGTTATATATAAACTTCCCTTATACATGATTCCTGGAAAGCAAATTTGATATCATGTTTACATTTGTATTTTCATCGAACATTCAACCGGGAAATTTGCGAACAAGGCAAGGAAGTACAGTTATTTAGATGTCACCATTAAAATCTCTCCAAAATGGACTGAAAAATGTGTTATTATCTCGACCATGAGAAATTGCTGCAAATGGAATTTATTTGTGAACAGATGTAAATGCTTGGATGCCCATTTGTAACTTATTTGTCAAATCCAACAAAACTCACCGATACATCAGCCTTTCAGCAGATTATGTTTCCCCCTTCAGTAGGCAGAAGAATGCAACGCAAAGAGCAGACTGTATACATATAAATAATAAATACATTACATTTACAAAGCGTCTTTTCATTAGATGCAGAGCGCATTTATAAACAAGAAATACTTACAAACAAACAAAAATAGAGAACATTATCATACAAAGCTAACATTGATAACAAACAGAGAGGATTATTACAACATACAGTATTAGAACAGATGTGCTTTCAGACACCTCTTGAAAGCTGTGAGAGTATGGCAAATTCTTCAATAGTACATAGGGTAAGGAGTTCCAGGTTTTGGGAGCAACTTTATTACTTGAATGATGATATTAAATATCAGCAAATAGCCATATTTTGTATGTTGAGAGCTAGCTATGAGGGCACTACGTGTAACTCTGTGTAAAAGTATTATGAGTTAATGAATGCCTCTCATTAGATGATATAAAGATATTGAAATAATTATGTCTCCAGTACCCTCTTAAAGGGATGCAGAATCAAGGCATTATCTACTTATCTATATTCAAGAAGGGGCAGAAATAATTGATTTTTTTTTTCAATCAGAAGAGTAAAATAAGTCATCTTATGTAAATAGCATATTTCATGGAAATTGATCATTATATATTTTCTCGGTAACGTTTGATCTGTCTTGTTTATGCAATGATATGCGCAAATGAAATCATTTCTAGGTACCAGTAAACATCTTAAAGTTTCAGACACTTGCCCTAACTGATGTAATTTGAAGAAGAGAAAAGAGGGGAGATACTTTGTGGACTCCCAGGGTTCGGGTCGTTGAGGAAAAGTTAAGAGGGCTGTATTAAAGAAAGTGTGCAGGTATCGAGGAGAGCTACGCTGGGGGGAAAGAGAACCTGGGAAGGTATCTAGGGAAGAGAAAACAGTGCTGAATCACAAATAATTGAAAGATCAGAGAGTGTAATGAATATCTTTAACGCGTTACCAATATCGGGACCTGTGGCACGGCAGTCATTACGCGACTCGCAGGTCCGTCTTAAGACGTCGCTGCTTTGGTCAAAATCAATGAAGCGCTCCGCGCCCGGGTATGCATCTAGACGTTCGACACTGAGGGCGACGCGTCTTTGGGTGCCGATAAAGAATCGGAAGGAATCACCTGTGTCGCAACTCCCTTTGACTCTATCCCTTCATCCATTAGAGCGCTTCGTTGTGCGTAAAGACACATTGTTGAACGTTGACGCAACCCGATACGTGTTGCCACCGGCGCACCGGATATATTCGGCTTCTGCTGTTACACGGGTTGGGGAATCTTTGGGGTTCGTTGCGCTGGCCCACATCTCCTATCTCCGTAAATGTCGCTGCAATTATGTGTAACCGATACCGCGGCTGTTTTTGTGTTATCTCCGACTATTCAAAGATGGAAAGGTAAAGGGACGAGATTAGAGAGGGAGCGATAGATAGAAGAGAGGGATGGTAGGGATAGCAGGGAAGGGAATGTGATGTACAACAGCATGATTTATGAAGTGACGAGAACCGCTGTCGAAAGGACAATCATTAGGGATGAATAAGGGATGAGGTACTCGAGCGCTTCAAAAGGGAACTTCACTTCATCATCATGCAACAATATCGCTTTGTTTGATGAAAGGGGAGCACTTGGGGTAATTGAATAAGAGTGTTTCAGCAGTGTTTTTAATATCCAGGATCATTTATTTACGAAGTTTATTCAGGGCCACTTTCATTAGCTTCTCTAATAACTCTGTCTCTGTTTTCAGATTTGAAGGCAAAGTATCATGAGTACCAGAGTAGTCAGGGAACATTAAGCCGTCTGTTTGGAGCCAGAATTTTTAACTCGCATCATTTCAATGCCTCTCTGACTTCAAACAGACAAAGTGTAAAGCATCTACAACATTTTACACATTTGGTAATTATTAGGCTTCTTGACGCTCTATGCAATATAACATACTTGTAGGCTACTGTTGATGAGCTTATAAAACTGAAACATTTCCAAATAATGAATGTCAATCGTTTAATTGACAATTTATTGACAACCACAACAACATTCTGTATTTTCAGTGCCAGAAAGGCATTAATATATTGTGTTAATGCCCTTAATTCTGCCTCTACGTACAGAAATGCTCAATGCATCAAACACGAGTGGAATATTTTGTCTAGTACTATTGTCCCATTTATTAGTCTTTCTGCTCTCTGTAATATAATCAAAACTGTAAGGAAGGATTTTATTGCTCAGTCTCCTTGCAAATCTCATAATGTTACTCAACACCCTTTAAGCTGTTTATGCAGAAAGACATTCTCAAAGCCGAAAAGTGATGAAAGGTACCTCTAGCATGGCCGGCCAGCTGATGGCCGAGACCTCACTACAGATGGTAGAATGGCCATTACTGACCCATACATCGTCTTGACCGGATGCGCATCACATCAGAAGTCCTCTAACAGTCATATTTGTCCACCCTATCCACCATATATTCTTCTTCATCGCATGATCTGCATGGCTATTTCGGAAAGGACATACTAATCAAAATGCTTTTTAGCAGGTTAACAGATGTGGGTTTTTTTCAAGGGGAAGAGGGTTTATTGTCCTTACAAGTTACATGGAAAAATTGCTATTGGAATTTGGTAAGGCTTGCGTAAGCATTGAATGATAGCTTTATGGTGTTAGCCTTAGAGATGAAACTGATATCATTATCAAGCATCTTCATAAATAAATGTGTATGGTGTTTCAAAGTTATTTGAGTTATTATTATGGTGAATAATATTGTACTGTATGATCTCGCTATGAAAGCATAATGTTTCAATCAAAATATAGAAATTCCATATTTGTCAATTAACTGAGGGAGATTCAAATTCCCTGTACTTTAGAATGGTTGTAATGCCGAGTTGGCAAATTACAGGCCTACATATACACATAGTTGGATCATTGCATTTGCATTGTTAAATCGCTATTACATGTATTTTAGTATTTCCTGTGAATATTAACCTAGCTCCAGCACATTTGATGACTCATGTTAGATTATATTTACAAAAAATATCATTGATGGGTTCAGTTCACACATGACTGGAACCGACTGAAGAGGGGTTGACCATTCCTCCATCAACATTTTGGTCTGGGCTTTATTTCCTCAGATAGGGTTAGGGTTGTATTTGGGATTTAGGTTGGGCTTGGGCTTAGGATTAGGTATAGTGTTTTGTCCAGGGTTGAAGTTAGGAATTCAGTTAGTGTGGGATATGATACAGGGCTCAACTGCACCCAGGCTTTGAGTGTTGAGGAATGGTGTGGAGGAATGATGACTGGGATATTTTGGGCGAGATGTGAGAGGGGCCTGCCTGCATGGTCAGGGACTTTCTGGGTGGAAATAAACAACAAGGATGTCAGGAATGTGATGACTGAAGGCATGAACCCAATTCATAAACTCTGGATGATATCATCTGTCTACGCTGAGAGCCAACTGCTGAGAGCCAGAAAGGTGTTAACTCCTAGAACCACGAGCACAGAACCCAATGTCCTTCTGGCTCTCAACAGAAGGTGTGAGGGGAGGAAGTACTAAAAATAAGCATCTTAGGAATTACAGGGTTAACGAACATGTAGGCATACCAGTGGCGTATCCAGGATTCCCCCATGGGTGGGGGGGGGGGGGGTGGCACAAGTTAGGAAAATCTCTGACAAGGCCAAATGTGATCACATCTTTTGGATGCCCTTTCTATTCTAGACTGGTCTTAAATTGCTGTTGGGGGGGGGGGGCAACACTTGTGTATGCCAATTTGTGGGGTGGTGAGGGGGAATTTTCTTGCCCCCACCCTGGATCTCTTCCTATATTTAATGAACGACTTGTTTGTGTTTTTAAGGCAGTGAATGGACTTGAATTTCCCCATGCAGAATGATGTGCACATCACACCACAAAACTGAAATATTCATTTCTAATTATCATGTCTTTTTAGCCCAATTTCAATGAAATCTTTCATTTTTACTTGGGTTCAAGCCAATAACAAAATGGGCCTACTCGATCCTGCCATTCAAACAGTGGAAGAGGAATTTGGACCAATATTCTATTTCACCATGTCGTTTTCACTTGCCAATGATGGAAAACGAATCCCTCGTAATGTACAGAGATCAGCCATCCCTTTCATGAACTGGAGATATAGATCATGAAGGATTCATTTTCTTTGTTCTAGCTATCATAACAAAATCATCGTACATTAGAGGAAGGAAATTAAATTGCCTTGAAATTAATTGCCATTTTTCTGTTTCTCAAAATAATAATGTTATAATCGCTATAATACACTGGTTTTCAATCGTTTCAAAAGCGTAGCTTTCGCAGTATGACGAAACTCTGTGAATGGATTAGTACTTTCAAAAGAGAATCCTTGGAACGTAATACGGAACGTAATGTCACATTTGGGCATATCTTAACATCCTGAAGAGCAGAGGATTCAGAGCGTAGCAGAGATAATTTGCTTTAACAAGCCAGCCCAAATGTTTATGAAATATTTGGGGCATGAAAATTGGCCGTTAATGTAGTTCCATTTTGTGCTCCAGTAATTGGTGCATTGTGATGATTAAATCAACGTCAACGTAGTGATTAGTTGACAATACCCCCAATTCCTCATCGGGCCAACGTACAATGTCTCAGCCAAGGTGTGGTTTGCTCCGCACACCCTTAACCCTTTGCTTAGGGGAACCTGGTGCTCCCTGTGTTAAGCCTATGGGACCTATACAATTCAGTACTCAACGGATAAGATGCTACAATGACAGGTAGCTAATTTTGTAACTTTGACAGGAAACAATTTTGCTTTTGGTACAGTTACAGTTTCAGTTACAGTTTCACTTACAGTCAGTGTATAAAAATACTTTTCTTTCTTTCCCTGGGAGATCTTTTAAGACATGGTTTTGTATTAGTATGATTTTCTTACAGTGATATTTAAGTATTTCATCTTTTTTTTTTTAACGAGAGCTCCTTTTTAAGTTACCAGAGAACTTTTGGAGCTTTTGAGAGCTAAATTGTTCACTGCTCTCATATTTACTTAAATATAAGTATATATATATATATATTTTTTTTTTTACTGGTTACAGCTATAGTATCTGTAATAATATCTGTAAAGTGATTAGAGACATCACTTTGTATTAAGTGCTATATGAAACCAGATTAATAAGTATTATCAAAGTTGTTGTAAACTGCATTTTAAAAGGGTTAGTTGTACTATTTTGGAATTTTTAGGTATCAATGATTTTTTTAAACTACAGTGGGAGTAGATTACTAAATTTTATCGTTTGAAAAAAAAAAGTCTTGTAGATAAATTTATTCATCTTCTAAGTGACTGCTGTAATATTTGCGCATAATAACTTGCTGTAATTCATGAAATCAGTGTTAATTTATTCTCTTCTGGACTAAAAAGCCTTACAAGGAAGAAAAAATGCTGATATCACAAGCGGAAGAGAGAAGAAAAAAAAATGATTGAAGAATAGTTGGCAATTTTCTTTTTGAAAGGGGCTGCAATAATCACCTACTAAGTGTACAATTAAAGGGAAATGGACCGCTGAATAATTAAGGCTTGGAACCCTTGAGGGAGACTAGCACAAAATCACAGTTGCACCTGGTAGCGAGCTGGGGCAAGGCCTTATGGGAGATATTTGGCAGCATTACATCAGGCCCTCGCGCCAGAGGTGTCGGTAATTTTTTGCCCCAGTGTCAAAAATATCCTTTTAATATTTCAAGAGGATGGGGGTCGATAGTTCTTGCTTGGTCTTTGTTTATGTTCATGCTTGGGTGGTACAGACCATGTCAAAGGAACAAAACAAAACAAAAACTTACAGAAATATTGATCATTCTTGGAAATTAATCCATAAATACAAAGGGAAATTGATGGAAATGTTTTGCTTTTAGACTCAAGTACATGCATGTACTACAAGAAGCAAGCTAGATTTTCTTTGAACGTGTGGGATTGTTTATAAAGGTGAACAGAGTATATTTAAACTGTCTATTCCTTTTCCTTTGGGAAAGAAGAAAGGATGATTATTACAGTCATTGACACATCTCAAAGTTAATTTCATCTTCAATAAAAGTGCTGAATAGATAGAGTTCTTCATCGTACCAGTACACAACTTGTGAATCAAAATTTCACAATTTCCTCACATAATTAACAACTAAAGCTCTGCAATGTGTATATGGTCAAAGTATTCGTCCACACCAAAATTTGAAGGCAGTTGGGGGGGGGGGGGAGAAGGACATCAAACTTTCCCTAATTGTAGTATCTGAAGAAAGAAAATCAAGCTCTCTGTATTTTTATGAGCCACCCTGGCACTGATGACAAGGCATATATCTTTTTGATCATCAAATCAGTGTTGGCCTTCTGAATTTTTTAAGTTGCGCCCATGAATATTGAGCAGCTACAACACCTCCAACCCCTCTCAAAGACTCTACCACGTATGTAGGCCAATGAAGATGGGCATCCACGAAGCTGATGAGCTTCTCACTAAAGAGTCATTCCAAAAGTGGATCATATGGTACCCCAAAGACCACTATCACCCAAGACCTAGAATGATCGCCTAATGATGGCTTTGTGCACTTTTGTCACCCCGCTCACACGCTATGCGAGGAATCTAAAAACTATGAACACTGTATACCTTCTTTGATCTAGTCACAGGTAGTTGTTGTTGTTGTTGTTTATTGGCGCCATCCATCGATTTTGATGATTTCCGCCAGGCTTGGTGTGAGAGGGCGTCTTGCTCTCACTTCTGCTGCTCTACGTTTCTGTGATTCTGATACTTGCCCAAGTGTTCCAAGACAGCAATTATTTCAAAAAGTTGGTAAAGCTACTGATAATTCAAATATAACTCAGGTGTATTTTATAGTAGTTACGTGCAAGGTTAATGCGTAAAGTACAGAACTACAGGAGATACAATGACATCCAGTTTTGTTTCGAGAAATTTGAAAATAAAAATGTCTAAATTAGCTACATGCCTACCGACTTGTGTGGTGTTGCTTCAATGTGCATGTATTTTGTTTGTACTTCACCTGAATTAAAATGATACTTATTTGATTTATATTCTTTAGATTAGTATAAAATGGTCAGATGGAACCAACAATCAACTACAGTTTCCATATATCGATGAATATAAAGGGAATGATTATCATAGTTACAATTATTTTTTACATTAATAGCCTAAAGCTGTTAGAATGGAGATGTTCCCATTGACTCATCACCTTCGGAATCATCCTCACACCCTTACCACAGACTGTGATGATTGGCGTACCCTGAGATGCGCTTAGGCAACGGTTAAAGGACAGTTGAATACACAGTCTGAGTACACAAAATGTTTGAGGGCATGTCCCTACTGCCAAGCAAGCACGTTTCATCTTACTCTGTGATATCATGGATGCCAGTTTTGAGGCAATATCCTGAATTCAGGCCCTGGTGAGTTACTTGCAGACTATAGTTTAGGCTTTTTTTGTGTACAAAATAGCTCATTCTAGGTGATTTTCAGGCCCTCTGATCAATTCTAACTGGCATCCTTGTAATATAAATGGAGTGTACTTGCAGTTGCAGCGTCCCCATGTCTTAGGAATACTGTAATACAGGGACCTTTGGCATGAAGGAAAGTGTGTGTAATACGACTATGAGCAGATCTGTCTATGAATGTTGCACATGGCTGGCAGTGGGGACACAATGAACTTTAAACAGAGATTTTCCCTGAAAATAACAGAGTTTAGCTCACGGCTGCTGTTTACACCATCAACACCACCATTCCCCTAGATCATTGCCAGTTAAGCTTGTTTTCTGGGGCATGACCATCCCCTTTAAGTTGTTTAATTCGTTGGCCATGATGGTCGTTGACAGAGCGCTCCATAACGGCTATGTCTGCCGGGTCGCGGGCTGCGGGATGGGGATGGCGCCAGCCGTTGTCCGCATGGAGGTAACCCAGAGGCGGTAATGATCTGCTCCTAGAGCTCGAGGTGTAAATCCAAGCCTTTTCTCATCAGCATTCAAAGTTGCATTGTTAATGTCCAAAGCAGATCCTTCCTTTGTTTGATGATCAAGTAAGAAATGAGTAATGCTTCTAGGTGGATATAGAATCCACGAGGAAAGAATGGAAAGAATAAATATAAATTGCTGCTTTTTAATCATATTGATCAGTATGACTGTATAGGTAATGATGATAATGGTATCAATATTATAACCAAAGATAATGATAATAATAATAATGTAAATAATAATATATTGTATAGCTCACATACATGTATATGCATATCTGCCTATAATGGCACTCAAGTCACACAAAAGATTCACTACTAACATTTCAAATGCAAACAAACAAATTAAAGTTAAAATTAAATACTGATGGCATTGATGATAATGATAATGAAAGGGAGTGTGGATTTATATCTAGGGTCCAAGTGCGTACCCTTGCCAGTATTAAGCCCTAGCTAATAAGAGAAGTACTTGATTTAAAAAAAATATGAATCACATATAAATAATACCGCAGATATTAGATACAAATGGATGCTAGAGCAGTAGAGGAAGTAAAAATGTGAATAAAATATAACTACACTAAATGATCATAATGATACTGATCACGAATAGAACAAGAAAATGAAGAAAGAGAAAATAAAGTAGTAGTGAAATCATATAATATAAATATTTTTTCTAGGATAGGGCACTGTACTCTCTATTCTAAGAAGTACTTACATTGTGTTGTAAAGTTATGTAATATCTGGTTTATGAGTTTGTCGTAAATCACACTGCATGTGAAAGTGTTTGCTGAGAACTATAGGGCAACACAAGTAGACTTGCTGTTTATGTGCCCTTTTATTCATCAAGTGTTTTAACTCCTTGTTGAGTAATGATTATTTGCCCACTTAAAATGAAAAGTGGTATATATTTTTACAAAAGAAATGGACAATATCATTGTTATAACATTCAAAAGAGCTATACATGTATAAATTAACTACCAGAAAGTGTAAGTATCTTCATAAGAACAAAAAAGAATTACGGTAATGCTCTTCTTTTACCGGTACTCAAGAATTGAGGGTTTCATTAAAAGATAAGACCTTCATTTCATTTGCACTTTATGGGAGCATAAAAGAGTAAATGAAAAGAAATGTGCACTTTTTACCACATTTATTCTTGCCGGCCAAACATTTGTGATGCTATCACGTGCATAAAATATATCATACTAGGGCGAATCATTATATTCGATCCAACTTCGATCTTGTTACTGACGTACATGATTATAATACAAGAAATAGACGATTCAACTTTAACTTACCAGAAAGAGTAGGTAGTATTGGAAATTCGTTTTATTACAATGCCATAAAACATTGGAATTCCCTTCCCAATGGTGTAAAAGAAATAGGAAACTATGATCATTTTAAGAGGAAATTAAAGGAATACCTAATACTTGACAGTCAGAGAAGAGAAGTGAATGACATGTTATATGATTGAAATTGTTATTCTTCTGTCGGTTCATACTTTTTCATGTTGTATATACTTATGTTTTCGTACGTTATAGAAATTCTACAAATTCATCATTATTTTCCTCTTCTTCCTTCTCCTCTTTTTCTTCTTCTCCTTCTTCTTTTTCTTCTTGTACTTAATATCATTTCTATCATCAGTTTAATGTTGTTATTATTATCTTTAATAAGTAGTTCTTTTAATTTTCTTATCTGTCTGTAAATATTACTATTTTAATTTATTAATTGTATACATGTCTGTAAGGGACCCCACTGGAAATAAGCTCTCGAGCTTTCGTGGGTTATCCTGTTCAAGCTGACTTATTTTTGATCTGTTATTATTGTATATTGTTGTATATTGGAAGCTTGTCGAATAAAAATCAATCAATCATATATTTCTAATCGAGTTACAGATTTTCTCTTTTACAATTGCACTTTTTTCTGTTGATAAAATTGAAAAGAATGTTACAATTCTATCATCTTGGGAATTGTGGCTATGCTTTCTGTTGGTAAATTCAACCATAACATATCCCAGGAGATTTTTGTGTACCGTTAAGTGCAAGTTGTGGGGAGTTACGGTACAATTTTGGTTAATTTAGCAAATGTGTTGAATCGGTTGTAATGGCTGGTATTTCAAATGAAAAACAAAATTCTGAGCTAGAATGAGAGGGTGAAATTGTCAGTTTACTCTAACTCGATGACTATCTTATTCTTAATGGATTATCAGAAATAGCAATTTTCTGATAAAAAAACAACAGTTTTATTTTTCAGTTGAAGTGCTTCATTGTTTTCATTTTTCAGTCAATTTCTATTGGGAATATAATCTTCATGGCATATCTAAATCAATTATTTCAGCTTTCCCTTGAAGTAATTTGCTTGAAATTAAACAATATGAGAACATAAAACAGGGCCCTATGAATGTCAATTATATGTTGTTCCTATGTTCATATGTTGAAGCAAGATTGTTCATGTGCATATAAACAATTATCCTATATGGACACAATAAAGAAATGAAATGAAATGAAATGAAATGAACATATAGGCCTAAAACTTCCATTCTAACTTGCCTTTTAGAAGTAAAAATTTGAGTTTTATGAAGTTAGGTTTGTGAAGATATCTTAAAGATAGTGCTGAATTAGTCTGCTGTCACAGGCTCTATATTTGTTGTGTATAATAATTACAGCAGGGCCTAGATCTGTCAGTTTGTGTCTGTTTTCAGTAGTGGCTATTTAGAGCACAAACCATTATATAGTCTCATTGTGCAGACACTGTTATACAAGCAACAACTGACAAGGTTTTGTGTCTGCAATCTAGTGCTAAATGTAATCGTGGACATTTTATGAGGCTAGTTTTTTTCATAAATTCATAAATCAACCTTACTGCCACCGGTGCAACTGAATATTTCCTGTAGCAATGGTGGTATGAGGACAACCAGTTTGAGCATAGTTGCTAAGAAATTTGATACACGTCATGAAATATGGCATAGTGTTTGTATGAGAGGTAATCGAAAGGAGTTTTGTTTAAAGGAGCCTCGTTAAAAAGGTCTCTATTGCAGTACCATCAGTCATGCAACTTAGTTTTGATGTTGGTGTTGTCATGGAGATGGAAGAGGCGATGGCAGTGAAGATGGGTTGAGGATGAGGAGGGGGAGCAGGAGGAGGAAAGTGATGGTGGTGGTGGTGATGCTGATGATGATGATGATGATGATGATGATGATGATGATGATGATGATGATGATGATGATGATGATGATGATGATGATGATGACGATGTTGATGTTGATTATTAAAATGATATTGCAATTTGTGGATTGATGTTGATGATGGCAATGAATATATGTCATGTTATTGATGACAATTACAGTGATGATGATGGTGAGGGTGGTAATAATGATATCAACAATGATAATTTTGGTGATGATGAGGATGATGGTGATGATGGTGATGCTGCTGCTACTGATTATAATAGTGATGTTGATCATTATCACATTGATCAGGGGAAGGAGGAGATGATGATAGTGATGATGATGATGATAATGATGGTGAGATGATAATGATTGATGTAGATGGTGCCGAACATTCATAGTAAAGATGATGACAGTAATGATGATGATAAAGATGATGATGATAATGATGACAGTGTCAATGATATTGGTTCTGCAGCTGATGATGATGATCTGTAGGCCACATCAATTGAGCAGTATATTGCATTTGCTACCATGGTTATTATGACTCTATGGCTGTTGAGATTACGTCATCAAAACCTAAATTACGAAAGTAAGGCCATTAAACTAATTGTAATAATTGACCTCACCCATACCTACTTCATATATTATTCGGTACTTGTCAGATAATGGAAGCACTATGATAACTCTGACCTTGTTGGCTGCTAATCAGTCTCTTGTAATTAATATATCCGTAAAATCCTAAAACGTGCAGATGCAAGCCTCCAAAGTGTATGTGGGCTTATTGCCATTTCTGTATTGAATGAAGATATGGTCATAGCCAAGCGTTACTGAACGACTCTTCAGAGAATTTTCAGTTTAAACAAAATTAATATATTATAGACATTTTGATAAAAATGTACAAATTAAAGATGTAATATATAAACTACATACATACATTTTTGCTTGTGTACATTTACAACATGCTCTCTTAAAATAAAGAAATGCAAAAAGAATCAGAGGCGAACTTCACTTTTAGAACACTAAAATTAACTGCTCTTTCAAAATATTCAATATTACTTTCCAAGCAGCTCTATACAAATTCATATACCATTCACCTCTTTGTGTTTATACCAGAAAAGATGGAATTTCGATGAAATTTATATAACAATGTTTTTCACTTTCTTCTGTTTCTTACAGATCACTCCCAAGTGTGGTGTTCCAAATGTCTTCCCTTCACCTCTACGACTCGGGGAGGTGAGTGAGCTTTCTTTTTAAAGGGAGTGTGTAACTTATGTAGAAGCATTGTGACATTTGGCGTGGATCGGCATCGTGTCGTAACACTTAAAAATCCAAAAAAAGTGTTGATGCCACTTATGTGGCAAATTTTATATAAATCAATACCTTACAAAAATCAATCTGATCTATTAGGCTTTTATGGAAGGAAAAGGAAGGGGGAGAATGTTAAATTTTCAGGAAGAAAAAAAAAAGAGAAATATTTATTGTTAAATTGGTGAAATAATTTTATGAGTTACAGATTTAAATAGCTATTACTGAAATTGTTGGTGTAATTTTTTAGTAAATCCTGTGAAACTTTGCACTGAATGGATCGACAAACCAATGGATGTACATTGTTTTCATGAGAGAGAGAGAGAGAGAGAGAGAGAATGTCTGAAACCCTTCCCCATCTCCTCCTGTGTTATAATCCTGGAGAGGGGGGATGACTTGCAAACATTGGTTGAATGTTGATAGACCTTTGCTTTCAGTTGGGTCAGACTGTGCCCTCTAGAGGTCAAAAGGTCACTGGAGAAGGTGCCACAGATTCTGGTGGTGTTGGTTGCGGCGCACAGTTCCACGTTTTGTATGGCTGGAGTAGTTTTCACTGTTTGCCAAGGAGTAGAACATATTTTTTGTGCGTGTTTGTGTAGAATAAATTTTGAACATTCATTTCTAATTTGTGAGAAGAACATGATGTCAGCCTAGAAAGTCGTAGTAACTCCTGCACCTTTTGGGGGCAGATTTTGGATTTACAGCAATAGCTTGATATCTTCCTTATGGCAATTTTAAGGTTAGGTTAGTGTAGTGTTGTTTTATTCGTTTGTTTTTTCCAAAACCAGAAATATTTTGTACCTTTCAGAGATAAATCACAATTTTCTGTCATTTACTTTAGTTGAGTTTAGCCTATTGATATTTTGTCATGGGCTACATTTATGAATTGTTATCCAGGGCTATACATTGTACACTGACAGGGATTAAAAAAAAAAATACTTAGACCCCCCCCTCCCCCCAAACAATAATAATTCGGTCCCCCACTCCCCCCCCCCCCCAAAAAAAAAAAAAATAGTGTAGAGCCCTGACGCCCCTGAGTTATATATCAGTCAAGAGTTTTATAAACTTACTTTCCCTTTAATATAACTGGAAAAAGCCCACACCCCCTCCCCCATTAAACAAAAATGATGAAGAGGTGATGCAAGGACCAGTCTGTTCTTGAGTTCCTTGCTCGCATACTTGAGGGATATGAGACGGTGAAGAAGATGAGATGAGAGGCGTAGAGAAGAGAAGACAGCTTGTACAAGTACCTTGTGCTGCTGATTGGTATTGAAAATTGTTGATGTACAGACAGCTAAACATGAGCGGAAAGGATCGCAGGGAGGATTAACCTAGTATGGGAGGAGTCAAGCTGGTGGTAGGGGGGTAGGTTGGGGGGGGGGGGGGCTGTGTGATGGGAAGGGGGAGTTCACATATGGCCTCAGCTCCTGCCCATTTGTTGCGGAGACTTCAAGAGTGCCCAGTATCTGGTTCGAGTGGTCCAACATTTGCTATTGGCAACACTTGATCAAGGCTTTATTTTGTCAGAGATATAGGGTTAAGGCTAGTAATAAGTTGTACAAGTTTAGGGTAAGGGTCAAGTATAGCGTTGAGTCCATGGTTGAAGTAAGGAATTTATTAGTAAAGGAAATTGACTGACTGTGAACCAATTGTCACAAAAGCAGGCACGTTTCCTAGAACTGACTCAGCTCATGATTTATATGGATTATATATTTAATCATCAGGCATAGGAGGTATGATAACAGTAATATGTGAATGTTTTACAAGGGCTGTATGTGGTAATGTTACATGTTCGACACGCCGGCTGTATATATATGCAATGATGAAGGGAAGAGATAAAGGATCGCTCGTGATTGAATGACAACCTGCAAAACTGGAAGGGTGAAAAATCAGTTAATAATGCTCTAATATACAGGCCAACTGTGAAATATCAATGTTATTCAAGACTTTGATGTGTTGTGAATCGCTTCGGGCGCAAAAATGAAATGGAATCCCTCACTCATGAATTCATCAGTTAGGATTTGCTCGTGAGTAGTTTTTATTTTGAAATGTTGAGGAGCTTCACGCCACACTTTGGCAGCTTTTTGTTTTTTTTACCAATGACCAGCCAGTCATATCTGTCGATGATACAGTGTATATAGATTTTGCTGCCTGCAAGAAGGCCCTTAGTTGTTGCGTATTGCCCGCAAGAAGGGGGCTGCCGACAATATACGCCAGTTTGTCTTCACACTGTTTAGTGTTGATGAAAACAAGGAGCACTGGCTTAATTTTTTTTGTATGTACCTTGGGTTGCGTGAGGTTTGCCTAACAGAGCAATGCTGTTGGGGAATTTCTACCAGTAAAGAAGTGATGCTTGAAGAGATGCTTCTTATGGTATTGATAGCTACTGGCTGAAAGGTGGTCAGAAAAAGGATTTCAGGCTAGATTATCGCAACTACTGTACCATTGGGTATGAAATGTTGCATGTTTCAATCAATGAAAACCAGTCTATAAACTTGTATCGTTAATCCGCAGAGAGCCAGAAGGATGTCATTTATTTTATGTCCAGCTTAGTTTGAATGTAGATCAAGTTTATGGTCTGAATAAACAGTGATTTAGAAGACAAATGACAGAGGGAAATGATAACTGGAGGAACGGGAGAAAAGAGAGAGAGAGAGAGAGAGAGAGAGAGAGAGAGAGAGAGAGAGAGAGATGTAAATTAGTATACAGTACTTATTTATGAGGACATCTCAACAGACAAGAAGTGTAAAGAGAATAGAGGAGCAAGGATGAAAAAATACTTTTACAATGGGAGATGTGATTAAGAAAGCAGGAAATCGAGGGCAAAATGACTGGCCTTCCACGCCAGTGAGAAAGATGGGGAATGGATGAGGGAGATAATTGGTTTGGACCTGCTCATCGACTGTAATTATGAGAACCGAATCTGTCACAAGATATCGTTGCGCCCGTACATCATGTTTCCTCGTATTTTATGCAGTTATTAGCACATTGCGCTGAACTGAAACGGTGGGGGCTTCGCCCTGTTTTTATGAAAAAAAACACTCCTCCTGTTTTTGCAGGGAGTGTGCATGGACAGAACAGCAAGGGATGGATGGATGTGCGTGTCGTGGTGAAATGGATTCAATAATGTTTTCTCAATTATAATTGCTAATTCCATCCAACAGTTTCGACTTCACGCTCAGCTCTTCACAGCACATTATCATTTACCTTGCCTTTCACTTCCAAACCATCGGGCAATCAATCATCGCACACACAGACACTTACAAATTATGTGTCACACTATGTAAATTTTTATGTTAGAATTAAAGGGATACAAATATTTTTTGGGGGTAAATGTAGATCTTCTCTTTAATAAAATTGAGGAGTCTTCTTTATATATTTTACTTGTTCAGAAGTTCCAGAAAAAAATAAAATTATGAGACAGAGAGAGAAGGGAGATGGGCAAAGCAAGAAAGAGAAAGAGAGAGAGAGAGATAGAGAGAGAGATAAATAGAGAGAGAGAGAGCGAGAAGGGAGGAGGAGAGAGGGGGAGAGAGAGAGAGAGAGAGAGAGGGGGGGGGGGGGAGATGGAAAGAGAATAGAGTGAGCTTTTATAGGAAGGGATAGAAAGAGAGTTGATGAAAAGATGGTGAGACATCAAAAGATTTAGAACAAAGGAGGAGAGAGAGAG
Organism: Strongylocentrotus purpuratus; assembly: GCF_000002235.5. Taxonomy (NCBI): domain Eukaryota; kingdom Metazoa; phylum Echinodermata; class Echinoidea; order Camarodonta; family Strongylocentrotidae; genus Strongylocentrotus; species Strongylocentrotus purpuratus. The sequence goes on from NW_022145595.1 coordinate 16,522,589, forward strand.
AGAAAGAGACAGATGGAGAAAGAGATCATATTGATATGGAAGGTAATCGGTAGAGAGATAGTGAAGACAGAGCAAGATAGAAAAACAGAGAGAGAGAGGGAGAGAAAAAGCTTGTGACTGAGCGAGGAACACTAATGATGGTGATGATGATGATGATGATAATTACGACACCCTTGTTGACACGTAAATGAAGCTTGGGGGCATTCGTGTTGGACCGTGGACGATGCACGCTGTTTCATGCCAGCTCGCTGCATGAATGCGCTGTTTATGATTGATGTTAGGTTCGATTATGCAAATGAACTTTCTTCTCAGCTTTTACGCATTGCAGGCTGTCGCACTCCACAGGGATCTTAACCTAAATATGAGCGTCAGAGAGGCAGACTTGGTCTTTTATTTCAAGAAGGTTTTTCTTCGGTGATAGGACTTGAACCCTGGAAGACCAGAGAGCTTTTGTATTCTCATACCCTGAGAGGGGGTGAAAGAGTCAATACAATTCTATTCTAATCATCTTAACTTAATGTTGATAAACACCTCCCTTCCACTTGAATTCACAATAAAATGCTTTAAGATCAAACCTCAACTCCTATGACATGCCATTGACCCTTGACCCTGTGATGTTTTGTTGCCATGTTCCAGAATTTCACAATCCTTAAACCTGTAGACTTAATGAATGGGACTGCACCGGGATCCAATTTTGAACTGGGCGTGGTGAATAATAGGTGTTATGCAACGTCTGGTCAGTGATACCTTGTTTTGATAATGATATTGATTGCGATCATGAGGCAAGATGATGTAATCAATAACAGGATCACTCCCAGGGGTGTGTTCATACAATTCTTGTAGCTTGAATCCGGAACGTGGAACATTAGTTTAATCAATTGTGACATTTAGAAAATAATTTTTACCCCATTCCTACAAATTTTAGGATCAGAATGAGATCCCATATAAATGTTTATCTTGCTATAGTATGCCAAAGTCCGAAGCACAAATTCTGTATGAGTGCAACCATATTTCAAACATCATTTGAAAGCCCATTTCTGTGTTTAAATACAATTTTATGAACACAGCCTTTATTAGAACTTCTTATAACCCTTCGACTTTTAGGGAGGGAACATTTACTTCAGTAAAAGTGCGATGACCTTTGAGTCAGTGAAGGTATGGCTAGTTGGCAATGTTTGATTTTTGAGAAATGATACAGAGGAACAGGAGCAAGCAAATATAGAAAGGGAGGGAGGGAGGAGGGAGGGGGAGGGGGTGGGGGAGAGAGGGAGGAGGGAGAGAAATAAAGGGAGGAGGGAGAGAAAGAAGGGGAGGGAGGAGAGAAAGAAGGGGAGGGAGGAGAGAAAGAAAGGGAGAATTGTTTGTTAATATCTTTTCTAATTATAATGAAGTAAAATGTTTTATGGAGAAAACATTAAATATTTGCAAGAAAGAATGTAAGTAAGACCTTTGATTCTAAATCCATCCATTCAAAATAGAAGTATGAGACTTGAATTCCAGTGAACACCCCTGTTGGGGTACTATCATACATATCATGTGCATCTTTAGAGACTGAAATTCTGAATATGTAGACAAACAATACTTTTTGGTAGAGGGCAGCACAAAATTTCCCCCCGTTTTTTTTTCCTGTTGTATTTGCTCCTTTCTATCCATCTCTTGCATCGATCAAATGTCCTTTGGGGACAATGAGTGTCAACGTTGAGTTCTGCAAGGAAAATATTTACAGTGCATTATGTTGGGTGATGCCGAATATGTTTGTTGTTCCTGGCGTTGGGTTTGCTAACAGGCCAATGATACCCCCATCCTCGCCGTTCTTCCATATGATGCCCGCCCCTTGTGGGAATTCCTAGGTGTTTTCTGAGGCAGATTCCCCGCGAAACCCTATGGACGCGAAGTGAGCGCATTCTTTCGTTCCCTCTCGCATGTTCACGCATGCTAATCGTTGGGCAGCAGAGCCCCGGGTGGCTCGGCCGTCAGCCATTAGGCGCCGGGATGTGCATCGTGGGATTCAGATCCCCCCCGCGAGGGCTTGCAGCGGAGAGATAGGAGGTGAGAGGGTGGAAAGGAGAGGTGCGGCCGGCGCGAGCGCAGGGCACTCTGCACCTCAAATGTGGGAGAGTGTAAACGGAAATCAATAACCCATTCTCGGAGAATGGATTTCTGATTTTACATGCTCTGTCAAGGGGATAAGAAGTGCGTAAGAGCATGTCTTGCTAGTTATGTCTCAAATTGGCAACTCTTTTCCATGTTCAAAAGATATTATGTATCATAGTCTACAGTAAGTTATATTTTCCTTTGAAAGCCCTTCCATGTATGTACTGCTTTCATTCTTTCATTATGCACAAAATATTCTTTTTGTAGTCTTATTTACATTTCATAGAGCATTGTGGCACTAAGATTTGTTTCTCTTATCAGTTCAAAATTTAAAGGGCCAAATTACATTATTTCTGTTTCAAAGTGGTGTAAAAAAATGTTTCTTTTTCATGTAATTGACAGCCATTTATTCATGAAATTAACATTCACACATAAAATAGACCACCTTTGATTAAACTACCTATGATTAAAAGAAGAAAGGGAAGAAGAAAAAAAAGAGTAATAAAAAGAGAATTTTTTTTCATTATAAAGGACAAAACAAAATATTTTGACTGGAAGCTATTCATTCAGCCTATATCCCAAAGTGCTTGCAGAAAGGTGTGTTCTCGCATGTGCCACCTAAATATTTGATGACACGTTAGTCTGCCTGATCGTACACCGTTTATTTAGCTGCAGTCTCGCCCAGGCTTAAATTATCAATTACCGACTGGCTTCTAACGTGTGCTGGAAAATTACGCTCATACCAGTAATCATCACGATTCTCCCATTAGAAGGAGTTTTAGGGGAGTGAAACGATTGTCCTATCTCTATTTTGAGTCGTTTGCTCTACATTTTGGAGTCTCACGATTAAGACATCAAGATATACGCAAGGGTGACGATATCTTGACTATAAATTACTAATGTGATAAGTTATGGTTCATGCTTTCTACCAAAATATCGCAAACTTGGATGAACATGTTTAATACTACTTATCAAATTCACTACACAGAAATGCATGTGTGGGGATCGTTTATGATTGATAGACAAATTAAGAGGAAACAAACTAAAAGACCTTCAAATGGAAACGTGCAGAGATAGTTCAAGGGAGCTTCTCTACTCTATTAATTTGTGAAAATGGATAGAGGATGGATGGTGTGTGGGGTTGTTTTCAAGGCAGAGTTCATCAATCCATACATTGAGCGTCCTTGGGTTAGAATGTATAATCAATATGTCCCCGATCAGTTTCATTAATGTTTGAATAGTATCGATGTATGAGAGTGACAAAAAGACCTTGATTCCTGCCAAGAATTACTGGTATTTTATTTGCAGAGGTGGAGATTCAAAGGAGTAATTTGCATGGTAAATTGCTTTTATGAACATGAATGTTTGAAGAGCGCTAGTTAAATAGCTTCATGAAATGCCTTGATCTATGCTAGAAAAAAAAAAATCCAGAGGGGGGGGGGGGGGGGGGGGGGAGGGGGGTGGTATGGTAGTAACACAAATTGATACATTTTGCCAAATATTAAAACATTTATGGAGGTATTTATGATGAATGATTTCAGTTGAGTTTTTTATTCTCATTAATTTTATTGGTATAAAACATGCTTTAAAATGATTAGAAATAAACATGAAGACAAAAAAAATATCTGAAGTCGTAAACTGTTCCCCAGTATATAACAACGAGAATCACATTGTCATCAACAAAATGTTTTTATTGCTTGAAAAGTTTCATTTCTTCTACAGTCCTCTATATGTTTATTCATTTACACACAAGAATAAAAGCCGCCTTATTGTTTACGCTCACAGTTGCATTTTCAACCATGTAGAATAGATCACCAAGTCAGAAGGCTGACAAGTCTTAACAACCCTGCAGAGAAGTAGCCGCTGTCCGCGGACGGACGGAGCTGCCTCCGTGAATGGACGGCCGGTCTGTAATTTGTAGGGTATCGGCATTGTGCGGTCCAGTAATGGTGCAGGGCTGATGAGGAGACACGATGCACTCCTATTGTTGGTCAATCTTGCGCTCGCGCCTCATTAAGCAAACGAGAGCGGTGGAAAGGAAAGAGGTGGGGCACTTGAGTATTTTCTCTAGGCTTTGGCCTTGGATTGGCCACTGGGCAGTTGTCTTTCAAAAAAATGGTCCTGCCAGTTTGCCAATTTGCCAAAGCTAATTGGCACAGACGCGTGAAAGGGGCGTGATGGCTCAGTGGTTGATCAGTAATCATAATTAGATGGTTCCAGGTTCAAATCCAAATTGATGTGCCAATACTATTTGATAAGACATTGGTTCCTCAATTGGTGTCCCTGAGATAAGATGTGTACAGTTACAGCAGTTGGATAAATAACCATCTGCCAGGTCAACACCAATTATGCAGTTTATTATTTCTCAGTATATTATTACACAGTGCAGTTACAGCTACTTCTATATAATTTAACACCAAAAATCTAAGATGTCAGCCTCAGTATGGTGTAGAAATTAAAATTTAAAAAAAAAAAAAAAAAAAAAAAAAAAAAAAAAAAAAAAAAAAAAAAAATCAAAATTATGAAAGATCACATCAAATTTATGTCTTGTGAAAGAAATGTGGACAAGGTATCATTCTGTGCTGCAGTTTAGAATGAAATAGTATCACACCTAGTATGGTGTAGAACTTTTAAAAACTCAAAATTATGAAACATCACATCAAAATTTTGTTATGGTGAAAGAAATGTCTGACAAGGTATCATTCTGCGCTGCACTTAAGAATGAAATAGTATATACCGTATGTAGAATTGTAGATGTTGATAACAAGGAAACAATAATGAGATAAGCCAAGAATAGAAAGACAAAGTGAGAATGGCAGAGGAGAAGGGACTGAAAGAAAGGATATGGAATCAGAGGAGTGGATAAAAGTATAAGACCGATGGATGTGAGCATAGATGAACGGATGGATGGATGGAGAGATGGAAAAGATTAATTTCTCCTAGTTTTCCTCTCAGCATGTCATGCATGCATTCAATCTCAACCCTTTTAGCAAGCCCCGCTGGTTTTGAATAGACTCCAAGCAGTATGGGCGGAAAGAGAAAGGCCCCTTCCTACCCCCGTGGCCGTCTGCATCACCCCTTCCAGCAACCAGGATGCAAGGTGCACGGGAGCATGGGAGGGGTCCGGAGGAAGGGGATTCTTTTTACTCCAATTCACATTGTTTTGATTGAGAATCGTCAGCTTTATTCAGTTTCAATAACATTGGAAACTGTGTGTAGTGACCTATAACTGTAGTGTTTCCTTTCAAGCTGGATAGTGCATCTATATAATGGCGCCTGGCTGGAATACTCCCCAGGGAGTGGAGAATGTTCACACATTGTGTGCCAGCAAGCTTGAATCCGATGACCGGGGTATGATATATCTGTAAAGCACTTAGAGACATCGTCGATGTATCAAGCGATATATATTTCATATATGCAGAATATTATTATTATCATATATGATTCATATACCTCATTAGCATAGAAGCTTGTACTCTGACATAGGTTTGTTCAGCATTTTATGAAAATTTGTCAAGTTGATTTAGCCGGAAAGATGACACTCACAACATTTAGCATCCTGATGAGTGCTAGAAGGGTGTAATTGACTCTATGTAGAATTAAATGAGTTAATGTCCCTCTTGCTCTCAGCAGATGGTAGGTTGCAATTATCCAAGAACATAGAGTGGTGAAGTGTGACGTCATCAAAAATCTATTTTTAGAATTTCTCAATTTTTTCTTCATATTCCGAAAGAACACCAAAAATAATGTCCAAATGTAGAAAACCAATTGAATATGTTAAATATTGGCTGAGTTATGACCATCTGTCCTATGGGAACTCAGTGTTATATGCTCTGGCTCCTAACCATTAGGAGCCAGAGCATATAACACTGAGTTCCTATGGGGAGTATCTTTATTCAGATGGTCATATCTCAGCCAATATTTAACATATTCAATTGGTTTTCGACATTTGGACATTGTTTTTGATGTTCTTTCGGAAAATTAAGAAAAAATTGAGAAATTCTAAAAATAGATTTTTATGACGTCACAGCTTCGGTACTCTATTGTGTCTGTTGAGAGCCCGGAAGTTCTTATCAGGTCTATTTGAAAGTGTATGACTCACTATGAGTTAATGTCCTTCTTTCTCTCAGTTGACAAACCTATAAGTTGCAAATATATTGTTCCCAAGAATATGGTGTCTGTTTGAAAGCCAAAAGGGAGGTAACTCTTTCTTTAAAGTGTGTGAATTAAAGCCCTCCTGGCTCTCAACAGACAATATATTGACGTGTGATAAAGATAGACGAGGCGGCAAGAAAGCATGCCTCTCCCGGTCGCTTGCTAACAGATCATGAGTATCATACAGCGTAGCCTCGATCCATTGATGAGTATGATTTTAGATGTCCAAGCTCCTCCTTTGTTTCCTTTTTGTGTGTTAATCAGGAAGCCCTCAGCAGCCGTAGTCCCAGTTACCTCATTTGGTGTATTGCTTTGCTGTATATCCCACTGAGCCAATTGTGTAGTCCCACTGGGCCGGTTTTGTGTCCTGCCCAGCATGGAGCAGCTCGCCTCAAGCTAATGCTCTCAAATGAAATGCAATTTTCTGAAAATGTCTTTTGGATGTACCAGTGGTAGTTTGGCTTGACCATTCATTCTTGGTAATTTGGTCAGTTGATTTGCGACGGCTTACCACGGCCCACCCGAGGGTTCGATTAATTGCAAGCATCATCCTCAAAGAACTTTAAGAAAAAAAAAGAAGAAAAATAGGAAGGCGTAATGCTTTCCATCCTTTACAATATATAATCAGTATCATACGGAGTCCAAACATATTCTGAAGGAAAAGATGTACAAAGGCATATTAGAGATACTAGTCAACGTTGCTTTTGTATGAGGTGTCGCTAATGACTAGGTATTATCAGTAGCCATTGATTATCTGCTGAATTGAGAAACATTGATTTGATGGATGAATGATGGTGATTCTTTCTTTTCTCACTGAAATTCCACTTTTGCCGGTTATTGTACATTTTGTTAAGGACCGAATTTGAAACAGGATGAGAATTTGATGGTGGGTGGTAAGAAAAAGCAGCCTTTCAATATTCTTGGATTAAAAACATTTATTGCATGTTATTTTTTGTATACAACGTTTCTTATAAACGATATTCATTCTTGTGTAAACATGCCTAGTTGCTGTGATATAGAGATTAGAGAAGGAAGATGAAACATTGAAAAAATATGGAAAGATTTACAGCATTGCAACACAACCGTATTCAATCACTTAAAACTGCAAATGGGGCAAACTAATCATGTAAGGTCTTGAAATGGAAGCTTCTTGAAGCATCTCTCGATTCTTCTTGATCAATCTTGAAATCAATGCCCTTTTCTCATGCAAATACTGCCCCAGGGGTCCGCTTTTTTCCATCCGAAATTATTCCAGTTTTTAAAATCCAAGAGTAACGTTTGATATCTTGATTTGTTTAAATCATGTTTTTGAAGGACTGCTCATGAGATGTGAAAACAGATCGCAACGTATTAGCCTTTCGACGTTAGAATGAACAGCGAGGGATACGCCGATTATTGAAACCGCAGACACGAAGTCTACCCCCCGATCAATCCGATCCAGACTTTGCCCGGAGTCGGGGCAGAAGGACGAATTCCTGTATGATTCTATCAATATGATTCGCCTATGTTTTAATACCCCTGACATATTCAATTGAGCTAATGGACATACTTAGTTAATCGCCGCGGTTCTGTGCATTATGTGGAACGTAGCGGATAGGGGAATGAGCTCATTTTCTTTTTCTTTTTGACGCCAATATGCAAAATTCCATGTTGAGGGCAAAAGCAATCAACTTTGTGGGGGCTGCATACAATTACTAATTCTGTGGGTGCTTTGGAAGGGACATGAAACATTGTTTCATTTTATTATTGGAATTCATCCATGTTAGCGATCAGGCTATGGTGTGAGAATGTGAGATGTAGCAAGAAATTTGAAGACGTGAATAAGTGTTCGATGAAGAAATGAAAAACAAATGACTTTGTTAATGAATAAACCTAAAGATGAGTGAACCAATGAATGTTTGAATAAAACAAATAAGATCTGAAGAAGAAAAAAAATCATCTGATGAATTAAGAAACAAATTTCTTCATGAACAATATTTCCAACAGTATATTTATGTTTATGTTTTGACAATTTCAAGGAGAATTTTGTTAATTGTAATTTTTTTTTACATCAAAATGAGTTTGAAGTAAAAGCTCTCACAAACGTTAATTTAAAAATTAAACAATTCCTCAGTAAATGTGTACTTGATGATTTAACAGATGATAATGCCTTTATCATTCATTTAGTCTATTTTTCTGTAAAGATATAAAGATATTATTCAATATTTAATTCTTTAAAATCCATGTTGAAAATGTTGAGTTAAGAAGGTTATGGGAAGCAAGCTATAAATGCAATCTCATGGAATCTAATTGAAATTAGAATGAAAGATTTCTTGTATCCATATGTAGGTTAAATCATTTAAAAAAAAGTAACAGGTATTCAAGCATGCCTATTCTAATATTATCATAGGAAAATGTGGGGTATTGCAGTTCTATTTTCTTGTTTTGTTGTTGCTCCATGCTAACACACAGATACTCTTCTCTCACTCTCTCTCTCTCTCTCTCTTTCTCTCTCACCCTTTCTCTCACTATTTCTCTCAGTCTTGCATGGTCTCCGTCTCTATTTCTGTTTGCCCATCACTTTTTTATAAATATATAATTTATTGATTTTCAAGATTAACATCATTACTCGCATTACTCCCTCTCTCTCTCTCTCTCTCTCTCTCTCTCTCTCTCTCTCTCTCACTCTCTCTCTCTTTCTCTCTTTCTTCGTATTGCATGGTCTCCGTCTCTATTTCTGTTTGTCCATCACTTTTTTCTAAATATGTAATTTATTGATTTTCAAGATTAACATCATTACTCTCATTTCTCTCTCTCTCTCTCTCTCTCTCTCTCTCTCTCTCTCTCTCTCATGTCCTTATCTGTCTCCTCTCTCTGTCCGTCTTTCTTTGTCTCATTTTTCTCTCCCACTTTAATGTTCCACACATTTCACACACACCCTCTCCATCCATCCATCCATCAATCCATCCACCCCATGTCTCACGGTCCCTGCCTGACACAGACGGGCCACCTCCAATTTGTAAATTTAATTCCGCGGTAGTGAAATTGGTTTACTCAGGCGGGGCTTAAACCATTAATGGGCTTCTTGCGCTTCCAGCCGGCATTAAAGATTGGCACTGGAACGCAGAGGTGAGCAAGTGACAGGCTCTGCGAGTGGAACCCTGGCAACGACGACGATGATGATGATGATGATGGCACGCCGGAGAAGCGCGTGAAAACCGCTTCTGCGGAATGCAATCGTGATTGGCAGGGGGATGGTATTAATGAGCTCTGGCCGAGGTGTTAATTACCTTCTGTTTTGGGATGTTAGTCCTCTTGACCTTAAAAGAAGAGTGGTGGTTGGAAGAGAAAGAGGAAGACAAAAGGAGAGGTGTTGGGGTTGATGGAGGGAGGAAGAGATGAAGAGATGGAGGGATGGAGAGAGAGAGAGAGAGATAGAGACAGTTAAAGAGGAGAAGAGAGAGAGAGACCTTACAAAGAGAGACCTTACAAAGAGCGGTGGTGGAAGGAAAGAGAAAGAACAAATGAGAGATTGGGGTTAATAGAAATAGAAGAGGGAGGGAGAGAGAGAGAGAGAGAGGGGGTGGGGAGGAGGGAAGAGGGTGGACGGAGTGAGAGGAGGGGAAAGAAATGCAGATAGGCAAGGTGAGAGACCAAACAAGATGATCATATGGTACAGAGTGTGATCATTGTGATGAGATGGACAAACTAATGTTAACTATAGATGACAAGGTGCAAGAATTTAGGAGAGGGTGAAAGAGTCTGATGTGGGAGGGGGGGGGGGAGGTGAAATGGAAATGGTGATTCATAAAAATATGGGATGGAAGTTGCTCTACCAGATAGAAAGATTGGATATATAAGACAGTAGGAGATATAATGTAAGGGCATATGGGAGGGTGGGGGAGGGGGGGGGGGGGGGGGAGGGGAACAGACAGGAGTGATGGAAAAGATGTCCACCCTTTTTGCTTTTTTATTAAAATTGAATAATGAATATAAATAATGGTGGTCTTCATCATTATTCCTAGGGAAAAATTATGTAAAAAAAAAAGATTCCCCATTCATATTCCCATTCATTTGTTTGTTCATATTTACAGAGTAGACAGTTTCACAATATTTGAAATCAAAGAATGGATCAGAATGGGGGCAATCAATTACAAAAATGAGCTTGTTGAGCAATAGAACTAGCAGAAAGGTGAAAAGGCCAAAGAAAGGGGGACATGTAGAAGGTATCCATCTTACATGATGACCATGACCACTCATGGCCAGCGAGTGCCTCCTACAAAACTGCTACTGAAAATCTGAAATCTGTACAACAACCCAAGTACTGGTCTGCACAACCACTTTAGGGATTATTAATTTTCTAATCCACCACCCCCAAGCCCAGAGTGTGTTTGCTTGTGCCCCTAAATAGCTTAGGAGGATAATACTCATCCGGGTTTAGTGGTCAGTCCGAGGCTGCTTTTACACCAGCCAGAATTTCGGGACGTTAATTGGTCAGCAGTATATTCTATTCTTGCTAGGTATGTAGATGTTCAGGGATATTCGAAACTGAAAAAATTGAGAGATTATACCAATACTAGTCTTCATGATATGATGCTTAGAATGAGAAAAATACAGTATTTTAAAAAGTTGATGAGTGATACCAATAAATGATAAGAGTCGAATGTGATATGGGTAGTATAAAACTATACAGTGGATACTGTTTATTCAGCTTTGAAATATGCATTTATTATGTAATGGTTATCTGGATAATTAAGGGAGTGATCAGAGGAATAAAGGTAATCCCAGTCTTGTTCCATTGGTACAGTCATTTCTGTATCCTCCCAGTGTTCCTTAGCAGCCCAGTTATAAATTATGAACACCAATCACTGGGATATTCTGAAGCGTTTGAAGAGAAAATTATAAAGGTGATCAGTGTAAAAGCCTCCTGGCCGGACTGAAATAGGTGTGGGATAAATTACAAGTATGACCACACTGTGGAGGTCACTGGAGATAGGGGCTGAAGTGTGAGCAGAGGTTAATGATCCGTAAATGGTCAATGGCTTTGCCATGGTCAAGCCGCTCTATATCTCCCGTCCACCCCCCATTCCGTCCTCATTGACGCCTATAATGGAAGCGCAATATGGAGGTTTAATATCGCCATAATTTGGAAATTATTGGGTGATTCCGTGAGATGCTTTACACAGGAAATAACGTCTATTCAGAGCCAGAAGGATATTAAATTTGTTTTAATATATATGAGCTAATGACCTTGTGGCTCCCAACAGAGTTCTAGCCATTTATTTAAGCTAAAAATGAGAAATCTTGTGCTATGGATATGGACAAATGGTTTTTATCTGGTTATCATTATCATTTGTCAATAATCAACGGTCATCTTGGGAGATTTTGTTCATGTTTGGCTGAAATAAATACAGGACCTATAGTGTAGAGGACACACTGTACAGGATCACCTGGGCTCATTCAATAAAGTTGTTTACCTCCAAATTTAGAATTTAATCCTTTGTATTCCAGACAAAACTTTATTTGTGAAATCCTGAATTTGTTGGTATATTCATTTTGTAATGTAGAACTCATGAACATTCAAAGTTATATATTTTACCTAGCCTAAAGTGTCAAATTATATTCCAGAAGCAAAGAAAAATTACTTAATTTGTCAATTTTGATAATTTGTAGGCAATAAAATATGTATTCAGCGGCTTAATATTACAGTTATATCTTCATAAAAAATCCTGAGTGGGTGGACTTGATATCAAAGTGATTTTGTTTATGAATACCAAAAGTAGTCAACATTTTTCCTCTTGAAGTCTCTCCATTTGTGAAAGGCCTTTGCTATTACTGTGTGCACACTGTCTTCTAGTTTCTTTGCAGCTGAACATCATTTAATTTAGACAAGTAACATCTTAAAAATGAGGCCAGATGTTATGCCACATGTTTGTGTAGTCCCATATACATCTTTCTGTGTCCAGTGCTTGTTACTTTACCAAGACTGCCAAATTTCTTATCATTTCGATGACTCCAGAACCTTGCAGTACACACCAATACTTATATGCTACATGATCAACTTTTCTGATCGATTCCAAACCGTTTCTTTCACGGTGCAATCGCATGACCAGAACTCAAGTTTATCTTTAAATTAGAACTTCTAACTCTTGGGATTAGCTCTGGTTTCCATGCAAAGCTATGAGATGATTGTATGGAATATCTTCCCCTTTGACAAAGCTCCAATCTTGTCCAATTCTCATGAAAAATAATGAGGTGATAGATGGGGGTATGCAAAGTTTAAAGGGCATGGTTATTCAGGTAATACTTGGTTGTTGTTCCTCCAAAAGATTCCTGGTGGAATTTAAACTGGTAATCCATTAATACGGAATGTAATTGAACATAAAATATGAGAGATTCAAAGGAATTACCTCTTGTAGCATTTTAAGAATATGATCATCCTGAAAAAATAGTTATTCAGATATTCATCAGTGAATCAACAGCTTAAAAAACAATCAAGAAAGTTGATCCCGTCTAAGAATTATTTATTATGTTCTATAAAATGAGAAGGTTTAGTTTGGTATCGCATATATCCTTCTCAAAATCTGTTGAAAACTTGTTTACATATATATATACAAATTAAATTTCTGGGAGATTTTAAGTGAATTTTTAAAATGGTTGCCTGGCTTGGTCACCGTCTAATAAATAACATTTTGTTTTGTTTTTATTTGTAAATCCGGTCAAATATTCAAGCAGTGGATTTGAACTAAATTAATTTTGTTGTTGTCCCCCTACCCTCCCCTCTCCCTCTCTCCCCCTACCCTCTCCCTCTCTCCCCCTCCCCTCCCCTCTCCCCCCGCCCCTCTTTCGGACACACTCACCCCTTGCCCAAATTGTGTTGATAAGCCTGTAGGGATAAGGATGAACTCATCACTGTGCAGTAATTGAAACACACTTCACTGTCGTTTGTAAATACAATACATCAACGTCCACATCAGGAAATAGGCACCAAGTAAAAACTCACGATTGTTTCTTCTGAATGAAACAGTGTCCAGCCTCGTTGATGATGTATATTTTTCCTACATCCTTCAACAACAAATTCTGCGAAGTCTTAGAATGATGCTGAAGATATTATTTTGCAGTACTCAAGTAAGAAACGAATTTAGATATGTTTATTCACAGAAATCATTTCATCTGCAAAAGGGGTCTCAAAATTCAGACTAGGCGACAAATCAATAAGGGGTTTGTAATAGCTTTGAGAAGAATACTCCCACCCCCCTCCTCCCTCTCAAAACAAAAATAGACTGCAAGGTTTGTGGTTTATTGGTTGTTTGGGAGTGGATGGGGCAAGGTCAAGATTGACCAATGTCCAAATATTAGAATGGACATTTAGAATAGAAGGTCAGTCAGGCTATTCTTGGAAATTGGGTCATCTCTCTGGTCAGGTATGGGGTGCTTCTGTGTTCTCCTTGTAATGCTGGTATTATCATCCTTGGATGAAAGCAATGCATTGCACTGTAAGGATTGTTTGCTACCATCTCTATATACATTGCATTGTGGCATGCACTTTATATTGCATCCTATTTTGAAATGTACACTTGGTTGGGATATTTGTATATTCACTCCTATCAATTGTTTTAAACCCCCCAAATATTACATACCAAATGAATTGTTTATGTAGTCTCAGATTTACAAAGGAGATGTTTTTTTTGTAATACTTCATATGTTTAATATAGTCATTACAACAATGGAAGTACCTGTACGATGTAAAAATGATAGGTCAGTACATCAGGATTGAAAGATATAAGCCTGTTCGTAGTTTGGGAAGTTGATTTTAAAAGGCATGAAAAAGAAGAGAATATGTGTAAAAGGATATCTGTAAAGACAATATTATGTATCCAGCGCTGTATAAATCCTGGCCCCCATTTCACAAAACTTGTCATCAGTGACAAATGACAGGTTTTGTTATAAGCTAGTGAAATCCATGCTTCTGATTGGTTATCAGCAGATCTGTCATTGATTTTTGTCATTTGTCATTGAAAAAAGGCTTTGTGAAACAGGTCCCAGGTATGTAATTATTGTTTTGTATACGGCTATCTACAGAAGATATGAAAACAGGATGTTGTGGAGCAGGTAGGAGAGCGAGGATAAGAGAATAGGGATAGGAGAGTGGGTGGGGCAAGAGGGAGTGGTGTAAGAGAAAGGGAAGGGAAAGAGAAAAGGAGTGAGAGATGGGGAGAAAGAAGGGGAAAAGAAGAGAGAGAGAGAGAGAGAGAGAGAGGGTAAAAAGGGAGGAAGAGGAAGGAGAACAAAAGGAGGAACAGATAAAGGAAGAGATTGTAAGAGATGGAGAGGGAAAGAGGAGGAACAGTTAAGAACAAGAGATGGGGAGAATGAGTGGGAAAGACGGAAAGAGAGAGATGAAGAAGGAGTAATGCGAAAGATTGAACGAATGAGAGGGAAATGGATGGATAGGTGGATAGGTAGAGGGAGTAAGTATGAATCTATATATGAAAGGTTTAGAATCATAAAACATGCATATGCAAGGCTCTTATCTGAGAAAGAGAGAGAGAGAGAGAGAAAGGGGGACGGGTGGAGGGGGTAAAGAGGACATGGACACTGACTGACAGACAGACAGACGGACAGACAGACAGACAAGATGGAGCTTGACAAACAATGCACTAAAAAGCCATAAGGAAAACTGGATGAATGGATAAACAATGATGCCAATCTTTGCATCGTCGTCGTAATACCGCAGCCGCGATCGAGTCACCTCCAGGATGTAACGCACCTCCATGAATAAATTCGACCGAGACCGAGGGCCCAAACCGCCACGGGCAATGAGAGGAGAACATACGGACTGAGTCCTCACCCAACGACAACGCCGAAAGCCAAGCAATAGTACATTCAACCCGAGATAGATTGATGCTCGGTCCCATCGTTTAATGCCTAGTTTAATTCCTCATTTAGGAAGTGGTCTCCCCGTCTGCGAGGGTGTAAAAGTGAATGTGAGAGGCACAAGTGGGTAGAGAGATTAAGAAAGAGAGAGATATAGATAGATAGATTAGAGAGAGAGAGAGAAAAATAGAGATAGAGAGAGGGAGAGAGAGAGAGAGAGAGAGAAAATGAGACTAATTAATGAAGGGAAGATGAACAGGTTAAAGAGAAGATTGAGCTCTAGTTGACGTGAAAAGTTATTTTTGTGACTGTGAGCTATCTCATTATCTTCATTCCCACTTGAAAGATCATCAATACAATAGTAGAAAGATCATATCAAAATGAGTTACCTTGTATTAAATGCATTCATTCATATTTCAGATACAATTGGGATCAGTTGAAAACTTCAAGCTAGGTTTTAAGTCTTATGTGTGTGTAGTCCTGTTTACCCATTTCTGTGTTTTTCTCTGTGATTTTCCAGAAAAAAATATATCATTTTCGAAGATTCAAGAAACCTCACAGTACACATTACTTTTTGATCAATGTGTAAAAAATGATCCATTCTGCAATTTGTCTATATGGGGAATAAGTGTAGGGCATATATGGGACTTAAAGACAAGATGTCTCTCCTACTGACTGTGTAAATGATGAATTAATTTTGCTTCTCCCACTTACAGATTATTCTGCGTAGGAGAATTCTTTTAAACTCTGGTACATAATAAACTGCTTATGTGGTAATATCCATGTTTAGTAGTGGCAGCATCAACTTGCTACTTGTTCCTAGCCCTAAATGTAATGTACATGTAACTGTAGTCTTGTGAAATTGTCTTTTTGTTAAGCCCCCCTCCTACCACCTTGTAATCTGGATATATATATATATATATATATATATATATATATAACCCACTGGCT
The DNA here is from genome assembly GCF_000002235.5 of Strongylocentrotus purpuratus. Classification (NCBI taxonomy): domain Eukaryota; kingdom Metazoa; phylum Echinodermata; class Echinoidea; order Camarodonta; family Strongylocentrotidae; genus Strongylocentrotus; species Strongylocentrotus purpuratus. The sequence continues at coordinate 16,538,645 of NW_022145595.1, forward strand.
ACGCCCACCTGATTTTGCCAATTTAATCTTGTGCATGCTTGCCTGGCCGGAAGGGGCAATGCCCCCGATCTACTACCCGGTGTGCTAGCTGTTCTCTTTCTTTCTGCATACTTGCATTGGGAAACATGCTTGGGAGCAGCATGCCACGGCATATGTCATTTGCTAATCCCATGAAGGGTAGATGAAGAAGACACATAGACAATGCCTGGGTGGGCAAGAGATTGAAAAGGAGGAGGAGGAGGAGGGGTGGGAGGAGGAGGAGGAGGGAGGAAGGAGGAGGGAGGAAGGAGGAGGGACGGGCAAAAGTGCTTTTACCCAAGATATTTGGAAGAATGGAGAGATGAAGAGAGATGGGGGAGGGAGAGCCTGAGAGGTGGGAGGAGAATAAAGGGGAGAGCGAAAATGAAAAATGGAAGAGACAGAGAGAGTTGGAGAGAGAGGGGGCAGGGAAAAGAGAGAGAGAAAGAAAGAGAGAGAGAGAGAGAGAGAGAGAGAGAGTGTTGGAGAGAGAGGGGCAGGGGAAATGGAAGGAGAGAGAGAGAGAGAGAGTTGGAGAGAGAGAGACATGGAAAAGGGAAAAGAGAGGGAGAGAGAAAGAGAGAGAGAGAGAGAAAGAGAGGTTGTAAAAAGTGCAAGAAGGAAGGTTGAAATGTACAAATTGAGACTGAAAACAAAGACGTACAAAGGCGATTGGGTAAGAGAAAAGAAAAGAAAAAAATTAAGGAGAAAGAGAGGGAGATGGCCGGAGAAAGAGAGAAAGAGACAGATAGAGATGTGTATTGATGGCCGGGGGCTTTATTAGGAGACGATAAAGACCGGGGCGATGGTGCGTTGGATCTTATATTGGTCTTGCCCCAGGGCTAGGCACATTTGTTTTTATCAAGAGAGGAAAGGAGGCGAGAATGTGGAAGGATGGGGGTGGGGTACGTGATCATTCTGAGAGAGGGGAGAGACAAATCTCAGAAAAGAACATGCAAGATTTATGAAAGGAAGTTCGCTTTGTATCAGTAAAGGAATTATATTGGGAAAAAATAGTGACTGAATCGAACACATGTCATCGAAGTGGAATGATTTATGATAATACAAGGATAAAGGAATTTAAAAGAATGGAGGAATGCATTTAAAACATACATGGACTCTAGTTTCAAGACCGATTTTTGTTGTATTTAACATTTTGAGTAGATTTTGAACTGAATGTAAGAGAAGTTCAGAGAGTGAATAATTAATACATAAATTAGTGATTGTAACAAGTATGATCTATCTAAACTTAACTTCACTTTAACATTTTATGTTTTTAATGTTAAAAGAAATATTGAAACAGAATTGTTAAAAGTGAGATTCTTAAGTGAAAGATTTTTTAGTAAAGTCTGAATAAGGATACACCTAGATTCCTTGGTTATTCATTTATTCATTGGTTATTTTCATATGTGGATTATTTTTTAATGCTTTCAATTAGTATGCCTGTCGCCTATTTTTCTTATTTAGGCCATTCTTTGTTTTTAAGGCACAAACCTTTGTTAAACTTGCTGAAAAACAGTCTCGAGTAAATCTATTAAATCTTCAATATTTATCCCCATATTTAAGATAATCCATAATTTGCATTTAAAATTGAGGAGACATTTGGTTTTCCAGTCAAAAACCTCTTATAGCCTTTCATAAAAGTCTTAAGAACGGTACTTCTTTTGTAGCCTTGCCTTTTTACTTGACTAGTTAAGACATATTTATCACCCGCATCTTAATAATAATGATAATAAAAATAATATTTAACTTTTATATACAAATATCTCTAAGCGCTTTACAAATATACTAATACCCCTGTCATTGGATTCAGTGCTTGCCCGCACACACTGTGTGCACAATCTCCACTCCCTGGGGATTAATGATAATCAATGTTCTTTTTTTTTTTAATTGGTCACTTTGGAAAGTTGAAGAGCATTTTTTTTGTAGGATGATACAAATCCACAGACTCCACATCTCTCTTTTTCAGCACACAATATCGTCTGTTTGGAGCCAGAAGGGTGTTAACTCTGTAAAGTAAGGGTAAGCACTCTTTCGACTCCAAACAGACAATATGATTTAGAAATCACCTGCGTATAAAGGCCACTATCTGTATTTCCCTTGAACAGTTTTTCTGATTGAAATGTGCACTTGATAAAGAAACCTGTATTTGAAAATCACTTGCTTATAAAGTTGTTTTTTCTTCTGTCTTCCAAGTTCTTTGTACACAGATTTCATTGTAGATCTCACAGATTGAATAGGTGGTGGTTTTGTAGGAGTACCAAGTTAGTTTTGATGAGAAGTAATCTGTTGGATACAATTTGATTTTGGTTTAAAAAGCATTTTACCATTGACTCTGAGCTTGAGTTATCTTAGGGTTAATATTTAATGAGTTAATGGTTGGAGGACTCCCCTCTCCCCACCCCATTCAGATCACCAAAAGTCATCATATACATGTAGCTACCAGGTATATACAATAAGGAATTAATTTTATAGTCTAAATGCCATATAACGAAAATCATGTTTGTATGCCCCCTCTCCTAAACGATGGGTCTATTAACAAAGATTTTCCATACAAGTTTGTATAAATATTTTGTAGTCTAAATGCCATATAATGAATAATCATGTTTGTATGCCCCCTCTCCTATACGATGGGTCTATATACAACGTTTTCTGTACGAGTTCTGTATGAATTTCCTCAAGTGTGAACAGGCCACATGTCCCTCAAAACTTAGTCCCATACCCCAAGGAAAGGGGTAGAGGAGATGCTGCCGGAGCGAGCTAGGGCAAAAAGAGAAAGTGAAAGATCCCGGACCAAGAGATACATTGAGCTTGAGGGGGCTGTGTGTCTGTTGCAACTAGCAGGGCATTGCTGCTCACCGATGCCTGAAAGATGATTTTGAAGTGGGAACGGAGGGGAGGAGGAGGAGGAAAGATGGGGATGAGTGTTGGAATATGGCAAGGAAAACAAATTTCTGTTTATGTCACGGCATCTGTCATGAAGAGCCGGCCCGAAACCCTGCAACGAAGATTGTCTGAGCTCGCTGGAGCATGGGAGAAATTTTTTTCTTGGAGAGGGGTGCCAATTTGAGTGACAGTTGGGTTCCATATGTCACTGTCCGCCGTGCTCGGCATCGAAACGAAAGAAAAATTAAAAAGGTTGCATGTGACTTGTTTCTTTGCTCCTTTCTGCCTAGAAATATTCTCGTTAGTCAAATGTGATCAATTATCCTCACTTTAAAATTAGATGCATTGCAATAGGTATTTTTTTTAATTGTCTTGCATCGTTAGTGATTGTTGTAATGAGGAAATTACATTTACAGGTCTCCTTCAATAGATTGTTGGGTAATTGGTATTACATATTGTCTGTTTTGAGCCAGAAAGTTGTTAACTCCACTTCTTCAACAAAGAGTTCATGCCCTTTAGCTCCAAATACAGACAATAGTACTTTATGAAGTCTATTGATAAATATCATCATAATTTAGTCTTCTAAAAATTAAATTAAGTTCGTCTCAGCTCAGGACAGAAGTTGTATTGTAGTGTTGCATATCATGATAGCTTTTATATTTATGAGGTTCTACATTGCATAGTTGTAAATAGTCATCGATGACTGTAATGTTATCTCATCTTTTGATACTATAATGTGTCATTATGCATTTAAACAAATAGGGTAAGGGGAAACGCACTTCCATGAGAAAACAATGTTATCCCTGACGGTGTTTATCATTATAGACCTTGTTAACAAATTCTGTTTTAAATCATTTTTATTTGGGGGGGGGGGGGAGGGGTTTGGGTGTAATCTAACTACTGCTGGTAAAATAACACACAACAGTAAAATGACATTTTCTTTAAAGAGAAACAGTTCTTATTCTTCCTTCTTTCTGCTGCCACAATTTGATTAGTCCTTGTAATGTCTAAACTTGTCAAAAACATGTCAAAAACGTAGAATGAGGTATGACATCTTCTCTCCAATGCACCCGAGCATGCGGTCGACACACCAAGACAAAATAGAATGTCCAGTCGAGCCTGCGATTGTTCTAGCCTGAGGTGAGTGAGGGCGACGTAGAGAGCGTGGGGCGTTTCGGCAGTCTCATTGCTTTTGCATTGATTTTGATAGGGAGCAGTACGCCTTTCGTTGGATATTCCTCCTAATTTGATCGCTTATGCAATGATGATTGCTGCCGATAAAATTGATGAAACAATCGCGAAGGGGCACAAAACTAGAAAAGTGATTCAATTGGAGTCACTCATCTGTATGTACTGTCGCTCTGCGTGTCTTCCGCAGAATACGAGTATCAATATGGATCGAAAACACTTTCAAATTTGCGACAATTGAGTGATTGGCTGCTTGGTAAAGATGGCAGGCAGTCGACCCTCCCTCTTGTGGTGGACTGGAAATTGAGGGGGAATCGAAACTTGTTTGTTTTTAGAAGACCTCACTTTCCTTGCTTTATTGGTTGTGGTGAATCGTTTTGGGTGGCAATAAATGGGGGGAAGATGGAATGGAGAAAGTTTGGCCTTATCAAATTTGTGAAAAAGTGCCTTTCTTTTTGTTTCTTTAAAGGTAATTTTTCTTTTTGGTGGGCAGTGGAGAATTGATCGGAGTGGAATAGACCATGAATTTGTCATCTAGATTCCTAGATTCTCTTATTTGTTTCAGGTTAAATTGAGAAGAAGATTTTGACTGATGATGCTGTTGGAATCTGTTTCGGTAAAAAGTGCGTAGGCAAGTTTGGTCATGTAAGGTTGCAACTGAAGTTGACAAACAGACGGTATATGTTTTCCAGCAAATAGAGGAGTATGGTCGCATTCTTTCATCACATAATTCGAAGATGACTTTGAATGTGGCATTCATTCTGTAATCATACAAAGTTTGTTGGCTCAGTGAGGAAAAAATATATATATTTGCATTATGAGATAACAAATCTTGATAGTGTGAGCATATTGATTTTTACCTACAAAATATTTGCTCTTGTTGTACGTGTATTACGAGACATCGAACGTGGAATTTCGGTCATTCAACTGCTTTGTCATGTCAAGAATAGGAGTTTGTAGACAGCATTTTAAAATAAATATGTCATATTTGCAGAATATTCTGCCGAATCCTGACTTTGTAGCGGGTAAAGTATTTCAATCTTAACATACTGTAGATCTATATGTGGCCTTGACAATGAAGAGAGGTTACATTCTATGCCTCCATGTAATGTTCATTCAGGAGCTTATATATTTTTACGGTTTATTTTTAAACGCAATTCCTATGGATACTTCTTTGTATCTTTGGATGATATAGAGTTATACAGCATATCAACGTTCCATTCCGTTTTCAAAACATCCTGTGGTTCATAAAAACGTTGCCCATGGATGCACGGAGTCTTTAGGCCTGTCCTCATTAGCTCGAGTTTGCCAAATAACCTGCTATTTCAACTACCCCAATCGCAAATTAACCAATTCATTTGCGTCTTCATCAGCCAGCAGTTGCAATTAGCGGGATATTTGGTCGAGATAATCATCCTAAGATATCTTGGGCTAGTTTGCAAAATATCCCGCTATTTGGCAAATATTTTGCTATTTGTCCAGTGCGCCTTCACTAGCCCGAAGACTCGCACTATGCATGCATGCTGAGCAAAGTATCTTGAGCTAATTTCTTGAGTTTCAAGTTTTGAAGTCGATTCTCGAGCTGATGAAAACGGGATTTGTAACTTCAGGCTTATTTCCCAAATCAGATATAGCGATTCATTTTGGCATACTCTAGCTGATGAGGACAGGCCTTTTGACTACTGGTAAGGGTATGATCACCAGAGGGAAGTCTTTTGAATATTTGGATAAGGTTTATGGGAGTGAACTTCTGGCAGTTGGTAAGAAACATATACTGCCTGCTGTCTGCTCCTCGTTTAACTACTAGGATGGGATAGTAAATCAAAGTAGTTAAGTGTCCTTTAAAAGTCTCTCTTTAAAAACAGGAATATTTATATCTTCAGCAGAGCTGGAGAAAAGAGAAAAACTGATCTAGTGCACTAGTCTTGCTTCGCATCCAGAGAAAATTAGAGACAGAGAGAGAGAGAGAGAGAGAAAGAAAGTTGTCACATTAAATGAAATGTTGATACAATGGTTTTTAAAAATCAGCATATTTATTGCAAGACAAGCCAATGTTAATCTTGACTTCGCACCTAAAAAAGAAAAATTATACCGACTGTTATATTGATCATGAGCTGAACCCAATTTATTTCAGTAACTAAGCAGGTTTCGATGTAAAATTATATACCGGTAGTAATAACTGAATTATTCATACCCCTTGTAAATTTTCTGTTTTTGTGTTTTTGTCTTTCATATCTCAAGAATTGAAGGTGGACTGCTTGAATTAAGCCTTTGATAAATACTTTTAGATGTAAGCTTTAATATTTATCAATCTCAAGAAGCATAAATCAGGACAAAGTAACTTTTCACATGCTAATTTTTTTAATACAAAATTTGGCAAAGGTATGAATAATTTGGTTGTTAACTATAAAAGTATTGGTATATGTGAAAGAAAGAGATTTAAATTTAATTGAAATGAACTCACTAATTTTACTAATTTTACCTTTGCCTCAATTTTATATATATATATATATATATATATTTTAAACTCGATTTAAATTGGACATAAATTGAACATTGAAAATGTTAAACAATGTTTGAAGACATACACAATACAGTCCACAATTTGACACTGTTTATCGGCTGGTAAACAGTATAAAACATCCAGTAATAATGCATGCACTTTGATTCTCCTACTCTAAAAGTAATTGACGTACGAGTAACAAATAAATCATTATTGAATGATATGTTGTCAATTGATAAATCAAGATATATATATGGTTTTATTGTTCGGGTTATCTCCTGTAATTGCTTTGAGATACCTAAAGACTTCATTGAAGTGCCAGTGACCGATAACCGTATCAGAGGGAAGTCCATTCACATCGATTGTATTTGTGGATTGTGATTAATTCTTGTGATTGATTGGATCAATGTTCATATCCTATCCTGCGTGAAATTTATCATCTTGGTCGTATTAGTTGATTAGGAATAATAGGCAATAATTAAGGAGACAAATAACAAAGTCCAAATGATTTAAGAACATTTTGAGCATTATGGTTGAGTCAACAGTTTGTTTCATGTTTAATTATAGATGTACAGTTGGAAAATACATCTGACATCCATTTTTAGCAGTAGTGGACTTTATTGAATGTATCAAATGATTTTAAGAACATTTTGAGCATTGTGATTAAGTCAACAGTTTGTTTCATGTTTAATCTTAGAGGCTGTTCACACCAGCAGAGATAGAGCGCGCTAGACCGCGCTATCTCTGCGGTTTGGAAGGTACAACGTCGTTTCGGTCCTCCCAACAGCGAGCCACGGCGAGCCAAAACGGCGTGCCACTGGAGCACCTCTTGGGGGTGGTCCACGAGAGAGAGAGCGCGGTCTAGTGCGCGCTAGAAAAAGGGGGTGCTAGGATAGACCGCGCTATCTCATTGCGGTGTGAACAGCCTTATAGATGTACAGTTGGAAAATACATCTGTCATCCATCGTATCAGCAGTGGATTGTATTGAATGGATGTATCAAATATTCAGTGTGTTGAATTATAATCACATCTCGTCTTAACCTCTTCCACTACACATTTTCATTACCCCCACTTCAACAGAAATCACGTTTGCTAACATTTAAAATCTGTAGCTGGACTCTTGACTTATGCGACTGTACTGAATTTCTTTTATAGTTGAGAGCCTGTGATAAACTGAAAAAGCACAGTTGTTTGAATCAGAAATTGTATTTATTGGTCGTTTGGGTCACCAATAATTCCAACTGATGATAACATGGGGGAATTATGTTGAGTGTCTTGTGACAAATAAAATAAGACTATAGGTAATACGGGTTTGTGTGTGAGGGTGAAAATTAGCTTTAGAACTGAGACAAAGGGAAATTGAGGATTGGGAAAGAACGGAAAAGGAACATCGGAGAAAGAGAGAGAGAGAGAGAGAGTATTTGATTCTCTGGAAGAAAACGAAAGCATAACGTTACATGCAACTGAAGAAACGGAGAAAGAGGTAGACTGACTTTTAAGAAAAACAACTATAGACCTACATGTACATTTTATATACACCTTAATAGTATTGACAAAAAGCACTTCACTTTCTTCAGAAAAGGAAATCAATCTTCAATATAAAATTTCATGGCATCAGTCAGAAGAGTACTTGATATTTTGAGCCGCAAATTAGCTTAACGATATGGAGAGAGTTTGTTTCTCAGCTGTGTAAAAATACAGAAACAAATACAATGTCTGATGTATTCGACTTCCATGAAAAGAATAACATATACAACATGAACTTCCACTGTTAAAAAACAAAGGTATCATTTATGCGTTAGCTTCTACATCTCCCATTGACGTGGAGCCGAGAACTTCCTTCTGTCCTAATGATCCAAAGAGACGGCCCACCGTCACCTCGCGTCGGCTTTCTTTCCCACACTCCAAGAAGTCGTTCGCGGTCCGGTAGGCCCCATGCCGAGCTCTCCCAGCATCCCTTTCATTGCTGTCTGTCAATCAAACCTCTAGACTAGACAGCTCATTTGCATAAGTCAACAGGTCATTAACATCAATGGCTGGAGAGGGGTCTCTATTGAACACATGGCCCATTATGATGTTTGGACAGAGGAGTATAGCTATCAGACACACGTTTTGCAATCAGGTTGTAAGAAGACCATCATAGCAAATTGAGGACATTAAACAAATGCAGGTAGCTCTAAATTAAGTATGTACCTTGAGCTTAAGTGTGTCTGCAGTTAACCTCTTGTCATTGTCATTTCTATAACAAATCTAATAATTGATAGAAAATGCATGCTTGTAATGACTCTCATCAGACAATACATATATGCTTTACAATATCTACATTCCAATTTCATTTTCAAATCCAAGTACAGTTGTATTGGGTACTGATGAATTAGAAAAACCACAGTGTCATATAGGCACTGATGTTCTTTGGCAAGGCATTATTCTACGTTTTCCACTCCATATCCAGGAGAGACATGGGAACCTGGTAGGATGATGAAGCCTTTGTGTTAGTAATTGCCATATGCCCTCACGGTGAGCATATGGTAGGAATACTCCCCATGGAGTGGAGATGGTGCACATTGTGCATGAATGAATTGGATGACTGAGTTAATGATATCTGTATAAAAGCGCTTAAATAGATAGTATTTGGTCTTTTAGGCACTATATAAATCCAGATTGTTATAATAGGAAAATATCCATTTAGAAAGTATCCTTCCTTGTTTCCAGAAAATGTATGTCCTTGCAGGGTGTTAACAACAAAATGTAGAAAGACAAAATCTTTTAATTAAAATGTTTGTATCAGAATCGTTGTCAGTGCTACATTAAAAGCTTTCCTGTACCTTACGCAAGCCAGGTGGCTTCATGTGTGGAGAAAATACTCCTTTCTTCCAGTTCTGTTGGAAAAAACTTAGTCGTTCCTTTTCAATTTCCTCCACGAAACGCCACCTGGGTAATACAACGGAATCAATACTCCAGCTCACAAACCATGAATTCTTGTAGTAGCGGGGAAGAATGAAGTCCTCCAAGCGAGAAAAACTACCTGATCGGAATCTTGATTCCAAATGCTGCTGTCTGTCGTAACACAGGTAGCGAACAATCATTCACCTGCAAACACAAGTCCATTTCAATTCAGCGATAGACAAAATTAACAAGGTATCAACATCTAGATATCGAGCGCTTAATTCATTGAATTCAAAGTGCTGTTGGTTTTTTAAAGTAGTATTTTTGATGCAGATCGTGCAGACTCAATGAGAAATCTTCATGACTGTATGTTTTGGTAAGAATCATGTCGCCTCTTTTGCACGTGACACAAAAAAGCAATTCTTAGGATTGCGAACAGCGCAGCTACCAAAATGAATAAAAACAAGTATGTAGGAGTTGAAGAAAACCCTTTTGTCTTGTGTATTTACCAAAATAGACAGAAATACTATTACTGGTTTGTAATTTTTAGATGTCTTTAATACAAGCCTAAAAGAGTTACAAATTGCATTATTACATCAGGGAGATTTATACATCTCAATATATACAAATCAGGATATTTCTTTAATTTTAAATCAGAAAATTCATATAATTTTTTAGCTTTTCTAACAGGATTGTCATTTTTTTCTTCTTTTGAGAACTATGGCTGATAAAGAAATATCACTATGTTGATTTCTTTCGAAGAATGTGATGTTTTTCCAATTATTATTTTTTGATTCGTAATGTGTATTTTTAAAGGAAAGATTATGTCCCAAATACACATGCTGTGCATTTAACTGTTTGTAAGCCATACTGTTATAATCCCGAAGAAACACTTTACTCCCACATTCAAAGTCAATACTTCAGTCAGTGACTGTCAAATATACTCAGAAACTGACAAGTATATTCTCAGAAGGGGACTTAAAGCATAACCGTCTCGTGGACAGACTACTCATGGTGGAGAAAAAGTGCTCCTCAACCCTTCATGTGTACCTAAAACCAAGTCTGACATTTATCCAGACATACTGTACATTTACATGACATATGATGCATCTTAGGTGCTCTATAATGCTACCTGCCACTGGTATATGGAGTGAGTAAGCAGTACTTGAAAATAAGGTAAAAGGGGAAGGAGGAGAGAGAGAGATTGGAGTCTTGGGAGATATGATGTTTTCAATTCAATTAACATCGTTGTATGGGAAGAATGACGGAGGGGTGTGCTTGGTGGTAGAATAGCTTGTTTAGGAGTAAGAGAGTCGCTGATGTAAAATGGTATAGTCCGGCCTCCTTGGTCCGATGTGTGTGTTTTCGTGTAAACACGATGTTGATGCACTCTGGCTGGTAGCTGTGTACAGTAGTGCGTTCCCTTCGCAATAGATGGGTCTCTCGTAGCTGGTGACCTACTAATTTTCTGGCGTACGTACGAGAGGAGTCATCAAAAAGCGATCTCTTGAGTTTTGCTCTCAGATATCACTTTACTCTGACTAGGAAGATGAATATCCTGACAATAAAGCGAATTCTTTCGCAGACGCGAGGCGACTCCTTCAATTTGTCTGATAAATGTCACTCTACCGTACCACAGGGGACCTCCTACTCTTAGATTGCCTCACTACATATCTGTATAAATAAATTTCCTTGCGATGCGATGGAATTGTCTAGTCCCACCCACAGCAATATGCGTTAGTTTATCCCCCGCGTTGTCATCTGGGAGGAGTAAGGGTACAGGGAGGCTGGATTATCCCCCTAATGAATGGACATTTTCCCTGACTAGCTATGTCAAGTTCATAATATTGCATCAAACAATATATCTGCGCTCATTCTGGCGTCACGACCTGACATTTGATTGGGGCGCCGATTGCTATCACCACTGCCTGCCATTATTAACCCTAGGATTGCTTCGCCCAGACGCAGTCCCCATTTGAGGCAGCGAGAGGCCATTTTTTTTCCCCTCCATCTCTCTCTCTCCCTCCATCATCTGCCGACCCGGCGATGCACTTTTTGTTCGTGTGCGTCGGAGGATATCCCGCCTTGTGAAGGAGAGTGTGTGTGTGCGCTTTTAATTTTTCCTTTATTCTAGATTTCAACATAATCTGTAGGAAATCCACGACTCCATGTGTACAGTTTGTGGTTGTGCATACGTGGATGGGATACATGCACTATGAGGCCGCTCTCTGAAGTATCTGCGAGATGTTTAGCTACTGTCCTTTGCAACTCAAACTCAAATTGTCTGTACCTACATATATATATCAGAACGGCTGCTCCCCCATCTCCATCCCCATATAAACAAGCCGCTGAAAGTCCAATTTTACTGTATTATTTCTTTAGTTGGCAATTTCAATGGACACCCCACCCCCACAAAAAGAAAAGAATTAAAGAACATCTCTGTTTCACTTAGCAGGTGACATTTATTGTTACATTATTTCTTCACTTTCTCCCTTTTTATGTCATCTGTTTGTGTTTATATCTTTTTTTGATATTTTCTAACTAATTTCTCACCCTGCCTTCATGATTTGTATATTTTTCAAAATTTCAAGAAACATTTCAGTTATTCAGTGGACATTTTATCATATAATCAGTATAAAAGAAAATAATGAGGAAAGTACAAAATATGCTGTGAAAAAAGATAGAAATGAGGGATACCCAATTTGCCAGAGAAAATCTTACTTTTGAGTTGAATCCCCCCAAAGCACTCATGTATAATACAAAAGAATGTTCTAAATGCTTTATATTTGTAATGTAAAAATTTAATTTGTGATTTCTTTACACATCTTTATTCCAATATTAACTACACACCATCCGACTTGAAGGGGTTGGGGGGAAGTGGCTTTGGAGTGAAACATTTTTCAAAAACCACTTTTTCAATTCATATTTACTCTCAACCATCTCAAGTAGCTTTCGGGATTGAGGTCAGAATATGACGCCTGGCTTTATATCCGATATGTCATTTCTGCTTGGCATACAGAGCGTGAGCTGAAATGTAGAATTTCTTTTTATTGATTTCATTGGGTAGATTGTTATTAAGTTGAGCCCCAAAGGTCAGGCTACTTCTCCGCCATCAATTACCCTGCCTTCTACCAGGTTTACCAAGATTTTCAGAGGATGTGTCGTGAGCAGAGAGCCAGAAGGGCATTAAAACATTGTCACTCTCTACAGGGTTAACCCTTCTTTGGCTCTGAACAGACCATGTGTCCGTCCAAGGATCTGGGAAGCATATGGTGCTTCCATTGAGAGCCAGGAGGGCATTAAAGACCCTTGCTTCATACAATCCTTACAACCTTCTGGTTCCAAACAAACGCCATGTCCATCCAAGGATGCAGGTAGCATATGGTGTTTCGGGCAGCGCGGTCGACGTAACACTTGGGTGTTACTTCCAACAGAAAGAGGTTGATGAGTAAGCTGTCATATTGGATTGAGAGCGAGAAAGGTGTTGGTGCAGACTTAAAACCTTTTCAGCGGTAGCTGTAATTCAAGAGGTCCAATTGAGAGACATGAGCAGTGACCTTTGTTCAACGTCGAGGTCAATGTCATAGTTTGTTATATATCTCAATCAATTTCATATCATACATTTGATATACACCTGTACAGTAGTTTGTCAGTTGCTGTTGCTGGCCAGTGAATGCATATTCAACAAGAAATAAGAAATGGTGATCGAATACCAAGAGTGTGTTAAGTTTAATCAACTCATGTGTTGCAATTGTGGAGTACCAGCAAAATATGCAATGTATGAGACTCTCGGTGCGGCATTTTTCCTTTAGTTAATTTGCTACTTTTTTTTAAAGACTGACAATTTATTGTCTGATAGGATGTATATGCATTCATGAAAATAAAATATAGAAAGAAGAATTGTCAACAATCCAGAAAAATATACTGTTTATATTGCTCATTAAATTTTGAATGAAAAGTTATGATCCATAAAAAAGATACTGTTTATACTGCTCTATAAATTTTGAAAGAATTTGTTGTTGTTGTTGTAATAACTGAAAAAAAAGAAAAAAAATATCAGTCAATGGACATAAGTTTGATACTTAAAATACCACTTGTCTAACAATTTCTTTTTCACAATGCAATGAGTCATTGAAAAGGGTGAATATCTCTTCTATCGGTACTTTATTTTGGAAAGCTGAGATTTTGCCAAAGACTGCTGGTCCGTGACACCTTTGAATCACTGGAGGTCATTCACCTCTGAAGCTGTGAGCTGGTGTCTAAGCTGGTGGAAAGGGGGAAGGAGGGGGCCCAGGGGAGATAGGTGAGACAGGCACAGTGAGCTATGGGGTGTTGTAGGAATAAGGGGGGGGGGGGGTAGTTTTGGACCCAAGTTTCATATAATACTGTGGAACTGCTAGATAATGTGCACTGCGTTTTAACTTTTTTAGCAGATTTTGATTCAAAGGAGTGGACACCATGAGATACTCTGCTCTTGTGAATTACTTGACCAATTAAACAAAACCCAAGTATATCACATCATCCCCCCTCTCTCTCTCTCTCCATGATGTTATGCAATACAATTTGCTGATTTCTACAGTACCAGCTACTCTTCAAGGCTTTGAACTTTTTGAAAAGTTTGATAGTGATATAGTAATAGTTAAGTTTATGTTGTTTGGTGCAGGTTTTCGAAGCTGGAAATTTGGCTGGTGTTCAAAATCAAACAGCACAGCAATCATTGCTCCATGGAGCATGTGTTATAGAACCAGTTGCACTTTGCGTATGGTACAATGTAGGGCAACTCATGTTGTCCCAACAACCGCACTCACTCGATGGGTCGCAGTCTTGAGTACTTCCACCAAGACTGACTTACCTCCCGTTGGTGTGAGCGACTAAAGAACGGTTGGAGGTGAAAGTGGATGCCGGTTCCTTCACCCCATCAAACCCCATGACAGACGGCCGGCCATTGTAGTCCTGTTGACGATGTTGAATAGGGGCTCTGAGCCTTGTTGCTTGCATTGCTATTGTTTGGGAGGAGATTTTGCGGTCGGGCAGGGGGGAAATTCTGAGACATATTAGCGGAGGTGAAATTACGTAGCTTGCACGGGAAAAAAAGAATAACAAGAGTGAGAGACAGATTGAGATAGATAGAGAGAGAAAGGGTGAGAGGGAGGGTGAGAGAGAGAGAGAGAGAGAGAGAGAGAGAGAGAGAGAGGGGGGGGGGGGGGAGAGAAAGAGTCCTGGAGTTTCGGGAAGGCATTGCCTAGGATTGCATACATTCAGACTTGTGGTAGTGGGTCTAATCAGATACTGTATATATCAGGAAGAAGATACTCGTATATACTAATGACAAGAAGACAGAAAAATTCAAAGACACGGGAGCTTTCTAGTTAAGCTTCTCAGTGGAGCATAAATTGCAGTAAAGAATGATCAGAGTTTTACTACCATTGCAACAATCACCAAATGCAATCGAGTGAAATTTAGTATAGCTTCAATTCATTTATTGTAGCAAATAGATTGAATTATATCAAATAGATTGAAGCAACAGTAACACTATGGACAATTGTAGTTAAAGGTAAAGACCAGTTATGGTCACGCGATTGCATTGTGAAAGAAACGTTGTGGAATCGATCAGAAAAGGTTGATCATCTAGCATCTAGCATCTGCAAGTTTCTGGAATCATCAAAATGATAAGAAATTTGGCCCATTCTTCGTAAAGTTACAAGCACTATACACAGAAAGATGTATATGGGACTACCCTATATCTCTCACAGACCATGAGAGAAACAAATTTACCAAATATATGAATTAGTAGGCAGTTTCCCAGCAAATTTTGTATCATCATGTATTAGTCAAAACATATTCTTTCACATGATTGGTAATGAGAGCTTCCATTTCATTTTTTGAAATTGGGGCGTTTCCAATACTGGTCTTTACCTTTAAACTTTCCAAATTGTCTGCTGAGAGCCTAAAGGGCACTAACTCTCATATTTCAACACAGAGTTAATGTCCTTCTGGTTCCCAACAGATGATATAGATATTTCCCCGTCCTGAAAACCAGAAAGGTTTTAAAAAAACTGTGTTAAAGTATATCGGTTGAAGTTCTTTTGACCCTCAACAGACGTCACTTTCGTGATTGAAAGTGTTCATCACTCCAGTGTTGTAATCCTATAACTCTTATTCAAGTTGTTACGGATAGCAGTCGTAAGGGTTTAAATGCGTTACAAGCTTATTGGATTATCAGTGCTTTATAAAGAGGTTTTCATGGAGGGAGTGAGTGGCAGAATGGAAAAGGGGGCTACTACAGGTCAAAGCTGTATTTTTAACACTCAGATTGTGTCGTCTCTTTAGCTCTCAAGAAGTATAGAAGGCAGTAATGATGAGGGGGAGAGACAGAGACAGACAGACAGACAAAGAGAGAGAGAGAGAGAGAGAGAGACAGAGAGAGAGAGAGAGAGACAGAGACAGACAGACAAGTAGATAGAGAGACAGACGGACAGACATAGAGATGGAGAGAGAGAGAGAGAGAGAGAGAGATGAAGAGGGGGATTGAAAGGGACTTAAAAGAGCACTTCTAGCATATAATATGAACCTTTACAAAAATTTGAAATGAAAAGTTTTGAGAAAAACAATTTAGAAATAGATTACCTTTATTCCTATAAAAGACATAAGTCCCTCAAATTATCACTTCTCTCGTAAAAATCACTCTATTTTTTGTAAGCAAATGCCCTTTTTGATGTTAGCCAAAATAAATGCTGCTTCGTTTTATTTCTCCCTTCAAAAGCAGTCCAGTTTCCCCGCTCCTTTTTGTCCAATTTACCAATAATAAACTATCGGTATTGACACAAAATCACATAGCAACATTTTTTTGCCATTTCTAAATCAGTCTATATACCTTGACCAAGACAAAGAAACTGACAAAGTGTACTTCTCTGCCTCTGACATTCTCCACTAATGAGCCTCTGAGTTCTACAAAGGGACCTTCCGTTTGAAAAAGCATTTTTCCTTTTGAGGCGGGAGCGACAGAAATGATGGAATCACTCGCAGAAAGTCAGGGAGTTGAAGAAAGTTACCCTCAAATCAGGCTGTTACAAACCTTTCTCTTTTCTTCAATCTCTATGTAATGTAATGAATTTAGGCTTTGCAATATCATATCAAGGCTTAAGAATTCTGACCCTCCCCCCCCCCCCCAATAATTTCTTTTAGCGGCTTTGACAATCGGCACTCCCTTTTGATATCATTTTGCAGTGGATTTGATGAAGATTTGGTGTATTTTTATAGAATATATCTACAAGGTTTGAAATTTGAGAATCGCAGTTGTTCGTCTTGTCCCATAGAAAGCAGATGTTCTTTGAAATTTTGTCGCGGTTTCAAAGAAAAATAGTTTGTTAGACAGGAGCTCTTGGTAAAAGAGAAAGGAATTCTCACCTTAGCTCTTCTCTGTTGCAAACCTGTAGATGTTGAAGGTTTGTTCCAAGAAAGGACATACGCTCTAGACTCTTTGCCAAAGTATCTTCTGAATATTGAAGTAAAACTTGTGCCAGGAAATTGAAGTTCTTTCAAGAGAGAATATATATATATACCGGTACCATATATAGCAAAGGACATTTCCCAGCTTGGACTATTGTAATCAGTTGGAGCTAAACCGAAGGTGTTAAAATAAGCGATTGTCCAGTTTTTCATGAGAAAGAATACATCACTGTGGGACTCATAACGTGGTTCCTTGCTGTCAGTTGCAATTGAGTGTGGGGACATAAACTCTACAGTTCTCTCCAAAATTGGGAGAGCCATAAATACTAGGAAGATCTTGGAGAATCAAAATGGAAGATCAACTAGCGAGCAACCTGACGCTCTGCTGTGTGATGACTGTCACTGACATGGTAATCATGGGAAATCTGTTGAATAAGTGATGTTTGTGGGCCATTCTTCTGAGATGGCCCAGCAGAAGGGGATACTAGCTGGCCCCATACAAGAAGCCATCATCATCATCATCAGCAGCAGCAGCCATTAAATTCTACTCTTCCCAGATACAGCTATTTTATGAAGCTGTGTTTATACTAAGCCTTTATCCACATTTGCTACTTTAAAAATCTTTTAACGCTTTCTTGATGCAGTTCTCTACACTGATAGGAGTCCAGTGTGCAAGGGCCCATTTATGTCAATTGCGAGCCCCCCTAAAATTAGTTTGTGAGGAGCCCTACTTCATACCACAGTGTGTTTGTGTGTGTTTTGTTTTTAATACACGGCTCTCATCGTCATCTTCAGCTAATAATAGTTTTTGTGAGTGTGTGTCATTAATTTGACTACTAACTACTGCATCTTAAGCTGGAGCAAATAATCTAGCCTAGACTCATGTAGAGGTGTTGTGGTCTAGTGGATAAGTCGTCAGACTGTGGATCACAGGGTCCGC
Source organism: Strongylocentrotus purpuratus (assembly GCF_000002235.5). NCBI lineage: Eukaryota > Metazoa > Echinodermata > Echinoidea > Camarodonta > Strongylocentrotidae > Strongylocentrotus > Strongylocentrotus purpuratus. Next base: position 16,556,516 of record NW_022145595.1, read on the forward strand.
GGTTCAAGTCCTGCCGCAGCACTAATGTCCTTTGGCAAGACATCAATCTACATTTGCCACTCTCCAACCAGGTGTTATATGGGTACAGATAGGAAGGAATTCCTTGAATGCTGTGAGTGCCGAAATCGGCAGCCAAGCCGAGCCGGGTAATATTTGAAGCGCCTTGAGCACCTTGCATGGTGGATATGTGCGCTATATAAATATCTAAAATTATTATTATTATTATTATTATTTAAAAAAACTTTATAATGTTTAGCATTGTATTAACCTATTTCTCTATTTCTCTTCTCTCTTTCTCTCTTGCTCTGCAGGGCCAGAAGATGCCTGTGCTTCATCCCGGGGCGTATCCACCCTCCCTAGCCCAGCTGATGATGTACCAGCAGGAACACTACTCACACTCACCGGGGACACCCCCTCCTCATGTCAGAGGGCTCGAGGTCGATTCCAAGACAGGTGAGTCAGTGGCGTAGCTACAGGGGGCAGGGAGCATGTGCCCCCAATCCAAGTTTTGAGATACACAGGGGCTTGGGGCGAATTAGCCCCAGAAATGCCCCAAAGAGCCCCCAAAAGTCATAAAAAAGCCCCCCAAAATTTGCATAGAGTTAAACTCAATAACAAATTAAAGAGTGTTATTTTCATGCAAGCAAGCTTGAAAAGTTAGCCCCCAAATTTTTTAAATATTTTTTTTCCCTACCCCAATCAAAGGGGGGAGGGAGACAAAAAGGTTTTCCACCCCCTCTACTAATGGCCATTTAGCATTAACGTTTTTCTGTTTGGAGCCTGAAGGAGACTAAGTCATATTTTTTACATAGAGTTAACGTCCTTCTGGCTTCAAACAGACGATGTCATCGGCAGAGGAAGAAGGTCCATTCCCCATTGATGCCAGCCCCCCCCCCCCTCCCGCAATATTCTGATCCATATGCCACTGCAATTCAGGTCATATTTGGTATAGGCATGGCTGTGGTTGTACATTTTAGGTTCTAAATTTTAGGTATTAAATCTTATCACAGAATGCAGGGTCAATGCCCCTTCGCCTCTCATCAGATAAACTATCAATTATTATTGTTACTATTAATATCTGTATATATTTAGAACAAATTATTATTTATTCATTTTTTACTTTTTACACATATTATTAAGATCCCTGAATTGCTGCACATTATAATGATGTGTTATTTTTTCACTTTAACCAAGCTCAACAAATTATTCTTTGTCCTCCTCCTCCTCCTCCTCCTGCAGGTATCCTGAGACGGAGCCACTCCGAGATCTCACCGTATCATCCACTGTCTCCGAGCTCCTTGGGAACACATCCTTTAGAGGTCTACAACATGTCTTGGTAAGACCAAGATGATACAGCATTTGCAATGGCAACGATTGCTTTTGCCGTTATTTGTCAAAGATATAAGGCGTAGCGTGCAACTGAGTTGTAGGTTTAGGGTTAGGATGATGGTTAGGTATTGTGCTTAGCCCATAGTTGATGTTAGAAATTGAACTAGTTTTAGAAAGAGACCACAAACCCAGTTCACGAAGCCTTTTTTCAATGACAAATGACAAAAATCAGTGACAAATCTGCTGATAACCAATCAGAAGCAAGGATTTCAGTAGCTTATAACAAGAATTGTCAGTTGTCACTGATGACAAGTTTTGTGAAACACCCCCCTGGAGCCAGCATTGCTTAGACATCTGAAATATATTTAGGCTTAGGGTGCAATATGGTTTTAGGCTAGTTTATTTGAGCTAGGGATATGGATGCTCATCGCTAGTTACCTTATTTCAATTTGTATTCAGTTTTCATGAAAATGTCAAGATTCTGACCAAATAATTTGCTTGCTTTATGACTATCACAATATTCTTATAAAAATCATTCACTTTGCGATCCAAACTCCTCCCCAAACTCTTTCTGATGTTCATTCAAGAACTAAATCTTTAATAAAATAATTACACATCTAAGTCCTTCTTCTCGATCCACTCATTTTGGTTTCCTCCCCGTCCTAGCTATGTGGAGCACATACGTCTTTTCCACGTGAAGGCACGCAGGCTTGATTGCGCTTCGCCACAGCGTGATGATGCGTGGCAAGTGAAGCGCGGCAGCCCCGTTCCACAACCGGTCAAGAAATGGGCACAACTCATCAGTCAGAGGAGAAGCCTGGCCAGCCGCCTGCGTAATGCGCATTACGCACACTTCACACGCTCATACCAAGCTACTATGTCTTGGCCTAACATACACTCAAAACTCATCATCTTTCATCTTTGTCTTTCCTCTTGCCTTATTTCCTATTCACCCTCTTGGTTGCTCTCTCTTTCTCTGTCAAACTCGACCTTTTTTCTCGTAACCTCTGTCCACCTCTCTATCTTCTTTTGCTTCCTTGTCCCCCCTCCTCTCACTCTCCTCTTTCTATCCTGCCCCCCTCTCTCTCTCCCCTTTTCATTTTGTTCCCCACGTCTTTCTCCACCTCTATCTCTTTCTCTCTAGTCTTTCTATCTCTCTCTACCCTTGACTGTATTTCTCTTATTACAGTGAATCTCTATTTGTCATCTCATATCTTATCTACTGTGAGTCTCTCGCTGTCTCTCCCTCTCTTTCCCCTCCCTCTGTCTCTCTCTGTCTCTGTCTCTCCCTTTCTTTCCCCTCCCTCCCTCTCTCTCAGTCTCTCTCCTCTCCAACTCCACCTCCTATCATCTTACCCTACCTACAATCCTCTGCCCCAATCTCCATGATCTAACTTCATCCATGTATCTTCTAAATGTTGGCTTGTGACAAAAGCCCCTCTGATCTCCCATCTCTCTCTTCAGCTCTCTCTCTCTTTCCCTCTCTCTTTCTTCATCTCCCTTTTTATACAACTCTCTCTTCATTCCTCTCTCTCTCTTCATATCTCTAAATTAAAATAGATTTGCCTCCATGTGATTTTTCTCTTGGGGGGGGGGGGGGGGGGCATTTCACAAAACTTGTCATCAGTGACAAATGACAGTTTTTGTTATAAGCTACTGAAATCCTTGCTTCTGATTGGTAATCAGCAGACTTCTCTCTGATTTTTGTCATTTGTCTGTGTAAAAAGGCTTTGTGAAACAGGTCCCTGATCTCAATCTTTTGATAAAGCCTTCCTCCATTGCTGCATTTGGCAGATTTTGTGGGTGGAATCACTGGAATTGGTGATTTCAAATGCTGATCAGCTTCCTGCTTTGAAAGATGTTATGATATTACTATGTGTAATATTTTTGCGTTGTGGTTTGAGCTTTGTTTTCCTGAACCTCTGTGCTAGCTAAAACTTGACTGGAAACATGCTTGTGGAAATGTGAGTGCAGCCTTCAATACTATCTGAGCTATACATGGACATTATTTTCGTAAGATTTTGAAACCCAGAATTTTGTTGATCTTTTGTTTCTTCATTTTGAATTTCCAAACTTCTTGGCCATTTTCCATTTGAGATGTCTTTCGTTTCGCTTTTCCTTCTGAATCTTATGAGGATGCATTCACAAAGTTCTTCCTGCTTCCTCTCTTCTCTTTTCTCTCATTCATCCTCCTTCCCTCTCCTCCTCCATCTTCTCCCTCCTTTCCTCCCTGCCTTCCTCCCTCTCTTTCTCTCCCTCTCTCTCTTCCCCTCTCTCTCTCCCCCCTCTCTCTCTCCCCCTTCCTCGATCTCACTTGATCTCTCGCTCCCCACCTCCCTCCTCTTGCTATAACCCTGCTGCCTCCCTCCTCTTTCTTTGGAATATGAAGTCCTTGCTCAGTCAACCATACCATCTATGTGAATGGCATGGCATTGTGACAGCACACTAACACCATCTCCATCTCGCCCCACCCCCTCCTCCGTCCTCCCATGATTCAACTCCACCCTCATCCATTCCTCTTCTCTACTATGTAGCATTTGTTCATTGCTCAAGTAACCGTGCATCCATGTGAAATCGTGAATCACTGTGAAGGTACAATGACTCCATTCCATCTCACCCCCCTCTCCCCCTTCCCCTCCCCCTCCTGTGATACAACCCCGCCCTCGTTCTTCTGGACTATGTAGCATTTGTTCATCGAAGCACAAGGTCCATGACGGTGCTTTGACACCGACTTCTCATCTTCACCCCTTTGCGGAGAGGGGGCTTGCTGGAGGAGGTGATGGTGGAAGAATAGATTAGCATGAGAGAAACAGTGGCCAAGACCACACCAGGCAGCCTTTTACCTCTACCTACTAATTATCCTCCTCCTCCTCTCCATCAGTTTGTCTCTCTTCCACTTTCTCCATCCACTCTTTCTTTCTTTTTCTCTTTCTTTGTGTCTCTCTCCCACTCTCTCCCCCTCTCTCCCCCTCTCCCTGTCTTCCTCTCTCCCTCCCCCCTCTCACATCTTCCCCCTCTCTTCCCCTACACTGACGTTGATCGGTAGCCGCCTGGCAAGCCCCCGATTTCACGGGTATTTGGTGCGGTTGGCACCTCCCGTAGTTTTCAATCATAATCTTTGGCGCGATCGTCAACCTTTCACCGCGCCAGCACACTTTTCTTCCGAGTCCGGGGAACATTAAAACAAGGGGATGTGCACTTTTTGTCCCTGTCTGCTTATAGAATGGTAAAGGTTATTGCAGCGGTCTAGCGGTCTTATCAAAATTCCTTTTTCTTCCCCTGCTTCCTCGAATCCCGGGAAGCCGATTAATCGTGCGAGTTTACATTCCATGATCTTGACGAACCGCCCTCTTTTCTGTGAAGCACAAAATTATACTTCATCGAGAACATGATATGGGCTATATCAAGAGATGAACATAACCATGTTAGTCTCAATACTCTTTTGTTTTTGTGTGTGTGTACACATACACTTCTTTTTCGCAGGGCATAGATATTACTTTGCTCATTTAATTTGTTGTGAATACAAAATCATACTTTATATGCATTTTAACTAGTGTTGAAATACACATTGCATATGTTATGACGTAACGAGGAACCACATTTTCATCAGCCATTTCAGCTAGTTCATGGTCTCCCATTACCAGTTAGGCATTAACTTATGTTATACCCTTTAAATATGTTATACCGGTATATGTTTTTTTCAGGAATTGTAATGCTTTTACTGTTGTGTGCCTCCATCCCGATTCTAACCCCCTCCCCCCCCCCCCAGATAAATGATATCTAATCGACACATCTTCATTATTCTCATTTTTATTCTGTTCCCCCCTCTCCAGGCCAGGCCAACCGTTCTACCCTCTCACCAGCAGTGCACTGCGGTCCCCCTACCCTCCCAGCCTAGCCGTCAGCCCAGCCAGCATGGCACGCCTGGGCCCCTCGCCCATCGGCGCCGGTCCAATACCCGTGGGTAGCCTTCCACACTCCCTCATGCACCCCATTGGGTCATCTCAGCAACATGATGCACAGCAGCAGAGCAATGATAGGTAAGCTGGCCGGCAATCACCTCCATAAAAAGACCACCTGTATGTAAAGATCACTTTTTGTTTCCCCTTGAAATGATCTCATTCAAACATCATGTTAAAGGAAACCTACATACAGTCAAACCTGTCTATGGCGACCACCCAAGGGAAACACAAAAAGTGGCCTTTGTAGACAGGTTCCTTTAGTACATGATTCAATGAGAAACCATTTACAAGGGAAACAACAAATGTGGCCTTTGTAGACAGGTGGTCACTAAAGCAGATTTTACTGTACATTCAAAGACCACCTGCCCACAAAGACTTTTTTTGGTTCCCCTTTGGGTGGTCTCTATACACAGGTTTTACTCCTTAATAATTTAAGTCTATGGCACCACCTATCTAAAACTTCTGTTTGAAGGTATACCCCTAAACAAAATTGTGAAGAAAAAAAAATCCAAATCAAATCGAAGGTTTTGTTATTCCACTGAAACCCATTTTTGTGTTCACCTGTGCAGAAAGACCACCTGTCCATGAAGACCACATTTTAGTTCACCTAGAACTGTTTCTCACTAAAATCTGTATTCAAGTTACCCATATATGAAGACCCCCTGCTTGAAAAGACCACTTTTTCTTTCCTCTAGCGAGCAGTCTTTATAGACACGTTTGATTGTATTTTAAATGACAGTTTAAAGATCACTAAAGGGAAACAAACAAAAGTGAATACAGAATGCCACAATACATCACAAAATAAACATTGCAAACGTGATTGACTTTATGGCTTACATTCCAATGATGCCTCTCGGACATAAGAACTGCTTATGATAATTAATTTTAATGACTCCCCAGCAATATTCATTATTAAAATTGAAAATTGCAGGTAGTTGCAATTTCTCAATAACCTTTCCTTAGAAATATTAATGAGGTGAACAACACTTGAAAGTAAGGGTAACATTCTGTTAAAGTATACAGAATCATGATTAATAAGACATAATGAGAAGACAAACGGTTGGATACATCAGTATATTCTTCAACAGGCCAAGATTTAGTTTATCGTTGCAATTCAAATGTCAGACATCGCAATATATATAATTGTCAACATTAAACTTTGATTTTTTTTAGCTTTGCATGATATATTGCAGGATGAAAGACACTTCATTTCTGATAAACTAGCTTGTAAACAAGTCTGATTATGGTATGTGTACAATCTATCATTCTACATAAATCTGTAGAATGGAATTGATAGTCTGACTAATACATCTCTCAGATTGGAAATAAAGATTGACCTTAACAATCTCGTCCAATCAGCAATAATTCACCTCAGCGGAATATCCAATAAGTCGGTAGTTAGCCACATACTGTAGCAATATGGTGATTTATTGGAGAGATTGGTGCTTGCCATGTTTCACAGACAAGGCTACAGTGGAAGCCACGAGGCCCAGGGCTTGAGATATGGTTACCAGTCATCATGATCAAATCATAGACAAATGAAGTAGTGGTGGCACAACCCATCTCGGGTATAATGCACCAGTCTGTGAATGAGAAATCAACTCTGAGAAACTGTCACCAGTCATCAAGAGCAGAGTGGTTACACATCCCATTTCTGGAGCAACCCCAGTGCACGAGGCATAGGGAGTAATGATCATGAGATGGGATAGGGTACCAGCTCCGTTGCCTAATTGGATCATGATTGTAGGTGGATTGGGGAGGGGAAATCCAATTGATTAAGCAACAATTGCCAAACTTGTTGTGGATAAATTTATTTCAGCGGGGAGGTGCAGTAACTCTCCACCTCAACGCGAGGCATCGTTCGCTCGTTGTCTCCACGCCACTCGATTGATAGGATTACCGTCTTTAGTTTCATCCAATAATATTGGATTTCGCTACATAAACGTCACCTGTCGTTTGTATGGACCGTGTCATGAAGCCGACTGAATCACAAATGCAAAGAGAGGCCCGTTAACATGGTCTGGCATTCCAGCTTTAATGGCATGATATCGATGAAATAGAATCCTGTAAAGGATATTGCAATCTGTAGACAGCAAATAATTGTCCATGGATATTTCCTGAATTGCAGATGAGAAACAGGAAATAAAAGTCATGCATAAAATGAAAGTAAAATTGCTATGATCATATAAATTTAATGCTTTGCCTCATTTAAATAATTCAAATTTCCAGGGTTGATCAGACACTATTTTATTTTTATTTTTGTGTGTTGGGGGGGGGGGGGGGAGGGGGTCGCTGCAGGAGTCAGAGGGATGGGGTTGGGGGAGGGAGATGGGCAAGATGGGACCCATTGTAGCTAAGCACAGATCTTTATTGGCAGAGCATAATAATAGAAGGGTCCTGGTACACATGGGCTAATACATTTTAAATTTAGGGGGGGGGGCCCTAATTGGGGCCCAAATTTTGAAAAATCGAACAAGGGCCAGAACACACCACCCTACAAATTTAATTTTGACCTGATATATGATAAAGTAACAGGTCCTTCCAAAGGTCTTTGGTTAAATCCTGGACCCATCCATCCAAGTGAGATACATGACAACAGAGCAGATATATACATTGATAATCATACTTATATGAAACAAGAAATTAAAATTAGAAACAAGAAATGGTCACATTGATTCTTGAAATGAGAATAAAAGAGAAAAAGAAGAAAGATTATTTATTAAAATCTATTGATAATCATTTTGATCAGTTCCTTCTTGGTTCTCCAGGTCCATGTAACACGAAGCTTGGCAATTGATCGTACAATTTATTTTTGGCGATTGATTGCATTGATCACTATATGCTATCAATCACAAAAATCAATCGTACGGGCAATTTCCAAGCTTTGAGTTACGAGGCCCAGATGTAAAGATGAAAGAGGAACCAAGAACAAACACCACTCTTCTTGATAACCACCTTTGTTTCCTTATTTGTTCTCATTTTGATTTAGTTTCCTTTCTTGGCTCTTCAGGGTGTGTTTCACAAAGACTTTAATAAGATCGACTTTAGTTGGAATTAACTATGGCAGGCCATTCATGCCACTGTTTTCTCTCACCATTTACTGGCATTGGTCTCTCAAAGGACATACAAATCATGGTCACAATTCTACAGAATTTACATTTTTTGATAGTTCATTATTGAAGGAAAAAATATTATCTAAAGATCATAATGATGTGAACAACCAGCGGCATGAATGTCCTGCCATAGTTAAGTCCAACTTAAAGTCGATCTTAGTCTTTGTGAAACACCCCCCAAAGCTGTATTAAGAAGGAAAGAGAAACCAAGAACAAACCACATTCTTCATGATAATCATTTTTCCCCTTTCTTTTTTTCTTCTTGTAGGCATCAGAAGGAGAAGGAAAAGAAGCTTGCCGCCCAAGAAGCAAAGAACAAACAGCAACACATCAAGAAACCTCTCAATGCATTCATGCTCTACATGAAGGAGATGAGAGCCAGCGTGGTCAAGGAGTGCACCCTCAAAGAGAGCGCAGCCATTAATCAAATATTAGGAAGAAGGGTAAGAAACCTCCCCCTATCAAAAAGGCAACTCTGGCCCATTTGCCAGTTGAGGTGAAAAAAATAGAGAAAATTCAAAGGAATGTAACGGTGAAAGTTTTGTCAAAATCGGATGATAAATAAGAAAGTTATGGAATTTTAAAATTCCAATCGAATATTAGGAAGGAGGGTAAGAAATCAAATGCTCCTTAAATCCAGCCCATTTGGAAGTTGAATTGAATAAATAGAGAACAATGGAAGGAACAAAACATTGAAAGTTTCATCAAAATTGGATGAAGAATAAGAAAGTTATGGAATTTTCAAGGTTTGCATAATTTCATGACACTGATGTGTACCGGTAATCACATAGGGTGTATGCAAATTAGCGAGTTGATGATATCATCTCCTCGCTTTTCTCTATCCGTTTTGTTTTGTTGATTTAACAAAAATATCACTTTTCTGTTCTGGGAATGTAAAACATGGTTTGAATCTGTAAGGAATTTGTGCAAAATCACCATTACTGTTACTAATTGTGATATAATGGAAAATGTTATTGCTGGTGTAATTTGAAATTTCAAACAGGGAGTGGAGATGGTGCACATTGTGTGTGAATGAATCCAATGACCAGGGTAATCATACCTGTAAAGCGCTTAGAGACGGTACTTAAAGCTTATCTGTACTAGTTTATACGAGGGATTAGACCGCCCCGCAAGTTCACTGGACAGGTGGTTATCTCATTAACTCAGCTCTCAATAAACATAAGAAAAAGAGGATCATGGGGGACCAATGGTCACTGATTAGGCATTGTTTTCTATATAGAGGGAGCAAGTAGCTACAAGTAGTGCAGTGAGGTTTTAAGCGATATATAAATCCAAATTATCATTCTCATTATCTAAAATCTTTCTGGACTGTATTGTCTTTTCAGTGGCATGCGCTCACCAGAGAAGAACAGGCCAAGTACTATGAGCTCGCACGCAAGGAGCGACAACTTCATATGCAGCTATACCCAGGCTGGAGCGCCAGGGACAACTATGCCATACACGGCAAGAAGAAGAAGAAGAAGAGAGACAAGTCACATGGCGATAATCCAGGTAAGTTTTATACGATGAAACCTGTAAATAAAGACTGCTCAGAGGGAGAAAAGAAAAGAGGTCTTTATGGCATGTGGTCTTTATGTACAGTTTCCTTTAGTATATGTTTAAATAAGAAACCACTTTCAAGGGAAAAAGAAAATGTAGTCTTTCTATACAGGTCATCCCTAAAGCAGTAACTGTATTTTGCCTCTATTGAATATTTTTTGAGGAGGGAGGGGGGGGGGGGGGATCATTTGATTGATTAAATAAACCAGTCATGTGTTTAAAATTGGCCCATGAAATCATCAGCAGTTACCCCAAAATGCCAATTTTGGGTTGTACTGTTTTCCCCAGGTAATGCAACTGTACATAGGTTTAACAATTGAGCCGTAGAGGGCAGATGCAAAGCCTTGCCGGTCATATCACTTAATAGAGTGTCTGGCGTGTAAGAATATGTAGACTGCATGATTATTTGAACTGCAGAGGCTCATGTTAGTGTTGAGTGCTGTTGTAAGGTGTGTTTTAGAAATTAAAAAAAATATCCTTGTTTTGATTCCCAATGTTCCCTGCCTCCAGGTGAGCCATCAACACCCAAGAAGTGTAGAGCGAGGTTTGGTGTGGACCAACAAGATTTCTGGTGTAAACCTTGCAGGTGAGTCAAATAAATGCATCCACAAATCACATGTACTCGTTCTTGAAGAGTTGCTGAGAACTGTAAATTAGTCCATGTCCAATTTTAAACCCTTGACCGCTGAATTCTCTAATACCCATAGGCTGTAATATAATAGCCACCGGATCTCATAGGCAGTGGCTTAAGATAACATGAATGGTGACAATTGTATGAAACCTATTTAGAAACTACTCTTCTAGTTATGATAATATCCATAAATTTAGAGTTATTCCTACTACGGTGTGAATGGGTTATCTTTTTTTTCTTCATTGAAGTTGAAGATTACTTTTACTTTGATAAATGATGATCATATTACTTAAAACTTACAGGGATGTATTTAAACAGTAGGCTTGTGGATGCACCATGTGAGAGAGAGGGAGGATTGAGGAGTCCTGAAAAAGACTCTCTGTAATCTTTCTTGAGGGGGATGTATTTAGTTGCATGTTACGAGTAATCCATTGACAGTTTAACCACTAAGGGCTTTGATACATGCAAGACAACTCTTCTTTAATTTCATCAAACTAACCGATCAATTGTTCATCATCTGTATTTCTGTGTTTCGTCATTCATCAGGAGGAAGAAGAAGTGCATAAGATACATCTCATCTGATGAGAACGACCACGGAAGGAACGATGATGATATGGATGACGATGACATGGACGACGACCAGTCGGACACCAGCCCCAGTCAGCCACCTCCTCTCGACCCAGACCAGCCAATACCATCGCCCCTATCGAGGATGCCCCATTCTCCAGTCCATCGACCTCACCAGGATGCCATGGTCTCACCGAAGCAGAACGGCATCCATCCTGTTTCATTAAGCCGTGTGCTCCCTCATCCGATCAGCAGCAGCGGTCGGAGTAACAGCAACGGACACAGTAGTAGCTTTCAGAGCAACGGTGAGCCCCCGACATCCAAAGGACCAAGCGCATCGTCATTGTCATCATCATCCTCTGCATCGTCGTCATCGGCCGGAATGTCGCATTCGTCCACCAGTTCATCCCACAAGGTTCCAAGCCATAGAGACAGTCATTCGGCAAGCCACTTGAGCCAGTCGAGTGTGAACAAGCCTGCCGAAACGAGTCGTCCGCTCTTCTCGCCGCACTTACACACGACGTCGTCGAGCGGGCCGGGCACGTCGGCATCGATATCATCATCTCTTTCACATTCTACTCTCAGCATTCCGTCGCTGTCGTCTCAGCACATCTCCCACCACTCACAGCAATCCCTGGCAGCACAGACGTCGCCGACCATCGTTCACTTACCTCACCCGTCGGCGGCGTCCTACCCGTCTCTTTCGAGTGCAACGTCCCCCATGGTCATGTTCTCGCCGCAGGCATCGTTGCTGGGCCACCATCCGACCCCGCCTGGGATGCACGAGGCGTTCCGGCCGCACCTTACGAACGGTTTCCCCCCGCATGGGCTCTTACCCATGCATCATCCTCAAGGTATGCATCCCCCTCCGCTCATCTCGGCGGCGCACTCCCATCAGCTTAGAGTGCCCCTGTCTGAAATGCCTCAGGATCTCTCAGTCAAGTCAGGGACCGTAACAGCGTGACTACCCTGGTGAGGCTTGGTCACAGTCGCAACGTAACGTTTCAATCCGCCCTCTCCCAAGATTCAATCCTCTATGCATACCAACCAATAAACCAGAAACAGGGTTACAGAAAAATCTTAAGATTGACCCTATTACCCCGATCACACTGCCAATCCGACAGCTGACCATGGTCTGACTGTATTCGGTCAAGCGTCGGTCTCAATGATGTGTCTGACCTACAAACCCACACCTACATGTTTTCACCCTTTTGATGAAAATTGTAGTTCCAATTTTGTTAAACCATGAAAACTTAGGGCTATAAAAAGTACTGTATCTCTCCTGATCGTATTCATTGGGCTTGTGCCTTGTTGCTCTTTATCAAGCAGTCTGAAATTAACGACCAACCGTTTTTAGTCCCAATTTTTGATACTATTTGAGAAAGAAGTGGCTGGACCATTTTAATGTAATTTTTTTACTCAATCAAAAATATGATTTATCCATTATCCCCTGAATTCATGTTAACTGCACGCCATAGGATTTTATCCATCTCAAGTTTATTTATAAAGCTACCTCGATCCATCCCACCGTTAAAGTGATAACCATGGTAAGGACCCCAATTCTGGTATGAGAAACCTACAAAGCTGCTTGATGTGTAGGTTCTGCCGAAGTGTTGCGTTGCGGCCAGAGTAAGTCTCTCCCTCCACCTGAACTTGACGATATGTACTATTCAACGTTGTGAATTTGTAAATTATTTATATGCACGGACCACATGCGAATCGTCTTGCGCCGTCGGAGCTCTCAGAGACACCCACCCGAGGCAATCGTCTGCTTTCGTCGGTCGGCACGGCCATTTCATTTGCTCCTACTGCAAGACCTATCTCGTAAAATGGGAGACAAAGACTCTTTAGAGCTTAAAAGATGACCTATCGTGACTGCTGAATTCATTGCTGTCTTTTTTCTTGTTTTGCTTTGTAATATATATTTCACTCACTTGCTCACTTCTGTACTTTTTTTTAAAGACGTTTTTTTTGTTGTTCATCTGTTGTTATAGGAACGCATCATACATCATCGGTCAATGGAAATGCAGTGTGTGGTGTTGGTATTTTAGTAGTGCCAGGAGTTTTGTAAACTCCTGTTTCAACAGCTTCTTAATGTGTTCCTCTATCCGATTCCGGTTTAAGAAATGCTGTCAAGTTCCGGTGTAAGAAATGCTTACTGATTTTAAATCCGATGTCGAGTGTTTTTAAATGAAGTGCTTGGGAAGTACATCACACCCAAGACAAACACTGAATTTTAAGCACCTACATGTCATTTGCTTTTGGCTGCAACCAAGTGTGTGTCCATACAGGACTTTTAAACATGTATCCATCATGAACATCTCTGATTTTACTTTAGCATTACATGAGGTATTAAAGCAGAAGATAAAAAGGAACAGATAGAAAATTAAGGGTTTATTATTTCAGTTCTTTCTTTGACAAAAGACTTTAAAACATGTCTTTTCAGCGAAAACACAATCTATCCAGAATTAAGATCATATGAACATGATGTTCTCACAGATAAATTACTAGAATATTAATTGTTAACATACTTCTTATGGTGTTGACAAATTACTAATTACCACTGTGGTGAGTTAGCTTCTAACTTCTTGTATGAATACACTTACAAGTCACATGACCAATCACATGACCGATCACATGCTATGATGCGTCTCCTTATAAAGCAAACTTGAATAACCATACCTGCAATCTTGTACATGTTCATTCATTAAAAGTCTATTACTTTATAATTTTGTTTATATAATATTAGTGAGAAATGTGATTTTATGTTGTAAGAATTATATTCTATGTTAGTTTTGATGTTTCCCCCCAAGATATATCTTTAAAGTTTGAAGTACACGCAAGTACATATCTGAAATTATTGACTTTTCTATTTTTTTTCTCATTCTTTTGTGGAGATATTCTTCGGAGGATGATCTTTTTTATACTTAACATCTCAAGCTACAATGTAGACAGTTACGGAAACTACCTTTTTGAAAATTAAATTCAGGGCAAAGAGTTGAAAATGACTTACAAACAGTACAGATGTAGAATTCAAAGTTGGTCAGTTTGTAACATATTGTACCTAACTTTTGATAAATCAAAGTTATATTTACTGTTATGTTTGTAGGAAGTATAGGAGAACTATGCTAACAAGCATGTTGTATTCATTCAATACGGATAATTTGATTATTTTTCTTTACTTTAAATGTTCCCCATTTACGATGTTCTTCTTGAGAAGGGACGAAACATCAATACTTGTCAAAAATCCTTCTCTCAGTAATTCAATCATTTATACCTTTAAAAACCAGGCACAATAACAGCATTTTATTTTCTCTCTCTCGATTTAAGCAACTACTTCTTGTCCCTGTTTTCTCCCAACCTAAAAGCATGTGGCTTCTGTGTTCTTTCTTGAGCTTCATTTTCTCCTTCACGTTTATGTATTTCGCTCCATCCGTTGATCGAGAGAGAAAAATTTGTGAAATATGTACTTCATCCTGCAGTTGATGAATGAAGAAAAGAGTACTATAAATAAGTGTGACAGTACTTTTGTTTTATACGAAACAGGACCCGCTTGTATTCAGCTTTTTTTGTTTTTTTGTAATTCAGATGATAATGTATTTTCTATGGAGGTTTAAAGGTTCCTGTGTATCATACAACAAGATTTCTTGAATATGCAATAAAGTTTGGAAATCTGCTCATTTTCACTCCCATTTTAGAATAAATACAGCGGCACAAAATGCTATCATGGATTGATGTTTGAATAATGATAACAAAAATGTGATATCTGATAGAGGTTAATTTCCATGTCGATCATAGAATCTAAATGAACTTGTCCAGATAATAATGATAATTTGAAGGATTGATGTCACCAAGTGAATATACATTAAAGGATTTACCACTGCCTTATATAAATTAGGATACCACATGCTCAAATATCTTCATGTTTTTCTATTAAAAAGAATCGATTTACACCACCGATCTTGGTGCACCTTTTACAGAGTTTCCCCAAATCTGTGGTCTGATTGGCTTTTTCAAGGAAAAGTACATTCGATTGTAACCTCAGTTTTTAATGTAACTTTTGTGCAAGTGGACTTTAATAGGTGTAATAAACTCATAGCTTTAATGATACGTACAAGGACCAAATCATACTAGACACTACACTTTGTAACACCTGGCAAAATTTTGCTCAGCTTTATATTAGTACATTCCAGGAGTACATGTTTTGGGGGATTTCCCCTAAGCCATAGTATGGAACAAGCCGTTAGTTTTGCAAGGATTCATTTATTTTCCAGAGGGTTTTATTTTTGTAAGGCATTCAATTACGTCATTTTTTTTGCAAATTTTTGTAGGGTTGCGAATTTGATAACGCACAGAAAAATGAGCTGTCAGGGCATGTACGATCATGTATTTCATGTACCATAGCATGTTTTAAATATCATTAATGCAAACGAAACAAACTACATGTACAACTTTTTTTGGTGGGTTTTTGTTATTTTGTACCTTCAGAATTAAAAAGAATCAAATAAAATGTTGAAAGTAAGTGTGGATTATTGCTAATACTACCCTTGGGCTGTAAGCTCCCCTCTTATTTTTTATGAACAGTTTGTAAACTTAAGACTTATCTTTTAGGCTGAACCGTGTATGTAATCCATCCTGAAAACATAAATAATGGTAAGATGGAGTTGTTCTTTCTCTTACCGGCCAGTCTTTTTAATAATGTGACGATACTGAATGCTGCACAGGACTTAAAGGGAAATCCAGCCTTGGCAGACAACTACTCTAAAGGAAAGCAGAAAAATCAGAAAACCTGACTGGTGAAGTGTGAATTGAGTTGGACAAAAAAATCAGAAAGTTATGAATTTTTGAAATTTGTAATCACTATGTGGGAACTTCAAATTGGCTGAATCAGTAATGTTAAGTGTAACAAAGTGCCGGACTACTTTCCCATTTGTTTCAACACATCAAATGATTAATATGTCTTTTTTTTCTTCAAGACTTATGGTTAGGGACATTCTTCTTGTTAGAGGACCTATAACAATATCTTATCAATAATAAACATGTACTATCAATATATTTTGAGTAGTGCCACAAAGGAGAAGGCACTTGGGGGAAAAACAGAAATTAATTATATTTTTGTACACAACAAACTCAAGTTGTCCCATGACTACGTAACAATCCTCTGACCAAATTGCCAATTTGAGATTTACATGGATTTAGTGATTTCTTATTTCATAAATTTGTAACTCCCTCATTATTGGCCCAATGTATTTCAAACTTTCGCTTTTCTATGTATCTTATTTTTCTGCTTCCCTAACAACGAGTTATTACAGGGTTTGGATTGCCCTTTCAGACTATTAACTCATCCAAAATGTATCACATACAAAATGTTGACAATTTTTCTGTAATATAGCCCTTTTGTTGTTAAAACATAAAGACAACTTATGTCTCTTTGTTTTTAAAATTTTAAAGACGACCACTGTACAGATGGCTGTTGAATGTGTTTTTAAAAAGAGGGCTTATTTTTTTATCTCACGTACAGAACTCTTGATATATACGCAATTTCCGACAATTGTAGTTGCCTGTATTCAGAAAATATTCATTACTTCAACGGTTGAATCACTTGCTAATGTTCCTAAGGAATTTCAGAAACAAATATTAAATTTTGCTGTTTCATATTAGGAACCTTTTATTCAAAAACTGTTTATCCATATCAACTGAAATCTCTGTCATATTGGTTTTTGGTAAATTTTGTAGAAAATTAGGGCAGTTCATTTAATCACCAATAGACATTCCATAACATCACCTCCATTCTTTATCAGTTCTAGAAGGTAACAAAACGATTAATTTAGTTATCTTTCTTTAATCGGTAACTCTCATAAATTTTAAGTTGAAAAAATTATTAATACAATTTTTTTTTTTTTTTTTAAATTAGCAATTTGGTTAAAAAGTAATCTGGGCAAAATTCTATCACCCCGGTGAGAGAAAACTATGAGTCTTAATATCTTTTCTGAATACAGGTTTATACTGCTTGATGACTGTCGTTTTGTTTTGGACTAGTTTCAAGTAATGTGTCAATAATTAGTGTGAATAAGAGATTTTTATAAGATGCCTTGTGTGTTAATGTTTTCCTAGTGAAATAATCATGTTTTCAACAAAATTACGATGAAGATTACATATAGTTTTAAAAGTTTTTTTGAATTGAACTATTTGCAAATATCCCCTTCCAACTTAAACCTTCATTTTTTAAAAAATTAATAATTGTTTCAGGAATTAGTCTAAAATAAAAAGAAAAAAACATATGTAGATGGTTAAATTAAATTATTGTTTGAAGCCTGTATCTTTGAATTGTTTTGGACATGGATGCAGGGGGTTCAGAAGTAACTGTTGAATTTCAGATTATTCAAGAATTTGTATTGCTAAATTATCATATTTAATTATAAAAGCAAATCATGTGAACCGATTGTTCAACTAATTGTTCGATGAGGAATTGCTTTTTGACTTTTGAAATGAAAATCATGTTTTGTCATTGACTGTATGTTTTTTAAACAACTATTTTTTCTTGTTAGTGTGTTTTTGTATTATATAATAGATGCTCATGAGAGTGGTGATGTTTTTTGTTTTCACTTTTTTTTAAAATTAATTTTTTGTTTGTAGAGCCTTCACAGAATTGCAAATGTATAAAATATTGTAATTTGCGTAAACATTCGATGGAAAAAAATATTGTGAAGATTTGAAGAAAAAAATAGTGAAAATGATTCTACACACTGGGCCGAAACGAAAAATGTTTATATTAGTGCATTTGTGAAATAAACATCTTTTTCAAGAACAGATAAATGATTTTTGATTGTGATGTGTCCCTTTTTGAAAGTGAGAAGTACCGGTAGTTTTATGTTTATGCGATTATGTCCCCAGGAAAGAAATATCCATTATATTAAACCTTAGATATTCAACAAAGGCCCAATTAAACCAGTCCACTTTTCATTCTTGAGTTACAAAAAACATTAAATTTACAAGGGACACGGGTTACCAGCAATATAATGTTTGAGAAGACAACACAACCACATGAACAAAGAGGAATATGATACGATATGAATACTGTAGTAATTCATGTTTTAATGGGTAGAACACATTGTTTTTAGCATGAATAAACGTTTGACACTGGTTTTGTATGGTTTTTCCTCTTCCTCGATATTGACAATGCGCAGCACTCACAGAGTTCCTGCGCGCACAATAATGTCCGAGGAAAATAATCAACAATTCGGAGCCAATTCCAACGTTTTTTTATCTTCTTCATCAGAAATGCAGCTTCGACAACACATTATTGATTTGCTAAATAAGAGTTCCAGTTATACAGAAAAGCAACAATAAAAAGATTAATTTAAATTATGATTGAACAAATAAAAGGCAATACGAAAGGGAGTAGGGGAACATTTGCTTGTTCTACTAAAAAAACAAAAATAAAGGCAATAAAGTGTGACTACTTTGGGTATAATCATACGGTAAAAATTACGATAGTAAATACTCCTTAATATGTAGAGTAAGTATACGAGGAGTGCGAGCTACATGCGAATACTCCATTCACTTTCGGCGTCTATTCAAAGGAAATAAACCTCACACCCAAGAAAGATAACGTACCACACCGATACTTCTATGAAAGAGTTCACATAAATTCTCCAGTAAATGGGAGAATACTCAAATCATTTCTTCTCTAATTCCACAAGACCTTTTTTGTTCAGAGACTAATCCACCACAAATCAGCCCCGAACTGGTCTTCACAGTACAGTCCAATTTCAATTAATATTTTATTCACCTGGTAACCTACACCACAGTCGTCATCTACGAATTATGAAGAAGTGACTGGCACGCTAAGCCTAACCCACCACAAGTTAGGCTTGCTCCAGACTCACTCTTCATTTTCTAGTCATGAAAATGCTACACCACCGCATCATTACAAACTAAACACTAAGTTTTATGTCTTCTTAGTATCATCACTATGACAACTAAAGTTGACAACAAAAAAAGAGGGTCTAGTCCACCTTTCTAGAGGGGGTGCTTCACTAAAAAAGCACAGAGGGACCGATATGTGTGCATTTTCTTTTACCAATGATTCACACTAATAAAGCTCTCGCAAGTGTTTCGGTCAGAAAAGAAAACATCTTAAACACAGGCTAGTCATGTCAACAGGGGACAAACAATGAGCACTTTTCGCATACTGGTTTCCACTGTATGCCTTTAACATTGTCTCAATTCTTTTCTTCTTTGAAAAGTTTGTGCTAAGCTATTTAGACAGTACTTTACCATCCTAAATAGTTTCATCACGTTAAGTCTAATTGTATCTCTATCTTTCTGAAGTGAAAAGAAAGGAATATATCACTATGTGATATTCAAGTCGGTCAAATATAGTAAACATAAACACGCTGCGGCCATTCAAATGCTCTTCAAAATGGCCGCCATCACTTGATGCTTTTAAATGAATAACTGTGGACTCATCCATACAAAGTAATGCACAACATCGTTAAGTGCAGAAGAATACTCCACTATTAATACTTGCTAGTAAATCTCTCTTCATCATCTGATAATGCTAATAAAATAAAAAGATGGATGAAAGCAGAGAATCAAGAATTTCGATCGAGAAGAGTCCAAAAGATGCCATCTTTATCACTTTACAGTCTCCTCCCAAGTTTTGTTCAATCATTCGTATTAACATCCTCATAGTTGGATGATGATGAAAAGAAATTACAAACAAAACATGATGGTGATAGACAATGGACAGCTTTCTCCTTAATTCATGACACAATTCAAAACAAGCTTTAAATTGATTTCTTGCATCAAATTGCAACTTGACTTGAAGTCGCTGAGAATCATTATCTTACTTGACTTAGAACTAGTTAATCCTCCCAGACATAAACATCAGTAAGAAACTGACTATAGCATTTTCTTTAAGAGGTTACATCAAATTAGAATTATTATCAAAAAAGACTTTTCAGGCCAGATGCAGATTTGAAAGCTGTATTAAATATATACCATATATGGGCATTTCATATACGACAGAATAACATATTGCATGTTAATTACCTGAATAGCGACCAACATAACATTTGAGTGGGGAAGGTTCATCGTATAAGAGATAAACCATTTGTCTTCAACTATGTGTATTACTAGAGTACATGCGGTTACACGTGTGTGAAACCAGGCAAAAGGATTTTTATATAAAAACAAATTATGGGGGCAAATAAGGACGTTATTATATTTTTCATAGCAATGATTATCACAGCATGGCTATTTAAACTCAGTATTAAATCACAAAATAGTATAGAACGTAATAATAGAGAAGAAAACATTGACGTAATCCCCAATACTGCTTGATCTTCTTTCAGACACAAAAAAAAAAAGAGAAAAGAAAAAGATGAAAGAAAATAATAAAAAGGTCCAATGCCATGCACCAGGGCATGGCAGCAAAATGCTACACTGACTATTAGGTATAAGAAAAGTTCAAATAATAGATTTGAGTCACAAATGCTTGTACCAGATACCTTTGCAATTCTCACCATGCACAATTTCATCATCAGCAAAAAATAAATGAGCTGGCCTCTAGCTAGACATATAACCTTAGAATAATGATGATCAGTTCACATATGAATCAGTCTATCATGTAATAAGCTTGTAGCTGAGCGTTACTATCTACCATTAAAGCCGTTCACATCGGTCGCTTCTGCAAAGACAAGCTACTTCCAACTACCAAAACCTTTTGAAAGTGGCTTTTTGACACTGAATCAGACATAAGAGCATGCATCAGAAAAGAAAATAAGCTAGATCGTATCTTGTTGCGACATGACAAAATATTTCATTCAAATTCTTTTCTTTTTGTTTTACGGTGAAGAGCTGTAAGTACTTGCAAGTGCAGGTGTGTTTATAACAGCATACTGTATGCAAAGCCAGTATATCTATTCATATCCAAAACTTTAGCGATGAACTGAGATCTAGTAGTAGAAGACGAATCACATGAGCATCGTTTCATATTTCATCCACCTCTTAACACATTTCCACACAGTCTCTCAACCAAGCTGCTTAGATTAGAATGAAAACAGAAAACATAACAGAAGAGAGTAATATACCAAGAAGTAGTTTCATCATCAGAACTAGGATTCTTGAAAGTGAGCATATATTTGCCCACTGCCTGCCCAAAGTGCTGAAACGAACCTCGTTCACTTAGAAAAATGAATATACCTGTGATGTCTTGAACTTCAGAAAGAACTTCTTTTTGAACATATTGGTTCTGAGTTGAACCAAAAAGTTGAACACAAAGTTTTTATTTTGTATGTCCATCAACATCAAGTGCAAAATCCCTCAATTAGATTCAATTTATTTGAAACCTCCCAATTCATTGACCAAAGTCCAGCAAATAATAGCTAAGATTTATTGCCATTCTTTTGAAGTTCAAAACACCATGATTTTGTAAACATCATCCCTAAATGCATCTAGGAAAACAAAGCTTACCAAAGAAATCCAACTACACTGACATGAAAAGATAAAAGTCTACTTTAAAAAAAAAGATTTAAAAAAAGAAAAAAGAAAAAAGAAAAGAAACGCAATGATGACCCAGCACTTCTTTTTAGTTCTTGTCCATCATCAAGTAGTAGTTTATGCTGGTTGAGTTTGATTGGTTTCCGTCCCATGATGAAGATGATGAATATCTATCTCGGGGTACGTTCGTTACGTTCACATAGAAGGCTGGTTCCACATTCTCCAGCCCTGAGGTATCAAAATGAAAAAGGATTAAAAAGGAGGGATGTTTGTTAGGACACGGTGTATAAAGATACAGGACTTAAAGGTACTATGTCCCATTTGAAGGCCAAAAAATGAAAAGGTTAAATTCCAATGACATTTGAAACTTTCCTCAAAACAAAAGGGCTTGAAAATGTCTTTTTGTGGGAAAAAAAAGACCACATAGATAGACACAGATGGGACATACATGACATATTCATAATTCCTGCAAAATTCTATAGAATTTGATGTTGGCTGCAAATGGCACATAGTAACCTTTAACAAGTGTTGTGCTCACTTGTATTATTTCAAAGGTGCATTAATTAATAAATGAAAAACTTCATCATTTGAGAGGTAGTTCCATTGCTCAGGAATATAGATCAACCTTTCCAAAACCTTTTCTACATTTCTCAAGGGTGAAAACACTCTTTACTCAAGTATTTCATTACTAACCTTTTTTCATAAAAAAAAAAAAAAACATTTGAGGGGTCATTGTAAATTCTACAGTCATTTACTCCCCCATCCCTGTTAATTAGTTTTTAGCATTTGCAGAAATGAAATCCTGAAATTAATATTCTGTACTTCAGCAAAATGTTACTCCTAACGTACAGTAGATTTCCTTTCATAAATGTATTTTGTTTAAAAAGGATCGTTTCGGGAGGTCAGTTTTGTTCAATTTGTTTTCTAAGAAGACTTTTTTTCTTCTTTTTTTCCTTCTTTCCTTGATCAAATTCTGCACAGTACACCTAAACAGAATCTCTGTATTCTGTGATCGCGCAATTCAGAATGGCCTGCAAAGACTTAATGATCTTTTAGATTGTGAGATGCATTCAACTCTAAAATCCTGTATTTGAACACCTTCTATTGGTATTTCATACCTGCCAACCTCACAAAGCAAAAATTAGGAATACATTCATTTTGTTTACCTTTTACACGTACGTTTTGAGAAAAGAGAGGAATCTAGGATCTATTACCATTAGTTTGAGGGCCAAAAAGTAGGAATAATTCCTCCAAAATAGGAGTGGTTGGCAGCTATGGTATCTCAATAGTTTGGTGTGATTTGAGCCTATTTCTGTGCTGTACTCTTGGTCAGATCCATTTCATATTTACAGCATTTAAATCAGATTTCTATGGGCACTTTACGGGACAGCTCCTGATTTAGGATAGGGAGACCTTGACAGAAAAATCAATAGAAGACGTATCAAACACTCGATTAGAGAGCAGGGATGCCAGTAAGAATTGATCAGAGTGCCTGAAAATCACCAAGAATGAGCTATTTTTGTACGCAAAAAAAGCCTCAACTATGGCCTGAAAATAAATCGTCAAGGCCTGAATTCAGGCTTTTGCCTGAAAACTGGCATCCCTGAGAGGGGGACAAAAATGAAATATTTCCCCCCTACCTGATTGTTATCCATGTTGTCAGTGGCTGAAATAGCAGGTGTCCAGACCCCGTTGCCCATGGAGGGCGGGGCGGTGTAGGGCATGGCCTGTGGAGGGGGTAGACTACCAGGGTGTGGTTGGTGGTTGGTAGGGGGCAGGCCACCGGGGTGGGGCTGCTGGTCTGACATCTCCCTCTGGTAGGACATCCCCTGAAACAAAAGCAACGAAGGAGAGATTGATGTCAGTCACTTGGGCGTGGGCCAAGACGGGGCGATAGATCATTGGGGATTCGGTTACTTGCTCTAGTAGAACCTGCTTTAGCCTTGGAATTTATGCAGATATGATAATCGATGATTGCTCTACCCAACTGCTAAGAAAGCATGCATAGTCTCAAGAGTAAACAACCAGGGGAACAATGGCTTAAAGTCCTCTCTGAGGGACTTGGTAATGAGGTTTATTTAATGCCTTACCTAAACACAGGAGCGCATTGACTTTCTTTTTAACACGGGACCTCCCAGTTACGAGACCACTGCTCTATCACTGAGCCATCGCACCTCCTTTTAGGGCTCGATTGGTAATGTGAATTAGTTTAGGTATAGTGTTGTGTCCAAGGTTGGAGTTTAGGCAATTGTTAAGTATCATATATTCACCACAGAGCAACTGTAATCCAAGCTATTGTACGTAGAATCTTTGGTACCACTGGACCCTGGTCCTGAAACCTGAAACTATCTATCTACCTAACATTATTCATTCAACCAAAGAGAAACCTTAACTTAAACAAGGTGCAATATTTTCACATAATTTACACTGCTTTAAACATGTTTATGTACTTTGATGTTTGATTTCAGTAGCTTATATAAATTAAAGATAAACTTGAGTACTGGTAATGCAATTGCATTGTGAAAGAAAAGGTGTGGAAAGGATCAGAAACAGTTGATCATGTAGCATGTAAGTATTGGTGTGCACTGCACGGTTCTGGAGTAATCAAAATCATAATAAATTTGACCGAGTCTTGGTAAAGTGACAAGCACTGTACACAGAAAGCCATATACACATGATGTCGGGGCTGGTACTACCTTGATTTCCTTGTCTTTTTATGCTCATTACTCAGCCATTATACATTTTCTTCCAAAATTGTTTGGCACATGTCATTTATTTGTAATCTTGAACATTCAGTGTATGTTTCGTTTGATTCTGTGAGAATTTATTTTCTTTTTTTTTTTTTACCAGAACTCAAGTTTATCTTTAACTGTTAAAAAAAAAACTCTCTGGAAAAAAAAAAGACAGAAGAAAAGAGAATCTTTTTCTGTGTGAAGTTGGCAGCTCTTGTAAATGAGAAGAAAAAAAACACCCAAAGAACTGGGCAATTAAAAGTCAAACTCATAAAAGACGAAAAACGTTGCCAATTTGAAGTTCAGACTTGATTTAACTTACCACAGGTACGTTCATAGGTTGGCCATGGTAGCTCTCTGGTCGACCGATAGGTCTCTGGATAGGATTAGCAGGAGTGTTGACAACCATGTCATCCATAGAGATAGAAGCATTGGGCCAACAATTCCCCTCACCAGCTAAGAAGGGGAAGAACAAAACGGAGACGTTCATTTGAGGGGACGTTTGGTGGAATGGATGTTAATAAATGACATTTCAATGGTTTTGCAATTTACATGTGCCTACTACCATGTTATCATCCATAGAGATAGAAGCATTGGGCCAATTCATTTCACCAGCTAAGAGGTACCAAGAACAAAATGGAAACATTCAATTTAGGGGTGGTTGATGGAAAGGTTAATTCATGACATTTCAATGGTTTTGCAATATGTGTGCCCAATTACCATATTATTATCTGAAGTGATAGAAGCATTGGGCCAATTCACCTCACCAGCTACTAGGTACCAAGAACAAAATGAAAACTTTCATTTTAGGGGGCATTTGATGGAAACATTAATTAATGACATTTCAATGTTTTGCAATAGATATGCCCACTACCATATTATCCATAGAGATAGAAGCATTGGGCCATTCACTTTGCAAGCTACGAGGTACCAAGAACAAAATGGAAACGTTCATTTTAGGGGACGTTTGATGGAATGTATGTTAATTAATGACATTTCAATGGTTTTCGACAGGTGTGCCCACTACCATATCATTATCTAAAGCGATAGGAGCATTGAGCTAAAAACAAGACATTCACATATGTTTCAATTACAAATAAGAACCTTAGGTATTTTGGCATTTAATACATACACAAACAAATGTCTCTGAGAGATAGACAGTATTAAGTACACATAGGACAGAAATTGTCAATGACTGAGGACATGTGTAAGGGAAAGGAAATAATGGTGAAAATCATTTTGATGATTATTAATTTTCTTGGTCAAATATAAGATGAGCTTGATGTCGGACTAGAGTACATCAGAATTTTTTGCTGGATCGAAAATCAATGCTGTAACCTCTCACAAAATTAGACTAGAGTTCTACAAGTCTGAATCCGATGACCAGGGTAATAGTATATATCTGTAAAGCCCTTTGAGAGGGCCTGCGGTCCTGAAAAGCACTATATAAGATCTATCTATTATTATTATTATTATTATTATTATCACTGGCACATGAAGTTAAAATGGTTGTGTACAGCTGACAAAGTCCAAATGGGCAAACTGAAAGCTGTGATTTCTCTTCTTATGTATCTTATTGTACAGATAGGATTCTATGCTTGTTTCAGTCAAAGCTTCACGAGGAAAGAGAGCAATAAGATGTGATCTTTACCTTGATGGGCCCAGATGCTTCCTGCCGAGGTGAAAGGAAGATCAGCAAACCCGACAGGTGTACGTCGATGAGTCTGCTGCCCTCTACGCTCCGTCCCAATGGGGCGTGGTAGTTTCCTATCCTGGGCAGCCGCAGAGGTACTGGGGCTAGTGGTACCAGACCTAGGCGACGTACCTGGGGATGCGTTGGCGTTGGGAGGGGTCGGGGAGGGTGCAGGAGGGTTGGTGATGGGCGAGAAGTGGGACAGGTTGGCATGAGGCATGGATGCGGAGACGACATCGGGTCGCTCGATGGGATGGGCGTGGGGGTGTTGGTGGGGGTGGGCATTAAGGTGTGGTTGAGAGTGAGGGTGGGGATTGGGTGGGGCATGGGGATGGGGTGGAGGTGGATGTTGGGCATGCATGTAGTGGATGGGGTTGAAGTTGGGCGGATTCCCTTGGAGGTTGTTGACCGTGCTCAGCAATCCAGCGTCCCCTCCTCCTACTGGCATGGATCCGGTCGAGAGGCGCTTGTACCCTGGAGCTTTGGCCTCCTCAGAGTTGGGGAAACCCCCTTCTTCTCCAGTCCCCTCCTCCTTCAAGGTACCTCCTGGAGCTAGGGAACTCCAGCCAAAGGCATTTGCAGGGTTCTGGCTCCTACCCTGGTTCATGTGGGATAGGAAGTTGAACCCTCCTGTAGCTGTGGATACCGGTGCGCTGCGGTTACCGTCAGGCTGCTGAGGAAGCATCCCTGATCCAACCTGCTCTCCCATGCCCTGACTCTGCGATGGCATCATCATCCGTGGCATGTGGAGCTGCTGCCCAGAGCGGCTCTCCGATATCTTGGACGCAAACGTACTAGCGTTGATGTTGGACTGAGCAGAGACTGAGACAGGCATGGCACCGACAGGCGTCGGCGCACTGCTGGTCATCACCCCACCCGATCCACTCACAGCCACACTCTGGATTGGTCGATTGGAAGAGACGGTGTTTGTAACCGCTTTCCCGGCTGGTTGCGTAAACAGTTGGCGCGCCACACCATTCCTAGGCGACTTGGCAGACGCTTGTTGGGGAGCACTGCCTACAGGAGGAGCCACGTTGACCGAGATAGGTCCTCTTCCCTGCTGATGGACCTGCTGCGGTGGCTGATGATGCTGGCTGGGGTCAGGTACCCTGCTTGGGGCAGCCATGGTGGTAGGGGCAGGCTGCCTGATGGGTTGACGACCCCATTGCTGGGCCAGTGCCGCCATCTGGTGCTGCTGGACTCCTTTGGGTAGACGAATCACTCCTGGCATTTGGTTGGGGTATTGGGAGTTGGCTGGGGCACTGTGGCTTTGGGTAAGCTGCTGGTGGCCAGGTTGCAGAGAGTTCTGCTTGGATGCAGGGGGCTGATGATTGGCAGTACTAGACTGGTTCATCTGTACACAAGGAAATGAAATAAAAAGAAATATGAAACTACCATTACATTAGTTAATGAGAAATGCAGAATTTAATTCAGGAGAACCTGAAATATTGGCCTCAGGTTTACAATATTTACAATCTATTAGGCCCTGTGAGCAAGTCCAAAGTACTATTTCCCTTTAGTTATCATGGATTGAAATAGTGATTTTTCCAATCGTTTAAATTTCACTGTAGTTCAATGTTTTTATGTATAATAATAATAATAATATTAGGATTGCGCCTGTTCTTTTTAACCACACATAGATTAGATCTTACACAGCATCATATATATATACCTGTGCAACCTCAAAGTACGAAGATACACCAACAACATGGTGGCCTGTACTTCAACAGAAGAAGAAGAATATCAGATATACCACTCAAGGGCAGCCAATATTATATCAATATTTGGGACACAAAATGACCAAATACGTTGGACTTGCCTCTAAATGCTTCTTATTTACAGTGTACATACATAAGGATACCCTGCAATAGAGAATTCCATATCAACACTCCACACATAAACACATGGTTTGAAACAAGAAAGCATAGTACAGTGAAACCTGTCTATAATGACCACCCAAGGGAGACAAGAAAAGTGGTCTTGATTGGCAGGTGGTCTTTATGTACATGTTCCTTGAGTACATATTTCAATGAGAAACAATTTTCAAGGGAAAAAACAAATGTGGTGGTTGTAGACAGGTGGTCACTAAAGCAGGTTTGACTGTACTATGGAGACTTTTCCTGTTGCTTACCTTAGGTGCCTGTTTGGCTGCCGTGGTACCTGTCTGCACACTGCTCTTACTCCCAGCCTGCGATGATGATGACGTGGTGGTCGATGAGGATGATGACGGGGCCTGTGTAGCGGTGAACATGGTGATGGGGATGGTTGCCGGTGCTACAGACTTCTTGATCTTGGCTACTAGCTTGCTGAGGTCTTCATCTGGGTCCTTAATGAGGGCACTGATCAGGTGGTGGGCTTGCCGGGTGGCGTCCGCTGACCCCCTGAGGGAGCAACACAGAAAGGGAATGTTAAACTTTATTTACTTTTCATTGTAATTGTTGTTCAAGTTTGAATTACAAAGCAAAGTCGCTTAAAGAACAGTTCTCTTAATCTTGTTATTTAAATGCAAATTCAAAGGAGATTAAAGGCAAATTTTCATCACAAATGGAGAAGCTGTTTCAAGAGTGTTGTTCATGGCATCACTTTCGTCACAATCTGGTTTGTCTTTTGTCAAGTCAAATTCACCCACCACGGGTCAAGCATTATACTTTTTTTCTGCCTTTGAAGAACACTTTATTTACAGAAGGTAATTAGAAGGATCATTGATTGAGTGAGTTGAGACCTTTTTTCAAAGGTGAATGCATTACAAAATAATTGCCCTTTATGCATACTTCTAACTAAAAAAATACTGGTTCTCTTGATTACTTGATTGTTTTGATATTAGTCAGGTTTTGTTTCACATAAGCATCTACCTTAGCATGTTACTACCGAGGCACAATATGACTGATGCAAGGAAGATTATATATATTACAAAGCCAGTCTCAAGTTTATCAATTTGACAAATAACAGTCATTTTGAAGTGACTTACTTGATATTGATGGTGCGCTCGTTGCCCTTGTTCTGTCTGTCCACATCGATGTGAGCCCCGGTGGCGTCTCTGATGGCATTGATGTTACATCCTCCCCTTCCTATTAGTCTACTGATTGCATTGGCTGGCACGGTTACTTTCTTGGACCTACAAATTAAATAGTCAAAGCACATTTGGTTTCACATCAAGTAAATCTGCAAGTTAATATTCACAGCATTTTTTAATCTTATCCTGCCTCTCATACTGTTGGGATCGCTTCCATATTTATCAAAAAAGTAAAGAGCTTAGTAGCTGGACTTCTCATGCTGTTACCAGATTATAGCAGGAAAACCACACACTTGACACTAATACAAAGTGTGGGGAAGCTAGGAAAGGAGATCATTAGTCAGTCAGAGATACAACTTTTGAGTTGTATCTCCCCAAACCTTATCAAAACTCTCTTGATGTTTGTAGGTTTACCTCCTGACTACCTCTTGCTTCTGTTTTCTCTTGGGGCTAGCTGCAGTGATCGACGAACGCTTCATAATAGGACTACCCATCTTATACATACATATTTCATTTTGTCCTCTCTGCAAATGCATCCCTACCACTTTCTCAAAAATCAAAACATTGGAAGGTAGGTCTTACCTTCTAACTACTTCTTTCCATCCCTCCTCTCGTTTCTGTCCTCTCTTGGGGCTAGCTGCAGTGATCGACGAACCCTTCATATTAGGACTACCCATGTCTCCTCCTGGGCCAACAGATTTCTTGCCCCCTCCGTCTAGACCGGTTGAGTTCTGGTCGTCGTGTTTGCTGCTTGAGAGGAAAATGAAAATGTTATGAGACAGTCGCTTCTCAAATACATATATGAGAGTAGTTCACCTCGTATGGCCTACTATTCATAATGTACGATTCTTTGACGCATACTCTGTTGATAATTGCTCCCATTAGTTTTTGTGCAGTAATACATTCTGAACTTTAACCCGAGACTGAACAATGTAACCCTACCCTAATGATACCCCTTAACCTAACCTAAAACCCCAATCGCAACCCTAACACAATCCCTAATCCCAATCCTATATGTTTGATGAAATAAAGCAGGGGTAAATATTGGATCAACGTTTGCATTGTATGGTCTAGTGCTCCGGACATATGTAGAAGTATCCTGGCTAAGGATCAGTGTACTGTTTTACAACAAGTTCCATCACTTCTGGGGTGCGTTTCACAAAACTTGTCATCAGAGACTAATGACAGATTTGTTATAAGCCACTGAAATCCTTGCTTCTGATTGGTTATCAGCAGATTTGTCACTGATTTTTGTCATTTGTCATTGAAAAAAGGCTTTGTGAAACAGGTCCCTGGTTGGTTCATTGGTTCCTTACAATCCTTTCCCAGTTTTACCGCATGGATCCTGCCTACACTTACATGGTATGGTTCTGCCCCTTCTCCTTCATGCTCATGCGTTTCTTCTTCTTCTCCTCCCTTATCTTCTCTTCGTGTCTCCCTCCCTCTTTGGCTCCTTCCTTCCCTCCATCCTTGACGTCTCCGTTCATGTTGACTCTGTTCTTGTTGTTCTGCCTCTCCTCCTTGCTCGAGGCAGAGTTGTTGCTCCTGCTCTGGTTGACCTTGTTGTTGGCGTGTTCCTTTGCACTTGCTGACTTCGTCTGGAAGGGAAGCATAGGGTTAATTCAGTGAAACCTGTCTATAAAGACCACTCAAAGGAAACATTAAAAGTGATCTTTATAGGCAAATGGTCTTTATAGACAGGTTGCCCTAGTACAGTAAAATCTGAATAAAAAGACCACTCAAGAGGGAAACATGAAAAGTGGTCTTCATAGGCAGATGGTCTTTATAGACAGGTTCCTTTAGTACAGGTTTCATTGGGAAATGTTCACTATTCAAGGGAAATGAAAAATGTGGTCTTTTTAGACAGGTGGTCGCTTAAGCAGGTTTGACTATAAACATTGACATGTCGTGCTAAGAAAGCAAGTGAATGCTAGTAAGGATTGTAGTGCGGCAACCAGTAGACCTACTGATGCCACATCGCACCGCAATGGTGTTCATATGCATGCATGCACTCTGTCCAGAAGACGGTAAGAGTTTGCTGAACTCTTTACTTTGCTTACTATCATACAAAGAATGCTTGGAAAAAGTAAATAAATAAATATAAACTTCAGTTCTCTCAAACGAGAACATGCCCTATTATTTCGTAAGACTGACCTTAATGTTGGGTGGAAGGGCTGCTTTGCTGTTGGTTTGGTTGATGACATTTGATGATGATGCAGAGGATCTATGGGAGGACGTGGTGGACATTGCAGCCGTAGTGGTATGCGTGGTGGCGGCTGTGGTGGTGGCGGTGACCACAGCGTTGCTACCACCTCCCGATCCTCCTCCTTGTGATGTTGCCGTGATGATGTTGCTCTGGTTGTTCTTGTTCTTCTTGCTGACTGTGGTGGTGGTGGTTGTGGTGGTGGTGGTGGCTGTGGCGGACTGGCCGTTGCTGCGAGCTGTGGTGGTAGTGGTGGTATCCTTGGTGCGGACCTTGCCAATGGTGGTCGTGGTGGTGGCCGATGGTGGGTCCAGTGGCACAAGGTCTTCAACTACAAAAGAGAAACAAACAATACCTTGCCAATTTCTAATATATTTTTTTAATGACCAAAGATTAGCACACACCATCTCACTTTGGAGTACCTAACCAAATAAAGATTTTCTTAAGCACACGTTACAGGAACTCAAACAGTAAAGGCAACAGAAGACCCAGAAAACATACCCTATATGTAATATTGCTAGAACAAAATACCTGAAATATTACTCTTTTCATAATTATGCTGCATTTTTTAATGTGCATGTCAAACAGACATTAAAAATTAGGTCTTAGAGAAGACAAATTTTGTTTTTTAGCACAATAAGAAAATTCCTTTTTCTGACATGCTTTGATCATTTAAAGAGTTTTTTCCAGCATTTCGGAATATATTCTGCAAAAAATACAAAGAGTCCATGTAGACGCTGATCATTCATCCCCTCTTGTATGATAACAAGGGGTAAATTTCACGACTCTTGGTTCGTCATCACTTAACAATTTCCTCCATAGTGCAAACCTTTCCAATGCATTGTTTTTCAAAGTGTGCTTCAACAATTTAACACCCAAATTCTGGATCCACGTTGATAATTTAAAAAATAATATCAAATACTACCGCATACTCCTTGCAGTAGCAAATGGAGAAAAAAGGTCCACAACCCACAAACTGGACTTTTTGAAACACAGAATGCATGGACAATTTCTAGGAGACACTCTTTCTTATAGAAATGTACATGCATATATAGAAGCATGCATGTACATACTTTCGTAGGACTCACTCGTTTCTCTTCCCAGGCTATCGTCTTCTTCATCTTCTTCTTCGTCGTCTTGTTCGGGTTCCGGCGAGCTGTTGTTCGGTCCTCCTTTCTGCTGCTTCTCCTTTCGCTTCTTTTTCTTCTTCTCGCGCCGTTTTGCAGCTGCCATTTTACGGCTCTCCTCTCGCGTCTAAAAATGGAAACAAGCGGGAAAGTACATAATACACGGGAATCCAGGTGTAACCGTCACTTCAGAAGTGTTTGTATGATATAAACAAGACTTAAAGTTCAATACACTGTCAGAATGTGCAAAGACTTGCTCAAAAGCAAGTAAATCGTTACACAAGTAATAGGTCTGTACACTGGCCCTATACAGCATGTAACCCTTGCCCTAAACCAATCCTAAAAACAAATAGCAACACTAACCCATACCCTATGGCCCAAATTCACAAAGGAGGTTTGTCGACAAACCTAGGTTTACGTGCGTCATATGACATGTTTCAGACCAAGGTTTATCTGAACCTTGGTCTGCAACGAATCAAAACTCGTCGTATGACGCACATAACCTAGGTGTGTCGACGAACCTCCTTTGTGAATTCGGGCCATTATCTTTGACAAAAAAAGCCTGGACCCATCGTCACCACAGTAGATGTCCGAGCAACCCTCTATCTAGTCTCTCTTACCTTCTCCGATTCCAGCTGCTCTAGAAGGATATTAGCATGTTTATTGGCTTCAGCTGCCTGGCGTTCTTTAGCAACCACGATGATCTCCATGCATTGCTGGCATTTCTTTAGAACCTCCTATACAAAACAAAGGAGAAATACATTAAAACTTTGATCAAATATATTGGCAAGTGCAATCAAAACATCAACTAAAGAAAATATTAAAAAGTTGATATTTCTTTCCATGTTCAGCAGTACTATATTTGCACAAATAATGATTTTTCTAAGTGTTTTAAACAAATGCACTTACCCAGCAGCACATTTTGGTTTGCTAGGGCATGCAAGTTCTTGGGAAGCCAATGACAGCCAAAGATAAGTAGGAACCCGAAATGAGAAGTCAAGCTGAAACTTTAAAGTACAAATAACCTAGACTATCGACTAATTATAAGACACAAGTTTGATTTTCAAAAGTTTCATTCAAAAGCAGTTCTTTTTGTAAAGCAACATGCCCTCGACTTCAAGAAAGTTTAAACTACTTCAATATCACTCTGTATCTAACAACCTAAAAAGTGTTACCCCTTGGTATCCATGGTATCTTAGGGACACTTACCCTGTCTGAGATGGTAGCGATGTATCTCATGCAGTCGGTGTCCGATGGAAACTGGTTGACGTGCTTCACCATCCATCGCACAACTTTCACATGACCCTGCAATGAAAGAAAAGATATCACCGTCAATGATAAAGTCTGTCTCTTCTGCCTTTTCCATTGCAGAGAGGGTGTAGCTGTAACATATCATTCTTTCACATCTTTCAATGACTTCCAGCTCTTCAATATCTGTCATATTTTTCTTCATCATACTCACAACGTGACAAATCTACCTTTGCAGAACAATGTAAAAAGAGCATACCAGTTTCTTTCTTGAACAATGAATATAAATTTACATTATTTTTTATCATATGTATTTATTTTTCAGAAAATTAGGATAACACTGTAAATTGTTCCTTTTTTTTTGTGTGTGTATTGTTTTGCTTCATGTATTATAACTATGTATGTAATTTTGTTATGCATTTATGTGATTTTGAACTGCAACCAATCAGTCAGTACAAATTTATTTTGTGCTTGCAAGAGACTGATAAATGCATCTATCTATAAATCTTTATTTTCATAACAAGTAATTTGGCAAGAAATCTCAACTTAATTAAGATACCAAGAAATTATGTTTCCGCTGCCTCAATAATTGCTGAACCTGCAGGGTAATCACCAAATTGGCAACAACCTGTTCAAGGTATGACTTCTTGCAAATGAGATATTGCTGGATCAATATCATTCACTAATGACTTTGTTCAATATGTCTCCGAGGTCTGTTTTAGATTCTTGCTATCTCAAAGTCCTGTTCCCAAATATTATTGCAACAGGATTTCCATACCTTTCTGAAGGCTGCCATTAGACACGACACCTTGCGATTGTCTTGACTGTCGATATCAGCACCAGCATGGACCAGTAGCTGGACTACGTCAAAGTGACCACCTGAAAAACGACAAGGGATTACTGAGGTTAGATTCAGGTTAATGACAGGTTTTGATTAATTCATATTTTTGGACTACGTCAAAGTGACCTCCTGAAAAAAAGATAGCGGAGTACAGAGGTTAGATTCAAGTCAATGGCATGTTTTAATTACCTTTTTTTTACCTATATTTTTTGCAAGAGTTAGGAAATTACTCTGTAGTTCTATAGGTCTTAAGACATATGCTCTGTCGATAATGACTTTGCCATCAAGATCCTTCACTGATTCATTCCTGAGCCAACCGTTATTCTATACTGAGACCCAATTACAATCCTAACCTTAGACATTATATCAAATAAAGCCCATATCACATGTTGCCGGAACAAATGGTTGGTCACCAATTTTCTCACCTTCCGCAAAAGAATAATTCGAACTTTAAATTCAAATCAGGAAGACTTAGGAAAGATCATGTAGGCTGGCAAACTATATGGCATATATAGTAAGGACCAATTCTAAACAATTACAACTCTAACTCTTTATCTATTATAAAATAAATAAAAGCCCATATCAAATATTGCGTCACAAGGAAGGCACAAGTGGCAGGGAATTCTACACACTCCGTCCCTAAACTACTTCACTTTCACAGAGAATGAGGTACATATTGATTCTATCTCAAAGCCAGGCGAGACGTTCCAGCATGGTCACTGACAGGTGGTTATCTCATCAAATCAGCTTCCAATTAACATAAGAAAAAGAGGATCATGGGGGACCAATGGTCACCGATTAGGCAATGTTTTCTGTATAGAGGGCGCATGTAGCTACAAGTAGTGCGGTGGGGCTTTAAATCAATCCTTTGCTTGTGCCACTCACCATTGCATGCTAGCCAGAGTGACGACTGCCCTTTCTTGTTCTTGACGTCCACTGCCGCCTTGTGCTGTAGCAGGAGCTCCACAAAGCGGTAGTGACCCTTGTCAGCTGCAATAGTCAGAGCCGTGTCTCTGGAAGAGGGCACCGGGGGCGCGTTGACGTCCGCCCCCTTGGAGATGAGCACCCTCCCCACGTCGGCGTAGCCACCCGAGGCTGCCTCCATGAGCGGGGTGAGACCCGTCTAGAAAGGGGGGAGGGGAAGGAAATGATCCATTAATGGCATCTTGAAGGAATACAGGGTCATCATCCTTTCTTATCAGTGACCATGTAACATAAATATTTAAGCATCTGATTCAAAGATGATAGTGCTTTTATGCTAGTCTACCATTTTACAAATCACATTTTATACCACAGAAATGGACTCAAATCAATGTAATGAATCTAGTCATTGCAGAATCTACTAAAAAACAATGATTTTGTAATGGCCCACAGGTTACCCACTCGAAATTGTATATGTTATTCCTCTGCACAGGTATGAATATATCAATTTACAAGCCAGGTTTATTAGCAGTCATGTAATTACCTTGGCTCTATGCTCTACGTTGGCCTTGCGATCGACGAGAAGGCTGACGACCTCGGTCCGACCTTGGAAGCAAGCCAGCGTGAGGGCGGTATTCCGGTTGGTCTCAATCTGGGCATTGATGTCACTGCCCATGTCCAATAAGAGTTTGACCGCTGCGGTGTGGCCGTTCATCGCCGCCAGCATGAGGGGCGAGATGCCCAGCTTACTGCCCGTTCTGCAAAAAAAACATGAGATCGAACATGATTCTAAACTTGTTTTTTAAATGCATGCGTTGTACAAGTACAGTCAAACCAGTCTATAGTAACTGCTCAATGGAAACACAAAAAGTGGTCTTTGTAGACAGGTTCCTTTAGTACATGTTTCAATGAGAAACCACTTTCAAGCGAAACAAAAAATGTGATCTTTGTAGACAGGTGGTCACCAAAGCATGTTCGACTATAATTCTAAATTCTGATATTACTCCATAGCTTGCTAGCACGATGAATGAGAAGTTGTGTGAAACCTTGACCATTGCCGCAATGTGCAAAACTGAATAATGATACAGGATGTGAAGTCATTTGAAAATACTTTCAAAAGATGATGGATTGGCCCATTAGATACCATGCCTGAGATTATTCATCCTGCAACGTACGGATTATCAAATCTATCTGAATTGTTCAACGAAGAATAAGATATCTTTAAATGGTTTATATGATATATCACTCTCATTCAGCATTTATGTGGTACTCTTTTGATTCCTTGAAAAATAAACTAATCCCTATCTAATCCATATCATCATCATTAGTGTCATCCTCTTCCTAATCTTTACTGACAAACAAACACCAATACATTGTAAGATCTCTCTCATAAATCATTGCCTGACCTGGGGGGCGTTTCACAAAGATCCTAAGTCAAACTTAACTCTAAGTTGTACATACAAATTATGGAGAACCATTTGTAGCCTTAAAATAAAATATATTCAAAAGCGAAAATTGAAGTATTTTAGATTTTTTATAAATTCCACAACAAGAACATGAAATCTCCTTGATAATAGAAAACATGAATGATTTGAATCAACATTTTATGCCTTTTAAAATAAGTTTCACAAAATATTTTAATAGATGCTAGTGGCTTTCCATAATTGTTAAGTCCAACTTAGAGATAAGTTCAACTTAGGATCTTTGTGAAACACCTACCTGGAGTTGATTTCTGCTCCGTATCTGAGAAGGAGTTTGATGATGTTGACGTAACCTCCGGACGCGGCCAGACTGAGAGGGGTGTAGTCGGATACGTTGCGATGCTCCTTGTTGGCATTGTGCGACAGTAGCAGCTCTACAACCTGTTGTTTCAGAAGAAGCATTCAATAACAAGTTAACAAATGTTTGCACATCAAAATATTACAGGTAGTTTTTTTTCTAAACATTTGAAATCTAGTTAAAAAAGAAATAATATAACCAATAATATACTATTTTCCCTTCTCTAATACAAATGAGGGAATTTTCCTTCTTCACATGGAACTTGAGCTGCTGCAAAGACATCGTCTACAAACAACAGCCTCACGCTACAGATTCACCTACTTTAAGACATTCTCACAAGTCACCATACAACTTGGGAGTTTTTATAAGCTGAGCTACAAAGCCGAGCTGCAAAGCTGAGCTTCAGAGAAGCTGAGCCTAAAGTACTACTAAACTATAAGGTTAGTGAATTCCATTATTTCATTCATTTATCTCCACCATCCTTCATCTATTGTAAGTTATATACTTAATATTAAAACCATGTTTTACTTCATTGGACTGTAGGTTAATGGAACTGACCTCATATCGTCCACCTGAGCAGGCTAGGGAGAGGGGTGTATCTTTGGTTCTCTCTGACTGGGCTTCAATGTCTGCATTGTGGTTGAGCAGGATCTGCACCGTCTTGTAATGGCCTGCGGTGGCGGCTAGGATGAGCGGCGTGAAACCTGGACGGAGGGAGAGAGAAACAAGGCAAGACAGGTGTGATTGCACTGATACATTTGTGTTTTTTTAACGTATTGCCTGCCTAACAATGCTTCAAAATGATCATGAAGTGCCTCAAAAAAGTAAAACTCTTTGAGTGACCAGTTTTACCATACTTATTTTCCACAATAGACTGTAGTGTTATAAAAACCGTTGGGAAAACAAATTTTTAAATGTTGATTTCCAATCATAAATATCTTGATAATCAGAAAGGCGATTGGCTTGTAAAAGTCATGCGGTTCCTCACTGACCTAAAGGTTTATAATTATGATTGCAACATGACATAAATCCAGAATTTTAAGGATATTACTCACCTTTTTTGTCCCGGTGCTCAATGTTGGCGTTCTTCTCCAGAAGCATCTGGACCAGGTCGTCGTGTCCCCCAGCGCAGGCGATGGTCAGCGCCGTGTCGTGATTGCTCTCCGTCTGGGCGTCGATCTCGACGGGCGGGTGCGGCGCGAAGTGGGCCTGGTCATAGCTTCCCGGCGAGGCAGGGGAGGGGACAAGGGCAGTCGTGGTGGTGGCTACCCCTGTGCCCAGGCCCCCCACCCCTGCTCCACCGGTGGTGAGCAGGAGAGGGGTAGGGACCGCCTGGTGATGGTGGGGGATGGAGGAGCGGTCGCACTGCGTGCCGACGGATTGGGTCTGGGGAGGGGGCTTCTTGGACTCGAGAGGTCTCTTATCAGAATCTGGAAATAAGAAGCACAGATGATAAGACACACTGTATCACAAGGAAGGGCTATCAGGAAGAATTGAAGTCTAGAATGCAAAATGGAAATGAAAGGTTATAGAAAAACTTGTTCAAAATCCAAGCAGTTTCATTCATTACATGAACCAGGAACCAGGTGGATCCTGTATGTAACTAAAGAGGAATGGAAATTCCACAAGTCACCCAATTAAAATGATGACATAACATGTACTATGCATTGAATACTCCATATAAATTTCAGGCAAGGGGGTGATTTTGCAGAAAATTATATTTTAAGAAGGATTGATAGGCCGAACGGGTTTAAAAACAGGGCAAAATAGGATTTATACAAGACACGTAAAAGATGCAAAGGATGAAATAAATATTGGGAGTTATTTTAAGTCATGATTTGCCCTTCTGCCAATTTATTTCAGAGCCCTTCTCTTTAGTCAGGTTATTTTTCAAATAATTTATTCTTATTGTGGAGAAGAAAAAGAAAATGAAATGTACTTTGTGCTCACCTCTATGAACTTCCCTGTAGCCATGTGGCATGACCATGGCCCCAGACATCCCTGTAATGTTATTGGCACTTGGCGTTATCTGCACGGCGCCACCGTTTAGCACAGCATGCCCGATGCCCGCTGCCGCCAGACTACTGGAATCCACCTGAGTACCAGACGACTCCTTGAGGAGGGTATGCACGTCTGGAAGAGGTGACGGTACAGAGGTTGAAGCGGGCGGGAGAGGGGTGTGTCCCGGAATGCCTGCTAGAGGCGAACTGAGAGCTGGGATATAAGATGACGCCGCCGGTGCCGGTACGGTAGGGCCGCAATTGCAGTTACTGCTTTGGTTGTACGACTCATAGGCAGGGGGTGCCACCGAAGCAGATGGTGGTGACTGGGATTCGCATCCCAGCGGCTCGTGTCTGACACCGGTCCCAAGGACATCAGCAGCATCTTCTCCACTACCCTTGTCTTCATGCTGGGAAGAGACGGAGGATACAATTCGGATATCCCTCGTATCGAGGGCCAAGTCGTCTTCGTTATCCCCGCTTTCCTCGCCGTCTGACACCGATGGAGGGAGTGGCTGTAGATGAGGTGGAACCTGAACCGCTGACTGCTTCTGGTTGCCCGACTGATTGCTATTGCTATCAGGGACACCGGCAATCAACGAGCTATCCGGTGGATCAACACCAGCAGCGCTATTTACTACCGAACTGACCCCAGTTTGGGAGGTTCCCACCGTGCTACTCGGTACAGTAACACCAGCAGGAAGCGACACCGGTAGGGTCAGCTTGGATGACTCTGCCTCATCCAGACCCTGCCCTGGGAGACCGACCGAAAACACCTTCTGCACTTCCATCCTCTGCTGCAGCTCCCGCTCCACCTTCTGGAGTTCTGCATAGATCTGCTGCTTCTCCAGAATCTGCTCCTCTGCGGTTCGCTGGTGGCCTTTGGCGTTGCCGACGACTCCCGCTGGTGAAATTGCCGCCGCATCCAACTTGGAGATGGCGGTGTCCGGTAGCGATGCGGAAGTCACGATGTTGGTGGGGGAGAAGCTGGATGGGATTGTCGTGTTGAAGATCCCTGTGGCATCCATGCTCTCTAGGGAGCTGGGTGCACCTGCCGGAGTGGTGATGGCGTTGGCAGAGGTGGAGGTTGTGGCGACGGTTGAGGAGCCGGCCATTCTTTGGTACAAGGCTTCATCGGGAGTGGAGGAGGATGGTACATCAGGGTTCTGCTGCTGCCCATGACCTAGGAGGGATGACCCTAAAAGAGGAAATGAATACAGATTACTGAGTATACAGTGTACTTCCTTTTAAAGATTTTGTAAATTTTAGTTTTTGTAAATTTTCTCTACTGTTTTCAAAGAGAATTCTGGACGTACCACCAAGTTCAACAAGATGTGCCTCCTCTGGATGCTTGTCCGGTTCCTGAGGAGGGACCACGATAGGAAGTGCCTGGGTCGGAACTCTGGACACCTGCAAAACAAATCAATAACATAAACAGTATGGTTATGGGTAGAAGGTATGGTTTCAAATGATTTTTTATCACAAGAGCTCTTTCAGGAGTTAAGGACAGTAGTGAATGCAAGATTTTGTGGTCAAACTATGATACTCCAAAGACCACCAGTCTAAAAAGAGACCTTCCTTTCAAATTTAACTAGAATAGTCTCTAAATACAGTTTCATAAGATTTTCTTTATCACAAGCTCTTTCAGGAGTAAGGGTAGTGATTGCAAGATTTTGCCG
The DNA here is from genome assembly GCF_000002235.5 of Strongylocentrotus purpuratus. NCBI lineage: Eukaryota > Metazoa > Echinodermata > Echinoidea > Camarodonta > Strongylocentrotidae > Strongylocentrotus > Strongylocentrotus purpuratus. The sequence continues at coordinate 16,597,420 of NW_022145595.1, forward strand.
CAACAGCTGGATGTGTGGTCAACTATGACAACAAGTCTACAAACAGACTTTCTTTTCAAATTTAGCTAGGATAGTCTCAATATACAGGTTCGGCTATAGTAGTTTCATAATCCATCATCATCATCTCATCATCGTCATCTCAATCATTTTAGAGTGGCATCAGTAGATTAAAGCTCATCTGTACTAGTTTGGCCAGGGAGATTAGACCTCCCTGCAAGGTCACTGACAGGTGGTTATCTCATCGCTTCAGCTCTCAATTAACATAAGAAAAAGAGGATCACGGGGGATCGACAGGCATCGTTTGCTATACAGAGGGAGCAAGTAGCTATAAGTAGTGCAGTGGGGCTTTAATGTGTCGCCAAAGGACTTAGTGCACTCACCTCTCCCTGATCTGGGGTTGGAGGGGTAGCCATGCCCTCTGGATGCGCTATCATGTTGGTAGGGTACTCTAGCACCAGCACCATAACATCAGAATGGCCCCCCTTGGCAGACTCTATCAGACAGGTGGAGTTGTCCTGTAAAGAGAAAAATCAAATGACCAGGTTGATTACTGAGGATGGATGGGGAAAGATCAAGGGAAAGAGAAAGTCAGGAAGAAAGAGGTGTAGAGTTGTTTCTCCCATTCTCTTTCCCAAAAGTGCTTTAAACAAAACAAATACAAACAAAGCAAACAGAACCCCCTCTCTCTCCCTCCCCTCCCCCTCCCACAACAACAACAAATAATCCTCAAAAAACAATTCTAAATTTTGCAGCATTACAATATAAAGTTACTTTCATTAATTTTCAATCCAAGTTTTAAAGTATTTCAGTTTTGGAACTCTTGCAAGAAGAATTGCAACCCTCACGAGCTTCCACAAAACCCAATATCGTTATCTTTTTATAACTTGTTCAAATTAAATTAATTAAAGCAACGCAAAGCAGTACGGAGAAATCTAGGGCGAGTCCATGGTATACTTCCTGTGTCCCATGCATTACTAGGTAGCATAGCAAAAGGAAAATAATAAACATTGATGGAAACTATCATTTTTCCTTGATATTTGGTCTGATTCCAGCTAAAATAAGGCTATGAAATTAATGCAATTATTGGGTGTTCTGAAATCTTTGATGTGGTCGGTAAAAAAAGAGAGGAAAACCTTTGATTTTCCCTAAACGAGATGGTAACTAACCTTGAGTTTATGGGAGGGGTCAGCGTTGTGGGCCAGTAGGAGTTCAACGACCTTGAGATGACCTCCAGCACAAGCCAGAGAAAGCACCGTATGGTCATTGTTGGTTGTTGCTTTGTTCACATCCGCACCTGAAGTAGGTAAAAATAAATAAAACAGAACAAGGTTTTAATAGAAAGTTGTTTTTAAATTGCTTTCTCTATTCGAAAGTCACTGTGAGTTCAAGTTCTTTTTAATAAAGAGTTGATAAAGAGTTAGAGGAACCCTTGTTTAGTGGTCCACCTGCATATCCCAAAGAGCTTTGTCAGGAGAATAGACCCAATGGTCACAGAGATTTATTTTTATTTTTCCATCCCGGAAACATTATTAATGATAGTGATACAGCGAAACCCGTCTTTAAAGACTAACCCAAGGTGACAAGAAAAGTGGTCTTTGTAGACAGGTTCCTTCAGTACATGTTTCAATGAGAAAACCATTTTCAAAGGAAACAAAAAATGTGGTCTTTGAAGACAGGTGGTCGCTAAACCAGGGCCCCCGCCTTACATAGAGTTACGATTGATTCAAATCAATCATAAGTTCTTCAATCAATCGCAAGTTTGCAGTCTCCTATCTTTTATGTACATAGATACGATTGATATCAACTCTTTGTAAGACGGGGCCCAGGTTTGACTGTACTAGCAATGTGAACTCACCCTTGCTGATGAGGTACTGCACGGTGCACAGGTGGCCCGCCCTGGCTGCCTTCATGAGCGGTGTACGTCCCCCTTCCGACTCGTGCTCCTGCAGGGCAAGAGTTTGATGTTCCTGTAAGTTTTTTTTATGGGGAAACCATAAACCTTGGGTTGCCTTCTTGGTTATGTTGTTAGGATTAATATTATCTACCCTGACTATACATCGTAAAGAATGTGTGAATTATATGCATATAACTATGTATCATTAATGCCACTTAATGATTATGTAACTATATTGCACATGACTACTGTAACTTAAAGAACTACAATACTTGTATATCATATAACTATGTCACTTTATTTCCCTCACAAATTCCATAGACTGTTTCCTATTCAATTACTTAAACATCAGAAGTTTAGATTAGCAGATTTGATGGGGTATATATTACATTAATTGCAACATTTCCCATAATCAAAATCTAAAAATTGATTACGCCGCTGATCAAAAGCTCAATGACAAATTCTATTCATTTTGAATGAAAGATTATTATCCCTTTAACGATCAAAATACAATGAAAGTCAATGGACTGAATTCAATGGACTGAAGATATACTGAACATTAATCATTTCATTAGCTTTCAATAACTACACATTCATAAAAAAGAACAATTTGTTTAGACCAGTATTATTTGGTATTTGTTTGGGGTAGAATGAAAGGGAAGAAGCTTACCAAGTCTGCTCCATTGGCTAAGAGAACGTCAGCGACATCGGTGTGTCCGTTCTCACAGGCGTAGGTGAGGGCCGTGTCTCCTGTGGCCGTCTGAGCATGGACAATGGCACCTAAGTAAAAAAGAATAACAAAATTAATAAAAATTAATGAAAAAATATCATTTTATCAATTTACAATCAACTATTGGTTTGTGTTTAATTTCCTGCATTATCCAATTTCTTAGCTTAAACCCTCAGCAAAACACCACAGATTTTGATTAATATATAGTTTCCAAACCAATAATAAGCAAACGAAAATAGTTCCACAAGGCAAAAACAGGCTCAATTTTTAAATTCTTCTGTCTATTTCTTAAATTGCAATATAAGGCAATTACTATGCAAAGTTAGTTGTTATTTATGAATGCAAATAGAACATGCATAGATTGTCATGTTTGTCACAACTGTTTGAACGTTTTAGAAATGAAATTAATAAATTAACCAAGATGAAATTGAACTAAACTGAACTTTACACTAACCCTAAACATAGCCTAAAACCCAATTGCAACTCTTAACCTAACCCTAACATCTACATCATTGGAAAAATAAAGAAAAAAAGTGAAATAATGCCTGTAGGAACAATCTCTGAAACTAATGTTGGGTCAGCAATCATACTGGCCTTACCTTTGCTAAGGAGGAACTTGACCAGATCGACATGGCCCTCCTGCGCAGCCTCCATGAGAGGGGTGGAGCAGCCCAGCTCGATGTCGGCCCCCACCTCGATGAGGAACTTTGCGACCTCCAGGAAGCCTCCGCAGCAGGCCAACGTCAGAGCAGTCTCCTGGGTCTCCTCGGTCTGGGCGTTGATGTTTGCACCTGTGACCAGAAACAAAACAAAAATGGAATTTAAAGCCAATCTGCACTAGTTTGGCCACGGGTGATTAGACCTTCCTGCATAGTCACTGACAGGTGGTTATCTCATCAAATCAACTCTCAATTAACATAAGAAAAAGAGGTTCATGGGGACCAACAGGCACGATAAGGCATTGTTTGCTATATAGAGGGTGCACGTAGCTATAAGTAGTGCAGTAGGGCTTTAAGTGGACCACAAAACCTCTATACCTTTGATAGAATATCTATAAGTGCTTTAATTTAATTTACCTTGCGCAAGAAGCAGAGCCACCATCTCCTCATGCCCTTCCCTGGCGGCCTCCATGAGGGGGGTGTACCCCTCATCATTGACCTCCTCGATGTTGGCTCCCCTCTCGATCAGCAGGGAGGCCAGTTTGACATGACCTCCACAGGCTGCCAGGGTCAAGGGTGACTCAAAGCTATCAGCCGGCATGTTGACCTAGAGATGGGAGACAAAGGAAAATCGATGACCTTTATGTGTAATGACTTCAAACAAGATGGCTTCAATTCTTATGCCGCACTTGGTAAACAGCAGCATTACTAATCAAATCCATTTCAACTCTAAATATGAAAATGATTGTCTATAACTAGACATTTTTGATGGCGTGAAGGCATATAAATAGTCAATATCATAATTATATCTACACTCATATTTACAATGCATGTAATACTCAATTAACTTGTTGCCTGAGAATCACCCAACATAAATGCACAAATCAGGAAGAACAAGAATAAGTTAAAGTCTGCTTCCAGTGCCAATCGAACTGATGACAATACCGTTCACATTAGCTCGTGTCTCAACTTGTCGCTCTTCTACGCCTAATGTGAAAGGGATGTAAATCCTACCTGGGCACCGTGGTCGAGCAGGAGTCTGGCGACCTCTACGTGTCCGTCCATGGAGGCCTCCATGAGGGCAGTGTGCATCTCGTCGGTCTTGTGCTCGTGGTCAGCACCAGCCTCCAACAGGAACTTCACCATCTCAAGATGACCTGCAGGTCAAAGGTCAACAAGAGGTCCAATAAACAACATTGTATAGTCTGATTATTGAAATACAATTATTTGTAACAGGTGAATGAAATAATATGTAACATAGTACCAGAGATATGTGTATTCAATTTAATTACAATATGAAAATGGTCTATTGGATGTACTTGTTTTATCATGCAACATACATAAAAGAGGTTGATATTTAAAATCGCAATTCTCTTACTTTACTAATAGAAAAGGCGGCTTTAGCCCGTCAAATTCTAACGCAATAAAATTATTGGTCAAGATAACACGGCACAATGAGTTAACTTCTATATGACAAAGTCAAAGGTCTTTGCCCATAAATGTGTCTGCACCAATACTACCAAAATATGATGAATGCATCGACTAATGTAAGCTCTATATACTGATAGAAATGAGTTCTAATCAGATCCTCGTAGGAAGTAGCATATCTTGTTTCATACGTCTAAGAGAATGAACATCCCCAAGTTCCCCATTTTAGCATTAAACTGCAAAATGATAATTATTTATTCATAAACCACAATTTTTTTTCTTGACAGAGAGTTCTTAAAATAGCCCGAAACATTTCCTACTTTCGACTTCCTGTCTAATTGCTCTAAAAAAAGGATGTCGAAAAAAGAGGGAAGAGGGGTTCGTGTAATATGACCTAGATTCCCTGTCGAGGTAGTAACAACTAGAGTACAAAATTGATTACACAAGATTAGTTTATATCCTAACTTTCTCCTTTTCTATAGTTATTTCTATATATACAGTTTGTTAAAGTATGGAGTATGGAACTTTTTACAGCTGTTTTCAGTCTTTCTGTTGCATTGCAAAAGAAATATAAATTCTTCTTTCATTTCCCCTCCTTATCGCTAGATATCTACATGAATGTTATTCAATAATGTCACTTCCTTCCTTGAAAGTTTCACTTTCATATAAGGGGATTTCTTTCCACTCCCTGTTGCTTTCATTCCATGAAAAAGTGTGCATAATTTCAGGTATCCATTGCATCTGTATTGTTTTTTAAGAGTTTTCGAGGATTAGTAAATGAGAGAAATTATCAACTTTCTCAGGTAAGCATTTAGCATGCAAAGGTCACAAAATCCCTATTCCTACATATGGTCTATATGGGGTGTGTCCATAAACCCATTCCTAGAAATTCGGTAATGCTATCTTCCACCCCACCCCACTCCACTTGCCAAATCCTCCCCTATTTGTAAAATGCTAATAAGAGGTCCTTCACATCCTCCTGCCCCAATCTCCCACTATCTTTCCTTTTATAATATGCTAATGTGAGGGTGTTCACCTAAAATTCATTCAAATTCGCAAAGATAACCCCCCCCCCCCCTTCCATCTTTCTCCTACAATCCTTAAGCATGCTAATGTGAAGACACTCTCCTTCAATTCATTAGAATGCGTGTTGATACCAGCACCCTTCTCCAGAAGGATAAAGACTTTCCCCCTCTCCTCCCAACCCCCTTCCCCCCCCCCCCCAACCCCTTCACAACCCCTCCTCCACAATCTCCCACAACCCTTACCTTTATAGCACGCTAATGTGAGGGCACTCTCCTTGAATTCATTGGAATGCGTGTTGATACTAGCACCCTTCTACGGTAGGATCCAAACTTTCTCCCTCTCCTCCAAACCCTCTTCTCCTACCAACCCTCTCCCCCTACCCCTCCAAACCCCTTCTCAACCCCTCCTCCACAATCTCCCACAACCCTTACCTTTATAGTGCATCATCCTAGAGCCCTGCACCTAATTGTTCTTTGAGGGTGCAGGGTGTATTCTTGATGCCATAGCAAAGTTTCCCGATTCTTTCAAAGGTCTTGTCCTGAATATTGTGTATAAGGCCTTCAGAGTCTTGGCAACAGATATTGTCATTTTTAAGGGTTTTGTAAAAAAATTAGAGAAAGAAAAGAAAACAAGAGAATGGTAAGAAAAAAAGAAGAAAAAAAACCTTACCTTTATAGCATGCTAATGTCAGGGCACTCTCCTTGAATTCATTGGAATGCGTGTTGATACCGGCACCCTTCTCCAGGAGGATCTTGGCAATGTTGACATGACCGCTGCTTGCGGCCTCCATCAGAGGGGTGTGGCCGTTCTCGTTGTGGTCCTCGATGTTGGCACCCTGATCGAGAAGGATCTTGACGATCTCCTCATGTCCGCCATTGCAGGCATACATCAATGGGGTATTACCTAGGAGACCATTCATTACAAAAATTAAAAAATAGCTAACTCTGTGTGATTGGAGTTCAATGCTGGCATCCTATATTGGAAACATCAGCTTTTTAAAGATTACTTCTGTAAAAAGAAATATTGCAAGTTTAAGACTGAACTCAGTCCTACTAAAGGTAAACAATCCTGGTTAGTGGACAAGTCAATAAACTTGCATAGAATTGGCAGGCTGAGAGGCAAATTTTTCTTCAGGTTGTACTTCTTTTAAAGAGCACTCAAGGAGTCTGAATTTTCAGAGTACCTTAATACCCTGAGCAGTTAATGAAGTTCTACTAAAAGAATCCCTAAAAAACAGTTTATAAGCAATGTACATTCACAGTATTTTTCTAAGCTAATTGCATACGTGGTTGCTTCTGATATTTTTCAAAGTCTGCACACAGCAAACCTGTAGGCCTATCAAGAAATACCCCCCAGTCTCTCTCGGAGAGTTTTCCGGATGAGGGAAAAGTGAGATATTGACTTTACCATATAAGGGAAAGGATGGGAAATGTAATACATGATATAAGGCCTGTTGGACATAAAACTGAAGGCTAATCCTGGTGATTGACAACACATGTTACTAGGTTAACACCTGAAAGGTGTGTCTAATACCCCGTGAGATCCCACTTCTATGCATCTTTAAAGGCTGTCTGTACTAGTTTGGCTAGGAGGGATTAGACCACCCCGGTGGTCACTGACAGGTGGCTATCTCATCAACTCAGCTCTCAATTAACATAAGAACAAGGGGATCATGAGGGACCAATGGTCACCGATTAGGCATTGTTTCTATACAGAGGGAGCTAGTAGCTACAAGTAGTACAGTGGGGCTTTAAATCTCACCTGCACTGGATTGAGCATTGGCGTCTGCACCATACTCCAGGAGCAGCTTGACGATGTCCACATGGCCAGCACTGGCGGCCTCCATCAGCGGGGTACAGTCACCTTTACTACCCCGGTCCTCCACGTTGGCATTCATCTTCAGAAGCACCTGAACGTTAGGAGTATAAAGGTGTCATTCATTATTTCAGAATTCTTTATTTGCATATTAAATATATGAGCAAGTGCATCATATTTGGTCCCCTATATTACCAACCACATCGTAGAGTTCAGTACTCCTGGGGGTTGTTTCATAAAGATCCCAAGTTGAACTTATCTCTAAGTTGGACTTAACAATTATGGAAAGCCATTAGCAACATTGAAAATATTTTGTAAAAGTTATTTCAAAGAGCATAAAATGTTAATTCACATCATTTCCAATTTCTATTATCAAGGAGATTTCATGTTCTTGATGTGGAATTTATGAAAAGTCTAAATACTTCAATTTTTGCTTTGGGAAATATTTAAATTTATGGCTACAAATGGCTCTCCATAATTTTTAAGTCCAACTTAAGTTAAGTTTGACTTAGGATCTTTGTGAAACATCCCCTGTTCAAAGCCTTACAAGAGGGTGGATCAGACCAAGTATCAAGTAAAATGATACTTTTGATAGCTTTCTGATAAAGAGTTGATATTAATTGAACTTTATATCAATTGCAACGATGTACTTAAGAGGTAGGGGACCGCAAACTTGCGATTGATAAGAGGACGTATGATTGATTTGGATCAATCGCAAGTCTTTATAAGACAGGGGTGATATTCTGTTACATATGAAAAACCAATAAAATGATGAGTAGATTTTAAAGAGCTTATACAAACAATAATGACCATGTTTCTGTCTCATTGTAGGTACAATAATATAAAGGAAACCGTCTGCTCTAAAATGACACAAATATGACTGACTGAAATGATTTTGAGATACTTCACCCCTCGGGTATAGAGTACCGAAGCTGTGACGTCATGAAAATCTATTTTTGGGGAATTTCTCAATTTGAACTGTTATTTTGCTCTGTTTAATAATATTACCAACCAGAGCAAAATAACAGTGATTTCCTATTGAAATCTATTTATTTGGATCATCATATCTCAGCCAATACTTAAGATATTCAATTGGTTTTCAACATTTTTACATTATTTTTGATGCTCTTTCGAACAATAAAGTTCTAATTTGGAAACTCTAAAAATAGTTTTTTGATGACATCCCACTTGACCACTCTATAGCACTATTACTCACATGAGCAAGTTCAAAGTAGCCCCCTGAGCACGCTAGCGATAGGAGACTCTCGCCCTCTTCGTTGGTTTCTTGGATCATCTTATCATCGTCTCCTCTCCTGGCAGCCACTGGGTCGGCAGAGGAGGCAGCAGCACCAGCAACACCGGCAACTTGCAGTCTGAAAGAATCAAAAGGACAATAAAATAATAATAATATGAATATTTATATAGCACCGGTATCCGCCAGTCTCTGACGCTCATGGCTCTTTACACATATTACCCTGGTTGTAGCCGAGCTGCCAAAGTAACTAGCGCTCAAGCATATCAGGTACCCATTTACACCTGGGTGGAGAGTGGCAAATGTAGATTAACGTCTTGCCAAAGGACATTAGTACCGCGGCAGGACTTGAGCCCCGTACCTTGTGATCTGCAGTCGGGTAACTAATCCACTAGACCACGACACCTCTACAATGGCTTTGAATGTTTTAGGTTGTGTGTTTACTAACATGTATCATTAAATCATGATTGAGTCAATACAGCATGTCTTTTGTTTTGATCAATCACCATAAACTGCCTTGCCACTAGATCAGTATCAAAATATAAACATTTATGTTTGACATTTTTTTGTTTCAGTATCACTTTATTGACATTCATGATTATAAACAAATGAGTAACATGTAATAGTATATACATTACACTTAGATTCAAAACAAATATATGTACAAGTAGATTACAGAAAAAGCCCAGGTCATGTTTTATTATAAATAATGCAAGGCTAATATGTCATATTATTTATGATGGAATGCTTGATATACAATGTACACCGATGTTAACAGACAAGTTTAACACGTCGTATGTTTGGGGTCACAAGGGCATTAACTCTGTGTTAAAGCTTATAGTTACCAATTAATGTACAAGTATGGTTATGGATGTAATAGTTGTGCTTTGTAGCCTCTTAGAGCATCCATTGGATAGACATGTGTGCATGCATTATAAATACAGTGCTCATTAGCATTATTCACATGTATGTGTGTGTCATAATGTAATGAGAATGCTTAGTAGATGCCTTGAGTATGCCTTGAGATTGTGAATGTATCACCTCCACATGTTGCCATAGAAACAAGGCAATGAAACAAACATCTAGTATCACCTGGCCTTACTTTCCATAATGAAAAAAGTGTTGCTATATATTGTTTAAACAATATGCATCGTGTGTACATAACAGACACATCATCCACTTGCACTGTACTCGCAGTTTGTTGGTTTGCATGTAAATCCAATGTATGTAGCTTATATACATGTACATTTCATTGGTCTGTGTTATTTACCATAATGCTTTCACCTTTTGGTTTGCTTTGTTTTGGTACCCCATAATGTCATTCAAATAACAACCATCTTGTCAAGTAATCTCTTCAATAGACGCTCATGAAAAACATGAATAAATTTTAAAATTCAAATTGAGCAGGGTTGAGAGAAGATTTGGATTTTAAAGCAAATCGAGCTAAAGGAGAGAGAGAAAAAATATTATGGTTTATCATTTATTCATCTATTTAAAAAATATTCATCAGTTAAAAACGAATCAATTGCAGCCAATGGGCAGAACTGCAGATTTTTCTTTCAAATAATAACATAATATCAATGATAAATGACACAAAAGAAACATGAGATTATGTATTTAATGTAGGTTCTACATAAAAGGGACTTCCTTTCCTCCATGTAGCCTACAATAAGGGAATTTGTATGTAGTTTGTACAGCACTGGGAAGCCTGAGGCACCAGTTACTCAGCAAATGAAATATAATTAACCTACATCCAACTAATAAAACAGAGCAACCAAACAGAAGTACATGTAATGAACATTGCACGACAGAACTCCACTGTGCATGTACAGTACAGACTATGTAAGCATATTTAAATTTTACAGCTAAGGAAAAAAACATCATTAGACCAAGTTCCTTTTATAGGGATAGTACATGTTTATCACACATGTTACTAACAAAATATATTTCTTGTATCTCTTTAGAGAATGACAGAATTATTAAACCAATTTTACCTGGCTTATATGGTATTTATATTTAATTCTTACTACAACATGATATTTTCAGAAACCTTCCCTTTTAAAATTCTTTCTTTCTCTCTTTGAAAAATTGATAAAATATTAATGAAATGTTACCTTGCTATCATGGTACTTTATTTACTTCTTTCCAAGAATATAACATTATCAGAAACCATTCTGTTTCATAATCCCTTCTGTGGCTGTGTAATTCATTCAGAAATCTGCTTGGAGCTGAAGCCATGTTGGTTTGTACTTTGTACATGTACCAGGGATGCCAACCTTTCAGAGCACAAATCAGTAATCATAAGGCTAAAAATCAGTAATTTGGAGACAAAATCAGTAATTTTCTGCGCGACGCAAATTTTTCTGCACGCTGGCAAGCGCAGCTCCCGCAGGCAAGCGCGATAGCACAACAAGTTAAATAAAAGTAACATACCTGTTCATTAGTTGGTGTTACATGTGCATGTAACTCCATATTGAAAGTATTCTACTGAAAGACTGGATGAACTCATGACAAAATGTCTTGATATGTTACTATAGTAGGCACATTCATGGGGCACTAGAGGGCGCTTCGCGAGCGTACGAAAATCTGAATGGCCTTGCTGCGGTGGGTCGGCAATAATCAGCCCAAAACTTGGATATGGGAGGGTGGAAGGATATATCTTTTTTTATAATGTTATCCGGTCTTACCCCTAACCATCCTATGTTTAATCTATGTAGAAATAACATGCGAGTACGATATGATAAGAGAAACATCGGGCCCATTACTGATGCAACTTTTTAAATATTAGCCTAGAAATGACCACCAAACGGAAAAAAATGACATTTTTTTTCCGACAAATCTTCATAAAATCTGAGTTATAAACAACTCACAACTAGGCTCGGTAATGCAAATACGATTTTCTGAAAATTCAGGTGTGATTTTTGAAGTTTCTTTCAAGTATATTTCTGCGCATCGCAGCGCAAATTTTCTTCACTGCTTTCAAAATCACCCTTGAAATTTTTTTTTGCAACGAATTTGATACGGGGTACGCGAGTGTTCCCCGTTCCTTGCGTGTTGAAAGTTTGGTAATACCAGGGAGGTGAGACTTTAACTCACATGCCCTGGTAATACAAAGTTTGCATTGACTCGCGCACGAAAAAATGGCTCGAAAACAAATGTCAAAACGAGAAATAAACAAGCTTTTGTATAGTTATAAGAGAACTACCGAGGTTTCTTTGTCGATATAATGTATTATATAGTCTCAATTAGAATTCAGAATTATCTCACTGAAACCGACGATGTTCTCGATCGTAGTTATTTTCACTTTGCCAGCAGACGTTCTAGCGTGGTTTTGGCAAAAAGCTAGCCCGCCACCTTTCCACCTCGAACCTTTCGAGTTTCGCTAAAATTGTGCGCTGCGGAGCTCCGAGGGTGCGTTGGTATCGCTGGCAAACTCTCGGGCGGCTAGCTCCCCACGACGGACCATTCGCGGTATTGGGAGAGTGTGTGTGTGAGATACGATTTTGGATTCGAGAACGCACGTAATTGTCTGATGTGTTTTCAAGTCAATTTCTTGAATATATTTTTTTGCATGAATTTGCCTAACTATAGTCTTTTGCCCCGCCATGTCCAATGTTGAAATCTGATGCACATATCGTGCACCTAGCATGATTCAGGCTTTTCTTTGAAGGAACCAGTCATTTCCATTTCTTACTGTATTCTTCTTTAAAAGTATGTAACTTCTTGCCATGCTTCTTAGTTGTGGAAGACATGATGATTGAAATCTAAATCCAACCAACATGAGTTCAGATTGTCGACGAAAATTGACGAACGCTGTGACAGCCTGTGAGAAATCCGACAGTGTACACGGCGCTAGCGTAGCGAGGCCTGGCGCTGGCCGCGCGGTAGCGGCGCGGCCAAGAGAGGTATTTCACCCGGCCCCCGCTCGCGAAGCTGTCTTTCTCTGCTGGGTACACACGCACACAGTCAGAATATACAAAGACACACATGTATGCACCTGCACTGTGAAAGGGGTGTGCTAGATAACAAATTGTCCAATCGGAAGCCCTATGGGATTTCTATGCATGGATTCAAGGATGGCTGCGCTGCAATAGTCAAAAGTATGTGCTAAACCTTAAAGTGCTAATTTTGAAAATCGGCAAAATCGGCAAAATCCGGGATTTATGGTATGAAAATCGTACCGCCCGTAATCGGCCGATTTCCCGTAGAAATTACGGGAAATCCGTACTAGTTGGCATCTCTGATGTACATGTATGTCAGTCATCTGACTGGTTTTATATTTAACCCACATATCAAGGATACCCACTAATCACAGCCCAAATACCATGTACAGAGTCAATGACATTCTGGGCTTGTTGTAACAAAATCAGAGTATACTCCATCTGACATTTTCGTTTCTGCTATCAAACTGCTCAAAAAATCAACACAATGGCATGAATATTTCTATTTAAATTAAATGTCAACACCACAACACATGCTAATGAAATGTATCATAAAGCAATGCCATAGGAGTCTGATGCAAGTACTGAATTAGCATGAGGATTGTTACAAAATATTTCTCTGAAAAGATGAATACTGCTTGGAGTTATAAAGAATCAAAATATAATAACACTGACACTGACACTGAACTATCATTCCAGTATTTATGGCTATTCTATTCTAGCTGAAATATTATGTTCCCTTCTAGGACCTTTTTCTTGTCTCTCTTCACTCTGATATCAGAAATACATGTACATGTACAGGTGACTACTCACATATTTTGTTTTCAAACAGCTTTGGAAATTAAGGGGAACCGATATGTTTCTCCTCCGTTTCTGAGTAGAAATTAAGTTTTATACATCTCATCCAACCATGATAATCATGCTATAAATATATACACTTCTATTCCCCCCATCCCTCAATCATTTTTTGTTGTTGATGCATTTGTTTTCTTAGAATGAAAGGGGCGGGGGAGGGGCATTTGGAGACATCAATCTGCAGTCCATATGGATGATTTTCAAGACATCTTTGTGACTTGTTCATATAGAATTTGAAATATATTTTGACATCCCTAAGTATAGGCCTATATCATGTCATATACTCATTCATAAAAATATTGGGGGGTGGGGGGGGGGGGGTTCCACTTTTATCAAGCAGACAAGAAAAATAATAATAGTGACATACATGTAACATATGTCTACATGAACTGATGCTCTGAGGAATGTTGGTTTGACATGCACCTATAATGTCATCCACGATGAAACTGAGCCAATAAACATAATCCCTATAGGAATCATCATCCCAGCTACACAGCTTTATTGAACAAATGTTTGCCAGAATGATTATCGCATGCAGTTGGAAAGAGTAGACTTGTGCACCAGGCTCATGGCCCAAAGAAGTGTTGCTGTCCACACACTATGTCATGGTAATAACAATAAACCTTGTAGAAAGAGACTATAGAGTCAGCATCTAGGCCTTATGTTTCTATTGTATTCAAAAATACATAATCACACCGAAACGGTGCAAGATTAGGACATACAATGTAAATCAAAAGAAGAGCATACCCCCCCCCCCCCCCCTCCTCCTCAAAAAAAAAGAAATGGCATGATGTAAGGAATAGAAAATAAAATAAGAGCCCCCCCCCCCTCTAAAAAAATTATTAAAAAAAAGAAAAAAGATCATAGATAAAAATTAAATATAATATTATAAACATACATGTACATATAGTGTAGGCCTACTCATACTATATGCTCTATACAATGAACAATGTATGCTCTCTAAATGGTTTATCGAGTGTTATGATATTGGCACAATGTATGATACCGAGGAAGCTGGATATGCCTTCCAAGTTCTAACAAAAAAATATGTCCCATGACATACTGTACTCTCTGCTGACCATGCCGAGAGTGAGTTAGCTGAAACTAAGCTAGAATGGCATTAACTCTGTGTCAACCCCAAACACATTTTCTGGCTATTGGCAGACGATGGTCTTTTACGATTCACAATTGTCTGCATATGATTACCTACATGTACATGTAAGACAATCATGTGCCTGTACCTTCAATCAAGCTCTAAACTGTACAAGTCACTGGTACTCCTATCCTATGCACTCACACCAAGTCTGGCCTTTGTAATGAGTTGGGTTAGTATGTATATTACAGTGCATGTATGCATGTACATGACAGTATGTATATTACAGTGCATGTATGCATGTACATGTCCACATGTCCATTTGTATGCACATACAGTTATCAACTATATTATTAATTCCCCTTGTAAATCTAATGTTTCTGTGTGTTTTCATAACTCAAGAATGAAAGGTGGACTGGTTGAACTAGGGCGTTTGTGGAATACTTTTAGATGTACGTTTTGATACTATACGTCACATTCTCAAGAAACATAAATCCGGACAAATCACTTGGTCACATACTTAAAAAATGACAAAACTTGGTAAGGATACAAATAATTTAGTCGTTAACTGTACAGGTAGGCCTACATAAGACTAAGAGTAAATGTACATGTACACTGTGTGAGTGTGTTCTATAGGTGTAAACATGAATTATCTTGTAATTTCATTTCGTAGTAATTACATAATAATTAAATATAAGAATAATCTTTTAAGGACGATTCCATATTTTTATAAACCTTCTCATATGGTGGAAAAGTCCATTTGTATTCATGTAAAAAAGCAGATTTCAGATTTCCCAGTTTGAAACACAGTCTAGCGTCTAGTTGTAAAATTCAGAGCAAGTGCATGTACTTTACTACACTGCGTGCTATCCATTTACATGTAAGGCCCTGTCCAAATGACTTCGTCATCTTGTTTGTACTTTGCCAATTTTAGGAATTTTGGCATATTGATTTGATTTTAACCCAGATCATCCCTAACTTTGCACACAGTATATTCCAGCACTGTGTGATGTGTGCACTTGTAATGCTTTTAGAAATAAACCAAACATGTACTGTATGTTGATGCACATTGTAATTTGATTGTGCACATGCACATGACTCATGCACATTATTGTGGGCAATATGTCCACACCAATTTAACTAGAAATGTATACACCGGAAATATGATGTATGTGTTGGTATAAATCTACATGTAAGTGGCTTATGTCTACATGGTAAACCTAATTAACAATCAAAAGTTAACATGTATACAATCCATTTCATTTCCTAGTAATTAGACCAGAAGTGTATCGGTATGCAAACAAACATGGAATAAATCAAGAATGTACAGTACATGTATATACTGTATATGTCTATGATACAATATACTACGTGAGTTTCTAGAAAGATTTTATTTAAAAATTCAATTTCAAAGTAAAAATGAATCAACAGGGTAAGGCCACCTCAATAACTACAAGACTTTGATTGTTTTTACTTTTGTGATCTGAAAATAACTCAGCAACATTTGCTCAGTACATTCATTTTGTGAAATATTCTATAAACAGAGTAACCTACATGTATCAGTAGTTACATGTAAGTAATATTTTAAAAATCAGAAGCTGCTTGGAGGGCTACAGGTGCCACTTCAGCCAGGAAAGGGGGGGGGGCACAACGCTCACAGTCTTTAAAGTATTTTGAGCACAGCTTAGACAAAATGACACAAGTATTGATAGCCTAATTGATAGCATGGGTAAGTCTTGAGTGAAGACTAGAGCGTCTGGATAAGCCACTACTCTGTGCCAGTGACCTTGACACCATATAACCCCATACTATGCAGGACAAACCATTCCATAGACTCGACCGCGCATTATTGGATGTGTGTATTTACATGATCGGAACTGCTATTTTCCCACCATCTCCCCAGGTGCATGGCAACCAAGTTGGCCTCGCACACTTTTTTTTTAATGCAGAATTTCGGATAAAAGTGTATGTTGATGACAAAGGTGTACTTTCATACTTTGGAGGGAAACAAATTATAGTTTCCGGTTCTTTTCCTCTACTTCTCTGGACTAATACAGAAAATATACATGTATGAACTTCCCTACAAACCATTCCATAGACTCGACCGCACATTATTGGATGTGTCTATTTACATAATCGGAACAACTATTTTCCCATCATCTCCCCAGGTGCATGCATGACAACCAAGTTGTCCTCTCTCACATTTTTATGAATGCAGGTGGATAAAATGCATGGGTTCAAGTTGATGACAAAAGTGTACTTTAAAATTTTGGAGGGACAAGAAATTATAGTTTCTGGGTACAATTTTCCTCTTGTTCTCTGGACTAATACAGGATATGTGAACTTCCCTACAGCCCGGAATGGTATTTCCCCATCTTTTCCTCCCAAAATTGTGGTTTGAATCAGCATTTGAATCAATTAGAATCATTGACATTTTTTTTTTAGCAACTGAAATATGTACATGTATTCTTGAACCCAACCCTCCTAACTATAATTAACCTATGATTAACATAATTTTAATACCAACATTGATCCATTATTTTCATAGAAGCAGAGAGAAAATGTAGCTTAGACATTATCAACCAACTTTCACTAAATCCACTGCATATGATTCCTAACCGTCAAATAGACTTGTGAGATTTAATTAATTATTCTTGCACCAATGGTGCATGTGAAGTGGTATTCAAACCATACATTTATTTCTAAATGTACATGTACCTTCAAGCTAGATTTCTAAAGTGAGAATGGGAGTGGCTGGAATATAATTATTGGTTTAATATTGTCATAACATGTGTAGGCCGATATGTAGAAGCATTTGTGTCACAATGCATACAGATACATGGAGAGCCTACATGCCATAGCTACACAAAGGACATGTATTATAGTGGTACTAAAGATACTCATGCTGGGATTTTAAATGCAAGTCCTGTACAGTGCAGTAATTTGTACAAATACCTGTACATATAAATACCACATGTCTAATGCTATAACCTTATGTTCAATTTCCTCACCCCCCCCCTTCCACCCAGAGGGACAGATGCATGTAGAGTCTACATGTACATAAGTACACAATGTATGTACATGTATTGTAGGCCTACATGGCACAAATTGCAGTCATGCTGAGGTAAATGTATAATGCATGTACAGTGCAACAAATTTGTACAAATACCTGTATATTTACCACATGTCTAATGCTCTAACCTTATGTTCTACCCCCCCTCCCTCCTCCCCACCCCGCCGCACCCTTCCCACCTACCCAGAGAGCCAATGCTCAATTAAGCATAGACTTCCTCTCCCATAGCGACCATGTGGCTAGCCATAACAAACACCTGTTGTGCTTTAGGACACATCGTATGACCATATTCGTGGTTGAGTACTACATGTAGGTTCCGTGGTATAATACACACCTTATACAATATACGGTGTGAACATATTTCCGTTCATCTACTATCCAGGCAGTATCATTACTGGGTACAAAACCAAACTTGCAGCAGGGCATGGGGGGGGGGGGGGGGGGTGGTGGTCTTTTTGTCAAAAATGTAATGAACTAAAACTAAGATTTTAGTACACAAATTATTAAATTGAATTCACAGCCCTGCAATAGCTTGGATCAGATTATGAATTATACTTGTTTCGCATTTGGAAATCTTTGTTTTGATAACAATTATGATCACTATCCCATTAAAATTGTGAACATTTGGGTAACAAAATGATCAATACCAATGCAATTGCACAGGAGATGCATTACCTCCCTCTTCCTTAAAACCCGAGCATGTATGGCTGACCATAGCCCAGCTCCCCCCCCCCCCCCCCCTTCTCCAAAAAATTGTTGTATTTTAGGAGAGCATGTTCACACCTACTTGTATATCTATCAAGGGCTTTTCATGGGAACCATGAAGAACAACAAAGAGGGAGGAGGGACAAGACATTGTTTACAATCATTCCTCTTTCCTCCTCCATTTCCCCCTTCTCCACCCCACCCCCTCCCTCCCACCCCCTCCCTCCCTCCCCCTCTCCCTCCTCATGATGTCTCTAAAAGGTCGGAGTTATCCATTTCATTTTAAATAAAAGCAAATCATAAAAATTAAAAACATATATCCCTATTAGAAACTTAGATGTCACCTTTGAAATTTCCCGTATGGGCTTTCTATCCAGTCTCTATACATGATTAATGACTGATAAATGACTGCCCAAGTTAATAAACTTCATGCACAGTAGGGCTTGACACAATTTACAAACCTATTTTCATGTTAAATGTTTTTAGAATCATTTAATAGAAACTAGAACTATAAGGTCATGCTGCATCCCGCACTCCAACCTAACCTTCTCCACTTGGGGGTGCGGGCAAAATAATAAGGATTCATGAGCACCAAGCACATTAAGATTTTTACGATTAGGTGTGCATGTGGATCCGGACACTTCTTTTTAGTATCAAGCTCTACTGCAGACATATAGCTACACCACGAGGGTGTTTCACAAAGATCCTAAGTTGGACTTAACAAATATGGAAAGCCGTTAGCATCTATGAAAATATTTTTTAATAGTTATTGATTCCGATCATTCATATTTTCTATTATCAAGGAGATTTCATGTTCTTGATGCGGAATTTATGAAAAGTCTGAAACACTTGAATTTCTGCTTTTAAATATATTTCATCAATTGGCTACAAATGGTTCTCCATAATATTTAAGTCAGACTTAAAGTTAAGTTTTACTTAGGATCTTTGTGAAACACCACCCAGATGTTTTAGCTGGAGGAGGGGGGGGGGGGTCTAGATTTAATTATAAAAGTTCAAGTCCAGTGGGACATTTCAAACCAACAATTAAATGGGGGGGGGGGGGGGTTGTCCATGTTAACTGAATCCCTGTTAGTGTCGAGCACTGCAACTGTATTGAATGAACAATACAGAGGTTACATTGGGAGGTCATGACCTTCAGAGGGTCAAGTAATATTTGATCACTGTTCAAACATGAAGTATGCCATGCTTTGGATTCTCAGAACAAAACAAAAAACAAATGTTAAGCTAACTAATACTACTGTACAAGTACAAATTTTGACATGAACTGAAATAAATGCAGAACACTTTTAAAGTTATGTATGGTGTAGTTGAAAGAAAGACAATGCCCTGATATAGTATGCCTACATTTTAAATGTCTCGCACTAATAGACAGTGTACTGGATATGCAGCAGTAATAGTATGCACGGATGGACACCCTCGCACCATGGAAATGAGCCCACCATGCTCCCTGCTTCCACTTGATCACAGCCCATATCCATTCACTGAACATTATGCAATCCAATCGTATTTAGATCCTTATCTTTTTCATTCATGTAGCTTCTAGATGGATATGCTTAAATTAAAAGCCTTCCTTCTTGGCCAGGGGGGTGTTTCACAAAACTTGTCATCAGTGACAAATCACAGTTTTTGTTATAAGCTACTGAAAATCCTTGCTTCTGATTGGTTATCAGCAGATTTGTCACTGATTTTTGTCATTTGTCACTGAAAAAAGACTTTGTGAAACGGGTCCCAGGTGTGACTATCAGATTAATTTCTCTGAACAAAGGAAATTATTTGTACTGATTGTAGGTCAGTGGGGGAAATAGATGCGGGAAGAGGGTGATAAACTCCTAAAACAATGGAGGGAGAAAGAGAGAAAGAGAGAGAAAGAAAAAAAGAGAGAGGAGAGAGGGAGAAAGAGAGAGGGAGAAAATGAGAAAGTGAGAGGGAGAGAAGGAGAGGGGAAAAAGAGAGAGTGAGAGAGAGAAGGGGGGGGGGGGGTCGGTGGGGAGGGAGAAGCTTACAAGGTAATGGGACAAAATACAAATAGCCCCTGAAAGTGAGAGAGAGAGAGAGGAGAAAGAGAGAGAGAGAGAGAGAGGGGGGGGGGGGGGGGGGGGGGAGGTTGGCAGGGAGGGAGAAGCTTACAAGGTAATGGGAAGAAATACAAATAGCCCCTCAAATTTGTTCTTACCGAGTTCTAACATAAAAACCATACAACAGCTTACTCAGTCTGGCTTGCAAAAAAACCTTGAAAATGAGACTTATTTCTGCCTTAATCCCAAACCTTAAACCGTAAAGCAGGTAGTTTGGGAGATGAACAGAAATAGCTGATGTGTCATGTTTTTACCAGGCTTGTTTAATATGGAGTTTAATATGCAACAGTTGTGTCTCTCATATTTGATCCTATTAATCTTTTCATTCTTCCCACGTTACAAACACTACATGAAACAATGGGAATAATAAATCCCTCTAGAAAGCTTCTTGATTTAGTTGTTGGGAGTTCTTATGAACATGCTTAGGAGGCAAACTCATTTCACAAACAGGTAGTATGGGGGCGCCCTGAACCAGAATCAAAGAGAGTTCAATTACGAAGGTGTAGCAGTATTGCCAGATACATCTATTGCATAAGATTAGATGCCATATGGACAGTGATGGGGTGTATCATGATGAGAAGAAGATCCAGAGTAATCCAAATCGTCTTTCGAATAGACAGATTCTAAAAATCCCATCTATTGAAATCTGCTGTTTCTTAAAAATAGAAGTTACACAACTAGAAAGCCAATTAAAATTGCAGCAAGGTGTAAAATAGCAATTTTACCCATTACTTGGTTAGGATTCTATTTTATCCCCCCCCCCCCCCCCCCCCCCCCGCCCCCAAAATGCTGCCATTCACCTATGTGTTTAGCTATCAAGAAGAATATTCATAACCTGAAAAAGTTGCAGAATTATTTTCTGTTGGCGAGTATGTGCTCTTGCTGCTTACAGTGAAAGTAGGAAGATTAAATGGGGGGCCGTGCCCCTTTTCCTCAGAAAACTTCAGAATATATTTACATAAAAGGACATGTTTTCCTTGCATTTAAATTCTGAATTTGAGAGAAAAATGCTGCTAAGGTCTTGAGGTAAATGCTAGATGTACAAATAATGATAATCTGAAAGTTGAAGTTTTTTTTTTTTGTAAGCCCGTTTTAAAATATAAAAATAGTCGGCGGAGGAATCTCATCCCTGTGTAACCTAAATTGAATCATGTAAACTGTCTACATAATTCCACATCTCGAGCTGCTTTTCATAAAACTCCAATATTTTTTTAATATTATTACCAACTAGCATCTTTGGCAAACTGATGACTCTTGAGGGAAGAAGAAGAAGAAGAAGAAGAAGATGAAGACATAAATACTACTTGATTGATTTTCACCCCCAGACGTACTTTTCATAATTTTATGCCCAGAGAATGTATGGTAAATGTCAAAACTAATAAGTTTTGGTAATATTTCAAAGGATGAGAGCATTTAAAGGCCGCCTGTCCTAGTTCAGCCAGAAGGGATTAGACCATACAGCGAGGTCACTGGCAGGTGACTATCTCATTAACTCAGCTCTCAATTAACATAAGAAAAAGAGGATCATGGGGGACCAACAGGCACTGATTGGGGAAGTTTTCTATTTAGAGGGAGCAAGTAGCTACAAGTAGTACATTGTGGCTTTAAGGTGTTGAGGTATCAGGTGGATGTGTTTGAATAGATTGATTTGGTAGGGGGAGATCTGTTACGCCTTGGGTTTATCATCTGAAAACTTACCCATCGCCATGTTGCCCCGGAAGGACAGTGTTCTCCTTGATGCCATAGAGAGCAGCCTCAGCTTGGTCCAGGGCGGAGCTAACGGATGATGTTAGCCTCCCGAGGATCTCTGGGTCATATGCCTCGATCTTCCCATCAAAGGGCCCTCCAAGCTTATCGATACCTGTGAAGGGGAAGGAGAGGGGAGGGAGCAACCAAAATATACAAACATGAACTAGTTGATTCGCCGCAGTAAGGAGACTTCATGTGTTATACATGTATGTATCAGCTTTTATGTAGTGTAAAATTAGGATTTAAACTGTTCTCAATCGTTCATTTGATTTTGATCAACGGACAATAACAGGAGATGATCAGGATCAAGACTTTTAATGGATCTTGATCGACTACAATTTGAGGTGCAGGTGTAGACTGTAATGGAATCAGAAATATTAGGTAATTTTTTAACCCCTCCCCCCCCCCCCCCCCCCAATTCATTTAATTTTGTATAAAATTTAATTTGGCATACGTTAATAGGTTTGGGACCTCAAAAGTATATCTCATTCATTCATGCATATATATTTGAACAAATTGATTTGGTGTTGATAAAACTCTCCACCAATGATGAATAGAATTTTGCTCTCAGTGACATAAACTTGAATGATTGCTGGCTTTTTGGTTTGAGCTAAATATATCAGTTGCAAACATGACTCTCTGGAACAAAAAGTAACTTTGCAAAGAAATATTAAATATTTTAATGGAATGCATAGGACACATGGACATAGGGGAACCTTGAAAGGAGTGCGAAGTGGCCTTTGGAAGGAACTCACCTGCTGCATCCAGAAATGCCTCCAAGGTATCAGGGTCTACAGCCCTCAGGTCTGGGTGTCCCTGGCTGTCCAACCGCAGGAGCTTGTTGGCTATCTCGATGGTAGGTCCGCTCTCCAGCTCCTCCTGATCCAAGATGAAAGATTCAACCTGAGACATTGGCATACATGCAGGATAGGTATATTCTTTTTTAGCAAAATCTACTGAAGGCCAGACAATGACATTTTGGCATAGATGCATGTACATGTAGTAAACATACTGAAAGTATTCTCACTGTATCTAATCCAAGATGAAAGATTCAACCTGAGACATTGGCATACATGCAGGATAGGTTTGTTTTTTTCTCTTTTAGCAAAATCAACTGAAGTGAAGGCCAGACAATAAATGTAGCATTGTGGCACAGATATTAAACAAACTGAGAGCATTCTCGCTGTGTATCTAATCGAAGATGAAAGATTTAAACCAGGGAAATTGGCTGACGTGCACATGTACGCAAGATGAATGATTGAATTTTAGCTAATCTAAAATTTGTACACTTCAATATTGTAATGATTTCGTCCTCTCATAAGCTATCACTCATCCCATTTTCTTCTTTAATTTCATTTTGTTTTCTTTGTCTTTTCTTTAAACAAAAATTAGAAAAAATTGTTATTTTCCCCTTTAAAAAATTTATACTTGCCATCATTCTAATTATGAATGTGTTTACTTGTCTGAGTAACAAATGGTGCTATTTTAGACCAATAAAAAACACCCATTATTCCTGTCAATGTGAGATATTAAGAGACTCTGATGGCATGCATGCCAAGCAACAGAAAGTTTGTCTGTGTGTGCATTTAAAAAAGACTTGTTGGAATTTAGTTCCCGGAACATGCCAAAATTGTGGACGTCTAAAACTTCTACACATTGGAGAATAAATGTAAATTGGTGCTTAGAAATCTAGATCTGTCTTCTTTGGGTTTACTACTATAATTTCATGGACATTAACACAGGGTTCATCTTGTGTTAAGTCTTTTAGAAGATGCATGATTGAATTTGAAACCTAATGGTGATAATTTTGATGGTAACATGGTCATATTATTAGCTGGTTAGCCCTAAGTAGGAACTCCAAAAGAAACATTTACACATTATTGAAAGTGTGGACCCAGTTACCACTGTCAAAATTGTCTCAATTCTGAAAGACAAAACTCAAAATTTTAATTGATCACAAATTTACAGTAACCAGTCTTTTTACAAAGTTTTCACTAATCAAGGTCAATTTCAATCTATCAATCCAACTCTTCAAATAACACAGCAGACACAGAGAACAGAAAAAGGAGTCATGGTCCATGCGCATTCATCTCGACAAAGTCAAACTCAAACTCAAAGGACAAGCCAAGGTCAAGCCCAAACCAAATTAAGGCAAGTTCAAGAGTCAGAGAGTAGGTTGGCGCTTTCCTTTATTTCTGGTTTAGCCTTCACATTGACAAGACAGAGAACTGGTTTTAGTCTATCTCCTTTCAAATCTTTGAGATAGGCCTAGGATCTACTGTTCTTTTCTTAATTTTCAATTTTATTTATGTTCCTGGAGTTAAATTTTAAAAAAATCTTCACAAGTCACAAGTTCACAACATCTGAAGTTCTGTTAGTTTTTGTTTTAAGGATTTAAATTAAGGTATGTCTTCCTAAAAGAGATCTTAATGTTAAGGCAATATTCTCAAAAGATTCCGGAATAAGGCATGCAAAATTGCAAACACGTCTTCTCATTTTTCTCAAAAGCGATCGAATGAATGAATGGGCGCCATGCATTCCATGATTCATTAATTTCCACACAGACCAGCCACACACTCGTTCGTGCAACAAATCGGGGAGGGTGCGCGCGATCGTTTCGTTTGCATGCCATATTTCCTCCAGTAACTATGATAAAAAGATATATAATAGAAATACATCATATCCTCGATATCCATTATTTTTCTCGGACTCACCTCGGATACTTCACCCTCCTCGCTTCCTGATAATTCGGCCATTAAATCTTGTTGAAGAGAGGCAAGCAGTTGAGCCTTTTCTATTGCAGAGTTTGCATTTGCGTGTGTGTTTGGCACGTTAACCTTACTCACAGTTTTACTCTCTTTACGCGAGCCTGTCGCTTTCTTCTGTCCACCATTCTGCATTTTCTGATCGTTTGACCGTCCTTCTTTCTTACATGTAAAACATAAACGTGATTTGTCGTATTTTCTACTGCTATTTCAAAATTTAGTCGGGCACTTATTGACCCACACGTCGCCCGCCTGTACAGTAGTCGGCCATTTTACATGTAAGGTACCCGGATGTTGTTTAATATTTTGTGCAGATATCTCCGACGTGCACAGAGTACACTGTAATGAATGAAAGGGTGGCCGATGTGTGTGGTTGTTGGGCATGTTCTACGGCACTAGCGATGTGCATGTGTTGCTCGTCGAAATATCGAGTCACTTGGAAATCATAATTAAACTTCTTGGCCACTCTCATTTACTTGAAATTATCAATCATAGTCTATTATGATCACAAATTCCTTTGGAAAAAGAAAGAAGAAAAAAAAAGTAAAACAAATAGCCACCAGTGAGATTTGAACTCACGACCCCTGGTTTACAAGACCAGTGCTCTAACCACTGAGCTATAGCGGCGTTCGCTGGCGGAGGGGAGAAATTAAGGTATAAATATGTTAAAAGAAAAGTTCACGTGGACTTGTCAATTTTGCTGGTACATTTCCCTGCATGTGTAAGGCTACTGAGAAGTGGAGGTGAGGGGACTGGGGGATAGGGTTGGGGGGGGGGGGGGGGGGGGAGGGGGGAGGTGAAGGAGACGAAGAATCCCCATGGGCCATGGCCATGCACCTTCAGAAATGTAATGATAATTTCAACAGCCTCCTCACTTTGTGTTTAATTGTAACGTTCGCCTATATACATTATACTGTACACGTACGTGAACATAATTATGCAGTATAATTTATCTCCCTTCTCTCTCTCTCTCTCTCTCTCTCTCTCTCTCTGTTTATCCTTTTCCCTTCTGTTCTATGTTTCCCCCTCTCGAATTTATTTCCTAGATAATTGCCATTTTAACAGGGAATGATAATGATGTTGCTAGTGCCATGGCCCATAAAGTTAAATGCCTTGTTTTGGGGAAAAGATTGGGCCTATACAGCAAACTGGTTCCCTCAGTGCATTATTGTCACTTTTCTTCCATTTTCATCGTCCACTCATTTTAGTAATAATGATATTAACAACAACAACAATAACAACAACAATGATAATGAGGATAATGAGGGTAGTGAGAACTAATATTTGTTGGCCCTCGAAAATTTGAAAAATCGCACCCCCCCCCCCCTTGAGCGCCAGAGGGGGGGGGGGGCATCTAAAAAAAAAAGGTAAAATTTAGCGGGCTTTTTTACACGTTTTTTTCCCCAAGGGGGGGTGGGGGTGGGCCCCCTCGATCCGCCACTGAACAGGGACATTAATAAGGGACTCCTGGGGGCACATGTAGCCAACGGGAGGAGCATTTTGAACGCAGGCATATCAAATGTTATCACAGAAACGGCAAGCGTGTTTTTTTTGGGGGGGAGGGGGGCGGAGGGGCTTATGAGCACCCATTCTTCGTTTTGCCGCCCCGGGAAGAACTTGTAATGACCAGAAGTAAGATCGGAAGACTATAGAAATCGGAATGTGAAATGAAGCATATGAAATTATTCAGATAACCAGGCCAGGTCTACAGTTTGAAAAGAAAAGAAAAAACAGTTAAGTACCCTAATAAAAAATTCTGATGACGATGAAAACAGAAAAAAATATTAGCATTCAATTAGTAGCACTATATTGGTAGAGATATATTGCCTATATAGACCCGTTTTGAAAGGTTCGAATTTCAGAAGAGAACACAATCATAACAAAGACCGTAGAAAGAATCGAGAATTCGAGAGGAGGATACATTCAAGATTCAAGATTCAAGATTCAAGATTATTTATTGTCTGATTTTTAAAAAATACAGAAATTCGTCCTCCACTGGCGAGTGACGTACATATACAAACAACATAAACAATATATAAATACATTCAAGGATACAAAGAAAATACAACAATAATAATGATAACAATAATAGTAATAGCAATAATAGCATTACAAAACTGACATGTAAACTTGAAAACTGGCATTTAAAAATGAATCTCGATAATGCACAGCGAATTGAATAAATGAATTTAAGTGCTTTGAAACATTCACCCCTTCTCTCCCAGAAAAGGGGTATGAGGAGAGAGAGAAAAGAACAAATGAGAGAGAGAGAGAGAGAGAGAGAGAGAGAGAGGAGTCGAATGGAGTAGAACAGAAAGGAAATGTGAGGGAGAAAGAGAAGGAGGAAGAAAAGAGAAGGTGACAGAAAACGAGGAGCTCTGGGAGGGAAGAGATGAGGTAGAGGTAAGAGTACAGGATATCAAGAACAATGACTGCCCGTGGTAAAAAAAGACAAATGAGTCGTCAACATTCGAAATTTGAAATTCAGAGCCGCAAGCTAGAGATAGACCCTGTGCAGTAGAAAGTTAGAACACCCGACACCAGAGTTCCGCTATCAGGGACCCCGATGCATCACCCTCTCCCAATGAGTTGACTCCCAATTATGGCGAATGACGTTTCAACGTCGTTAGATCATGTATTAATTTCTCTCCTTAATCAAACCCTAAACCATGTACACTGTTGCTCATAAAGTTGGAATAGTTCTTTTTTTTTACCCCAATGTATGGAATTATTTTGTGAATGATTTATTCCTAATACTGACTCATAGATCTAGATAATAGTATACATTCTCAGATTTTATTGAATAATAATCTACCAGAGTTTGTTTTGCGTGACTGCTAAAGCATGTGTATGTTAATATGCTTATTAACTAGGGGACCTACGCCCTTAAGTCATAAATGACAGTAATGAGGATTAATGCCCCACAAAAGGGCACTAATATAGCACATCGACACAGTTTTTATCCTGGGGTCTCACAGTTACGGGGCCATATGCTTTGCCACTGAACACGACTGTACCCAGCGGGGGCTAGGGTAGGGGGCAGTTCCCACAAATAGAAAAAAAGAAAGAAAATGCAATAAATTATCACTAATTCATTGCACTTTACCCCGATCCCCAACATAAAAAAATCCTCTGTACGGCCATGCATTATGGCTCAAGGCACGGGCATACAGAACATTTTTTTCTGTTGGGGATCGAGGGGGGGGGTCCAAAAGGCCCTTGCCCCCCTCCGCCCCCGCCAAAAAAAAAAGAGAGAAGGAAGTGAAATTAGAGAAAGAGGAGAGCTAAAACTAAAAGGGAATACAAAAGACAAAGAAGAAAAGAAGCTAGGGTAGGGGGCAGTTTCCACAAATAGAAAAAAACAAAGAAAATGCAATAAATTATCAATAATTCATTGCACTTTACCCGATCCCCAACATAAAAAATCCTCTGTACGGCCATGCATTATGGCTCAAGGCACGGGCATACAGAACATTTTTTTCTGTTGGGGATCGAGGGGGGGGGGGGTCCAAAAGGCCCTTGCCCCCCTCCGCCCCCGCCAAAAAAAAAAGAGAGAAGGAAGGGAAATTAGAGAAAGAGGAGAGCTTAAACTAAAAGGGAATACAAAAGACGAAGAAGAAAAGAAGCTAGGGTAGGGGGCAGTTCCCACAAATAGAAAAAAAGAAAGAAAATGCAATAAATTATCAATAATTCATTGCACTTTACCCCGATCCCCAACATAAAAAATCCTCTGTACGGCCATGCATTATGGCTCAAGGCACGGACATACAGAACATTTTTTTCTGTTGGGGATCGAGGGGGTCCAAAAGGCCCTTGTCCCCCTCCGCCCCCGCCAAAAAAAAAGAGAGAAGGAAGGGAAATTAGAGAAAGAGGAGAGCTAAAACTAAAAGGGAATACAAAAGACGAAGAAGAAAAGAAAAAGAAGGGGGTTGTGGATCGAGGAGGGGTCCAAAAGGCCTATGCCCCCCCCCCCCCTGCCTAAAAAACTAGAGAACAGAGGAGAGCTAAAACTAAAAGGGAACAAAAAAGAGGAAGAAGAACAGAAAAGGGTGAAAAGGAGGAGATCAGTTGCGATATATCCCGCCAACAACGCGTGGATGGGGGGGGGGGGGCCGAAAGGCCCTTGCCCCCCCCCCCCCCCCCAGCAAACCAAAAGAGAGAGAAGGAAGAGAAAGGACAGGGAGAGAGGAGAGAAAGGGAGGAAAAGAGAAAGAAGAAAGGTATGGGAGAATCAGTTGCGATATTTTCCGCCAACAAGGTGTAGGTCGGAGGGGGCCCCACTGGCGTACTGATGGGGGGGGGGGGGGGGGGGGGGGCTGGGGGGGCAGTTGCCCCCCAAATAAAATTCAAACGTATTTTATTTCTAATTCGATACCTTTCATTTACAAATGTTGCTGAATTGACATAATATTCCGAGATTTTTCCTCACTTTTTAGTAAATTATACTTTGTATGCGTTTGTTGGAAAATGACAGATTCCTAAATTTACAGTCAGGCAAGAAATGTGCTTATTTAAAGGCCTAGATATCAGTGCCCGTGCTCATCTGACAGTGATGCCTAAAACCCCTGAGCTTCCGGGGGCTCTGCCCCCTTGACCCATGCCAATTAGTGTCCTGCCAGTGTCACAAATAAGGTATCAAAAAATGCTCATCTGACCGTAATTGAATGCCCATGCCCCCTGAAATTCCAGGGGCTCCGCCCCTTGACCCCCGCCAGGTCTTTGCCCCTAGACCCCACGCCAATTTACGCTACGCTCTACCTTATCGTAAATACTTGAGCCTCCCCCACCTACTTTGAAAAATGTTCAGCGGGGCCTGCATGTAAGAGTGGGGATACTCGGATCGTTTTGTCTGCCCCCAAACGATTTTGCTCATTACCCCACTGCTGGTCATTATTACGTACCAATATTTGGCTCGCATACATTCAAATTTTGGCCCCCCCCCCCTAAGAAATTCTGGATCCGCGCCTGACTTTATCTACATTTACAATAAAGGCACTGATAAAGGCACCACCAGATACAATAGATTGTAGCTGCAGGTGGACAAATAACGAAAGAAAGATAGCAAAAATGAAGGAAAAAAAAGGGGGGGGGGATTGAACATGAAAACACTGTGATAAACAAGTGGCCTATATAATTCGTCTTTTCATATACATAGCAAAACCAGTGACCCCCTCCCGCATGGTGCCAGTGCCACCGTTTTCTTTTTAGAAATTGCGATTTCTTATACCAATTTCCCCAATCAAACATGTATAGTATATTGGCGTTGAGGGCCGTGATGTTTTCATTGCATAGATTGTGCGCATGCGTTGTACGCAATATCTTATGGTTTCAAAATGGCGAGAGACCGACTGCTTTGTTACTGAAACTTTGGAGTTGTTTGTAAAACTAGAGCTCATAGAAAACCACGAAATTACGTCATCTGTTCGAAGAAATTGCACCAGGTAACAGTATGTACGTTTTTGTGGTGAAAGATGTGAGAGATGATTTGTAACTGTACTTTCTTAATGAAAAAGTCGGCACTTTTCCCCCACAATATTTTGAGTGTGTGTAGGACTACGGCGCCGCTAGCCGCTCCAGCACTCCACAATTCACTGCACTGCACTCAATTTAGTAAATTTGCTGACGGCAATGTCGGATCGGTCGGCGTCGGGCACTTCTCAAGTTCTCGAACTCGCAAATTTGTGATGTCTGCACATCTTATATTTGACTTGAAAAGGAAACAAGAATGTGTTTCATGCAATGTATTATTCCTCTATCTAGTGGCGCCGCGCGCTCTGCCTCTGGTCTGAGAATGAGGATCATCCGCATAAACAACGATATCCTTGCAAACGCGGACAAATGGCGTCCTAAAAAATAAGGATCGTTTGCATTTTTGAGGACTTTTCATTTTCTTTGGTACTCTGCGGGTGAAGGGTTCCCAATCCGCTTGCAGGCAATGCGAAAAAACGGATTCCGCCTAACAAAATACCCCCACATTTACGGGTTTGTCTTCCCGAGGAGTCTTTGTGCTAGTGCTACATCAATGAGAAATGCATCATCGTGGATCTGTTTTTTGCATTGTTTTGCAGATCGTTAATAAGGATTGTCCATGAAAATGTGGACGATTCATATATGTTAGGGACGCAATTTGTCCGCATTTACGAGGATATCCTCGTTTATGCAGAGAGTCATTATTCTCGGACCAATGCCCCCACTGATTGTTGCTTTATCCCATGGCTTAACATTGAATAATTCATAGTTAACTGAGTTATGATTTGATTTTTACATCGGTCAGCATCAATCAACAACAATAACATTAAATTAACAATAAATGAATAGGCCTAACATATTTTTGGTCAAGTTGAGTTCACTGCACAGTGTAATAGCAATTTAATTTGTTTGGCTTTTGCATTTGCAGCCCTTCTACTCACAATTTTGATGACATTTACTCTCGAAATGAAGATTTCTAGACCCTTGTCGGTAAGAAGAAGAAGAAAGGACTCAAGGAGAGAGAGAAAGAAAGAAGAGAGAGAGAGAGGGGGGGGGGGGGGAGGGAGATGAGGAGGAAGGAGGGGGTGCACTGTTTATGAGACATTCTCCCATTTAACATATTTATTTGTTCTGAATACATTTTATTTACAGTCAATGCTGTAAAGGGATTACCTCAGCTAAACATAAAAATTTGATTTATGAGCAGATTTGTCATGAATCATGATTTTAACAAATATATTTGTCCATCTAAAACTTATCTGTATAACATTCCTGTGTTGTGATCCACAAACAAAACAAATGGCCTTCTAACCTCAAAGCTAACGGCAAGTTCTGTTCTTTTGTAAGATAACTCTGCAATATATGACACTTTCTCTAGTCTAAGTCTAGTCCCAAATTGGGAGTGACACAAACCCATAATAAAAGCAGCAAACGAAGGAGTAGAAGAGGAGGAGCACTGTTTGGGAGACAGTCTCCCATTTAGAATTTTAATGGGTGTCGTTTCTGTTCTTTTGTAAGCTACAGTAAGTCTGCAATAGATGACACCATCTCTCAAGTTGGAGAAAGTCTCCAAACTGGGAGTGACCAGACCCATAACAGAACATCAACAATAACAGTTCAAATGCCAAAACACACAAATTCAATCACTACGCACAGAGAAATTGTTACTTACCACACACTGCTGAAACACACACATGTCAAATCATTACAGTTACACATAGAGAGAAACCGTTACTGTCTTAGTTTTATCATATCTAGATGGTCAGCCATGACCTTAGAAGAACTACATGTACATTTGAACTCCATGCATATGAACAGTTGAATTTTACCATTAAAAATGCAGAATCAGACAGTGTACATCCAAATAATGTGGTGCTTCAACGATCTAGAGTATCTGGAAAAATTGTGGTACAGTACTGTAAGAGTGCTCATTGGAGTTTTAAGGGTTCTAAGAACATTTTAATCTGTAGAGAAGCAGGAGGGGGAGGGGATTCCTGTGAATATTTTTGGGGATCTGTGTGGATTGGAGTCGGAACCCTTCTAATGTCACCCTATTGTTCACAGGAGCTTTACAAAAAAGTATCACATGCATACTGTACATGAACATGTAGAGGAATTGAGGTTTCGTTTGTGATGTTGGTTTATATACTTTGATTTATTATTATTTTGTCAAAAACTTGCTTAACCATTACCTTTCTCTCCTGAATTCCCCAGATTGTTTCTGCTCGTACCTGTCACCGGATTCATGCAATACCTGACAAGCACATAAGCTAAACTGGTGTTTATTCCCAACTGGTGAACAATACTATGCCTCGTTACGGGGCGAAAACTTACGGGCGAACTGTCCGTAAAGACGACAATGACCATTTTGATGATTTATGGAACAAGAGTAAAGACAGCACTCGACCTGTGACTCGGCACTCCCCTGCTAAACGGCCAGCTAACAACCAAGTGCAAACCACTTCCCGACAAACTAGATCGTCCCCATCCAAGCCTTTAAGAATGGCTAGCTCTGAGAGTTCCAGGCCGACGCGACAGAACACTGTATTGAAAGAGGATGTGGTGGGTGTAACAAGTCCAAAGAGGAGGAGAAGAGCGAGCAGCACGGATGATCCCTTCAGCTTTAGCAGTGATGATGATAAATCACCCGTTAAAAGGGCCACCACTGACCAGAACAACGCTAGTGATTCCAATAACTCCAACTCTCGACAGACGAGAGCATCACTACAGTTCGACAATGGTGTTGAATCCAGGAATAGTTCCAGAGCAGCACCTAGGGCTGCCAATACGACCAGGAGCAGTGCAAAGGAAAAATCTCCAGGTAACCAAACCTTGATCACGCAATTTGCCAAGAATTCAAGAAATAATGACTCATCGAGTGAGAAAAGGGACAACACCGACGTAGAAATGATTAGTTTGGACGACAGTTTGGGTAGCCCGAATGGATCAGATTTCTCCAGTTCGCAAACTAGTGTAGTGTCTTTGTCATCAGGCAGTCAGCGTTCGAGTGGTTCGTCAGCGGTGAATGCCCGCCAGGGTAGGAGGACGGCTGGCAAACTTAAGACTGTTGCTGAGACCACAAGCACAGATGGTTCCTCTTCTCAGCTATCATCAGGTAGTGCCTCCTCGCTGAGAGGTAAGACAAGAGCAACGAACAGTGCTAGCCAATCGTCTAAGAAAAACCTAAGAACTAATCCCTCAGGCTCTAGTCAGGACTCTGCAATGAAGAGTGATGATGATTCTGATGACTCGGAAGTCATTATTTCAAGTACTAGTAGGAGTAGCAGCTCCCAGGGAAGTAGTAGTCAGTCTTTGAGTCAGTCATCTGGAACGTCAAAGTCGTCAACGTCCAAACCTAGTCTGAAGACCTCTAAATCGTTACCACCAGCCAAGCCTTCGTCCTCAACAGCTTACGATGAATTTGATTTCTCGGAAGACGATGAGGAGATAGAGGCTCCTCCTGCACTGTTAAAGGCGAAGTCCGCAGGTGCTTTGGACAATGTCAAGAAGATCTTCAACAGTCCAAAGAAGGTATGCAAACATATTTGTGAAGACTTGCTTTAAAGCCCCACTGCACAATATCTAATCGGTGACCATTGCTTCCTCCATGGTCCCCTTTTTCTTATGTTAATTGAGAGCTGATTTGATGAGATAACCAACTGGCAGTGACCTCGCAGGGTGGTCTAATCCTCCTAGCCAAACTACAGTAGTACAGACGGGTTTTAAATGATGTGACTTTGATTGTCCAAAAACAAAAAACAATGATGCAAGAAAACAACATGCTCAAGGAATGCATTTTTCGAGAAGAATGTTGGCACTTGCTATCCCAGACAGCTTGTTGCTAAATTGTCTGAAAGGTCTAATCATCACTAGTCAAAATGAAATATTATCTTTTTTTATCTTGAACTCTGAAATACCTTGAACTCATTTAGCTGAAATTAAAAGAGAGTTTGTGTTTAAAACACAAGACATCAATTATTAAGGAAAAGTTGACATGTCATGGTTGACTCATCTTTACAAAGGTAACCAATTAAGGTAAAAATCCCCAGGCGATTTAAAGAATTTAAAGAGAGCTTTGGAAACTCTTCAAATGCTCTTGTAAAGCAGGATGAAGCTTGAAAAAAAAAGATCTTGATTTATATAAATTCATGTCAGCCCCATATTGATGTAATTAAAGTCTTCACTATATTTTCTTGATACAGTCCCCTGCCAAGGCAAAGTACAATGCAAGATCATGGAACAAACCTGATGTACCAGAAGAGGTAAGTCCACTGGCTTAGAATCGCTGCTTGGCATAATTTTCAAACAGTCCGATGGGAATTGAGTGTACAAACAGACGTATAAACTTGGTTCAACAAGAGTGATCTACTGTAAAAGCAGAAACTTTTGTGAGCATGAAATATTCACCAAGTTAGTCAGTGAAAGGATACAGCATAATTTTCTTTGCAGTTTGTTAAATTTTGTGCCATGATATTAGCTTTTGTTTAATTGTGAAAGTTTCATGTCGCCATAGTTACTGGTTTTACAGTAATGTCTGCTGAGTTGATATTGATATGTGCGTGTGTAGTAATTATGTGAAAAAAAGTGTTATAGTCATCCATATTCCATTTCAGCTGTCTAACAATTTTTGATGCACATCTCTTGCAGTTATTAAACTGTTTGTTGATATTTTGGAGTAGGAGTCTTGCTCTGCTCTGAAAGTTTCAAATCGTGAAAGGATCGCATCATGTGCACCATACCATGATCATCAGTTAACTGCCATCTCATGTATTTCCACTGTAATTTGTACATTCCATAATTTGTAAAAGAGTTCATTAGCTGTGATTGAGTTTGTGAGTCAGTTATGTTTTTTCATTCTTGACTGAGAGGTGATACTATGTATGCCATACTGGTGATTGATGGCTGTTTTACAAATCCAAACATATTTTGAATTGTTCGTTCAATGTGAGAGTGACGTAAAAGAAATATGAAGGCTAACGAACGACGCGCGTGCGCGCTCCCTATTGATTTTGTACATGTACATGCTGCCGAAAACTGCCTCGCTATAGCTGAAAACTACCTTCAAAACAGCAAAAATGAAATGAATATCGCCATGGCAATTCATGATTTAAAAAAAAAAATAATTCTATTGGTTTCATGATTTGAACAAAAAATGAAAAATAAATAGGAGGTAAAGAGTCCAAATGAAGAAAAAAAAAAAAGAAGAAAAAAAAAGATCCCCCGCCCTACTCCAGAAAAGCAATCGAGGACATCCAAATTATTAAAAAAAAAGGCCTAATAGCAAAGTTACGTACATGTACCATCAATTTGAATTTATATGCAATGGGGACAAGGGCCCCCTTCCAAAAAAGATAATGTGAAGTCCTACTTTAAAGGGACTATGTCCCATTTGCAGGCCCAAAAAATGAAAAAGTTAAATTCCAACTGCATTTGAAAGATAATACTAATTTAGAACTTCCCTAAAAAAGGTGGGGCTTGAAAATGTCTTCAAGTGGGAAAATAACGACTTTTAGTTGTCAAATCGACTTTAGGGCTATAGAGCCCAAAAGTAATAGTCTTGATTTTCAGACAATTGTACCGAATGGTCATACGTTTTATGCTGCGCAAAGATTCAATCAGTTAATCTTGGCCATCACAAGAAGTGGGTTATTGATGTAGACAAATCCTCATGTACCCTTTACAACTCTTTTCATGTATGTTATTACCAAAGAAGAAAAAAAGCCAGTTAGCAACATCATTATCATTCCCTGATAAATGTACTATGTCCCTTTTGCAGCCAACCTCAAATGCTGTAGAACTTTGCAGGAATTATGAATATGTCATGTATGTCCTATCTGTGAAATTTAAACGTTAGCAGTGTCCTCATATTCAAATTATGCAAGGAAACCCGTTTACTTGCTAGACTTCACTGTCAGACACTATTGAGTGACTGACTGGCTTTTTTCCTTCTTTGGTAATAACATACATGAAAAGAGTTGTAAAGGATACATGAGCATTTGTCTACATCAATAACCCACTTCTTGTGATGGCCAAGATTAAACTGATTGAATCTTTGCGCAGCATAAGACGTATGACTTTTCGGTACAATTGTCTGAAAATCAAGACTATTACTTTTGGGCTCTATAGCCCTAAAGTCGATTTGACAACTACAGTGTAATAGTCGTTATTTTCCCACTTGAAGACATTTTCAAGCCCCACCTTTTTTAGGGAAGTTCTAAATTAGTATTATCTTTCAAATGCAGTTGGAATTTAACTTTTTCTTTTTTTTTGGCCTGCAAGTGGGACATAGTACCTTTAAGGCAAAGTCTTACAAATAAATTTATTTGTTGCACATCGTTATACTGTACAAAAGACTGTCTAGACAGGTTTAGTACTGGCAGAAGGAAATTGGCCATGCAGATGATAAAATGATGGAATAAAACTTAGACATACCGGTACATGTACCTTCAAGTTCATGTACATGTACATGTACTGTTTTCTCAGAGGACACGTTAAATCTTTTCTTTATTACAATTAGTGCTGTAACATCACGGATATCTCCAATTCCGTTTAACCGCCTGTCAAAACCGGACGGTTTTCGGTTAAACGATTTATTTAAAAAAATAAATAAATAAATAAAAAAATAAAAAAAAATAAAAAAAAAAAAAAAAAAAAAAAATCGTTTTTTTTTTTTTTTTTTTTTTTTTTTTTGGCCGTGTGAAAAAGCGGGAAGGTGATTTAACTGAAGGCGCCGATTTGTGCTTGTGAACTAGTCACAAATAATAGTAACAATGTCGTTTTAGAATAATGTGTAAGATCATTAAAGTAAATTAAAAACAGTAGAGGACCTAGGATAGAACCTTGTGGTACACCATGTGTTAAACTTGGATGAATATATATTGAGATCTATTACAAAGATTACTTTCAAACCAAGATGACAGACAAATTGGAGTGTTGTTCTAGTTTCCAAGTGGTAAGTCATCATACCGATTACTGAGCTGGGAGACATTGCCAGGCATAGTGCCAGGTGGAGGGGCATAAATCGAAACTTTAAAAAAAAATAAAAAATTTAAAAAAAAATAAATAAAAAATAAAAAAATTATTGAAAAAAAAAAAAAAAAAAAAAAAAAAACGGGAAAACGAAACCGTCCAATTGAAAACGGAATCCGCCATGGGCGGTCGGATACCGGACGGTTAAACGTTTGACTACAGCACTAATTACAATTGGGTTGCTTGGAATTGCACCTCTTTTTTAGTGCATGTAAATATAATAAAACACTTGTGTAGCAAGAAGTGTAGCAAGAAGGTCAATGATTCGTGTGAATATGACAGATAAAACAAGCATCCGATAAAATTAGATAACAAATAAGTGCATGAGTGAAATTCTGCATGGTAAGATATATTGTTGTATGAATGTTAAGTGCTTGAAAATCAAAGGCAACTGTCAAAACCTTGGGAATTATATTATGATGTATACATAATTACTCTTATGACTGTAAAGGTTGAGAAATGCAGGAAAGGGGTACATGTAATTGAAGGAGATGGACCCCTAAAAAGAAAAAAAAAGGATTAAAAAAAAAAAAGAAGTAAAATTGTGCACCCTGTGGAAAGAACACTAAATTTTCCTTTTCACAGGATGCATGCCTAACGGCCTGACCAGTAAAATTTTGAAGAAATTGCAATGGAATTAATATATTAGTTTGAATTGTAATTATACCCTTATGGAATTCTCGCTATCACAAATACTTCCAAATGCGCGGATGTAGTGTCTTGAACATATTTTTTTACCCATTCCCGGGACTTACATACTTTTGGTGTTCAGTGGCGTGAGGGCGGTACATACATATATTATGCATGCGCAATGTAGGAACGTACGTGACCGAAAGCTATTTTGAGTTTTAGAGTACATGTTTAAAAAGATTTTTTGTTTTTTCGTAAGTTCCACTCTTGAAATCTATGCGATTACTGTCAGTAAATAAAATAAACACAAACACAATCAACACTGGCATGCACAGTGCAGCGCACGTTAAATAGACCGGAAACGACTACATGCATATCACCAAACTATCCCAGAGTGCATTTTAAATGTGGCCTAAACGAACAAAGCTATTTTAAAATATTTTGGCAATAGCAAGAATTCCTCTATCATCTTATGAAAAGTAGCGCAATTACTGATTACATGTACATGTACATCCATGTGTGAAATGCTCTCTGAAATAACTTTGAATGTGTTTATTCTTGTATTTACATGTATACAGTGACATACATGTACATGTACATGTACATGCACCTTTTTATGCCTCCGCCACCGAAGGTGGTGCCGGAGGCATCATGTTTTCGGGTTGTCCGTCCGTACGTCCGTCCGTCCGTACGTCCGTCCGTCCGTCCGTACGTCCCGTTTGACCGTTATCACAATATCTCAAGAACCATTTAAGATTTAAACTTAAGACTCGGGAATAGTATTTATCACCATAGGAAGACGATCTGATTAGATTTTGGAGTACGTAGGTCAAAGGTCACAGGTCACAGAGGTCAATTTATGAAATTCCTTGTATTGAGTTTGTTAGCGCGATATCTCAAGAACCATTCGAGATTTAAACTTCAAACTTAAGGATAGTATGTATCACCATAGGAAGACGATCTGATTAGATTTTGGAGCACGTATGTCAAAGGTCAAGGGTCACAGAGGTCAACTTATGAAATTCCATACATTGAGATTGTTATCATGATATCTCAAGAACCACTGGAGATTTAAACTTCAAACTTAGTGATAGTGTGTATCACTATAGGAAAACAATCTGATTACATTTTGGGTCACGAGGTCAAAGGTCAAATGTCACAGGGCTCATTATGTATGCAAAAACAGCTTGTGATCGCGTTATCTGAACAACCGATTGATGGATTCCTGCCAAACTTTGGTCATGTATGTATCTTGCAGAGCTGATGAACTGATTAGATTTTGGGGTCACGAGGTCAAAGGTCACAGGGCTCATTATGTATGCAAAAACAGCTTGTGATCGCGTTATCTGAAGAACCGATTGATGGATTCCTGCCAAACTTTGGTCATGTATGTATCTTGCAAAGCCAATGAACTGATTAGATTTTGGGGTCACGAGGTCAAAGGTCACAGCGCACATTGTGTATGCAAAAACAGCTCGTGATCGCCTTATCTCAAGAACCGATTGATGGATTTCTGCCAAACTTAGGTCATGTATGTTACTTGCAGAGCTGATGAACTGATTAGATTTTGGGGTCATGAGGTAAAGGTCAAGGTCATGCGGCTCATTATGTATGCAAAAATAGCTTGTGATCGTATTATCATTAGAACAGATTGATGGATTCCTGCCAAACTTAGATCATTTATGTATCTTGCAGAGCCAATGAATGGTTCATAAGATCAAAGGTCATGGGCTCATTATGTATGCAAAAATAGCTTGTGGACGCATTCTCATTTGAACTGACAGATGGATTACTATTTAACTCAGGAAATCTTGCAGAGCCAATGAACTGAGTAGATTTTAGGGTCATGAGGTCAAAGATCAAAGGGTCATATATGTATATGAGAAATTGCTTGTAATCACGATATTCTGAGAACATGTTAATGGATTACAATTGAACTTGAATTTGAAAAATTTCTTCCGTTTCGGTTTGTAAAATTGCTCTATGACGGAGGCATCATTTTCGACTGCGCGCAGTCGAATTCCATCTAGTTGTTTCCTAATTTCAGTACTTGTACTATACATGTATGTACATGTAGCTAAATTGAGCACAATAAAAAATAACATTGATGCCTGGAGGCATTATAATTAT
The DNA here is from genome assembly GCF_000002235.5 of Strongylocentrotus purpuratus. NCBI lineage: Eukaryota > Metazoa > Echinodermata > Echinoidea > Camarodonta > Strongylocentrotidae > Strongylocentrotus > Strongylocentrotus purpuratus. The sequence goes on from NW_022145595.1 coordinate 16,637,759, forward strand.
CAGCCAATTATACTATTGTACGATAGACTAGCCTACATGTAAGTAACGACGACCGGATAACGAACGTATGACAGTTCGAGATCTGTCGAACACGTGTTGTGTACATGCATGAGATAAAAGAGATGATCTCAAATGTGTGTGCATGTGATTGCGTGTGTGTATAATTATACTCTGCCTATTACCGGTACTCTCTTCGCTCCGTACAACTGAATGCAACTGCGTGTATTATGTTGGAACGCAAACACACATGTAATTGCCCTCCCACCTCCCGGCCTAAATGAGATTTGTACCATTGCTGGCTGTCTTGCTCGTTGAGAAATTGTATCCATGATTAATGTGTTAACTTAACTTTGAAGAAGATGAGTTACTTACTGTAGAACGTCGTGTACAGTAATCCTAAATGTCATGTGGATACTTGTATCTGTGGATAAATTATAATCTCCTACAAGTCATCAATATGCTCATTCAATGCTCATTCAATGCTCATTCAGTGCTGACATGTACATGAATGTAACCTGTGCAGTTCTCATGAACCTACCAACTTGTTTTTATAAAGGGTAGTATTGACAACATTTATGATATCTTTATTTTGGGGAAGGAAGGGGGAACGTACACTGTACATGGACATGTACAGTAGGAGGAGGAGGAGGAAAAGGAGGAGGGGAGGAGTAGGAGGAGAGGGGGGGGGGGGGGGGGAGGTAGGATAAAGGGAGGAGCAGGGAGGTGTGGGTCTGTGGGATTTGGATCATGGCTAGGGTTAGAACAAACAAAAGTCTTCCAACAGTGAAACATAACAAAATTGACGGAAATTGTATTACAAGTATTTTCTCCAGAATTTAGATATTTTTAGATAAAAAACATGCCTGCACTGTCTATCCTCATCCTGATTTTATCCAAATTTAGTATTTAGAGTTTGTGTAATCGAAAATATGTTCATGGCCACCCTAGCTATACTAGGCTGTCTTTCTCATAGTGAGATTTGTGACCCTTGCTTTTGCCATGTACATGACCTTTCAGCCAATGCCATTATCTTTTTATTGAGTGATCAAATGCAGGCTCCTTGGTTAGTTACTACATGTATTCAAAAATTATTGCTTTGTGGAAGTCTGTGAATGCTCATCAAGGGAATTGAAAACACTTGCCTTTATTTTTGCGGTGAAAATAACATCCTGGAAAATTCCATTAAGCTCTTGTTCCAAGAGAAGAAAAACAAACCCAAAACATCAACAACAACAAAACAACAATAGAAGATTCATCTCAATTTCTGTAATGAAATCTATTTAACATTCCGAAGCAACTTTCAGAAGAGCTTCCTTGAACAAGAGCGTAATTGTTACCCTAATTATTTCTGCGGAGCCCTGTCAACTGTCAAATGATGTTCTGAAAAACATCATTTTTTTTTAATGTGACTCTTATGCTTGTAATGATAAGAAATTCTTTATTCTCCCTGTGTTTGAAAATCCATTTGTATTAGAAAAAAATGTTTAGATTCCACAATAACAAGAATCAATCAGTCTATTTTAAGTCTCGCTCAACCACAGCCCTTCATAAATTCAATAGAGCTGCAACAATGAGCGAGCAGAGTTCACATGTAATTCTGGTTAGGGGCCTTGACAGACGCAACACTCTGGCAATAGACCAAGGCCTTACTCACACTGTCAAAGAAGAGAGTGTTGTATTGAGGGCAGCATAAACTGTTCCTGCAGCAGTGTTCACATGTTTTTCCATTCACAATTAGTCAATTTTGGATCTTATTTGCAGAAATAAAACAGAAAATCCATCTTGATGAAATTCATGTTGAAATTCTCCTCCCAAATGAATGGCAAATAAAGTTTTTGGTGGTTAAAATTTAGAAAGTCTCTATATATCTATTTACACCCCCCGTCCCCTCTAGAATCCCGCGGGTCCTGCTAGTAGCAAAATGATAGAATAGAATACTGATTATTCTTTTTAAAATAAACATGGATTTTCCACTTCTTCACAATGAATATTAAGCTTCTGAAATAAATTAATTAGTGATTTCTTAGCTCTGATGACTGCGTGGAAATGCTAAATACAGGGCAAGACATTTTTGCCGATTGCAGAAATTTTCATGCAACCAAATGTGTCTGGTTTTACAGCACTCATAATGAGAATGCTTACATGGTTCGGTTTAGAGCACTGGAGTATTTTTTGAGTGTGAATGGGGCCCTTATTAGAAAATGTTCTCAGGTACACTTGAAGGGCTCCTCTCTGGAGAACACCCCCTCTCTGTAGAGGTCATGAACTCGGTCTCTCTTGAAGAGGAGTCTTGCTGCTATGGAGTGAGAAGATGGATGTGGAGAAAAGAGGTGGAGGAAAAAAGGGGGAAAATAAGGACTTTTTTTAGGGGAAAGAACGGTCATTTTATAAACAGGTTTCCATCACCATTTTTGTTTGGAAGGGGAGGGGTGATGTTGAGAGTCTTAGGAGATTGATTCATTTTTATGATTGTTTTATTATGCAGCACTTTGAATCTTGACACAACTCTTGTTGATGACATGTTTATGGGAACTAAATCTTGACACAAGTTGATGTGGAGATTCCCTTTTTGGTGATTCAGTCATGTGTGATGTCATAGCACTGGGAAGTGTTGTTCCTCTGCAGTAGAAATCGGTCCAAAATTCCCTTTTCTCAAATGTCAACAGGGAACAGGCAGTTTGAATGTGATACACTTGATTACATGTGTTATTCGTGGGCTTGGAAACCATGGCACCCCTCCCACTTGAGAGGCCCATCATGTTTGTTTACTTTAATTCCCATGCTATATTTGAACATGATCACACAAGAAACAAATGCATTGTCTAATTTGTCTCCTACATGTATGTAACTCTTTCATGTACAATGTTCATGGAGCGTGTCGTACCACAATAACAAAAAAGTGACTGGTACTGGTAGATGAGCTTCTGATCAAATTTCATTTACATGAATCGTGCACGCTTCAAAAGTAATATACAGTTTCATACCGTGATTATTTCTAGGCCGATATCCACCTCAAGTGTTCCTGTTTTCTCAGTTTAAGTTTGTATTTGAATTGAATTTATTTATTCACCACCATTGAAAACATTGAAACAAAAGATATATATAAATGTACAATGACAATGCCAATATAACTTAAATACATGACATGAATTATAAAATACATGTTCTACAGCGATATACATGTACATTATGAAAATATTTAAAAAATAGTTATAAGTAATTTTAGTGTCGAGAGTAAAACAATAAATGACTATTTACAATGAGTTTGTGATCGATGGTTAAATGGAGTAAAAAGAATATCACATGTGCTAGTCGAGTCTGACTCGCGTTTTCTAAAGCCTAAAATAAAGTTTATTGAAAAATGCATGATGGTTGCTATACAACTAGACCTGCATGTAAATTTTTCTAGATGGGTTTGACCTCTTCGTGTGAATGGGGTCTTGAGTTTTCCTCTGACTATCATTAAAATGAGGCTCAGCTTGCAAATCATTTTTAAGCTGATCATTGCGAATTCATGATCACCTAGCCTTGGCTCAGCTGTGCTCTGTTAAACTGTAAAACCGAGAACAGGGTCGAGAGTAGAGTCGAGTAATGCTGCATAGGGAACACGTGTGTCGGTGTGTGCAGTCCATCGCGCCATACCGTGCATGTAATTTAGGCCCTTTGTGGATTTCAGTGTGTGCAGTAAACTGTGCTCGTGTATGGGAACTCACGTACACACACTTTGCCATGCACAGTGTGCATTTATATGTGTCTGCTGCTGAACGAGCCAGTTGAGTGCTTCAGCATTTCAGTGCTATATTTATCATTGCTGCTATTCTGTATTTCTGTGCTTACGAATGTATCTAGCTCGAAAACAAGTCTACAGACTAGTTTGTTTTTACTCTTATAGAGGTGTACGGTACATGTATTTTTTCTAGACTTCTGTTTATATAATAGTGTACATGTATATAGATAGGGCCTACATGTTGCGTGGATTATTACATGCAGTTCTACATTCGGTAAAGTGTAGGCTGATCGATTTGATGTCACTTTGCCTGTTGATATCACTGCAAGTTTTCTATGAACTTGCATTCAGGAACATTCCCTTTATTGTGAAGTCATGAAATGTTTGCAGATCCAATGTAGATTACACAAAGTGCAATGTCCCCTACTACAATGATGCAGGCCAAATCCTACTACTGCTACTTTATTCTTACAGAAGTTAAAAATGGACAATATTCAATAATCAAATTTCAAGTCAACTGAGAGGGTTTCAAACTTTTAGATAAAATGTGCTTCAATGTATTTAGTAAATGGTCATAATCAATAGTGTCCAACTCACAGCACGTCTTCTGACTGCTTTTTTGGCATACCAGTAATCTGAATCTATGCATAGCCCTATACATGTACATGTATTATGCATTGGCTTATATGTAAACTTTAAATGAGCCTGTCAGTCTTGGAGACAGACTAGTGAAGGTCATAATTTATCAGACTTCGGCTAGTACATGATATACACGTACACATGCATACAGGGGATGTGTCTATTTTGAGCATCACGCTAAGCACAGTCAAGATTTGTTACATACAGGTATAAGATGTACCGAGTAGTCTTCTCTTACAAAGACGGTGGCCGTATTTAGTTCTAATTCAGGGTACATTTATAAATAGCTTGTTGTTATTGCTTGAGAATTTTAAGAACAAACGTACTGATGCAATTTGAACAAGGAGTGGAGTGATTTTTTTTTATAACCATTGGCTTACATTCTCAGCATTAGTAATAGAATACAAAAAATAGAGAAAACTTCTGTGCTCAACAATCTGTGTATACACGTACATGTGTACAGTATATACATGTGCATGTACTTTTTGATTCTTGCATGACAATGTCAATGATTAATAATAGGTAGGGGAGGGGCAGGGGCAGGGGCATGGAGGTGAGGCTTCAACTCAATGTATATGTACATGTAGTTTTAATTATTGTGACAAATGCATGTATGACACAGAGTAGGTTGCATATTAGACTGACATTAGTTGTATTTCCTGATAGCAAAGGTATTCTAAAAGATTGAAATTTTAAAAAGAGAACATTTTCTGATGCTGATGCCTGATGTACAGTGACAGACTGACAGTACATGTACTGTAACACATTGCCTCTTTAGTATCTAAATTTTGTATATTTGGCTTTCCAGGAAATGGTACATTGTAGAAAATGCTGTTTTTGGTATTAATAACTGAATAAATATCAAACAGGATGTGAGGTTATCGGGTCAATCAGATTTTGTGGAATTGAAAACTTACAAAAGTAGGGCAGGAACTCTTTTTTTGTACCTTCTTAATCGTACAGGGTAGGAAAAGATTTGTTTGACATTTCCATAACGAAAATATTGTTCATTTAAATGTCCGCATTGGCATTAAACCAAAAAGCAGGGAAAAAAATTATCATCATTCTCATAAAGTTGACAGCTTGTGCGGCATTGCCTTCATGTATCATGTCAAATTTATTTTAAAAAATTGGAATCAAAAACTTATAAAAGTAGGGCAGGAACTCTTTATTTGTATATTCTTAATCGTACATTTATAAAATATTGTTCATTTAATTGTCTGCATCAATTGGTAACCAAAAACGTAAACAAATTATCATAAGTCTGACAGCTTATGCCGCAGTGCCTTCATGTATCATGTCAAATTCAAAGTTTTCAGAATTGTTCTTTAATTTTGATTTGATTTTCCAATGCATTGCAAAAGTAAAAGAAGGGTCCGTTTAACGGAGCCGCCGCGAAGCATCCATCACGCGAAGTCGCCATTTTCAATCCATTTCAATGACTACATCACAGAAAACAGCAGTGTATGGTATCAGTGCGGTTTAAGGCGGTGATTTTAGTCACATCAACATTTGTACGCAAGAGATCAAATCCTGACTTTGGCAAATTTTTTTTTTTTTTTTTTTTTTTTTTAATGTCAAAATCGGGGGTGCGGCCTTATCGCCGGCAAATGCGGTAAACAATTCCAGAGTGATGGCCTGGCATGAGCAAAGGCTCTCTCCCCAACTTTACATTAACTTTTAGAAGAACAGCAATCCAAAGTTTTGAGAATGTAAAGATCTGGCAGGTGTGTAGTGATTAATCAAAGAAATATTGTACTTTGGAGCAGAGCCATGAACACAAAAGAAGTTCTTTTATGGGTAAACTATGGAGTTCCTTGAGAACCGGTGTGATGGTACAGTGTTTGTTGGAGAGGGTAACAATATAGTGAAGGATGTGTCTCTCTATTTTTTTTTTACTGTGGTTTTGATGAGGGACTACTCCTGTTTTGAAAAAAAATGTTTTGACGAAAATTTTGAATAGATGTTTGATTGTTTGGAGGGGGAAGTTATTCAGGAAGAGAAGCACCCATCATATATTTCTTAGTATGTTTTTTCTATGGTTTTTCTTCTTTAATTTTTTTTTCAGAGCTTAATCGCCCACTACTCCCATGTGCCTCTTTTCACTGTTTGACCTTTCCTCCATGTTTTCTCATTCTTTAATTGTAAGCGTAGTACTCACTCAAGACTATTTTCCTTTGTTGAAAATCTTATTTTCATTCATCTGCTTTCATTGATAATGACTAAAACCCCTACGATAACATTCACACTTTGTTATCTTTATTCTTTGTATTTTGATTCATTCTCCAGGACGAGTTTGCTAGCTCCTCTGCCTCCTCCAGTCAAGGGTCCATCCCGTCCAAGCCTGCCCCGTTCAGGACCATCGAGGGGGGCAAGCAGAGGGGGGCAAGCGGGCTAACCAGGCAAACCGTGTACCCTAAGAAGGTCAACCACTCCATGGTGACATCACTCAAGTGCAAGCGGGACGAGAAGAAGGTGAGGAAATTGCTTCATGTGGAGGGTTTAGAATGGATGGGTGTTAGTGAGAGGCAACGTTAAAGCCTATCTGCACTAGTTTGGCCAGAAGGGATTAGACCACACAGCAGGGTCACTGACAGGTGGTTATCTCATCAAATCAGCTCTCAATTAACATAAGAAAAATGGGATCATGGGGAACCAATGGTCACCGATTAGGCATTGTTTGCTATATAGAGGGCGCAAGTAGCTATAAGTAGTGCAGTGGGGCTTTAAAGGCTCTTTCAGATATGACGGGGTAAACTTTTTTTTTTTTTTTAACGTTTAAATGAAAGGTGACTTCGGGCAATAATGTTTTACGCGTATACACTTTGCTTTGTGTTATATAAAGATACAGGAATGAGTCGTGTATTACATTTTACGTCATCATGAAACACCCCTCCCCCCTCCTGTGGTTTTGCTCTGAACGAGGCCTTATGGCAAGCTTGGGGTTAGTGGGTAACCATGCTAACCATTTACCATGTGGGTGAGTAGATTGTTGCTTGAGCAAGGCTCATAGGAAAGTCTAAGCTATTTTCTCCTTTATGCTTCAGAGCACTTCTGATGGTTAAGCAGTGTGAATCTAACTTTGACTCGACCACTGGAGATGATTATCATGAATGTTTTTTGTAAACCTGGGTTTCCACATTTTCGCTGCTTCCTTTTGTCTTTTCAGCTCTACACTGTGGTGAGGCATGTAAAGGGGGCTTCAGACTGCCAAGAGTCGGGTGAGAGTCAGCAATATGCAGATGATATCGAGTACCTGATGGAGGGGCTGAAGGGAACAGAGAATGTGGGAACGCGCTGTCTGAGGTGAGATAAACTTGTGTGTATGGTTCTCGGCATGCATAATGGGGCTTAAGTAAGTTCCTAAACGTACCTAAAAAAATTGACGTTTTTGAAATACAAAAAGTCAGGTCCTCTCATTTGAATGTTTTTGCTGCATATGAACATGTTTGATATTATATATACATCTCTATCCGATGAAGAAAATTACCTGCATGGTACTGGTAATAATAGGCCAATGTTTTAGCCAAGGCACCTAAAATGCTTCATCTAAAAGTGTCATGGAGCTTGGAGAGACAACTATTGATATTTTGTGAATAGGAGTCGAGAGAATCTTAATCTGATATTTTTATTGTGATGTCACAATACCGTTATGTAATGAACTCTGGAAAGATTTAACGTAGAAAGTGGCATAGATTCATTTATTCCTTATCACATTGTGTAATGGGTTTGACAATCAACAAGTTGATCCTAATGTATTTGTTTCGATGTGCTGTGTATGCCAGGCAGAAAAGAATAGAATTTCAAAGTTAAGAGTCCTATCAGATTAACTGCTATTTAAGATCCCTTCTTTCTAATAATTCACCCAAATTGCCAATTTTGTAAGTCACACACAAGTAGTTGTAGACTTTATTGGATAATGTGTTTAGCACAACGCTAATCTGCCACAAGGTTCATATACTTTTTAATAGGCGCAACGTTAAACTCTCCTATTGTTCCCTTGGCTTAAAGAGAAGGTTGAGTTCTGGGAAGAGGTGAAAAATAATTTGTGAGCATTATCATTGTATTATGCAAGTGTGGAAGGACATCAGAGAGAAAATATTCCGTGAAAAGCATGGTTCTTCAAATGCCTTAATATTCTAAATATGGCATGTGACAACATGTTCGTGTAGTCCCATATACATCTTTCTGTGTACAGTGCTTGTAACTTAACCAAGACTGGGCCAAATATCTTATCATCTTGATGATTCCAGAACCTTGCAGCACACACCAATACTTATATGCTAGATGATCAACCTTTTCTGATCGATTCCACAATGTTTCTTTCACAATGCAATCACATGACCTGGGGGGGGGGGGGGGTGGGGCATTTCACAAAACTTGTCATCAGTCACAAACGACAGTTTTTGTTATAAGCTACTGAAATCCTTGCTTTTGATTGGTTATCAGCAGATTTGTCTCTAATTTTTGTCATTTGTGATTGAGAAAAGGCTTTTTGAACAGACCCCAGAACTCAAATTATCTTTAAAGGTGATAATTGAATGAATGTGTGTTGTTTCTTTCTTGATCAGTACGATGGGTTTTGTAGAGAAGTGTTCCATGCCACAGTTCAGAATGCACATGAGAGCGCATGGGACCATCTCCAAGGTCTTCGGAAAACTGCAAGATGCTGCCCAAGATCCAGTGAGTATTATGTCATAGACTGTGATGGAACTATCAAATTAACTCTTTCATTACTAGTAAATTAAATTAAATTCGTATTTATTTCATTTCCAACAGAAAGATAAACAAAGGTATTACAGAAATGCTTATGCTTGATACAAAATTGCAGTTTGCTTTATGCAAATGTCATGTTCTTATCCTTTAATCTCCAAGAATGGAACTTTTGTGAATCTAAATGACTTGCTAATTTGACAAAAGTTTCTTCATTTAATTATAATAAACTCACACATTTTCTAACTAACAGTGTCTTGGTCTATGCACGTCGGGACTGATGTACATGCTGAGCAGAGACCGACTGAACATGGACCTGGACCGGGACAGCCTCTGGCTCCTGGTCCGGCTCCTGAGCAAGGACTCGGCCCACCGGATCCACCAGCTGGAGCCCACCCAGCAGGCGGAGTACAAGAAGGTCCAGGAGAAGCTCTGGGCCGTCTTCTCGGAGCTCCCCAAGGCCAGCAACTCCCTGGGGGACATCGAGACCAGTGATCTTTCGGTGAGTGGTACCAAGTAACTGTCGATGTGGCTGTCTTTATGTGTAGCCTTGAAATGAAGAGAATGGGCATCAGTCTACAATATACCGGTTACTTTTGTCAAGAGAGCCATATTTGAACCTTGACATTTTTAAAGAATAAATGACTGGGTACAGGAGTTCCCCCAAAACGGTAGTTTCCAAAATCTTATCGGAGCTACACAAAGCTATCAACTCCCTGGGGGACCTTGAGACCAGTGATCTTTCGGTGAGTGGTACCGAATAACTGAAGATGTGCATGTCTTTATTTATTACCTTGAAATGAAGAGAAGGGACATCAGTCTACAATATACCAGTAATTTTTGTCAAGGGAGCCAAAGTTGAACTTTGAAATGTCGAAAGAATAAATGACTGGGTAGAGGAGTCCCTCCTAAACAATTGTTTCCAAAATGGGTTTAACAACCATTTGCTTTGTTGTTGTCTTGTGACAGAACGGTCATCTCGCTATGGAGTCGCTGTTATCACTAACATCGAAACGGGCTGGAGAGTGGTTCAAGGAGGAGCTGAGGTTAGCAGGAGGTCTGGAGCACATAGCACAAACAGGTGAGCATTTCACTGTAATATAACAATGAGAGTCTGTGAAGAGGCTACATGCACCTGCAAAGGATTATCTTCCCGATGATTGTTCAATCCAGTCTGCTGAAAAGGGTTTTTTATATCGTACAAAACGTTGCTCACATCACTCAACATATTTAGGCCACTTCAACGATAATATATCACTTAAAAAAGACTAGTGATTGGGATAGGAGATATTCATTGCAAAATGTTTGTAGTGTCCCATTTTGGTTCCAATGAAAGTTCTGAAGTGCAATATATGCAGATGTGCATGAGTGTCAGTGGAGGGGAGGGGTAGGGTTCATATTTTGCTATGAAAACTATGTCCCATACCCGCCAAATGCTTTTCCCTCCCAGTTCCGTCACTGTGACATTCAATTCTCTCTATACCACAGTGATCTCAGCCGCTCTCAGTCTCAGTCCTGTCATCGTCCGGATGGAAGGGGAGAACCTGGTGCTGTTCAAGACCATGAACAGATGTCTGCGTGTCCTGGAGAATGTGACCTTCATGAACAACGAGAATCAGCAGTATCTCCTGGAGCTCAAAGGCTGCGGCTTAGTCAAGGCTGTTGGAAAGTGAGTCTGTTTGAATGTCTGTAATGGACAGAATCTATCTTTAATCAGGCCCACAATATATGATTGTATGTGTTGCTAGGTCAGGAGAGGATAGAGATGTTTGCATTTCTCTGTAACTAGACACAGTATGTTTTTAAATAGTGCTGTAGCCGAACCGCCGAACCGAACGGAAGTTCGCCGAACATGGCACTTCCGAACCGAACCGAACCGAACCGAACGCAAAGGCCTGGTTCGGATGTTCGGCAGAAAAATAAAAAAACGTTTTTGCAAGCTAATAAACTTGTCATTTTGTACCTAATTTTCATGTCATGATTGCTCATTTTATATTTACTTTTTTTCCATTTTCCGCCTTTGTGATTTATGCCTATCCAGTGGTGGGCGCGACTTCACTGGCGCCATTTAAATCCCAAATCCTGACCACGCTACGTCGCGATCGCAAGCCATAAACAAGAATACATGTGCGTGATCAAAACAAGTTCAGCTCAAACCCATTCAACAAAAAATTAATATTTTAATTGTAACAATTAATATTGGACAAATTTTACAATATAAATAATGAAATAAATATATATTATAGTATGGTATTTATTTATTTAGGAAAAATAGGGATTTTATATTTTTCCTATTGAAAATAAAAACTTCTAAAAAACAGTTATTGACGAGCCTGGCTGAGTCTCTATTCAAGATGGCAGCTTTCATGACTCTAACATTAGACAACAACCGTCTCGGAAAATCTTTAAAAAATATCATTTATTGACAAATTGAAAACATGATTCTTTTAAAATTGAAAATAAAACACGATTCAAGACGGAAATACGAATGTAAGTAGTATTTTTCTTCACAAATAATTACGTTTAGAGCAGTTTTTCAATGTGAAATTCGTGCTGGTCGGAAGCAGTGTGCAGAAGTCCTCCGTGCTGGTCGGGCCCGGCAGGCCGGCTGGCCCGCCCAGTGCCGACCGCCGTGGCTATAACGCTGCTTGCTATTATATTACCGAACCCCGAACCGAACCAAGTTCGGGTGAAAAATTGCCGAACTCTGCCGAACCGAACCGAACACGAACATAGCGTCTGACTTACAGCACTATTTTTAAATCAAGCTCAATTTTTGTGGTAAGCGACATCCATGAATAATTACAGCCAACAGTATCACAAAGAGCTCGGCAGCTCTATCTTCGCTAAGGAAAATGGAAAAAAGAATCTGCTCCCATGTGTGAATATCTCTGTGACAAGACTTAGTAATTCTTAAACATGGCCCCAAATATTTGATTGTATGTGACTTACTTGAACAACAACGACATCCAGCAATATCTCCTACAGCCTTGTTAAAACAGTGGGAAAGTAAAACTATTGTGCTGCAATATAGTGAATACTTATTAGCTAAACTGTCTTTGAAAAGAACAAAGAATACAGAAAACATTTTAGAAGGACAAATTGTATGGATATGTTTTCAATGCATCATAGATAGGTATATGTGATAATTTTGTAAGGTTTCTTTTGCATTTCTTTTGTGTAGGCAGTATGATGTAGATGCAAACATCTGCCTAATAATATTCTTGTAGGAATTCTACCTTGCCCTTAATACTGTCTACTAGGTATTCTTGGATGTGTATTGATCAGTCAAAGCTATGCAGAGGTCTAGAGTTACATGTTATGAAAGGGAAGGCTGATTTCAGGGAAAGGCAAAATTAATTTGCGAGCTTTATCATTCTTTTAATGTTATCATGGAAGAGTATCAGAGAAAAAAAATTCCCTTGAAAAGGATGGCTCTTCAAATATCCTTGTATTCAAAATTAGACAATTGACAGCTAAAGTTTGTGGTCCACACTTTCATGCCACATCCATCTTCCTCATAATCTGAGATTAGCTATACTTTATAAACCTGAATACTCTCTAACAGGGCATTACAAATGTGTGAGAATCACTATGAGTTACATGTATGCTGAGAGCCAGAGATCCAGCACTACATGTCGTTAACAAGCTGTTTAGTCATAGTCTACATGCTATCTTCCTAATAATAGTTATGTAATAAATCCACCTTGCCTTTCAAACTCTTTCCCCAGAGCGTTACGAATGTGTGAGAACCAGGTAGAGCTGTGCGGAGAGCCATAGATACATATTATCCAGAAGTATATAGTTATGGTCTACTTGCCATCTTCTTTATAATCTGAGAATAGCTGTATGTGAACCTGAATACTCTCTAACAGGGCATTACAATTGTGTGAGAATCACTTTGAGCCAGAGATTCAGCACTACATGTCATTAACAAGCTGTGTAGTCATAGTCTACATGCTATCTTCCTAGTAATAGCTATTTAATAAATCCACCTCCACCTTTTAAATTCTCTCAATAGGGCGCTGCGGATGTGTGAGAACCAGCTTGAGCTGTGCAGAGAGCCAGAGGTCTAGCACTACATGTCGTTAACACGCTGTGCAGTCATAGTCTACATGCTATCTTCCTAATAACAGTTATATAATAAATCTACCTTGCCTTTCAAACTCTCTCTCAACAGGGCCTTACGGATGTGTGAGAACCAGCTTGAGCTGTGCGGAGAGCCAGAGGTACACGTTATTAAGAAACTAGACAGCTACGGTCTTCATGCAATCTTACATCAGGGACTCCTTGCAACACTCAGATTACTACTCAATATATCTCATGATAATGGTGAGCATGTCATTTGATTCTTTCACTCTCACTAACTCACAAAAATGGCGAACACATTGCTTTTTGACCTTGCACTGAACTGGGTCCATGACTCCATGCACGTTCGGTCACCAACCTGTAATTTATGCTGGTATCAAACTCCACCCACATAGCTAGAGATGCTTCCTGATTGGTCACTAACATTGATCAGCTCATTGCTGGGTGTGTCTTGGGTGTGTGTGATCAAGGTGGATACACAAGCTGGTATCTCTTTGGTGTGATACACACATCCACATTCATACAGCAATGATACATGCAAACATGATTGCAGAGGCATACACATCACAGATCAAGCCATCATCACATCAACCTGTACTCAATTGTTTAAGGCAACTTTGTTAGGCTTATCATGATATCAGATGAGGAATAATAAGACTTTATTATGGTCTCTGTTTACTGGGTTGACCCAGTTTGTGATGCTCAGCCCAGCGGGCTGAAGCCTGGCAGGTGTTCCAGCTACAGCACTATTACAAATTCATGTATTTTCAGAACGGTTAAACGAAACCGCCCGTATACTTTTAACGGTTCAACGTTTAGCACAAAAACCGTAATGACTCAGGCTTAGAAAGGAGAGTAGAACTTTTTGGAATGCAGATGAGAAAGAGAGAACGAGTCAGAGAAACTCGCAGAGGGGGAGAGAGAGAAGCATACACAGAAAATGTGAATATGTGGGGAAAGAAGGAACAGAATGAGGAGAAAATTAAATGCAGATGAGAAAGAGAGAGATAGTCCGAGAAACTGATGGAGAGAGAGATAGAGAGACACACACACATACACACAAAATAAGAACGAGTAGAGAAAGAAGAGAATTATGAAACGGGTGTACATAAAAGACAAAAAGAGGCACTCCCGTCTCCTATCATATCATAACATGGCTTATCTTTCCCTTCATATTCTACTTATTTTAACTTCATTTCAGAATGGGGTAGTATGAAGGTAGGAGAGCAGGAAAGTTTGATGGCAACAACCTTACAATGTGTAATATAGATGCCTCAGTATATCTGCAAGGAGAATATAAAATATGAAGGAATTGGGAAAAGAGGAAGAGAAGAACGAGAGAGAGAAAGATAGGGAAGGTCCACGTAAAAGACAGAAAGAGACACCCCTATTTCCAATGACATGTGTTTCTCTTCTTAATCAACTTATTTTAACTTCATTTCAGAATGGGGCAGTATGAAAGTCGGAGAACAGGAAGGTCTGATGGCAACAACCTTACAATGTGTCTTACAGATGCCTCAGTATATCTGCAAGGATCAACGCTTTGATGTATTAGTTCTGGTAAGTGAGCACATACTCCTACCTCATTCACACCGCCAAATCAACTAAAAACCGATCTATTCTTGGCAATCAAGGCCTTTTGGGGTGTTGTAATTTCTGTTACAGTCGTTGATTGTCACTCTGGTGTTGATCCCGTCGGTGTGACTGAGGCATAAACAGGAAAAGATAAGCTCTGGGAAGGCTTAACAATCTATTGTCTAGCTTTTATGAGTCTGAGACATAAACAGGAAAAGTTTAGCTCTGGGAAGGTTTAACAATCTACTGTCTAGCTTTTATTAGTCTGAGGCATAAACAGGAAAAGTTTAGCTCTGGGAAGGAATACAAAATGATTGTCTAGAGCTTTTATGAGTCTCTTTCATGTAGTAATGTTGAATATCTACATCTATGTTGGTATTGTTCAGTGTATTTCATATTCAATCAATATTTCATATGTTCACACAACCTGATTGCACATATATATACATTGTAGCCGTTATAATCTCACTTTTAGACTATATTATATTCATCACCTGGAAGGTGGTTGTCTGAAGCGATGTTGGTAGTAGGTGGAGTTCTTTGAAAACACTTAGAGAGCATCCAGTTGTAAGAATATATGTGCATTACAAATGTAGCCATTCCTGGTTTGTTTGGTTGGTTGGTTTGTTTTACCTGACTACTACATGTAAGTAAGCATGTGTATGCTTGTAAGTAAGCAACCGTGGGACTGACGGCTTCAAATCCTATCCGAGGGACTTGGTAATGAGTATTAAAACCTTACCAGAGGGTCTCCCGGCTAGAGACTACTGCTCTACCACTGAGCCATTGTGCCTCCTTAGGACTATTATTATTCATAGTTTGACTAATCATCATGAGACTTGTATCTTACTCCTCTGGCATATGATATCACAAGTTCTTTTATATGATCAGGGGCCTGTTTCACAAAACTCATCATCAGTGACAAATGACAGTCTTTGTTATAAGCTACTGAAATCCTTGCTTCTGATTGGTTATCATCAGATTTGTCACTGATTTTTGTCATTTGTCATTAAAAAATGGCGTTGTGAAACGGGTTCCAGCTATCAAAGCTGGCCTGTTTAACCTTACGTCTCATTGCCTCATACCCACACACTTGATTGTCTTTCACCTACAGAGTCTTGGTCTACTCATCAACCTGGTGGAGCACAGCCCTGCAAACACCAGGAAACTCATCTCCATGAAGACCCAAAGATCCTTTGATTCCAAGAACAGCCAAAGCAGTCAAGAGAGCTCCTCATCGGAAGGGGGCACAGAACCAGAGGTAGTAACTTCACTGGAAGCTGTAGTGCAGGTGAGCTAGGAGAATACCATATAGTCATGTACAGTCAAACCTGCTTTAGTGACCACCTGTCTACAAAGAACACTTTTTTGTTTCCCTTGAAAATGGTTTCTCATTGAAACATGTACTAAAGGAACCTGTCTACAAAGACCACTTTTTGTGTTTCCCAGGCGGTTGCTATAGACAGGTTTGACTGTATCTGAAAGATTAAACTTAAGAGGGCCAGGTTATCTTGATGCTCTCTCAGCGAAGTGGTGCGGATGCCACCCCTCTGGGATTTCAGCCATAGAAATTCTGAAAGTTTGTGTGTAACTGGTGCTTCTTATAGTGATTAAACACATGTGATTTCATTATATGTCAAAAGAGTTTTGAAAGATGGGCTAGATAGATATTCATGCAATCACATACTGAAAATTCTTCATTTTTATAGGAAAATATCTCTTTTGGCTGCTCAAAATATGGATTTTAAAAAAATTGCTAAGGATCTGATGGTTGGAATTCTACAGATTATGTATCAAATGATGCCTGATACAAGAAGGTCATTTGATATTATTGTATTATGTATTTCTTCTTGTATTATGTATATGTATGTACAATGACTGTAAAACCAGTGAAAAAAGAATTTCCTGAAAGGTACAATAAATTTCAATTCAATACAAGTTTGTAGCAGAATTTTTTTCCTAGAACATCCTGTGATGAATGTAGGGTATCTTTAGCACTCCTGTACATGTTATCATCACAGGTTTTTTTTTTATACAACATTGCCCATAACCTCTCTTTCTAGACTATTTCAGAGCATGCCAAATAGAAAATGCTACCATTGAAATGTTCGTGAAAAAGACTTGTTTAATTATGATCTATTCCCATTTTGCTTGCCCACCTCTAGCTTTTCCTTCAGCGGCAGCAGCAGGCGCTCAAGGCAGAAAGCCAGTCGGAGGAGGAGATGATGGGGGAGGAGCCAGAGGAGTGGTCTGTTGCCCATAGCGACCCGCTGGACTGGATAACAATAGAGAGGGATTCAGGGAAGGGGCAGAATGGCCCACAACCGACGGAAGAGGAAATCAAGTCTTCGGTCAGAAAAGGTGAGTGGTTTCATGTTTAAGTAAAAGAAACATTTTATTTACACCCAGTAGAAAAAGTTCCCGTAATCGATCTTGTAATTGGAAAACAAGTCAGAAAAATTCTTAGAACCAGCAAGATTTGAACCTGCCATCTACTGTTTGCTGGCAGCAACTCTATCACCAATCATAATTTGTTTTTAATTTAACATTTCTTGCATAAATTTAAATACAAAGATGACATTGATAACCTGTCAAGTATTGTCATTGTGAAAGAAACTGTCCACAAACTTGTTAGAGCATCGGAGCTAGAGTGAGGGTAATACTAGTTTGTAGGCACCTTGAGTATTAAATGAAATCAGTTTGAATGAAAAGAAAGCTGACTATAGTTGTTGAAAGCACCTTTTCTGTGATGCTTTTATTCAGCTTTTACTTTAGAGGGGGAAGGGGCAAGGTTTAGATTTGTGTTCTACACTGGAAGACATTTACAAAATACAAGGGGAAGAAATCATGTGAAGCAGAATTTAATTGGTCATATACAATTATAAATGAAAAATTCTGATGTGTTCTATAAGATTTCGTTATGAATTATAATAATGTATTTATATAGCCCATTTTCCATATATAAGTTCCAATACGCTTTACAATCATGTTAACAGAAAAGGTGAGTTTTTAGATATTTTTTAAAGGTATTGAGAGATTCAACAGTTTGGAAGCAGCAGTTGTGAATGCCTGTCACCAAGTGTTTGTAGCTTTTCAGAACTGGGGAAATATAGTGGACATGAAAAGAAATCATACAAGAGTCTCGTTGAGATAGATGTTTTTTTTTTTTTTTTTTTTGGTTTCCTTACGTGACAGCCCTCCATTCAGCAGGAAAACACATGGAAGACAGTATAGTAGCGTCCTACGCAGCCCTCTTACTGGGGTGCCTACTACGAGAAAACAATGTAAGTAATTCTGATAGAAATACAATGAAACCTGTATACAAAGATATCTCTCAAGGGGGACAAATACTCCCTTTAAGCCCACATTATATTAGATTTTGAAATGTAAACGAATGTCATCTTTTCGATGTAGGTTCTAAATAATGATGATAATAGTAAAAAACAGAATTTTAGTGCTTTTAAGCCTTTTAGTTGGAGTAAAATCTGAATAGACTTTAAATCGAAGACGATGGCACTTCTGGTATGACGTCACTATGATTCTGAGCTGATTTAGCTATTCCACCTCCAAGGAAGCTTGAAATTCATCAAATTTTTGATTTCATTAATCAAATGACTATTCATATAATCGATCATTAAGATTTAAAAAGTTTGAATGTTCATATCAATTGCCAATTTTTTTCAAAATTGGATCGTAGTCAGATCGTACAGTGTGCGCTGTGCTTTAGGTTTATGGTCATTTGACTCTCATGTTCAGGTTTCTCAGGAAGATGAAGATTTTCTCAAGAAAAACTGTTCAAGTTATCTTTATATACAGGTGGTTGCTAAAGCATTATGTATTGCATTGATTACATGCAAATAAATATATCAATTGTCAAAGTGAAAACTTTTTTGAAACATCACTGATGTCTGCTTTCAACATCAATCAAACAATTGTATCTCTTCTCTCTTCCTCTCTCCATGTCTCAGTTGAACGTTGTGAGTGTACGAGACTGCCTTCCGGATGGTGACTTCACGTGTATGGTAGACATGCTGAAGAAATTCTTGTCTTTCATTGAATTAACGGTAAGTACAAACGCTTGAAGCGGGGTTTAAAATTAACAAAACATTGTCAGGGCCTTTGGTGAGAAGTGCTGTGTTCATTTTGGGACTTTGCAAATTGATAACGAGTCTTTCTGTATTCTAAGCAAAATTTGTTGGCTGCCAGATATTTTTTTCTGGCAATTTTTCCATTTATTTGAGCCCACTTGTAGTGTTAACACTTTTATATGCTCTTTGGTTAGTACCTTCAGTCCAAGCAGATGTTTATACCAAACATGGCTGCTGTTATTTTACCAACAGCCATCCACATTCCAGCCAACATCTCTGTCTGCATTAATGCCTTTCTCTCGGCAGAGAATAACAAAAGGTTTTCATCAGACCATAATTAGACCATAAGATAACATTTGGATAATTAGCATTACTGAAAATCAAAACCCTGATTCCAAGTTTGATTTAAAGAAATTGCAGTGAAACGCACATGCGTACATGCTCAAGGTTAATGGAGCTCCAAATAGTCCTGCCCCATATACATTCTCTATGGGAGGTAACTATTTGGATGCTCCGTGAATTTGATCTCAGAACAGGTGCACCTTTTGTTGACATAAGTATCTTCTCTCCCGCCATACTTGAGACCATTATTCACAGAAAGATATCCCTGCATGTAAAATTTTGTTTATTTTGGCTCTGTTTCATTCACAGAACGCTGCTGGAAACACTGGCAGCAGAAGTATATCGAAAGTGATCGAGGTCTTGGAATGCTTCTAATCTAGAGATGGGCACCAAAGCAGCTACTGAATGAATGCATGCACTCCAAAGAGGGATACGTCACTACTAATTGGTCTTCCAGTATCCGCAGATATGGTCTTGACTTGGGACCCAACCCCACCACCATTAATGCTACCTGCCTCATCAGAGAGGGTTCGTGGCACGGAATCGACTGTGCCTCTGCACGATGGCGGTCAACCATTACGAGTTCTTGGAGAGTTTGTAGGACTGCCTAGGGTAGGGGTGATTGCTCAGGGGTGAGGGGATGCTCCTCCTTCATAGTCTTGGAGTGGGTGTGAGGAACATGAGTGCTGGTGTCAGGATCAGTAGTCCCTAGGATAGGACATGAAGCTATAGGTCCTCTATTCGTCTTGGTTTGGGGTTTGTTTTGGGGAAAAGGGAGTGTTTCTCTCTCCTGTGATTATGTGTTGAGACCTTGATTAGCGGTATCAGAAGACTCGCCCCTCAGATAGGACATCAAGCTATAAGTACACTGATCAGTGAAAAGGATACACCTAGATTCTGCAGCATCTTAGGCATCAGTGATAGAATCAGGGGTCGCTTTTGTCAGGGGAAACTTGGATAAGGTCTAAGGGAATTGTGAATATCTGAGAGCGAGTCTTGGAAACATTGTGGACTTTGAAAGAGAGGTTACACTTCAAGGGATACTAGGTTAGATCGTTCTTATTATACATGAGGTAAAAGGTGGAAAAATTAGTCACTGCAAAGTGAAAGTCTTAACGAAAAGATCATAAATTGATATTTCGATAATACAGTTTATATTAACATTCCTTTTCATACTGCTCTTTTAAGCAAGTCCTTGTGAACGCAAATCAATTTTTTATATTACTAACACTTCTCAGATCCGTTCCCATTCAAAATGTGTTTCAAGTATTTAACTGAAACCATCTTTAATGAGTTTGCTAGAGTTTAAACCCCTCATGTTACATAAAGAGTAATTCTTCAACTGCATGTAAACCATTACAAGGTTGACTTAATTTGTTTGTGTCGAGATAAAATTTTCCAATATGGGTAAAATGGTGAATTTGCTAGGGTATCCAAGGGGACAACAATACTCAAGTTCTTAGTAGCTCATGTGTACATAGTTTGGCAATTTCGTTTTAGGAAATTGCGTATTCATTTTTGATGTTCAGAAGAGTTTATTTGAGAGTAAATTTGATGGCAAAGAATGGCATGCTTTTTCCTTTTATGGAAGTATGAGATTTATTTATGCAAGATTGTAATTAAAGTTTGAATTTTTTTTTTGATTTTTTTTTTCTGTTAATTTAAAATTTTGATTGTTATCAAATGAAGAAAATAAGAAATGATTTCCTTTCTGAGAAAGAAATATTATTTTAATTTAAATATTTTTGTCAAATTTAGATTTGGTTTGATTTGAAAAAATGTTAATTATATGAGAATTCGCCATTATTTTCCTTCTAAAGAACTTATTGTATTTGTTTATGATCAAATCTTCTCTGAAAAAGTACAATAGTCTGCAAAAGGTACTTACTGCCTTTAAGATGATTTTCTTTTTGAATTTGTGTGCTTAATTTATGGTACATGACAGGGAAGAGAGATCGGTTGTAGTGGGACGTTCCATAATTGGGGGGGGGGGGGGGGGGGGGGGGGGGGGACAGAGTGGGGTGCGAGGACGAAGGGAGGGATTTGTCCAAAATAAAGGATTTTACTTTTGTGTGGCTTGTTCTCAAACGTGAGAGATAAAGATGAATTCTATACAAAGAAAATGTTGGCCTTAGAAAAGAAAACTGAAGAAATTAGAGGAGAGAGGAGAATGAGAGTTGAGTATGATTCTATGAATCCATTTTCGAATGCTATCGAACATGAATTTGCAATGAATGTGATCTTGTATTTCAACATTATGTATCATGCAGCCTTTTGAAAACTGTCAGTCTATTGTACACAATTTTGTATGCTCACTCGTTTTGTACAGTTGAAGAATAGCATTATCTTTGTACAGTTCTTCTGGAATGAATACAGATGTCTCTTTGATGTTTTTGAACCATTCCACGATAATTAACCTCGTTGTAAATTGACGCAAGAGGAAAAAGATGGCCTATATTTTGCTTGACATGTCCAATACGTGATCTCTTTTTGAATAATAATAATGCATTGTAACTTATTTGTATTGGATAGTTTGGAGAGTAAAAACAAAGAATTGCAATGTTTGTATCGCTATACAGATTGGTGTCCCCATTGCGTGCTGTACATACAGAATTAAGGGATATCAGTGTAAATATTTATACGGAAATCATTTTCTCAGTGACTCTGTTTTGTTCAATCTCTATCATATATGTGATTATTTCTTTTCCTTTTCTTTTTTCTGTTTGATATTTCTTTGGAGAAAAAAATCTATTTTGTTGATTGTTACATGAAATCAGGAAGAAACTTGAAGTTTTTGTCATTTTTTTGTCAATTCTCTATTTGCTATTTATGCTCGTCATTGAAATGAAGACATGATTTGCAATTTGTGTGATTAGATTTAATGAAATCATAAGGAGGGAATGTAGGTTTAGAAAGCAAAGTATCTTGGAGTAATATATAAAATAGATTTCAATCATTATAAGAATCTTAGATTGATATGTTTCAATTTTAGGAAACAGTAAGTCTTCTTCTTCCCATTTAATAGTATTAAAGAGGCTCGCATTAGCATTTTGTATAAACAGGAACTTGTCATCAAAATTTTCAAGAAATCATCCAGTCATCTTTAGAAACAAAAACATATATTTTTTTAGAAATATGAAGTCGTTAGGATATCCATCGTTCTTTGAATACTAATTTTTTAAATGGAAAAAGGTAAACCTCTTTAAATACCTGTAGAAATTTGTGCCGAAATTCATAAGATGTCATTACAATGTTTACAAGTACACCCTCAAATTCAGATTTTCCTGGCATATTTAGCATATTTATGATTGTGTTCAATCAATTTTAAACTTGTATTTTAATGACATACATAACTCATATCATGCATTGACCCATGCTATGAATCCTGTGTAGCTGGCATTTAATAAGGTGTTTAATGCAAGGTAGTGTCAGAAATTTGCAATCCAGGAAAGTGCATATGAACTAAAATAAATAAAACATCATTTAGGTAGCAAGAAAATCATAAATACATGATACAAAAAAGCAATTTTGAGAGAACTGTCCCTCCAAAACTTCCAAATGGACAAGACAATACTCACCATATACATGCATAGTTTAGTTGGTCTACATGCATAAGTGGTGTTGGTGAGATCAACTCCAAGTTACGAAACCTGTTAATTTTTAATAAAGAAGTTGCATTTCATACATATGTTTGGAGCCAGAAAGGTGTTTACTCATATATATATTGACACATATTTAATGCCTTTGTTGCTCTGAATAGACTACGTCTTGTGGCTTCCCACAAGGCTACTACTATCATTGACAATATATACCGGTAGCTCTTACGACCTTTGTGCTGGTAGCTGACAATATGGCCCTTTATAGATCCTGAAACTTCACTTATGGTGGTAGATTTGTAGTGTAAAGATGCATTACAAGTTTGATCTAGATCCATGATAGATTGCACATGCCTGACTCTACCTTTAAACAATTACTCATTCTTTAACATTTTCGAACGGTAATGAAAGTAATTCTCACCCGCCCTATTTATAGAGGCATTCTTAACACTAACTTCCAAAATCTTTAACTAATTTACCTTTACTAAGTCACCCTTAAACTTTTCTAGTAGAATGTAGACTTCATTATGCAACTGTTTGATCCTTTGCTTTCATGATCTTGTCGATTTTTGCTTCTCAAGTTTTCCACGATTTTCATGAATTATGTGTCTCATTCATACCTTGTAAACACATTGTGTAGTCAATTGGAGAAAAAAAAATAAAGAACAAGAAAATGTGATGTAAAACGAGCTTGAATAAATGTTGTTATGTTTGTGTGTTTAATGTACATATGACAACATTGCATAAGCTATATTGTGCTTTGTCTTGTAACGCGATCGTAAATGCCTACAGATTCTGATCTATAAGTAGCTTGATTCTCTATAATGATAAAAATAAAATGTTTTAAATACAAAGACCAACTTGTATAACATTATTTCCAATATATCTGAATATGAAAATATGAAGAAACAAATGATAAGACGGCTTGAAACCAAAATTGAATTTATAAAAATTAGATTTAATATAAACAAGTCAATAACATGCGAACATCATGTACAATAAATCACATTATAGTCTGAGGTATCGATTTTTTAAATAGTAACATGCTAGTAATCAAAATGGCATTTTGAGTGTCATATTCTATTACAGATATAATCGAAAAGAGAAGTTTTGGGGGATGATAATCAACAAAATCCATATTTTACAGAAATATACATTATTATATTTCTTGAACCATCATAACCATTTTGACATAAGTATCAGAAACAAGAAGGGTCGCACTATAGATATATGTGTACATGTTCATGCATGCAAGAACGTTTACATGCTAATGGACAGAATTTTAGGGGGCATTCCGGGCCCTGCTTTAAAACAACTTGCTATCAATAATAAGTGTTACATTTCTAAGACAATTGACTCTCGGCCAAGCAATTACAACGATTTCAGTAGGTTGTAGCAGTTATTGCAACTTGATAACAAGTTTCATGAAAAAGGGCACAGGATAAAGGAATTTGACCCATGTTCTTCAACAGCTTCTCAGAGCCTTTCATATAGAACATTATAATTCATCTCCGTGGTTGCAGAGAGGCAGATAAGTTTGTAAAACTGTAAGCCAACTTCCTAGGTATGATTTCTAAGGAATGATTCTGTGTTCAAACGTTTCAGTGAGCATCGAAGAACTCGTCCTACTGAGCTTTTGGTGCATATACATATCCACTTCCAAGCCCCATAGAGGGTCTCGTTACACAACAAGAAATAGTTTTAAGAAATACATTTATTTAAAAAAAACAATCACATCTCTGATTTATTCACAATGACAGGGTGTATATGAAAAACAAACAAAACTATATACACATATATTTTATTTCAGTATCAATGGCATTAATGGAATGTCCATGGGTATATAACATAAGTGAACATGTAATTATGAAGAAAAAAACAGTTGGCCACTTGTGATATCAAGAGATGGTAAAGTGTCTAATAATTCTACCCTGACTTTTGTTTTCCTTCAGTATTCCCCTCACTCCTTCCTTCTTTCTCACTTTTAAAAAAAAATTCTTCATCATCATCGTCATCATCATCATCATCTTCTTCTTCTTCTTCTTCGCTTTCTCCTCTCATGATTCTCCACTTATTTCTAATTCTTTGTCTTCTCTCATTTGTCTCATACCTCCTCCTTTTGCTCCCTTTCTTCCTTTCTTCCTCTCTTTGTTCTTTTTCTTCTTTCTTTTTCTTCTTTGTTGTTCTATTCTTATTTTATACTTCTCCTCCTCCGCCCCGTTCCTCTTCCTCCTCGTCTTCTTCTCATCCTCCCTAACCACCTCCTTCACTTATTTCTTCTCCTCTTTCTTCTTTTCCCGTTTCCTCCTCCTCCTCCTCTTCTCCATTTATTTTAACCTCTTTGCTTCCCGATCAATCTCAGAATACATCTCGTCGATCTCCTCTGCAAAGACCTGGTGCATGACGTTTCGTTTGCTCTTGAGTGTAGGCGTGAGGAGGCCTTCCGCCTCGGAAAACGGCTTGGAGTGGATATGGATGCCCTTTACCTGAATGGGATGAGAAAGGGCGAGAAAGGGCGAGAAAGGGTGAGAAAGGACGAGAAATGGGGGTCAACAATGAGAGAGTGAGGGAGAGGAGGTGAGGGGGGGGGGGGTGGAGGCAAAGGAGATAGACAAACGGAGAGAAGAGGGTAGAGATTAAAGAAGGGGGATACAAAGATGGGAAGAGAGAGCGGGAGATGCGTGGATATTACAGATAGAGGGGGAGGGAGAGAGGGGGAGGTGAGAGGGGAGGAGAGAGAGGAGGAGAGAGGGAGAGGGGAGGAGGGAGTGAGGGAAAGAGGAGGGAGAAATATAGAGAAAGGAGGGGTTGTAGAGATGGAAGGAAGGGGATTTAAAGACGGGGAAGAGGGAGTGGGAGAGGCGTAGAGATCAAAATAGAGGGGAAGGATGGAGGGAGGGAGAGAGGGGAAGAGAGAGAGAGTGAGATATCGAGACAGGCAGACAGAGAAGGGTGTTAAATAAGGGTGAAGTTGAAAAGGGTCTGAATTGTCTGATTAAAAACTCCTTCAACAAGTAAGTCAATAGAAGTAAATTTTATTATTTTTATTCTTATTTCATTTGTATTATTTGAATAACACGATCACTGATTGGCTCATTTGCAGCCAGTTACAAGATGTCAACCAATTGTAATTACTGATATAACTTTACCAAGGACATTACCTGTTCAAAACCAACGAGTCCTTCAGCTTTGCCGTGTTTCATCATCCTTGAGAAAATGGTTGCTTTCACTTTCTGCATTCGAAATTTAAAAAATTATTGAAATGTTTAAGAAAAATAATTATAAATCAATTAATTTTGAAGATATTAACAACGTTCCAAATTCTATTCGACATGGTCTCAAGTGAAAAAGAAAGTGTTAAAGACAGTGTCAACGTGTGATATTTTTGCAAGCCCCGCTAAATCTGATTTTCAAAAAACGATTTTGGATTATTGTTTTATAAAAACCATGTAGGTGTATCTGGGAGATGCCAATAATGAGAGGGGTAACCAAAATAAGTTTTTTTTTAAGGGAACACTTTAAAGGAACAATGTCCCTTCATTACCCTTGGATGAACTAGGAAAGATTGTTGAAAAGATATTATGTATGCGCCCATCGCAGGCGTCATTTCTACTGCGTTATTAACTGTGCTAATCAAGTCTGTGAAGAAAATTAGCGCATACGTCAGTGATTTGACACCATATTCTGCACTGGTCAATATGTAATCATTTTTTTTAAACGATATTTCTTTCATACGGCGCGTCAAAGACCACGACTTTTGCTGACGCAGCCCTACGTCAGTGAAACATAGACTGCGTCAACAAAACAAGGCCTCGTGTGCAACAGGCAGAATTGGAAGAAGGTGAGATGCGCGTGTTAATGTATGGTGTAGGCTTTATACCTCGTTCTGACACAACTCTTCAAAACACCCGGGGATGTTCTGTTTCTTGGCAAACTTTTCAAGTTCTTCCTGATCCGGGACCATTATTCCCACCAGACAATCCTGTAAAAAATAAAAATAAATAAATAGAGAAACAAACAAATTAACAAACAAAATTAAAAAAACAAGCAAGATTTTGAAAGTACTAACATTCAGCCAGCCACCACCTCATCACCTCATATTCAGGGAGCGAGGTAGTATGATTGTAATTTTCATATTTTATCTAATGTTATTTGATAACGAAATTACATTTTCATCATATCAAAGTGTCAACAACTTTTAACTTGATCTCTATGCTCTCTCTCCCGCTAAAACTAAGAAACCCAAATTCGATATATTAATCCACGATGCGTCACCTCCTTCACCCCCCCCCCCCCACCCCGCCCGGCGCGGCCAAATTGTCCCCGTATACGCCTGTGGAATTCTTTTTTTCCCTCTCTTAATCAATTTCCTCCGAAGAAAATCAATGAAGTACAAATCAATGTGTGTAGGATCTTCAAAACGTTCTTATTCTCAATTCTCAGTCATACTTTCTCAAACTTACTTTTCTTTTAGTTTATTGTTCTTCTGTATATATTGAATTCAAGTTAAGGGTATAGACTTTGCCTTCAACATTTAACCTATGACGTCATACCTTGCTACTGTCGCCCGTCACGAAAGCCTGTGCGACCAGAGGTTCTCTGAGGTAGAAGTTCTCAATCTTCTCTGGAGCGATGTAGACGCCCTGTGATAACTTGAAGATGTCTTTCTTACGGTCAATGATGGCCAATGTCCCATTCTGATGAAGAAGAAGAAGAAAAAAGGGAGAGAAAAAGAGGAGTGAATGTGGAAATCATTTATTTAAAGGGTATTCTCATTCGTTTGATTTCAACTTGACCACATAGACGGTGGTGGCCCTATGAAAGATGTGTTTTTAGGTTTTTACCCTTTTCGGAGGGGGAGAGTTGGGCTGAGGACAAGGAAAACAATGGGGTCTGAGTGTTGAATTATAAGCCTGGGAGTGAAGACGAGGGGGATGAGGGATGGGGGCGGGGGGTATATAGTAGCGTTTGCCTCCATGGTGCCGCCACCGCCACTGCCAAGAAATCATAAGAGTCATAATCAATTTCCCTAATCCCAATCAGTAAATGTAAATATCTCAACCTTTAGATTTCACTTCTTTTAAAGTACTTACATGATAGTATATATCTCCCATGTATTTCATCGTATTTTAGGCCTAAGAATTTGGAAAAGTTATATTGTGATGATAAACCTCATGAAACAAACTGAAATGAATCCACCGTTATTACACGTTGCGTGATAATCTGTCATCCATCATCGTCGTAAAACGCCAGAAGTTCTAATGGGGCACGAGTCTATCTGTAACTGCTAAATTTAGGGGTTTCCCCCTTTTTTTAAATATTCAACTGTACCTTGTTCCATCTACCAATGTCGCCCGTTCGGAGCCAACCGTCACCGTCTAGTACCTGGCTCGTCATCTCGGGATCTCTGTAGTAACCATTAAAGACATGGCTCCCTTTCACACATACCTGAGATTAAATGAGCAATCGTGATAATTCTCCCTGGTTTCCCAAATAGCAAGCGAAATAATTTGAACAGTGTCATTTTATATTCAAGACATTGTTTATTGGTGAAATGCAAAGGGGAACTGTTTTTTAAAGAATATCACAGAAACATTTTCAAGAAACATAGCGGGTTACACAAAGAAGAAGGGGAGGGGGCATATTCGCGTATCAATGGAGGCACTTTTTTCTGTACTGAATGTCTATGCCCCTCGATTTCAAGGGGGAGAGGGGGACCTTCGTGTAGTTCAAGTTAGGTATGACACTTAAGTTTCCAGGGGAACATTCTTGTACTTCCACTTGCGTTAATGGGGTCCGAAGGGGGGGGGGGGGAATTCGCCAGAAGTCAGAAGAACCAAAGCCAAATATTATGATCAAAGTGGCATAGGACTGCGAAAGCTTGAACAACACTATGATTACCTCTCCCTGGTCATTGTTGGAGTAGTAGTCCAACTCGGGGACGTCGATCAGCTTGATCTGCGAATCGCCTCCTGGGATACCCACGTGACCACTTGTGACGTCATGCGGTACGGTGTGGGCGATGACAGGGGCTTCCGTCTGCCCGTACGCCTCGAAAAACTGGCGGGAAACAACATGAAATGAACCATATTAAAATAGAAACTTAAATAGTAAGATACACTGTAGACTATAATGTTACATTGACAGTCACAGATGACAAATTTTAAAACCGATGCTCACAGAACAGTCCGTTACAACTAACTTTTATTCGACACTATCTAGTCATAACTAATTACCGTTACAATGTTTAACAATAATTGTCGTATTATTCACAGTAGACATATTACATTACAACGCCAATCACATTGTTGTAGCCGACTTTTACTGCATATTTACGTTATTCATCAGACAGTTACTACTAATGTTTTTCTACAGGCAATCACAATAACTTGCGTCACACATCCCGAATGTTGCACAGATGCAGTCGTTACGTTAAACCACCGTAATATCTAGCATAGTTAGATTGATATCACAAAACTTACAGCTATGTCACTAGCGAAAGATCTCCGCAAGAAGGCCATTACTATCATTGACATTATGTACATATTCGTTACAGTCTTCTTACAGGCAGCTGACGTGTTACAGCCGATCGTCACGTACGTTACAATCGAAATTGTTCCAAGCCGGATCAGACATTGTCAGTGGGATCGCGGGGGGGGGGGGGGGGGGGGGGGGGGGGGGGGGGGGGTTAAATGCCATTTCCATATGCGGAACACACTATGCAGAGTCATATACAAATACGTTAGGTCTACAGCAGTGACAGTACGTTACGTTACGTTGCTACAAACCGTGACGGTAGACTTACGTTACGAGTAATGGTCACTCGGAGGAACTGCGCAGTCTCAGGAGCGAGTGGTGCAGCAGCAGAACAGATAAACTTTATACGCCCTCCTAGCTGACTCTATATACGTGTATTAATAGAAAGGTAACAGATCAGACATTATGCAATCATGGAAGTACTGCTAGAGATTTTATGAAATACTGTACTAAATGGATATCCTATAATATTCATCTGCTAATTATATATTTGGTTTTAAAAACACCATAATAGTAGAGAGAAAGAAAAAGAAAGAGAGAAAGAGAAAAGGAAGGAGAAGGAAAAGGAAAAGGAGAAAGAGAAAGATAAAGAGAAAGAGAAAGAGAAAGAGAAAGACAAAAACAGATAGAAAGAGAAAGAGGAAGTCGGAAAGAGAAGGAGAAGGAGAAGGAAAAAGAGAAAGAGACAGAGAAAGAGGAAAAAGAAGGAGAAGGAGAAGGAAAAAGAGATAGAGATAGAGAAAGAGAAAAAGAAGGAGAAGGAAAAGGAAAAAGAGAAAGACAATGAGACAGACAAAGAAAAAGACAAAGACAAAGAGAGATAGAAAGAGAAAGAGAAAGAGAAAAGAAAGTTAATGGTACTGTATTTCAAATCAGGTGAACTCTCCATAACAATATAAGGAACAAATGCAATCGGAAAGTGCGCACAATCCCAATAGCAATATTCACAATAATAATACGAATTATAGCAATTGTCATAATAATGACAATACTAATGCAATATATTTTTAATGACATCAATGATAACGGGGGAAAAAGGTCATGATAATGATGTGAATAATAAGAATAACACAAATATAATAAGATAGTCTGTTTACCCGAATTTTGGTAAAAACTAGCTTGTCCCAGATTGTGTCGGTCCTCTTTTCACCTCTGAAAACGTTATCAGGTAGACAGGAAAAAAAACAATAAAATAATTTGTGCGTCATTTTTTTGTTTTTTGTTGTTGAAATAAATCTTTATTCAGATAAAATCATGGATAACATCGTAGTACATACATTTCTGTACATATTCATAACAAAGCACTTAATCACATGTCTAAATAAGGTCAAATCAAATTATATCTCTATTTACTTGATTTTAAATTAGTAATTGTCTTCTTCCACTTAATAATATTCAAATTCGTTGTCTTAGTTTTGTTTTCCTCCACTTCTATTTTGTATTT